>NW_027362762.1:423859717-424459717 GCF_046119375.1 Phyllobates terribilis | reverse complement strand
TGGTCTTCTGCAGATAAATGACCTGTCTGATCGCTTCAGTATTTTCTGGAGCAAGCAGGAAGGCACAACTTAATGGAAGTCTTTGAGAGCCAGAACAAGGCCACAACAAGGATCTCATTGACTTACTTTGAGAGCTTAGAACCGTTACCTCTGACTTCCGGGTCAGTCAGAAGCTGCGGTCACAAGATGGAGGCATGGGACCGGAGCGATGCAGGAAGAGCTCAAGACGGCAGCTCCTGAGTATAATATTGGGGTCAGAGAATGGCACCACTCCAGTGCTACAATAAAAAAAATGCTGGGGTAGTTCTTTAACCAGACAACCCCTTTAATTTCTTCCCTGGAACCAGTGTTTTTTTTTACCATAAGTGAAAACTTTATAGCCGATTTACATACTTATACTGTATTTTTAGATACATTACGTTTTTTATGACATCTATTTTAAACGCAGACCTGGACTGATTATAAAGGTGGAGTCAGAAATCCAGTGCTCATATACTTGAAGAATTAAAATTAATGATGTTTTCCAACAAAGTACATTTTAATCAATAGATCTTGGAAAAATAATAATAATAATAATAATTTCCACAATTGGATATGTTAAATTTTTTTCCTGTGCTGAGATAATCTTATAAATGTGCCCCTGCTGTGTACTGTGTAATGGCCGTGTCTGACAGTACAGGGACATGGTCTGATCATACCACAGCTCCTGGGCAGGGGAGGAAGAAAAAGAATATACAGACATTACAGCACGGGGTCACAGCTGCTGCTTTTTGTAAGGTAAAACATTTACCTGCCTGTTTAAAAGCATATTTTACCTCACAAAAAGAATCAGTTGTGATCCCCTGCTGTAATGTCTGTATACTCTTTTGGTTCCTCCCCTGCCCAGGAGAAGTATTATGATCAGATTGTGTTCCTGCACAGTGAGACACAGCCACTACACAGTACACAGCAGGGGCACATTTATAAGATTATCTCAGCACAGGAACATTATTTCTTAATACATCCAGTTGTGGAACCTATTTTTGTTTTAAGGTTTATTAATTAAAATGTACTTTGTTTGTGGGAAAACCCCTTTAAAGCATTTAAAATACACTTAAAGCAGGTAGCCATTAAGTGACGGTTCCTGGATGGGATCCAGTACTTTAGACCTCTGGACCGCTACCTTTGCCAGGTGTAACATTTTACCTTTGATGTAAGAAAGTGTTATTTGTCTCAAACAAAGATGGTACTTTCTTTACCTATAGCTGTCAAGCACAGTGTGGGAAAGACTAAGTGCAACATGAAGGGATGAGGGGAAGGAAGCCCAGACACTAGGGAAAGGGGGAGTGGAGACCCCTAGGCAGATCTAATGACACCCTTCCTACCCTACCGTCCCTATATTGGTTCCACACCAATTACTGAGCAGGAAACCTAATCCCTGTATATCCCTAGAGCTAGGCCCTAGATAGGGAGGGGGAGGTGAGCACTGGTCAATCCCCACTACAAACTAAAGACAACAAAGGAGACAAACAACGGGAGAAAACTTAGCTTGAGCATACACCAGAGAGATAACACCAAACGTCCTCCAAGGGCACCAGAAAGGAAGCTAGCTGACTGCTGTAGCTCCAAGCCTTCACAAGGGAAAATGTGAATATCACCGACGACTTCCTGAAGCAGACTGAGATGTTTATAAACACCCAGACCAGGGTGTCTCAATCAGAGCAGGAGGGAAGTTGACGATGGGTCCAAAAGTGAGAAGGATCAAGAAGACGTCTGCAATGCTAAACGCAGTGACCTTGTCACTCCAGGTGTGGGAAAGACTTAGTGCAACACAAAGGAAAGAGGGAAAGAGAGCCCAGACTCAAGGGAATAGGGGGAATGGAGTCCTCATAGGCTGATCTAGTATCACCCTGTCTCCACTAACGTTCCTGAATTGGCTCTTTACCAATCGCCACACGCGAACCTCGCCCTGTCTTTCCCTGGCGTTGGGCCCTGGCTAGGGAAGAGAGGGGGATGAGTGCTGGTCGATCCCCAATGACCACTAAAGACAACAAGGGGGAACAAACAAGGGAAGACAGCTTAGCTTTTAGTCGACTTCAAAGAGACTAACATCGGTCCTCATAGCTCCAAAGAGGATGAAGTAATGTACTAGCTCCGAGCCTTCACAAAGGGTAATGTGAGTATCTCCGGCACCTCCTTCCAGCAGACAGCAGGTATTTATACACCCAGGCCAGGGTGTTAATCAGCCAGAGGAAGGTAGCGGCTGGGTCCTAGAGAGACAGCCTCTAAGAAGGTGTTTGCAATGCCAAACGTAGAGATCTCCTGCAACCAACTGCAGGGCAACTGTTTGTCACTTCTGACACACCCGTGACAGACATCCTGCAGCCAGATGCACAACAACTGTCTGTCACATCTGACACACCTGTGACAATAGCACAGGTAAGGGCCTTGAGGGCCAAAAATTCAGAGTATAGCAATTGACCTATGGTGGGAACAAGATTTTGATTTTAAATGTGTAGATACCAAATTATTAAACTGAGATGCCTATCAGATTCACTGAACTGAGTAGAACTCAATATACTGTTTTTTGGTGTGAACCCTACAGGTTGCAAGAAATTATACTGTTTGCTTACTGATGTAGTACACTATAATAGCACCCATTTACTCCATGCCAGAACAGTTTATAAGCACATCCAGATGGACTGCACCAAATCTTACCATCATCACCGGCAGACTGACTTCCTGGACTTGGTCCTATGTTTGAGTTCAGAATTGCTACAAACAAAAAACAATGAACATGTTACATATTAGAAGTTATGAGACCCATTACACTGATCTACAACTAAATTGGTTAAGAGGCAAAAACAGTTGAACTAAACTAATTTTGTATTGCTGAAAACGATCCAGAGGAGGTTGTAATTACTTATGACACTTTTCATGCAGGCTTATAGAAAAATTGTGTCTTTATTATTTCATCATCATTATAGCATTGTTAGTAGCTACCACATCATCTATTTAGTCTATTGAGCCTTCAGTATTCTATCATCGTAGGGTGGCAAATCAAAAAACGCTAACTCAACTCCGATGGCGTAACCCTAAGTTGAATCACCTGCTTTTATAAATGCTCTCTGTAAGGTATACATTTTTAGGATTTCTTAGCTTAGTTTCTTAACATATTAACATGTTTCTATGTTTTTTCAGATATGCCTTGTTCTTGCATTAACAAAGGGGATAGTTTTTGCTACAAATGCGGAGAAGTCACTTTTGGATCACAACGGTGAAACTTGACTTCCATGATAAGGAAAGCCTACAAACAGTATTTAGGCTTTAGAATAGAAGATCAGAACAAGAGTTAAGCCCCCGTCTCACATAGCGATATCGCTAGCGATATCGCTGCTGAGTCACAGTTTTGGTGACTCACCAGCGACCTCACCAGCGATGTCGCTATGTGTGACACTTTGCAACGATCAGGCCCCTGCTGTGAGGTCGCTGATCGTTGCAAAGTGTCCTGGACCATTTTTTGGTCGTTGGCCTCCCGCTGGCCAGCAGACATCGCTGTGTGTGACCAGCGGGACCAACGATCTGGCTGGTAACTATGGTAAACATCGGGTTACTAGGGGCACGCGCGCACTTAGTAACCCGCTGTTTACCATGGATACCACTCTGCTACGGTGCGCGGAAGCTCCCGCGCACCGTAGCAGAGTGGTATCCATGGTAAACAGCGGGTTACTAGGGGCACACGCGCACTTAGTAACCCGATGTTTACCATAGTTACCAGCCTGCTCCTGCTTGCAGCAGGCTGGTAACGGGAGCAGGACATCGTGGAACGATTCTTTCCACGATATCACTGCTCCCCTGATCGCTGGTGAGCCTGCCTGTTTGACAGCTCACCAGCGATGTATTAGCGATGCAGCAACGATCCCTGACAGGTCGTATTGTTGTCGGGATCGCTGCTGCATCGCTTAGTGTGACGGGGCCCTTAGGCTCCACACATATGCTGCAAAATATGCACATGGCATCTTACCCAGTGGTTGCATGGGAATAGGCAATCTATGTATTTGCAGTCCCAACATGGGAGTGATGACATGTAAAGAGGGCCGACTAGTCTGGGGAAACTAAAGCCCCATCGACTAGTCAAAGGCCTTATTACCATAGGAAAAGCACTGGTCAGAAATACTTTTTTAAACATTGATGTAAGTGAATAAAATTATAAAGGGTGGTTAGGCAGGGAATTAAGTAACACATATGTGAACGCTGCTGGGCTGGAGGGCATGAGGGACCTGACAGGTTCCTTTTAAATATTCAGGTTTCTTAAACTTTTAGACTGGACGACTGAACTGCAGTTGTTCAATAATAAAACTAATCATCAAAAATACAAACTGCCTATTAAATGTGCACTCAGTGTATATATATACTGTATTTTTGGACCTTAAAACGCACTTTCTTTCCCCCAAATTTGGGAGGAAAATGGAGGGTGCATCTTATGGTCCGAACGTAGCTTACCGGGAAGTTGCGGTGGTGGTGGAGCAGGATCGTAGGAAGCAAGGCCCTCTGTTCCCTCCCTCAGGAACCTGGCGCCCCGGCCGCCCTAGCTGGCGCATGCGCAGACTGGGATCTCGGCGGCCATTTTCCTGAAGCCGTGGGCCTCAGGGAAATGGCTAATGGCTACCGAGCTCCTAGTCTGCTCATGCGCCGGCTCGGGCAGCCATTTTCCTGTAGATCACGGCTTCAGGAAGATGGCCGCGACCACCGGAAAAGCAGTGCACGCCACTTTGCCTCACCGCCGACAGCCAGACACCGGCCCCGCAGCATCTCACCTCTTCTGCTGCCGCCGCCAGGTTCCTAAGGGAGCGAACAGTGGACCCCGCTTACTGCGATCCTGCTCCACCACCTCAGCAACTCCCCGCTGCTGGAGCACCCCATTCTCGCACCCAGGGTCCGCTGCATTCCCCCACTTCCCCCCGGCTTCCTGAGAGACCCTGCCTCCTGTGATGCCCGCTCCACCACCCCCCAGGTAAGATACCTATTCAAACTATAAGACAGACCCCCATCTTCTGAAAAAAATTTTTTTTCCTATTTTCCACCCCAAAATTTGGGGTGCGTCTTAAGGTCCGGTGCGTCTTATAGTTAAAAAAATATGGAAGTTATGTTGCCTTATAGAGCATATATATATATATATATATATATATTGTGGTAAAGCGACTTGCTCGGCTCTCCGGAGGTAGACACAGGACACACAGTTTGGGTAAACTTCCTGCGGGTTTGTTGTGCGGCATAAACTCAAGCAGCGTCCCATAAAAATAAACAGTCCCTCTCGGGGTTAAAGGGAAAACAAAAGATGAACTATAACACAGTCCTCTAGCCAGCAGAGCCTTTGCCGGCTACAGATAGTCTTGTGAAGTTTCAACAACACCAGTCCTCCGGTGTTGCTCTCTGGCGTCAGCCACACACAGCCTGGAGACTTCAATCTCCAGACCACACACTCCACACAGGAAAACAAACTGACTGAACATTTAAACCCTGTTCAGTCACACCCTGAGGGGGAGGTATGGGGAATGACTTCCCTCCCATCTCTACATCATTCCCATAAAATCACACCCTTTCAAAAAGAGCAAACTCCCAGCACATAACATGCTGGCAGAAATTCAGTAGGTCTTAGGCTGTGTGCCCACGATGCGTTTTTTAAGCGTTTTCGCAGCAGCAAAAACGCTGCAGAAATGCTTAAAAAACGTATGGTAGATGGCCTGCCATGTTCCCCAATGATAATCCGCATGTGCTGTGCACATGCTGCTGAACTTTCCGCTTCCGGTTATCATGGGGAAAAAAAACGCAGCACTACCAATTATTTTGCGGAAGCGCTGCGTTTTCGCCGCCATAGACTTTCATTGAACCGCTTCAAATCCGCAAATATGTAAAACTACTTGCAGAATTGAAGCGCATTTGCTGCGATTTTGGAACACAAGACCGCAGCAAATGAGAAGTGACCTCATGCGGGGGCGTTCCAACCATCCCAGACCATCCCATAAATCCAGGAAGACGAGAATCCCATACCATTCCAGTCTTCCTGGATCATGGCTGAGTACCTGGGGTGGTACAAGAGGATGGACCTGAATGTCTCGGTCATGATTGGTGTCTGCGGGTGTCTGCGTGGTGTCTGCGTGGGCTCTGTGCGGTGTCTGCATGCAGGCAGACATAGGTCGATGTGACACTCCCATCGGCCTATGTCTGTCCCCCGTCCACTAGTACCAGCAGGATCAGCTCGATGGGAGCAGTAGTTCCCATCAGCCTGATCCTGTTGTTAAAATTGCCCTAATGTATCCTTTAAACTGGCCCCATATGTTTATTTTTGGCCCCCATAGGTTTATATTTTTGCCCCTATACATTTTTATTTTTTTTATGCCCCCATTTTTTTTTTTTTTGTCAACCTATTTTTTTTTTTTAATTTACAGTGCCCATTTTATTTTGGTCCCCAATAAATTTTAAAAATACATTTCATTGGTGGCCAGTGGTTGCCTAAAAGAAATTTAGTTTATACATTACCTGTCCCCGCCGATAGCCACCTAAAATAAAGTAAAAAATATAAAAAATGCACCTATACTCACCTAGGCACCTAATTCCCCGAAGCCATCGATCTTCTGTAATAAAATATAAAATAAAAAAACACAATTTTATCCTTACCCCTCCGTAGTAGTCCACGAGTGTCCCACGAAGATCTCCAGTTTAGCGCAGCCACATAAAATGTGACCGCTCTAAACTACTGCAGCAGCTACAATGACGGGGCCGTAAAGCAGCCCCGTCATTGCATAAGCGAGTTCACCGGGGTTCAGGCAGCGCTCCTCCCACGGTACAGCAGGGCCGTAAGGAAGGTCACCGGAGCTGTGCTGACTCCGGTGACCTCAGTCAGTGGCTCACGCTGCCTCGAGCGGACGTGTTCCCGGCAGTGTGAGCTTACAGCTGGCGCTGACATGAACCCCACCACTATTACCCCCAGCCACCGCACCAGGGCAGCGTGGAAGAGCGAGGCTAAGCACCAGATTTGGCTCACAAATATGATGCACCAAATCTGGGGCGGCTGAGGGCTGATATTATAGCCTGGGAGGGGGCCTATAACCTTGGCCCCTTTCTAGGCTATTAATATCAGGTCGCAGCTGTCCGCCTAGCCTTTGCTGGCTCCGATTTATAGGGGGACCCTGTGTAATTTTTTTTTTTTTTGGGGTCCCCCTGTAGAATGGGCAGTAAAGGCTAAGCTAACTGCTGCGGCCTGATATTAATAGCAAGGGAAGGGGCCATGATCCTTGGCTACTTCCCAGACTATATCAGCCCTCAGCCATCTGCTTTCCCTCTGCTGGTTATTAAAAATACGCGTGAGCCCACCCATACATTGAAATATAAGATTATTGTACAGCGTATGCGTGACCAAGCATACATTGAAATGGGTCTGTGTGTGTCTCCAGTATGTGTGGAAAAAGTCATCACCACTCGTACCGGAGATTCTGACGTGTGAAAGAGCCGTAATTGGATATTGGCTGAGGAGTGGGGGGGGGGTGCCCATGTATACACACGGTTACATATCTGCATAGCGTATGTATGTGTATATATACTTTTTTATATTAATTACAAGGGCTGTAGTTCTTGTGGCATCCTGAATACTTCCAAAATGGTGAATAGGGGTTTGACTAGGAAATTACATCATTATTGGCCTTTTTTTTTATAACTAACTTTATTTGGCTTCAAAAGCGCTTACAAAACGCATGAAAAAAAGCATCAAAAACGCACATAGAATAAGCATGCGTTTTTCTGGCAAGGAGATGCAGAAATGGTCAGGAAAATTTCTGCTTCATTTCTGCATCGTGGGCACATAGCCTTAAATCACACAGGAGAGCATCCTGAGTGACACATACCTCCCCTAGCATATAATACCAGTGACTCTGTCGCAATGTATATATACAGTACACACCAAAAGTTTGGACACACCTTTACATTTAAAGATTTTCTGTATTTTCATGACTATGAAAATTGTACATTCACACTGAAGGCATCAAAACTATGAATTAACACATGTGGAATTATATACTTAACAAAAAAGTGTGAAACAACTGAAAATATGTCTTATATTCTAGGTTCTTCAAAGTAGCCACCTTTTGCTTTGATGACTGCTTTGCACACTCTTGGCATTCTCTTGATGAGCTTCAAGAGGTAGTCACCGGAAATGCTCTTCCAACAATCTTGAAGGAGTTCCCAGAGATGCTTAGCACTTGTTGGCCCTTTTGCCTTCACTCTGCGGTCCAGCTCACCCCAAACCATCTCGATTGGGTTCAGGTCTGGTGACTGTGGAGGCCAGGTCATCTGGTGTAGCACCCCATCACTCTCCTTCTTGGTCAAATAGCCCTTACACAGCCTGGAGGTGTGTTTGGGGTCATTGTCCTGTTGAAAAATAAATGATGGTCCAACTAAACGCAAATCGGATGGAATAGCATGCCGCTGCAAGATGCTCTGGTAGCCATGTTGGTTCAGCATGCCTTCAATTTTGAATAAATCCCCAACAGTGTCACCAGCAAAGCACCCCCACACATAGGCGGATTATAATGAGGGCAATCCGGGCTATCGCCCGGGGCCCCGAACCTCCAGGGGGCCCGGGGCTCCGGGGTGTCTATGGCCAGATTGCCCTCATTATATGTGCGGCGCCTCGGCACATACCGGCAGACAGTGGCGGGGGGAGCCCCCGGACCGCTACCCCAGCAGCGGCGCACAGCCGCTGCTTCTTCTTCGGCCGTGCCAGCACTGCAGCAATTAACTTCCCTGTGCTGGCCCGGCCGCGTCACTGCTAGGAGACACGGCCCTGTGCGTGGCCGTGTCTCCTAGCTGTGACGTAACGCAGTGCGCACCCGGCCTGCAGTGCTGCACCGGAAAAGAGCAGGAGGACTAGAGCCGAGCCGGGGGATGGTGAGTGTGTGTCTGTGTGTGTATGTATGTATGTGTGTGTATGGGTGTGTGTGTGTGTATGTGCAGGCAGATATCATTGTGTGATGTCTGTTTATATGTATTTTTGTGTTTCAAATGTGTTTATGCGTATACGTATATGTCTGTATATGTTTGTGTGCGTGCGTGACTGCATGCGTGACTGCGTGCGGCCTCCCGCTGTGTATAGATGGCTACGTGCGGCCTCCCGCTGTGTATAGATGGCGCCGTGCGGCCTCCCGCTGTGTATAGATGGCTCCGTGCGGCCTCCTGCTGTGTATAGATGGTGCCTTTTGTGTTTTTTCCTTGCAAGCAAATTAAATGAAGAGAATAATACCAAAGAATTTGTGATTGCAATCATTTTCAGGAAGAAACTGAGTATTATTTGACAGAATTGCAGGGGTGCCAATACTTTTGGCCAGCACTGTAGATGGCTACGTGCGGCCTCCTGCTATGTATAGATGGCTACGTGCGGCCTCCCGCTGTGTATAGATGGCGCCGTGCGGCCTCCCGCTGTGTATAGATGGCTACGTGCGGCCTCCTGCTGTGTATAGATGGCTACGTGCGGCCTCCTGCTGTGTATATGTGTTCTTCACATGCATTTCCGCATGCGGGTTGACAAGCACTTTCCTAGCGATTTTAGCATCACTTGGAAAGTGCTTGACAACTTGGTCACACTATATAAATCCATGCAACCGGCATGGATTTATATAGTGTGACCGTAAAAGAATGGTAAAAAATAAATATATAATTACCTTCTGATGGCCTGCCGACGTCAGCGGTCGCGTGACCCGTCACATGACTAAATGACGTCACGGCAGGTCCTTTTCAGAACATTGTGAGCTGCTGGCAAGCCAGGACGCATCAGATAAAGACACCGGGGGCCATCAGAAGGTAAATATAATATTTATTTTTTATTTTATTCTTTTTTTACAGGTTCTATGGTACCCAGGTCCGGAGGAGAATCTCCTCTTCTCCAAACCCGGGTACCATCCGCACATTGAAACGCATGGATTCTGCATGTACAGATGCAGTGATGCGGATTCCATGTGTTCCAATGCAAGTCAATGCACATGCGGATTATCATTGGGGAACATGGCAGACCTTCTACCAAGCATTTTTTAAGCGTTTCTGCAGCGGAATTGCCGCTGCGGAGACGCTTAAAAAACGCATAGTGGGCACACAGCCTAAAAAAAATTATTATAATTAATATTGTGCCAAATTAATTTCACGTGAACTATCACATGATCTATCACAGGGGATCATGTGACATGTCACGTGATACATCAGGTGTGTGTGTGTGTGTGGGGGGGGGGGGGCGCACCTTCTAAACTGCCCGGGGCCCTTGCTACTCTTAATCCACCCCTGCCCCCACACCATCACACCTCCTCCTCCATGCTTCACGGTGGGACCCAGGCATGTAGAGTCCATCCGTTCACCTTTTCTGCGTCGCACAGAGACACGGTGGTTGGAACCAAAGATCTCAAATTTGGACTCATCAGACCAAAGCACAGATTTCCACTGGTCTAATGTCCATTCCTTGTGTTCTTTAGCCCAAACAAGTCTCTTCTGCTTGCTGCCTGTCCTTAGCAGTGGTTTACTAGCAGCTATTTTACCATGAAGGCCTGCTGCACAAAGTCTTCTCTTAACAGTTGTTGTAGAGATGTGTCTGCTGCTAGAACTCTGTGTGGCATTAACCTGGTCTCTAATCTGAGCTGCTGTTAACCTGCGATTGCTGAGGCTGGTGACTCGGATAAACGTATCCTCAGAAGCACAGGTGACTCTTGGTCTTCCTTTCCTGGGGCGGTCCTCATCTGAGCCAGTTTCTTTGTAGCGCTTGATGGTATTTGCAACTGCACTTGGGGACACTTTCAACGTTTTCCCAATTTTTCCCACTGACTGACCTTCATTTCTTAAAGTAATGATGGCCACTTGTTTTTCTTTACTTAGCTACTTTTTCTTGCCATAATACAAATTCTAACAGTCTATTCAGTAGGACTATTAGCTGTGTATCCACCTGACTTCTGCACAACTCAACTGATGGTCCCAACCCCATTTATAAGGCAAGAAATCCCACTTATTAAACCTGACAGGGCACACCTGTGAAGTGAAAACCATTTCCGGTGACTACCTCTTGAAGCTCATCAAGAGAATGCCAAGAGTGTGCAAAGCAGTCATCAAAGCAAAAAAGGTGGCTACTTTGAAGAACCTAGAATATAAGACATATTTTCAGTTATTTCACACTTTTTTGTTAAGTATATAATTCCACATGTGTTAATTCATAGTTTTGATGCCTTCAGTGTGAATGTACAATTTTCATAGTCATGAAAATACAGAAAAATCTTTAAATGAGAAGGTGTGTCCAAACTTTTGGTCTGTACTGCATATATAATTTATTTTTTTTTGCACTTATATTATTAGCTTACTTGGCTGTAACCTGTACGCTGGCACCTATCATCTGCTTTTTGTTTTAGCTTGTGCTGCCTCATCTGTTTTTATATACAGTCATGGCTGACAGTGTTAGCATCCTTGAAATTGTTCCAGAAAATGAAGTATTTCTCCCAGAAAATTATTGCAAGTACACGTTTTGTTATACACGTTTATTTCCTTTGTGTGCATTGGAACACAAAAAAATGAGAAAAAAAGGCAAATTGGACATAATGTCACACAAAACCCCCAAAATAGGCCTGACAAAATTGTGGGCGCCCTCAAATTAAAATTTGGTTGCACATCCTTTGGAATAAATAACTGCAATCAATCGCTTCCTATAACCATCAACAAGCTTCTTACACTTCAACTGTATATACCAGGGGTCCTCAAACTACGGCCCGCCGGGCTGTGGGCAGAGGAGAGCGGTATCAGCGCCCGATCCCTCCCGCTCGCTCAGGGCCCCGGCAGCTGGATACTTACCTCTCCTCGTGCCTCCACAGATCCGCTGTCTTCCTGGTGCGCGCTCCCTGTGATGTGTCAGGTCAGAGGGTGCGGTGACGTCTTTACACCGCGCCCTCCCCTGAGCCGTCACAGGCAGCGCAGAGCGGGGTGACGCTGGAGTACAGACCTGAGCAGCGGCAGCTGGTGAGGAGGAGGGTGGTGAGTATTGCATTTTTTTTTTAATGTATGGAGGCATGGGACATAATATTAGGGGTGACATGCTGCATGGGGCATTATGTGGGGGGGTGACATCCTGAAAGGGGCATTATAATGACAGTGGAGTGATATCCTGCGTGGCGCATTATATGGGGGGGTGACATCCTGAAAGGGGCATTATAACGACAGGGGAGTGATATCCTGCATGGGGCATTATATTGAGGGGTGACATCCTGCATGAGGCATTATATGGGGGGGGTGACATCCTGCATGGGGCATTATATGGGGGAGTGACATGCTGCATGGGGCATTATATGGGGGGGGGGGGTGACATCCTGAAAGGGGCATTATAAGGGGGGAACAGCCTGCATGGGGCATTATAAGGGGGAAATAGGCTGCCTATTGAGGACCTATGCTGCCTATTGGGGACATTTACCTGCCCATTGAGGACCTATGCTGCCTATTGGGGACATTTACCTCCCCATCGAGGACCTATGCTGCCTATTGGGGACATTTACCTGCCTATTGGGGACATTTACCTGCCTATTGGGGACCTATGCTGTCTATTGGGGACATTTACCTGCCTATTGGGGACATTTACCTGCCTATTGGGGACCTATGCTGCCTATTGGGGACATTTACCTGCCTATTGGGGACCTATGCTGCCTATTGTGGATATTCACCTGCCTATTGGGGACATTTACCTGCCTATTGGGGACATTTACATCCCCATTGAGGACCTATGCTGCCTATTGGGGACATTTACCTGCCTATTGGGGACAATTACCTGCCTATTGGGGACCTATGCTGCCTATTGGGGACATTTACCTGCCTATTGGGGACCTATGCTGCCTATTGGGGATATTTACCTGCCTATTGGGGACCTATGCTGACTATTGGGGATATTTACCTGCCTATTGGGGACCTATGCTGCCTATTGGGGACATTTACCTGCCTACTGAAATACCGGTTTATCTAACTTTACTTGTTCTTCATTTTAAATATTGTATTTGTTCCTGTATTGTTTTTTTTACGTCAAAATAAGATATGTGCAGTGTGCATAGGAATTTGTTCATAGTTTTTTTAAAAAAAACTATATTCCGGCCCTCCAATGGTCTGAGGGACAGTGAACTGGCCCCGTGTTTAAAAAGTTTGAGGACCCCTGGCATATACAGTACTTTGCAAAGCTTTTAAGCAGATCTTGACAAAATGCGTCAAGGACATTATTATTAAGGGGAGAAGAAATCCAAAACTACAGGGCCCTGTGTGAAATAGTGATTCCCCCCTACCTTAAAACATAAATTAACTGTGGTTTATCACATATTTGGGAAACTGAGCTCAATTTCCCTAGCCACACACAGGCCTGATTACTGCCACACCGGTTCTCAGTCAAGAAATCACCCAAAATTACCCCAATTACCCCAAGAACAAAGCGGCGACTCATCCAACAGGCCACAAAAGACCCCACAACAACATACAAAGAACTGCAGGCCTCACTTGCCTCAGTTAAGGTCAGTGTTCATGACTACACCGTAAGCAAGACCCTGGGTAAAAATGGCATGCTTGACAGAGTTCCAAGATGAAAACCACTGCTGAGCAAAAACAACATAAAGGCTAGTCTCAGTTTTGCCAGAAAACATCTTGATGATCGCCAAGATGTTTGGGAGAATACTCTGTGGACTGATGAGACAAAAGTTGAACTTTTTGGAAGGTGTATGTTCCATTACATCTGGCGTAGAAGTAACAGCATTTCAGAAAAGGAACATCATACCAACAGTAAAATATGCTGGTGGTAGTGTGATGGTCTGGGGCTGTTTTGCTGCTTCACGGCCTGAAAGACTTGCTGTGGTAGATGGAACCATGAATTCTGCTGTTTACCAAAAAATCCTGAAGGAGAATGTCCAGCTATCTGTTTCTGACCTCAAGCTGAAGCACACTAGTGACCTAGTCTAAGTCCTGACCTTAATCCAATTGAAATGCTGTGGCGTTACATTAAAAAGGCAGTTCATGCTCAGAAACCCTCCAATGTGGCTGAATTACAACAATTTTGAAAAGATGAGTCGGCCATAATTCCTCCAGTGCATTGTAAAAGACTCATTGCCAGTTATCACAGTTGCTTGCTTGCAGCTGTTGCTTCTAAGGGTGGCCCAACTAGTTTTTAGGTTTAGGGGTCAATCACTTTTTCACACAGGGCCCTGTAGGTTTGGATTAATTTTTTCCCTTAAAGAAGTTGTACAGTACTTTACAAAAAGTCTTAGGGGCCCCAGGGGGATACATTGGGCGGGTAATATAATTACCTTACGTTGCTGATAATGCCTGTGAGCGGAGCTATCGGTGGATGCTCACAGGCATCACGTGACTCCGCGCTGACGTCACGACAAGTGAGGCGTGACTCAGCGGTGGGGTCCCCACGGTGGCTAAGTTGTGGGCGGGGACTACCCCCCAAGTCACACCCAGCATCCACCGCGCGAGTTCCCAATGAATGGGGAGAGGCAGAGCGCACGGTGGATGCCGGGTATGACGCGGGGGGTAACCCCGCCGTTAGCGGTCAGCGGCGATGCAGCCGGGAGATGACCGGCTGCTCGCAGCAGAAGGACCCCGATATTGCCGCCAAATTTAAACACCGCTTTGCTGATTGGTCGCAGTCGCCGGCCGCGACCAATCAGCGATTTTGGCGCCAAATTTAAACAACGCTCTGCTGATTGCGCCCGGTCGGCCGCATACATATTCTAGAATACCCGATGCGTTAGAATCGGGCCACCATCTAGTATATATATATATATATTGATATACATATTTATTAAGATAGCTATGTCATGTGTAATACAGTTTAGTGTTGTGTTATCGTGTTTAAAAAATAAACATTTTTTTTTTTTTTTTTTTAATTGTATTGACTTTTGGGGGGAGTTTTATTTTTTTATGCAATAAATTATATTGAACCTTAGATTATGTGGTAGCTTTTGACAATGGCAGGTCCATATGAGGGAAGGGTTAACAAATATGATAACTCATAACTTTGCAATCACAGAGAAAAAGCCACAAAGTCAAATGCATTGATGGTATGTTTCACTTCCAGATTTCCTTACCTTCCACATTGATTTTACTGACAAGCTCAGAAGGCAGGTACGGTGCTACAAGCTGTAGTCTGTTATTGGAAAACAGCATGGCCATTAAATGCTAACAAGAAATTTACAAATAAAATCTTTACAATAGTTTATTTGGGAAACAATTGCATTAAATGACTATTAGCCAAACGAACTTTGATTGGCCAGGTCCTAGGGCTCTACTTTACGGACAGACTCAGACTCATCCTGCCTATTATTAGTAGTATTAACTATTAGTACTAACTATTATTAGTTATTCAAACCTTTTAAAGGTAATCTGTCATAAGGTTTTTGTTACTCCATCAGATATCAGCATGATGTAGCGGGAAATACCTTGATTTCAACAATGGATCACTTACTGGGCTGCTTGCTAGAATTTTGATAGAAACACAGTTTTATCTCCTGCAGATCTACTAGTTCTCTGAATGCTGAGCTCTTTATATGGAGATGTTATCAAAACTACAGCAAGCAGCCCAGTAAGTGATACATCGCTGGAATTAGAGTCGCTGTCTCTACATTTTACTATTCTCAGATTAGGTAGCAAAAACCCTTTAATAAAGCCAGTAGTATGTGATAAAAGCATAAAAACTGACGTATAGATATCCTAATGTAACAGGGGACAGTATAGTTAAAGAATAAAACAGTTCAAGTGTATTTGATCTGCACCCACTGAACCCATCCTGACCCTTATTTCAATGATCTATTGCTTACTGGGTTGCTTGATGCAGTTTTGATAAAATCACTGTTTTATCTGCAGCTACAATTTCTCTGAATGCTCTGCTCTGCATAGTCCTGCCCACACCATTGATTGACAGCTTTCTGTGTACAATGTGCATAGGCAGAAAGTTGTGAATCAGTGAAGGGGGCTAGTCAATACAGAGCTTATGAACATGGAGAACTACATGGCAGCAGGTTTTCTAGTGATAATCTCCTGCTGATAAACTGATTTTATAAAAAGTACAGAAAACAGCCCAGTAAGTAACACATCACTGGAATCAGGTTCTTTGCCCCTACATCATGGTACTCTCCGATTAGGTGTCAAAAAAGGTGATAATTACAATTTATCAACAAAGAAACTACTCACTTCTTAACAACAAACTTGATTTTGGCACTTCCTCTCACAATCCTCTCTAGCCGAGGGATTCCAAACCATGTGGGGCTCCGAAATGGAATTCCTTCTGGCAATCCTTCCACATAAAGCAATTCTGGATTAGATTCAAACACCGGATAGGGGACTTTTATTTCTTCTGAGAGTCCCAAAGCTTGTGCTGAAATTAGAGAAAAGGAGAAAAAATAAGAATCTTAGATACATAGACTATACCTATTAAACTGCCAATAATATAACTACTTATAGAACGTCCTCATAATTTACTAGGTCAGAAACAACTTGATAGCATTAAAAAGTCACAAACTAACACATTTATGGTCGTATATTTTTAGCTGCCCAAACAACCACCACAACCCTAGGATCTGCTTACAACGTCCATCACACATAAACTGTCCAGTACCAGATACATTCCAGGAGAGGAATATCCCAGCCACTTCTCTCCAGGCCATTGATTTCAGCACAGCAGTTAGCTACTCACTTTCCTCCCCCACATGACAAGCTGCCATTAAAAAATTTGCAAAATCACCAGCCTACAACATCGGTTCTCCCAGAGCAGCACTCCTAATTAAGGCACTAAGCTGGTTGTTTGTTTAAATGCCCTGTTATTTCTATATGTAAATACAGTGATAACAATGTAGAGTCAGCACAGACAACTGATAGCTAAATGTGTTATAGCAGGACTTTAAAGTTATACTAAAGAACTGTCAGTTAAGGAAGATTGTCCACCCTGCCACAAACCAGGAAGTAAGGAGACTGCAGTGCTCTGAGCTCCTCAAGAGACAACTTGAGAACAACCTTAGAAAATCAAACTTGCTTGAATTAACCCCGCATTATCACTTTTATATGTATCTGATGCATTTAATCAACAGACATATGGAGTGTTCACTGTTAGCTTTATTATGTTACTTACTATTATTTTCATTAATGTGTTCTCTCTTCCCATATTCTGCCACCATGTCAATGACCGATTACTAGTAATAGCAATAATGACAAAAAAACATTAATGACTCACTGCTTACCAAATTTTGTGTTAAAGATTTCTTCAACTTGTTTCCTTAATTTAGTAATTCTAACATTCCAGTCTTCTTTTGCTAGAAAAGAGACACACAAAGTGCCCGGTATATTCCCAATATAACAATTTATGAGCAGTGAATACAGAAAACAATACCATGGAAGCTGAGAAGAAATGTCTCCGCTTATACGAGAACTCTAAGAATTTAGTCTTTTCATATTTACCTCCTGCGTTTGTTCGGTTCTGAGCGGATTCTGAAGTTGTCTGCGTTAGAAGCTCCGGTCTGTTAAGAGGAACAAGAAGAATAAAAGAAAATGAAAGCAGTAATTTAACATACATTGTCCATATTCAGAATACTTCATTTGCAAAACTTAAATCCAAGAGAAATAACTCAAAAGTCATTTCAAGAGAAAATGCTTTCACATGAACAAAAACTTGATCGGAAACTTTCTGCCTTGAAAATCTTTGATACAACATTCCAAAACAAAGTCAATTCAGATGATAACATGCTTACACTGATCTTTAGGCTTCATTTTCCATCTAATATATATTTTTGTCTTGTTTTCAATAAAATACAAAATGACATTAATATGCCCATACACAAACTGTATTAATTCTTTGCTTTAAAGGGAACCTGACAGTTGGTACATGTATTATTTAAACAACTAGTCCTAAATGTAATTAATGCATACTACTTCATAAACATACAATAACCTTGGTGTGTATATAACCCCAGGATAAGGAAGAAATATATGCGCAATATTTAAAAATATATTATTTTGGAAGAGAAGGGCTCCTCCCTCCTTGAGTGATCTGATGAGTAGAATACCGGACATCAGAAGAATGGAATACATGACGTCTATATTGAATGACAAAGTGTCCGTATTCGATACTATTTGGGCCCTCTAGGATTACTACTGGGCTCAGTATAATTGTTGATTAGCTCACTTCACTTTATCCCTCCCACCCCTCTTCCTTATGTCTCCGTCTTTGTCCATTGTCGATTAGTCTGTTTTATTTATGTTAATAAGCATTGTGTTCTTTAATGACTTGGAAAGGTTTTGTAACAATAAAGGGAAGGCCTTGCCACAAAGGTGGGAGAAGAGACTGGTCTTGGGGCCCGTTTGTGCCCTCATCTTCTCGAGCTTATTACTTCATTGTCATCCAGTCATAGGATAAAGAAGGTCTTCCTAGCTATAGGAATGTTTGTTTTCCAATAAATTATCAGACTACAATGTAAAGTGTTAATTGCATTATTGTATTGTAGTATTCTATTTTATAATTCAATAAAAATGACAGTAAAAAAAATATATATATTATTTTATTTGAGAATAATTAAAATATATTTAAAAAAAGTGGTCTGAATTTAATTATGCTGACCAAATACTCTCAAATAAAATAATAGATCTTTAAATATTGCGCATAAATCTCTTCCTCATCCTGGGGGTATATACATACCTAGGTTGTGTTTATAAGCTGATACATACCTGATGCCCATTAATTGGGCTGAATCAGACACAAGATGTCTGATTTTAGCCATGTATGTTTGACTCTGAAACGCTGCAGTGCAAAAGCCACCATGGAGAAAAGTTGGGCATGCGGGTCCTGGGTGGCTTCTCCCCACCTGCTCCCCTGGAGTGCGTGTATAGGGAGAGTCAATTGCAGCGGTCAGAGAGAAGTCGCCAACAAGTCTCATGTGCAGACTGGTGTAGGTGCGTCTAACCTAAAGCCCTTCATACACACTAGAAGGCTGCTGGCTGAACTAAGGTCCGGCCGAATGTTCGGTTGGCAGACATGTTGGATCCTGAACTCCCCCAACAATTTATTGTCCGAGCTCCCCTACACATTAGACTATCAGCTGAACTCCTCATTATAGTCATATTTGTTCAACATTAGTCTAATGTAAATGGGGGGCTTAAAACTTGTGATCATGGACGCTGGGCTTAGATCACATCTTAAGACAGTATATTTGTATAGAAAGCAGTGAATGTATATGCAGCACTGATGATGAGCTGTGTACATACGGTTCATTCTCAAATAACTACTTTTGGGACTATTATTAAGCCCAGTCTAATGACTCTTCACTTACCTTTTTATTATAAATTTGATCCGGCTGCCAACCTGAATAATCTTTTCAAGTCTAGGAATGCCATACCAGGATGGGCTTCTAAAGGGGATATTATCTGGCAGCCCCTCCACACACAAATCTATAGGATTTGCTTCAAACTTCTGGTAAGGTACCGGCATCGGCTCTGCCTTTCCCAAAGCTTCAGCTAAAGTAGAAAGAAAATATTGTAAAATGTCACTGAAACTAGTTCTATGCAATATTATTTTAACTCATTCTTTATTTATGTCAGTGCTGACAAGTCTGATAACATTTCAGATCCAAGAGGGATGCAAAAAACATGACTGAAAGAATTCCTCTACACAAACTTGACAGCTGTCCTGACCTTTTTAACCTTTATTCTACTGTCCCACCAACACCATCCCCAGTCCCTGCCTGACATGCAATGCAGACAACCACGAAATTGGGGGCTAGCATCTTCCCATTGACCTCTTTCAGCAGAATAATGTGCCTTGCCACACTGTAAAAAATTTTGAGAAACATAAGGCTTTGTGCACACATTGCGTTTTTGTCATGTTTTTCTGCATAGTTTTGTCACAAAACCTAAAAGGATTCTTGATACCAGCAAAGTGAATGAGAATCCTGAAGTCTCATGCACACGTGGCTTATTTTTGACTTGCAGATTTGGTGCAGATTTCAATCTGCAGCATGTCAATTCTTTCAGCATTTTTGCTGCAGATTTCATCCACACTAATGAGTGAGGAAGAATATGCAACAAAAGCATACATAAAAATCCATCAAAAACGCATGCATTTGATGCTGTGTTTTTACCGCCAAGAGATGCACAAATGGTTTCAGGAAATTCTGCTTCAATTACTGAACGCGTGCACATTGTCCACTTTAACAAGTAACTGTGGGATGATCTGCAAAAGACAAGTCCATTCCATTTACACCCCACTTTGCAACCTACAAATCCTAAAGGATTTGTAGCTGAAGAAGGGGACCTACTGTACATAATATTAGACAGATGGTCTAAAGAATAATTAAACTCTTTTTTTCCTTATAATTTTCTCCAGAATAAAAGGTTATGAAACTTTGCAAATCACTCTATTAGGGGATTTGTCTTTATTCCTGCAAAAAAAATACATAAAGGTGGCTTCCAAACACTTGCCTTTCCCCAGTCTATTTTCTTACTGTTAGCTGCACTGATATCAGAACATACTCATTTGGAGTACAGATGATGGCAGTGATGGGTCAGATCAGCTCCTGTGTCTCACTAACTTTGGGGAGTTGCAGGAGATTGTTCAAGCTGTTGCAGGACATTGTTCAAGCACTCAACAGAGCAGTCAAAGAAAGAGATAAGTGCTGACCCTTAAGGCCCCGTCACACTTAGCGACGCTGCAACGATCCCGACAACGATACGACCTGTCAGGGATCGTTGCTGGGTCGCTATGTGGTCGCTGGTGAGCTGTCAAACAGGCAGGCTCACCAACGATCAGGGGAGCAGCGACATCGTGGAAAGAATCTTTCCACAATGTCCTGCTCCTGGTTACCAGCCTGCTGAAGCAGGAGCAGGCTGGTAACAATGATAAACATCGGGTTACTAGGGGCACACGCGCTCCTAGTAACCCGTTGTTTATCATGGTTACCACTCTGCTACAGTGAGCGGGAGGTTACCGCTCACTTTAGCAGGCTCGTAACCGTGATAAACAACGGGTTACTAGGTGCACACGCGCCCCTAGTAACCCGATGTTCATCATGGTTACCAGCCTGATCGCTGCTCCCGCTGGTCACACACAGCGATGTGTGCTGACCAGCGGGAGAGCAACGACCAAAAAATGGTCCAGGACACTTTGCAGGGATCAGCGACCTCACAGCAGGGGCCTGATCGTTGCAAAGTGTCACACATAGCGACATCGCTGGTGAGGTCGCTGTTGCGTCACCAAAACCGTGACACAGCAGCGATCTCGCTATGTGAGACGGGGGCTTTATGCTGCCAGCATTAGTACTCCAAATGAGTACCTTCTTATATCAATGCAGCTAAAGGCAAGCAAACAGGCTGGGGAAAGCAGGAGACAAATCCCCTACTAAAGTGATTTTCAAAATTTCATAACTTTCATGCTGGACAAAGTTATGTAAAAAATGAGAATTTAATTACTATTTAAGATTTGAATGCTATGACATCAGATAGATAAAGATTAAGAAAGGGTAAAACCTAAAATACTTACCAAACTTTTTACTGAACAGCTGGTCAACCGTTTTTCTTAACTTAGTTATCCTTGCATACCACTCTTCTTTCACTATTTTCAATAAATAATTATTTTTAATGAAACAACATGAAAGGTGGTTACATAATGCATCACATAAAAGAACATAACAGTGAAAAAGAATTTACACTACCTCCTGGAGATGTCCTTTCAATGGAAATGGCTTCTATTGTAGTATTCAGAAGTTCTGGTCTAAGGAATTTTTTAAAGAAAATTATACAGTCAATTACTTTTGTAATTATACTGTAAATACTCAGTAGAGCCGAGCACTCTCTATTCCAAAAGTGCAAGCAAATATGTAACAAATATAAGATAAAAAATAAATTTAAAGTATTTTTTGGACTATGAGAGGCACTTTTTAGTTAGAAAACTCTTTCTAAAAAGTGTGTGCTATTTATAGTCTGGAGGCAGCTTCCTATGATGATGCATCCTTCCCATTCACAGAGAGAGCTGCTCTCCCTCCTCCTGCCCTACACTGATCTATGTGCTTGGTGCAGAGCAGGAGAAGAGGCCACCAGGACTTGCATGGAGTCTGCATGTCCTGAGCAGCTGACCCAACCAACTCCAGGACCTTTAAGGTTGTGTGATCAGTCTCATGCCTTGAATGAACTGCAAGATGTGGTAATGTATAGTGTGTGTGTGTAAATGTACACGTACCAGAGAGGTGTATATGTAGATGTGCATATACCAGAGGTGAGTGTATGTAAATGTGCATGTAGCAGAGTTGTGTGTCTATAAGTTCATATGTAGCAGAGCTGTGTATGTATGTATACATACAGTACAGACCAAAAGTTTGGACACACCTTCTCATTTACAGATTTTTCTCTATTTTCATGACTATGAAAATTGTACATTCACACTGAAGGCATCAAAACTATGAATTAACACATGTGGAATTATATACTTAACAAAAAAGTAGTCTAGGTTCTTCAAAGTAGCCACCTTTTGCTTTAATGACTGCTTTGCCCACTCTTGGCATTCTCTTCATGAGCTTCAAGAGGTAGTCACCGGAAATGGTCTTCCAACAATCTTGAAGGAGTTCCCAGAGATGCTTAGCACTTGTTGGCCATTTTGCTTTCACTCTGCGGTCCAGCTCACCCCAAACCATCTCGATTGGGTTCAGGTCTGGTGACTGTGGAGGCCAGGTCATCTGGCATAGCATCCCATCACTCTCCTTCTTGGTCAAATAGCCCTTACACAGCCTGGAGGTGTGTTTGGGGTCATTGTCCTGTTGAAAAATAAATGATGGTCCAACTAAACGCAAACCGGATGGAATAGCATGCCGCTGCAAGATGCTGTGGTAGCCATGCTGGTTCAGTATGCCTTCAATTTTGAATAAATCCCCAACAGTGTCACCAGCAAAGCACCCCCACACCATCACACCTCCTCCTCCATGCTTCACGGTGGGAACCAGGCATGTAGAGTCCATCCGTTCACCTTTTCTGCGTTGCACAAAGACACGGTGGTTGGAACCAAAGGTCTCAAATTTGGACTCATCAGACCAAAGCACAGATTTCCACTGTTCTAATGTCCATTCCTTGTGTTCTTTAGCCCAAACTTGTCTCTTCTGCTTGCTGCCTGTCCTTAGCAGTGGTTTCCTAGCAGCTATTTTACCATGAAGGCCTGCTGCACAAAGTCTCCTCTTAACAGTTGTTGTAGAGATGTGTCTGCTGCTAGAACTCTGTGTGGCATTGACCTGGTCTCTAATCTGAGCTGCTGTTAACCTGCGATTTCTAAAGCTGGTGACTCGGATAAACTTATCCTCAGAAGCAGAGGTGACTCTTGGTCTTCCTTTCCTGGGGCAGTCCTCATGTGAGCCAGTTTCTTTCTAGCGCTTGATGGTTTTTGCAACTGCACTTGGGGACACTTTCAAAGTTTGCCCAATTTTTCGGACTGACTGACCTTCATTTCTTAAAGTAATGATGGCCACTCGTTTTTCTTTACTTAGCTGCTTTTTTCTTGCCATAATACAAATTCTAACAGTCTATTCAGTAGGACAATCAGCTGTGTATCCACTTGACTTCTGCACAACACAACTGATGGTCCCAACCCCATTTATAAGGCAAGAAATCCCACTTATTAAACCTGACAGGGCACAACTGTGAAGTGAAAACCATTTCCGGTGACTACCTCTTGAAGCTCATCAAGAGAATGCCAAGAGTGTGCAAAGCAGTCATCAAAGCAAAAGGTGGCTACTTTGAAGAACCTAGAATATAAGACATATTTTCAGTTGTTTCACACTTTTTTGTTAAGTATATAATTCCACATGTGTTAATTCATAGTTTTGATGCCTTCAGTGTGAATGTACAATTTTCAAAGTCATGAAAATACAGAAAAATCTTTAAATGAGAAGGTGTGTCCAAACTTTTGGTCTGTACTGTACATATGTAGCAGAGCTGTGTGTGTATGTACATGTGCATATGTAGCAGAGCTGTGTGTTATTTATACGTGCATATTTAGCAGAGCTGTGTGTGTATGTATACGTGCATATTTAGCAGAGCTGTGTGCTTATAATAAACAGTACAGATAAACACTAACAATAGATTTATTAAATCCCTATTCTACCCTAGTGCATTAAAATTAGTGATAATGACCCCTCCACTTTACACCACCAGGGAAAATTTAATTAACAGGAAAAATGTTTTTCCTATTTTCTGCTGTCTAAATATGGGGTGCGTCTTATGGTAAGGTGTGTCCTACAGTCCGGAAGATATGGTAATTTAATTCATTACTAAATCACAGAGTTAGCAATGAGCTATGGAGATGGTAATAAACATACTTTTTGATGACATATCGGATCCTTTCCCTTGCCAGTAGGATTCTTTCCAGACGTGGAATTCCATACGTGGAAGGTCTTCTATATGGGATTCCTTCAGGCAGTCCTTCCACATACAGATCATCTGAATTAGACTGGAAAAGGTGATATGGAACGGAAACCGGGCCACTCACATTTATTGCTTCCGCTTTTAAGAGAATACATAAAAACAATTTTTATGTTTTATAATTAGATGCTACACTGAGCAATGTTCATACAATACAATGGAGTCATATAATCAAATTATGACTAGAAGATGGCATCTCTGAGCGGGGACTATTTTCTTGCATCTTTCAATTTACAAATAAAATCAATTATAAGTGATTTCACTGTAATAAACATTAATATTATACATTAGAGGGAATCCGTCTTAAGGTTTTTGCTATATTATCTGAGAGCAACATGATGTAAAGGAAAACATAGCACGAGACAACTAGTCTTCTTGTGATAAGCTCCTGCTAATAAAACACTGATTTTATTGAAACTACAACACACAGCCTAGTAAGTGAGACATTGCTGGAATAAGGGTCTCTGTCCCTACATCATGCAGCTCTCAGATTACATACCAAAAGCCTGGTGACATATTCTCATTAATACTGACTGTATACTGGACAGAATTTAACATGTTCACACTGAGGTGCTTTAAGAGAAAAATAAGAGGATGCAACTGGGAATTAAGTAGCTGCATTGGGAGAGTAAAGTAAGTAATGACAAACCATGACAGTTTTTAAATTTAATTTCATTTTATCATAAATGTCTTGGAACAGAACTTGAGATTCCAATATTTCTTTTTACATATATGGCAGACCTGTAATAAGCCAGATCCAATAAGATCTATTGCAAAATGGACTATAATAGATCTGTCAAATCCATGAAGGATCTAGTAAAGATCAGTGCTGCTTATTATAGAGGTATTGTGGTTTAAGAAAAGAGTTGCCTCACTATAGACTCTATACCCGGTTATCATCTGAGTACTCACACAGCTAACAGCTATTCCTTCCGATTTCACCTATGCACATGCAATTTGGACAAGTATACATGCTTTTTCAATGGGGAGAGTGGACACTGGTGCCACGTCATCTTTTCCTGATCTGTTGTCTGGGAAAGTTTTCACACTACCATTCACATTAGATAGTTAGCCGAGACCCTTGAAGTGGACAAGTTTGACCCAATTTAGTTGAATGTGTATTTAAAATCTGATCTGACAGCAGGTAATGTGTTAAAATTATAACATAAGCAATACTCACCTATTCAATCATGCTGGTGGTCCCTGCTCATCTTGTAGCATTGACATCAAGACTATCACTTGTGTGACCGCTGCAGCCAATCACTGCCCTCAGAGGTCATGTGCAAGCATCACTGATGAGGTATGTGATTGGTTGCACTGGTTTTGCGAGTGACTGACATGGCAGGGTCAGCGGTGACCAAAGAAGTAGCAGAGCTGGACAGATGGGAATGAATAGGTGAGTATTGTTTATTTTATTATTTGAACACATTTCTTGCTCTCACACCATTTTAAATACATTGTGGACAACCCCTTAAAGCCACACTTTTCAATATTTTGGAGTTTTCCTGTAAATTGTTAATTACTCAGCTAGTTATTGGAATTGCTTGCTCAAACAGAGGACACCTGTAGAGCACACTATGCAAACTTATAATATTGTCCTTGGACAAGTGAATAGGAGGGGGGGCTTTTATTTTTCTCCCCTTACCTTCTTTTTCTATCTTGGTCCCTTTTTTGTTGGTTTGGGACTAATTTGTTTCCTATTGTTGGTATATTGTGCTATGAACCTTTTCTTTTTCAGAAGGGGAAAAATGGTTTAAAAAGAAAGGAGTCGTTGCGGAGCATAGGGACTTCAAATTTGAACCCTTGTTGGAGGGCAGGACGGTGGCGAAGAAGAATAATAATAATTATAACAATAATATTTGATACCAAAGATATACTGTACTAGTGTGAAATTATAGAAAGTACTTTAAGGCACGGCGGGAGGGGGGATAACCTGAAAGGAGAGGTTTATTTGGGATGTGTTGTTCTAAAAAGAGGTTAGGGGAGGAAGTCTCTAGTTGGAAGTCTGGTCCAGGAATGGAGAACTCACAGCTCCTAGAGAGCATACAAGGAGGGGGGAAGGGGAGGGTGAGGGGAGAGGGGAGGGGGGAAGGAGGGAAGGGGGGAGGGCACCGACAGTAAAGGAGAGAAATAAGATAAAGGAAATATCGCTAATTATTTTGTATGGGCAGTTTTAGAGTTATAAGCTGGAACGTTAGGGGTTTGTCGGAGAAAACCAGAAGGGCGACAATATTTAAATGTATGCAGGATCGGGGGGCCTCGGTAATATGCCTTTTAGAAACCCATTTACAAAAGGAAACAACTCAGATTATAAACAGAAGATGGATACAGAAGGCATATCATTCCACTTTCTCTAATTATGCTAGAGGAGTTTCAATTCTAATTAATAGATCTACACCTTTTGAAGAAATTGACGTATATATTGATCCAGAGGGGCAGGGGGTGGCAGTTAAGGGGAGTTTTTTCGGACGCCTGCTGTGTATAGTGGCACTTTACATACCCCCCCTTACTCTAGCACTAAAATCAGATTAATGCGACAGTATGCTGAAAGAGGAAGAGTATTACCGCTTTTGATGATGGGAGACTTTAATAATATAATGGATACTTTCTGGGACAGGAGTAAGAGGCAATCGGGTATACAGGAAAGTACCAATACAGTTTTTGGTTATTTCATAAAAGAAATTGGATTGATTGATACATGGAGGGTCAGGAATACAGGGAAATGGTGTTACTCATGTCACTCCACGTCATATGGTACGTTATCACGTATAGATTTACCATTGGCGGATGAATTAGCAGACTCCATGATAATGGAGGTACAATATCTCCCTAGAGTAATCTCAGACCATAGTCCAGTTATGGTAAACATTAGGTATGGGCCCCAGAGGGGAGTAGTTAGGGAAGGGTGGAAGATGCATCCCGTCTGGTTACAACATCTTAATGTTCAGAAGAGAGAGGAAGAATTGGAAGAATTTTTTATTCATAATGACGGTAGTACAGATAAATTAATAGAGTGGGATGCGATGAAGGCCTTTCTTAGAGGGCTCTTATTTAGAGATATCTGTAGGCGTAAATCACAAACTATGCTGAAGGGGAGAAGGTTGGACATTTATTATCAGTTATAGCATCGGCACAAAGGAATAATTAATTTATCCATGAAATGGTTGATGATAAGGGGAGGGTTGTTACTGAACTGGAGGGGATATTGAAAATCTTTAGAGACTTCTATAAAAAACTTTATTCCTCGGAAGGGTTAGAGTGACATTTGAGGAGATAGATAATTTTGTTGATTTAGTGTCGCTCCCTAAACTAAACAATGAGAGCAGAGAGAGGTTGGACTCCCCCATTACTATGGAGGAGATGGAGATTGCTCTGCATGGCATGAGTAATGAGAAGGCCCCGGGTATGGATGGTCTACCGTCAGAAGTATATAAACAATTTGTCGAACTTCTGTTGCCTCAATTATTGAAAGTATTTGAAGAGGCTAATGAGGGGGGGTTGCTGCCTGCTTCTATGAGGGAGGCGGTGATAGTGGTGATTCCTAAGGAGGGGAGGGACCCTAGAATACCTGATTCATATAGACCAATCTCGTTACTGACAGCTGATGTTAAAATACTGGCCAAAGTCCTGGCTAACAGGTTGACTGGGGTCATTTCCTCATTAATACATCCGGATCAGTCGGGATTCATGCCCAATAGATCTACTGCGGTTAATATAAGAAGATTGTATCTTAATCTTCAATTACAGACTGATAACCCAGGTCGTAGAGTAATCGCCTCACTGGATGCCCAAAAGGCGTTTGATAGTGTACAATGGGAATATTTGTGGATAGTCATGCAAAAATTTGGTTTTGGACCAAGGTTTATTGAGTAGGTACAATTGTTGTATTCCCAACCTACTGCCAAGATAAGAGTTAACGGAGTGATATCCCCTTCGTTCCATTTGGATAGGGGAACCAGGCAGGGATGCCCACTGTCTCTGCTCCTCTTTGCCATGGCAATTGAACCTTTGGCTGCAGTCATCAGGGAAACAAAGGAGGTCCAAGGGTTCAAATATGGAATATTAGAGGAAAAAATTGCTCTGTATGCAGACGATCTCTTATTATTTTTGGGTGATCCATTTGAATCATGTCGTGCCATGCAGATAATTGAGAGGTTTGGGGCGATATCGGGGCTGAAGATTAACTGGTCCAAATCAGTCTTGTTTAAAGTGGATCGAGAGATAGAATTGACAAATAGAGAAAAGGAAGCTGATAACTTGCAGTGTAAAAAAGTATTTAAATACTTGGGAATACAAATATCTCTACCGGTATCAGATTATCTTAATATCAATTTATCACCACTGCTTCAAAAATTGAAAACTAAAATAGATATATGGAATAAACTACATATAACGGTGGTGGATAGAATAAACCTTTTTAAAATGATCTTGATGCCCAAGTATGGTATGGGGGAAGAAGCAGGCAAGAATAAGGCTAGAAATTCTCCAAAGGCCCAAGGAGGAGGGTGGATTGGCGCTGCCAAACCCGGAAATATATTTTCTGGCAGCACAGAGTCAACATTTTAGAGGGTGGTCATGTTTCGGATCTGGCGGATCTATTAAAAGAATATTGGAGTATTCCATTGGGGAAAGACAGGTACTTGAGGGCCTGGAGGGAGGAGACATGAATAGGTTGGGGGAAAAATGCCTACAATAGATCTCATACACAAAATCTGGACCATAGTAAAGAAAGTAAGGGGAGTGAAGGGACTAACTAAATTTACTCCTATATGGAATAATAATAATCTCCCAGAGATACAAAAGATTGGTACTATAAGAGAATGGACAGGTAGAGGAATAAATTATAGGTATCAAATAATGGAGGGGGAAAGTCTTAAACCCTTCTCGCAGTTACAGAGGGAATTCTGGTTGCCAAATACAGAATGGTATCACTATGGGCAGGTTAAACATGCAATTAAATCCCAAAGAACCAAACAACGACTGGTAGAGGAATCAGATCTAGTATTGGATTATATTTGTCAGGAGGGGGGTACCAGGGAGGTAATATCGGGCACGTATAGAGACTTGATGCATACTTTTCTCCTGGAGTTTCCACTGAGATCTAAAAGTAAATGGGAAGAGGAAGTGGGACTCATAAGAGAAGATATTTGGGAAAACATACTGGAGTATATACCTAAGCTTTCTATGAGCGAACCTGCAAGATTGTCGCATATTTATGTAATTCACAGAGTCTATAGATCTCTGCTAATTATGCACAAAATAGGGCTGAGGATTAATTCAGAGTGCCCAAGATGTGGAAAATGGGAGGTGGGCATATTTCACATGATGTGGGAGTGCCCTAGACTATTAAGGTTCTGGTCTGGGGTTCTTGCTGCGATAGAAGGGGCGTATAGATGCGGTGTCCCTGGGGACCCTATTACATGCTTGTTGGGCTATGTAGAAGAAATATTATCTGATAAAAATATTAAAATAGCCATTGCTAGGCTACTTTACTGTGCCAGGAAAGTAATAGCAAGAAATTGGATTGGAGCTGACCCCCCCTCCGGGGAAGAATATTCTACACGAGTAGAGTACATTATTCAGATGGAAAGAGGTATATATGAAAAAAGAGGGAAACAGAATATATTTGGGAAGATATGGGAGCCTTGGATACAATATAAGGGAATTTGAGAGTACTGAGTTTAAACATGTATCATACAGTATAAACTAACATTTATGTAATGCACCTCTGGTTTTCTACCATAATTGGTTAATAGGAGAGTTTTTTTTGTCTTTGTTTCTTAAGACACAACATAGGGGAGGGGTAGGCTGTCGGAATGGGTGGGGGGGGGATTGAAGGGATGTTTATGTATCTTATGTATTCTTTCACAATTTAATGCTTTGAGAAATATTGTATGATCAAAATACGTTTAATAAAAATTTATTTGATTTAAAAAAAAAAAAAATTACTCTGCTAGTTCTGCTGTCTTTTTTTTTTTTTATGTTGAGGACATCTGAGACTCAGTGAGGACATCTTACAAAATACATCAATGTGTTTGGTCTTGTGTATGGGACCAATATGGGCAAAGTCTAAAGAATACAGAAATGGTGCATCAGATGAAGCAAATATACAGTCCCAACAGACAAAATATTTGCAAGATAAAATAAAAGTTTGGATCCATGCCAATTGTGATATACGGCATACACTGTATTTTTTGTAACTCAAATAACACTTTACAGAACAACTAAACCTTTATTATATATATATATACACACACAAACACACAGGTGCATCTCACTAAATTAGAATATCATCAAAAAGTTAATTTATTTCGGTTCTTCAATACAAAAAGTGAAACTCATATTATATAGAGTCATTACAAACAGAGTGATCTATTTCAAGTGTTTATTTCTGTTAATGCTGATGATTATGGCTTACAGCCAATGAAAACACAAAAGTCATTATCTCAGTACATTAGAATACTTTATAACAACAGCTTGAAAAATTATTTTAAAATCCGAAATGTTGGCCTACTGAAATGTATGTGCAGTAAATGCACTCAATACTTGGTCGGGGCTCCTTTTGCATCAATTACTGCATCAATGCGGCGTGGCATGGAGGCGATCAGCCTGTGGCACTGCTGAGGTGTTATGGAAGCCCAGGTTGCTTTGATAACAATGCAGACGAGCTGAAGGCTGCTGGGTCTGGTGTCTCATCTTCCTCTTGACAATACCCCATAGATTCTCTATGGGGTTAAGGTCAGGCGAGTTTGCTGGCCAATCAAGTACAGTGATACTGATGTTTTTAAACCAGGTATTGGTACTTTTGGCAGTGTGGACAGGTGCCAAGTCCTGCTGGAGAATGAAATTTCCATCTCCAAAAAGCTTGTCGGCAGAGGGAAGCATGAAGTGCTCTAAAATTTCCTGGTAGATGGCTGCGCTGACTTCTGATAAAACACAGTGGACCTACACCAACAGATGACATAGCTCCCCAAATCATCACTGATTGTGGAAACTTCACACTAGACCTTAAGCAGCTTGGATTGTGGCCTCTCCACTCTTCCTCCAGACTCTGGGACCTTGATTTCCAAATGAAATTGGAAGTCTGGGACCTTGTGGAGTGTGTCAATGACTGCCTTCTGGACATCTGTCAAGTCAGCAGTCTTCCCCATGATTGTGGAGCCTACTGAAACAGACTAAGGGACCTTTTTAAATTATTAGGAAGCCTTTGCAGGTGTTTTTTGTTAATTATTTTAATTTGCTGAGATGATGACTTTCGTGTTTTCATTGGCTGTAAGCCATAATCATCAACATTAACAGAAATAAACACTTGATCACTGTTTGTAATGACTCTGTATAATATGAGTTTCACTTTTTGTATTGAAGAACTGAAATAAATTAACTTTTTGATGATATTCTAATTTAGTGAGATGCACAAGTATATATGTATATGTATGTATATATATATGTATGTATGTATGTATGTTGTAGGCACTTCCCATGTCTGCAGATCGTTGGGTGTACAGGTCCTGAAATCACCACTGATCGCTAAAAATTCGGCTGAGAAGAGTGCAGAATACACATGGATAGCAGTATAGATGCAATAGAAGGTCACAGGCTTTCTATTGTATCTATAACCCATAAAGAAGAAATAGGAAGCTGGAGCTGGCATATCAAGTAAATATTACAACTTATATTAGAGAATTTATAAAAACAAACCACTTCCAAAGAGTAATAAAAAAAGAGAGAGAGACACCAAGCGCCACATCAGGCCAAGAGGTATTCAAAAATGGGGCAAAAAAGTATATATCTCTAGCTCACAATCCAAATGGATTATAAAGTGCATGTGCAATCATTAAAGCGGTAATACATATAGTTACAGCATTTAGGGTAGCAGTAATTAAGAGATATATATATATTATAAGTTCTTAAGTGATGGACTAAATAAAGAGTCAGCTTAATATAGATGTAATCTCAAGTGATTCATATAAGCAATAATCATATAAGCAATATCAACAAAATAAACATGTAAATGATTCCATAAGGAATATGACAGCAGTGCTACAGAGGGACACAGTCAGTCAGACAGAGTAATATTGCATAGTGCAGGGGAAAAAACATAAACCTTCCTAAAATCATGTACATTAAGAAATAGTGAGCACACCGGTCCCATGTTCCCAGTATAGTAAAAGCGCGGTATACAACCTGGTATTGGCATGGATAATGGCCCTAACGTGCGTTTCACGTTTGGCTTCTTCGGGGGGCGATAGTTCTACTATTAAGGTGGACTACTTTTCTGATTCTTCTCCGCTTTAGCTATATACTTTTTTGCCTCATTTTTGTATACCTCTTGGCCTGACGTGGGACTTGGTGTCTAATTCTCCCTTTTTAATCCTATTTGGAATTTGTTTGTTTTTAAGAATTCTCTAATAAATATTGTAATTTTTACTTGATACGCTCCAGCTTCCCATTTCTTCTTTTTGGGTTATATATTGTCATGGAAGAGCATTGACTGATAGACCGACTCTCTTTTTTGGGTTACTTTCTATTGTATGTACTCTGCTCTGTGTGCGCACTTTCTTCACAAGCTGCACACTTTTCAGGAGTTGTTAGAGTGATCGCTGGGACATGAGCCACCAACAATCTTCATGAAAGTGTCTGCAAAATCTAAGTGCTATGGAGTAGAGCAGAAGACAAGATATAGTGATATACAATATATAACATACCGTACTTCTTTTCGAATAACTCTTCCACTTGCTTTCTTAGTTCAGTAATCCTTGCATTCCACTTCTCTGAAAACAGAATAACGCAACATCTGTAGCTTAAATAAGAGTTTTCCAGAATGGAGACCATTTAATTAAAAAAGATGTGGGGGCACATATATGGCGAGCTCTCACTTGACTGTTTCCTTATCTCCCACTCACTTTAATATAAAATGCTTGGGTTTTATCTGCACTAATAGTAGATACTGGGCACCCTAAGGGCCCCACAAACATTAGGCTAAACTTGGGCAAACCTGTGTTCAGCCAATAGTCTAATATGTTTGGGGGCCTCCTGACTATACCCCAGCAGATGATGTCAGGGAATATAAGAATGGCCAGCTGCTATGGCCTTGCATAAAATAGAGCTATCTTCTGCTAATTATTTTTGGTACTATCTGTGTTTCTAAATATGCAGGGATGTAATGTAGTACCAGTATGTAAAAGCTACTGATAGGTGTCCATTTTTCTGTGTTTGACCAATTAAGCATTAAAACTAAAATGGGCTCACCAATATCTGCTGCACTTATAATATCTTTAAATATGGTAGCCTACCTTACTAAATATTAGACAGGTTTGGAAATTAGTTAAAGAGAATATGTCAGTAAGTTAAAGCCACAAAATTGTGCATCTGGGCATTCTGGTGTTTGAAATGTAAATCTATTGACACCTTTACATATTCTATCTGTTGCTGCATTCTCGGAAAATTAACATTTTAATTCATATGCAAATTAGGTGTTCAGTGCTCTGGCCCTGACATAGCACCTGTCAGCAGGTTTTTGCTATTTTATCTGAAATCAGCATAATATAGGGTCCAAGAGGCTGACTCCAGGGAAGTGGCACTTATTAGGCTGTGTGCTGTAGTTTCAATACTCAGTATTTTATCAGCAGGAGATTAACACTACAGGACTACATCTTGTGTGCCGGTCAGGGTAATCTGTGTAACACAGGAAGCTGCCAGTGAGGGGTGTGGGGGCGGATTATACACCGAGCTCTGCTACATCTACATCAGACAAATAAGGATTCTATCAAAACTACACCAAGTAGCCCAGTAAGTGAAATATCACTGGAATCAGGATTTCCTGTCTTATATTATGCTGCTCTCAGATTATATAGCAAACACCTGCTGACAGATTCCCTTTAACTAGCCCTTGCCTTCTCAGTTTGTTTCCCCACCCATCACCAGCCTCTTTAGAGTGATTGATAGCCCACTGTCTATGTAACAGCAGGTGTGGTTTGGTGAAAAGTTGATCTTACTGACAGGTTCCCTTTAAATGCAGAAATAGGAAAACAATGCAATATACAGTGCCTACAAGTAGTATTCAACCCCCTGCAGATTTAGCTGGTTGACACATGCGGAATTAACTTGGCATTGTGACATTTGTACTGTAGATCAGCCTGGAAGTGGGAAATGCACTGCAGCAAATTTTGTTTTTGTTTTTTTCTTTTTTTTTTTTTTAAAACGTAAAAAGTTAATTCAGAGTGTCATTTATTATTCAACCCCTCAAACCACAAGAATTCTGTTTGGTCCCCCTAAAGTATTAAGAAGTAGTTCAGGCACCAAGAATAATGAGCTTCACATGTGTGGATTAAAGATCTCTTTTGCCAGCCTTTTCTGACTATTTAAGACCCTCCCCAAACTTGTGAACAGCACTCAGACATGGTCAACATGGGAAAGACAAAGGAGCATTCCAAGGCCATCAGAGACAAGATCGTGGAGGGTCACAAGGCTGGCAAGGGGTACAAAACCCTTTCCAAGGAGTTGGGCCTACCCGTCTCCACTGTTGGGAGCATCATCCGTAAGTGGAAGGCTTATGGAACTACTTTTAGCCTTCCACGGTCAGGACAGCCTTTGAAAGTGTCCTCCCGTGCCGAGGCCAGGCTTGTCCGAAGAGTCAAGGCTAACCCAAGGACAACAAGTAAGGAGCTCCGGGAAGATCTCATGGCAGTGGGGACATTGGTTTCAGTCAATACCATAAGCAACGTACTCCACCGCAATGGTCTCCGTTCCAGACGAGCCCGTAAGGTACCTTTACTTTCAAAGCGTCATGTCAAGGCTCGTCTACAGTTTGCTCATGATCACTTGGAGGACTCTGAGACAGACTGGTTCAAGGTTCTATGGTCTGATGACACCAAGATCGAGATCTTTGGTGCCAACCACACACGTGACGTTTGGAGACTGGATGGCACTGCATACGACCCCAAGAATACCATCCCTACAGTCAAGCATGGTGGTGGCAGCATCATGCTGTGGGGCTGTTTCTCTGCCAAGGGGCCTGGCCATCTGGTCCGCATCCATGGGAAGATGGATAGCACGGCCTACCTGGAGATTTTGGCCAAGAACCTCCGCTCCTCCATCAAGGATCTTAAGATGGGTCGTAATTTCATCTTCCAACAAGACAACGACCCAATGCACACAGCCAAGAAAACCAAGGCCTGGTTCAATAGGGAAAAAGTCAAGGTGTTGGAGTGGCCTAGTCAGTCTCCTGACCTTAACCCAATTGAAAACTTGTGGAAGGAGCTCAAGAATAAAGTCCACATGAGACACCCAAAGAACCTAGATAACTTGGAGAAGATCTGCATGGAGGAGTGGGCCAAGATAACTCCACAGACCTGTGCCGGCCTGATCAGGTCTTATAAAAGACGATTATTAGCTGTAATTGCAAACAAGGGTTATTCCACAAAATATTAAACATAGGGGTTGTATAATAATTGACCCACACTTTTATGTTTAAAATTTAATAAAATTCAACTGAGCAACATAACTTTTTGGTTTGTAAGATTTATGCTTCTGTTCATAAAACCTACTCTCGTTTGCAGTTTGAAGGCTCTAACTTATTTGCATCTTATCAAACCAGCTAAATCTGCAGGGGGTTGAATACTACTTGTAGGCACTGTACATTATGTTAGCAGAAATGTTACATTTATCCCTGGATGTGCATCTGTGAATCAAGGCTGCCCTTCCACTAGTGATCCTGTCACAGAGCATTTTTGTATGTCAGGTCTGCCGTCTAGGCATAGAAAGATGACAAAAAAGCAGTCTGTATTCTGTGAATGGAGTTTTCATAGAAATGTCATGATGAGTTCTCTGGCATAGGAACACAGACTAATATAACCTGCTTAATAAACCTTGGTTTTCCTACAGACCTGCAAGCTTTTTCTGTACTTTCCTCATACCCTGCTGACCTTCCTGACTAAGGAGTATTTTGTGTCTGAGACCACTTACCAAAATTGAACTCCCTCGTTTTCCTTTTGCATTGCACAGATTGGTGAACGATTGGCAGAATTTGCTCCGTGTTCTTCTGTTTCTTGTGAGGTGGCACATACACCTCTGAAAGAGAAATCAGAAATCTATAAAACATAAAGTACACCACGGCTCTTTTCCATCACAGTTCTGAGGTTTCTAACATTTTGATGGCAAGAAAAGCCCCGAGGAAACAACCTATAAGGGCTCATAGTTTAGGTATTGCTCACATATGTGCTAAGTGAAGAATATGAGTGTATACGTGTACGAGACCCGGATACAGGTTACCATATGCTGAGTAAACTGCTATAGCGTTGTATCATTTAAATAAAGGGAACAGACAGAAGTGATATGATAAAAACAGTTAAAACAGACAAAACAGAATACTAAGGGGAGCAGCGGGAACAAAATAAGAGCAAAAATTGACCACTTTTGACCTGGTAACAGGTCCTCTTCAAGAGTAATGTCTTCATGTACAGTGGTGTGAAAAAGTGTTTGCCCCTTCCTCATTTTGTCCCACCCCCTTAAAACATAAATTAACTGTGATTTATCACATCTTTGGGAAGCGGAGTTCAATTTCCCTAGCCACACACAGGCCTGATTACTGCCACACCTGTTCTCAATCAAGAAATCACGTAAATAGGACCTGTCTGACAAAGTGAAGTAGACCGAAAGGTCTTCAAAAGCTACACATCATGCTGCGATCCGAAGAAATTCAGGAACAAATGAGAAACAAACTAATTGGGACCTATCAGTCTAGAAAAGGTTATAAAGCCATCTCTAAAGCTTTGGGACTCCAGCGAACCACAGTGAGAGCCATTATCTAGAAATGGCGAGAACATGGAACAGTGGCCGGCCAACCAAAATTACCCCAAGAGCGCAATGATGACTCATCCAAGAGGTCACAAAAGACCCCACAACATCCAAACAACTGCAGGCCTCACTTGCCTCAGTTAAAGTGCTCCTGTCAGCAGGATTGCACCCAGTAAACTACATACACTGTCAGGTGGGCGCCATTACACTGATTAATATGATACCTGGGTTGATGAAACTACTACATGCATTATGTAAAATAGGAGGCAGGTCAGTGAAGGCATGGTGACCTGTCATAAGAGCATACTGATGAATATGTAAGCAGAGCACCAGATAGAGCGCACCCCCCCAACAGGCCGCCCCGAAGCATGAGCATATCATTATCTCCAAACTGAAAGTAAAGATTACACAAGAACTACAGGGCGGATTTCATCAACCAAGTTATTTTAATCAGTGTAATGTCGCCCACCTGACAGTGTATGTAGTTTACTGAGCACAATCCTGCTGACAGGTGCGCTTTAAGGTCAGTGTTCATGACAGGCATGATTAGGAATGCATGGCAGAGTTCCTAGACAAAAACATCTTGATGATTGCCAAGACTTTTGAGAGAATACTCTGTGGACTGATGAGACAAAAGTTGAACTTTTTGGAAAATGTATGTCCCATTACATCTGGCGTATAAGTAACAAAGCATTTCAGAAAAGGAACGTCATACCAACAGTAAAATGTGGTGGTGGTAGTGTGATGGTCTGGGGCTGTTTTGCTGCTTCAGAATCTGGAAGACTTGCTGTGGTAAATGGAACCATGAATTCTGCTGTCCACCAAAAAATCCTGAAGGAGAATATCCGGCCATCTGTTCGTGACCTCAAGCTGAAGCGCACTTGGGTTATGCAGCAGGACACATCAGCAAGTCCACCTCTGAATGGCTTAAGAAAAACAAAATTAAGACTTTGGAGTGGCCTAGTCAAAGTCCTGACCTTAATCCGATTGGTAGCCTGTGGCATGACCTTAAAAAGGTGGTTCATGCTCGGAAACTCTCCAATGTGGCTGAATTACAACAATTTTGCAAAGATGAGTGGGCCAAAATTCCTCCAGAGCGGTGTAAAAGACACATTGACATTTATCGCAAATGCTTGATTGCAGCTGTTGCTGCTAAGGGTGGCCCAACCAGTTATTAGGTTTAGGGGGCAATCACTTTTTCACACAGGACCTTGTAGATTTGGATTTCTTTTTCCCTTAATAATAAAAACCTTCATTTAAAAACTGCATTCTCTGTTTAGTTGTGTTATCTTTGTCTAATATTTAAATTTGTTTTGTGATCTGAAACATTTAAAGTGTGACAAACATGCAAAATAATGAGACATCAGGAAGGGAGCAAACACTTTTTCACGCCACTATAGCTCTGTTCACATTTGAGTTAGTTCCATACTGCACTGCTTTTTCATGGTATTCCATTCAGTACAAGAAAAAATGGATACTTCATAGACTAATTAGAAGTCTAGAGAGATAAAAAAAAATTCCTAACAGATTATTTTAGATTTTTTCACTCTCAGATATGGATCCTGTAAAACAGAAGTTCTAACACCGGTGTGAAGCAAGCCACAAGGCTGGGTTCACACATATCCACAAGGAAAAAAATCCATTGTTAGGCATTTCTTAAAGGGAACCTGTCAGGAAACTCATACGGTCTGAACCATAGACAGCATGAATTACAGAGCCAAAGATAGGTAACATCATTACCAATATTCATGTGCACTCTGAAAACCTATTTCTGAGAAAACATACTTTTGAACAGGGAGCAAGGTGACTAAGAGGACTAACCAGAGGGGCTGGTGCCCACTTACTTCTCCCCGCCCGGCAGTACTCTATAGGGTGGTCACTCCCTATGTATGTATAAGGAGAGGTGCTGCAGCATTTCATACTGAAACATTCAGATTTGTAATGGAGGACACAATTTCTGGTTTCATTCATTCATACAGAGAATCATAGAAGGTTAGAGTTGGAGGGGACCTCAGTGTCATTGTGTCCAACCCCTTGTTCAAAGCTGGATTCACTAAACTATCTCAGACAGATGTCTGTCCAGCCTCTATTTGAAGACTTCCATTGAAGGAGAACTCATCACCTCTCGTGGCATCTTGTTCCACTCATTGATCACTCTCACCGTTAAATTTTTTTTCTAATATCTATTCTCTATCTTCTCCCTTTCAGTTTCTTTTCATTGCTTCTCATGTTTCCATGTGCAAATTAGAATAAGGATGATCCCTCTACACTGTGACATCCCTTCAGATATTTGTAGAGAGCTATTAATTCTCCTCTTAGCCTTCTTTTTTGCAAGCTAAACATTCCCAGATCCTTTAACTGTGCCTCGTAGGACATAGTTTGCAGTCCGCTCATATTCCTGGTAGCTCTTCTCTAAACTTGCCCAGGACTGGACACAGTGTTCCAGTAGAGATCTGACCATGGAGGAGTAGAGGGGGATAATGACTTCACGTGATCTAGACTGTATGCTTCTCTTAATACATCCCAGAACTGTTTGCCTTTTTTGCTGCTGCATCACACTGTTGACTCAGGTGCAGTCTGTGATCTTTTAGTATACCCAACTCTTTTTCACACATGCTGTTGCTTAGTTCTATTCCTCCCATTCTGTAGATGTCATTTTCATTTTTCTTGCCCAGATGTATAATCTTTCATTTCTCCCTGATGTATACCATTCTATTAGTCAACGCCACTTTCAATAAATTGGGCAGCATGAATGTACTGATAGGTTTTCTTTAAGCTAGGATCACGCACATCCACAAAGAAAAAATCTACAATAGTTAAGTTACTTTTAAAGGAAACTGATCATGAGATTCACGCTGCTCTAACCATGGGCAGCATGTAATAATGACAAGTTCTGTCCTTGAAGATAACTATGAAGGCAATTTATTACTCCCCTTTAATCAGTTTTTTTTTCAACTGCTCTTAGTAGAAGGTGAGAGGTCTCCTGCAGCCCTACAAATTTAAATTATGCCAGAAACTAGCATAAATTATAGTGCAAATCTATGCCAGACTTGATGTTAGGGTGGACACAGCCAGCCAGAGATATTCCTATTTTGGCCCTCTTAATAAGTTAAGTACATCTTACTTCAGAATGTTTCATTAATACCAGCGATTAAATCTCCACCTTAGTAAAATCACCCCTATTTTTTATTGTGAAACCTGCTTCCCAGCGGTAATTTGTGAGGACAGGGCTGGGTGAATATGGATAAGGGTGTGCGCACCTGAAAAAGCACCGCAAGAGCAACAGGAAGCCACTCGCTCTCTGTAGTTAAACCCATAGCGTAAAAGACGCCAATAGCGAAGCTGGCGCAAAAACGTCTAAAACAGTAAGGTGTAAAAATACCCTAAGACTGTTTTCTATGAGGACTTCTTTTGTCCTTATCATTGACTTTATATCATGTAAAGTCAGCCTTAATATTAATGCTCACGCTAGTTTTGTCTAATTTTCAATGTTATAGGATATTAATAAAAACAGACAAAAAAATCCTGATATTTTTTGCATATATTGTTTTTAAAGATTGCAAATGCAACTCAAATATTTTTTTAGCACTGCTTAGTGTATGACTCCCATTTCATTAAAAGGAACCTGTCATCAAAACACGGGTTCTACTGAATCTTTTCTCACAAAACTCTATATCAATCTGCTCAGCTCCCCCTGCTACATAACATGGGGCCTGCAGATTGGACTGTATTTTGATGGTGACAGGTTCCCTTTTAAGTGCCATTTTGGCAAAATGGGGCTAGACAGATCCAATGAGAAAATCTGCATGAACTCCTTAGTGTGTTACCAGCCATGTCATGTATGTGAGCTTTCATACTTTACTGTACAAGTTATTTTCTATTCAGAAACCTCCATGGTGATCCACTTCTGTTTCTTTATTAGACTCTTCTCCATAAGCATGTCCTTAAAGAAAAGAGAATATCTAGAATTAAAAAAAATAACAAAAAAACACAACTTGTCGACCATGGCTATGTTCATATTGCGTTTTAGCCTACTGTCACTGGCTCCATTGGTGCTTATGTGACGTGGACATAACAGGATTTGGACGTTTGCGCTCACGGAACCATTGTCTGAACCAAACAGTCACTTTGTGTGTTGTCTGACTTTTTCGTCCTTACTCACCTATTTGTGGCGAGCTCCAAGACATTGTTGTCTGCATCTTGGGGCCCATCTCAAATAGGGGGATGAGGCAGAAAAGAAGGTCTGACAGAGCACATGGTGACTCCATCTGGATTATTACAATGATTGCCCTTGTGAGCAGCTGCCCACTTACTAAAGACTATGAGACTTTTCCAACACAGAGCTACATTTCTGTCAATATTATTAGTGTGTTTTATTAGAGATTTGCTTGCTGTGTTTTATTAATGTTCTGCTTGCTCGTTAGCTGATGTACACTAATTTTACTTGTAAAGTGTTCAGCTTCAAGAATCAATGTTTCCATTGAGTGACATGCAGAGGAAGACATGCTGGCTGGCACTTATGTATATATAAGGCCAGACAAGAGATTGCCAAAGGTAAATGTAAATTCTGTTAATCTCATTAATATCTCACACCATTGTTCAAACAGCGACTAGGCCCATTGTGTGTGTTGAATGTAGATCCAGTGAGGTCCTCATCACAGGGAGTCTCACATGCAGTCCCAGGTGATGGGTTTGACCAGAGAAAAATATCTCCACTATTACAGACTTGGCTTTGGGGGGGAGGGTGAGAGCAATCCTGCCCATTCAGGGGGCTGATTCCAGTGAAGGAGAAAAGAAGCCACATGTTTAGTGAGGAGTTGTGTGGGAGGACATTGAAGGAATAGGATAGAGACTGAGGTCCTGGACCATGAATTGATCGATGGCATATGGAAATCAGTACTGACTGGGCTGGATAAACATGCTACAGTTGGGGGATATGTCGTTTGGATTTAAAGGGGTTTTCTCAAGAACAAAAGTAAATTTTAATCAATAGATCTTTGAATAATAATAAGTTCCACAACTGAATGTATTTAAATAAAGTGTTCTGTGCTGAGATAATCTAATAAATGTTCCTGTGTGTAATGGCTGTGTCTGACCATGTAAGGAACACGGTCTGATCATACCACTGCTCCTGGGCAGGGAAGGAAGAAAAAGAGTATACAGACATTACAGCAGGGGATTGCAGCTGATTGTTTCTTTGAAGTAAAACGTTATTTAAAAACAGGCAGAGAAATGTTTTACCTCACAAAAAGAATCAGCTGTGATCCCCTGCTGTAATGTCTGTATAGTCTTTTTCTTCTTCCCCTGCCCAGGAGATGTGGTATGATCAGACCATGTTCCTTACACAGTCAGACACAGCCATTACACACGGGAACATTTATTAGATAATCTCAGCACAGGAGCATTTTATTTAAACACATCCAATTATGTAAGTTATTATTATTCCAAGATCTATTGATTAAAATCAACTTTAGTTCGTGGGAAAACCCCTCTCAACTTTCTTAAAGGACTGTGCTACTGGATACCTGTGCTTCCATCGTTTTATCTGTTGTATGGAGGATTGTGGACTGAGACCATTGTATTTTGGACATTTACCTGGAATTGCTGTATTACCTTGGATGTAAGGAATAAAATACTGTTGCATTGTTAACCTGCCTAGGTGATTATTAAAAACCCACAAACTCAGATCTTCACAGTCCCCATCAGTGCAAATGTCCAAATCTCGTTTTCCAGGGCTTCAGGCGTAAGCCTGACAGAGCCACTGACGAGAGAGTAAAGCGTAATGTGAACATAGTCTTACTTTGTCATATATCTTACCAGTATGAGTGGTAGAAAGTAATATTTCCAAAAATTACTATGAGCTATGAAGTTTTAGATTACCAGCCTTCGCCTATGAAGCTGGCGTATCATTATAAAGCATACACTTCAATGGGGAAAGGACACTCCTCAGACTGCGTCACAGACTCATGAACATTTTACCAACCACCACATATATAACTAAATGTATGACTAAAATGAAAAAGGATTACCTTGGAATCTGAATTTATAGTAATCCTGGTCATCAGCCTCTTGTTTTATGGTCACTGTTGTCAGCTCAAATGAATTTTCTATTGAAACATACATGATCATTAGCATGCTTCTCCTATATGTAGTACAGAAGTAGATTGCTAGCTGTCACTGGAACTAACTGTACAGCAAAAATGATGGGTGGGATTGGAAAGGGAAATGATTTGTTTTGGAGGATCAGTCATGTCCATATGTGATTGGAAGCTTCTGCAAAAGCAGACGACATTCAGGCCTCCATGACCAAAGCTGATCAATAATATCTGACCATTCAATAACGTAAGATAGAAGCTTATATGAAAAATGACGTACCAGAGTTGTCACTTGGTTCTGCTTTCACTTCGACTGGATAAAAGCTTTAACATGACAGAGCAAAAAAGAAACAGGTCTGAATATATATATATCGATTTCAATGAATTTTTATTTCAACAACCAAACATAAAAACATCAGACATTTATGTTTCTTGTCAGATAGATGAGGCTGAAAACAATGTACATCACATATGTAGTGCCAAAGAATCATAAATAGATGTATGGCTACCATACATAAACTCACACAAGAAGAATGGTAACATAAGATAAAAATTTTATCTATTCTGAATTATTAATAAGTAATAAATCCTCTGAATTGCAAAACAATAAAATAGACCTCCAGCCCCCTTTGGTTGTTTTGCATCAATATGTATGCAGTAGTTACCGGAAAATCATCTTTTGCTCAATGGTGGTTTAGTTTCTTGCAGTTTTTAATGGTTTTAACATTACTGTATTGTAAATCAGCAGTGAATACACTGGCCTTGTCTAAGCTTGTGGTGGACATATAGTTTTACACAATTGACCATTACAGATCAGTGTAAATCATGGTGGAGACAGTAGCTCTGCCCACTCAATCACCAATGGGATAAGCAGCTCACTGTCAATAGACATTGTATATACAGAGCCTGGTGTGGGCGGGGTTAGCTTTCTCAGCTCTGCTTCATGCTAAATCTAAGAACTCTGATTGTGTCCCAACTGCTGCACCCAGTAAACTAAGTGATATATCACTGGAATCAGGGTGTATTTGCCAACATTATGCTGCTCTCAGATGAGGCAGCAAAAATCTGCAGATTCCCTTTAACAGATGAACCCCCCATATTAATGTTAGAGATTAAAGAAAGAAAATATCCTCATTGTGAAAACACTTTCAATCAATCTTGATCTTATGCAAACTTTAGGTGCTTAAGGTGTGCCGTAAAAAAAAAATAATATTATTATACTATACATGGGCAAATTAATACTGCCATATAGAAATATGCTTTACAGTTATATCTGTCTATAGAATTTAAAAAGTATTAAAAAAAGTTTCATGAAAAATAAAGTGAATTTGCTATTTATAAGGCTGGTACATTAATATGTTATATACTTCACTGTTCTAATATAGACTCTATATAGTTTTGCTATTACTGTTGTGGTAGATCGGCTCTTTCGGCTGCACACGGAGGTAAACACAGGAAGGCTGCCTCTTTAAATCTCTCACTGGTTTATTAAAGTATGGCATAAACCAATGTAAAATTAACAAACAAAACAAACACGGACTTTCTGGCATAATGGGAAAGCAAAAAAAAGGTATAGCACAGTCCATACGTCTGCAGGGATCCGCACGCTCTGGATACAACCGGGTTCAGCAAGGTTTAACAGAACACTTCTCTGGAGGTGTCTCCTCCAGGCCCACTGAACACCTATTGACTCAAAAGTCTGGCTATTTATATCCCAGACCATACCCTGGGGTGGAGATATGGTGAACAACCTCCCACCAGCTCTTTGGTTATTCACATAAAATCCAGGCCTTAAATAGCCGATTAACCCCTCTCAGCACTTAGTGTGCTGGAGCAAACTTCTATGTTTCAAATCACTCAAGCTAATAGCCTCAGTGAAACATCTCCCCTCCAGTACTTTGTCTGTGACTTTGTCACATATTCCCCACCCTCTGCCCAAAGCCAGGGGTTTTGGCACCTTCAGTCACCAAACAGGGAAGTCTAGAGAGGGCATCTGCATTACGTGTAGCTTCCCGGGCCCGTGATTAGTATGAAAACTAAAGTCCTGGAGGGTTCACAGGGTGAAGTCCACTGGGTTCAGGTAAAAAAATTAATGCAATATAGTTACGCATTTCAAATGTTCTGTGCTCTTTGTCCCAATTTCTTTTTTTTCAATTTCAAATTTGCAGGTCCTCATAAATTCAAAAACTTTGCGATTTGAATGACAAAAAAACCCACAAAAAATCGCTATTTCACACAGAGCACGAGCTAATGACGTCAGCTGAGGCCACATGAGCTTCCCAATAAAGCGATCACATCACATGGTCTAGCACAGCCAATCGAGGGCTATCACAGCCAGTATAACAGATGGTGTCAGCCAAGCCGAGCCATTTTACAGTGTAGGGACGGAGGGTCAAGGCGCTCAGCTCATGACCCCTAGGTATAGAAAAAGACCTGATTTGATTGTGGTGTACTACTTCAGTGCTCAAGATGATTGAAAATGGGAGTCGTAGTCTCAGTCTGTGAATACTAATATAAAGATTTAAGTGACATACAAGGAAGTGCTGCACCTATATAATCACTCATTATGACTGAATTGATTGATCTGAGATATACTGTAGTGACAGCACCTTAAAAACAGCCTTTTTTACACTTTCCACACTGCAAACAAAGATGAAAGTTTAAAGCACCACTTCAACAGTTTCTTATTGCACTGCTGGAGTGGTGCTTTAAATGTAAGTCCCCTGTCCGATACTCACCTTCTGGTGTTTTCATCTGTTTTCGCCGCCGCTCCCGTCGGTCTCCGGCAAAAAGTGAACTGCCTGAAGCTCCAGTGTTTCGTGGAGCTGCGTGCAGGTCATTTTTCTATACATCTTTATGAGAGCCTCGTTCTGGTTCTCATAGACTTGTATTGAGAGCTTGTGACGTAACTTTTGACTTCCGGCCAGTCAGAAGTTACTGTCACAAGATGGCGCTGCAGGACCAGAGCGGTACCGAAAAACGGTGAAGACTCTAGATGATGAGTACATGACTGGGGGCAAGGGACTTGCGTTTAAAGCGCCACTTCAGCGCTGAAAAATAACAAAAGTGGAGTAGTGTTTTAATACCCCTTTGGCTCAATTTTGCTACTAAATCAAAATCCTGAAGCTAAGACTTGCATATCATGGAAAGTGAGCCTCCTGGATTGTGAGATGGACAAGCCACAATTTTTTCTTATCACAAAATAAAAATATTCTTAAAGGGGTTTTCCCATGAACAAATTACATTTTAATTAATAGTTCTTGGAATAATAATAAGTTCCACAATTGGATGTGTTTAAAAAAATGTTCCTGTGCTGAGATAATCTTATAAATGTGCCCCTGCTGTGTACTGTGTAATGGTTGTGTCTGACCGTGTACAGAACATGGTCTGATCATACCACAGCTCCTGGGCAGATGGTGAAGGAAAAGAGGATACAGACATTACAGCACGGGATCACAGCTGCTGCTTTCTGTGAGGTAAAACATTTCACTTCCTGTTTTTAAAGCGAACCTGTCTGCCTGTAGTTTACTTAGCAAATTCCTGCTGTGTCATGTTGGGGTTGCTGCACTGATTAATATGAAGAAATCCATCTTGTGGTTCTTGTGTAATCAGTGTTTGCAGTTTTGAGTTAATGATATGCTTGTGCTCCAGGCTGGACTGTCGGCAGGGTCTTATCCTGGTGCTCTAGGTCAGATCAGCAAGATAAGACAAGCCCACAGGCCCACCCTGAAACACAAGTATGTTCCTCATCATAAAGACATCCAGACGGACAGATAGATAGACACAGAGAGAGAGAGGGACAGATTTGGCCCACAGGCAGGAGTTTGACTCTAAAGCAAAGAGCACACACTTTTTGCCCGGGAAACCGATAACCTCTAATACACTGTGGAGATGGCTGGTAACCTAGGTAACCAGCAGTACACAATAGAAATCAAAATCCTTTGTTCTTGAGAACAGAGATTATTTTTAATGCAGCAGGTGATCTATGGGTGGACTTGATAAGCACTAGTGGTTATTTTGATTTTATATTTTTAATAAGAGGTAAGTTGCCAAATTGTTTGTTGAGTCAACCACTTTGATGCAGATGTGCATCTTTTAGATTTTGGCTAACACCTTTATTTTGATATAGTTGTATTTTAAACCAAATGCTCAAAATGCAATATTCTGTTACACAAGTACAAAAGATCCTGTGGCCTTTAAAGAACTACAACGTACCTTTCAGATAAAGAGCCGTTGGTTTCAGCAGTGACTTCATCTACAACAGATTACAAAGAGATTATTCAAATTTCACTGGCATATGGCTATGGAATCAGTGTGGCCATCTTTAAATTCCTGCATGGTACATCAAAAATAGGAGCCTTTTTTTCTACTGTCTGCAACAAACTGGGATGTGTCTGTGATTTTTTGAATGGAAGTTTGTGAATATAATAATTTTACAGGTCACAGTAAGATAAAGGGGTTACATATAAGTATAAAATTGGTGGGGGTCCGATATCCCTCACTCCGACCAATCAGCTGTTAGCCCCTATGGCAGTGGCCGGATGTAAACAATGCTCGGTGTGGAAAGCCACAGCTCCTTACACAGCTTAGTGGCTGCAGCCGGGTACTGCACCTATTCTGTTTATAAGGATTGGTCGTCATCAATGTAAATGGACTACACAACCCCTTTAGGGATAAAGACTAATGGTGTAAACATTTCAGCCTATATTCACATCTGCATTAGAAATTCCATATTTCCATTCAATTATATTAACAATAAAAGTAAATGTTTATATGGGATCTGTATCAAAATGAACAAAAAAGGCGCCGGACAGATTTCATTGACTATAATGGGGTTTCCATATGATCCATTATTTTATCGGACAAATAGAAAGCTCCAATGCAGATGTGAATAGGGTCCATTTAATCAGGAACCCTGGTTTGTCCATCATTGGCCTGTCTAAGCAGGAAGGCAACCACCCGTTGAATGAGCAAAACACTTGTTCGTCTGGGAAAAAATATTTTAAAGCTTGCTTAAATGTCATCGGTCTCGGCAGCACATCATAATTTATACACAGGACATGTGCTGCTGAGAACGTAATGTTCTATGCGCACAGAACGATCATATCATATCAGATCAATGATTGTTCTGTGTTATTTAAATGACTGCCAATCATCTTGTATGTAGCTGATCGGTGGTCATTTAGCAGCCATGGTGGGCTGTCCAGGGCATGTGTGGACAGGCTGATCATGGCTATTAAATATCTGCGGACTTTAACTGATCAGTGATCGTTTAATAGCCTGCTCAGATAGGCTGACCACACTTTTATGCTCACAAACCCATCATTGATATGATAGTTCTTTCCGCATAGAGCATCATGTTTTTGGCAGCACTTGTCTGAAAGATGTGCTGCCGAGAACAATGATTAAATATACTTAAAAATCATCTCACTCAAAGAACAAACATTTTGCTTATTCGACAGGTGACTGTCGGCCTGTTTAAAAAGGTCAATAATCGGAAAACGATCGTTCCTATATATCGGCCTGTCTAAATGGGTCCTTACTGTAATGTAAAATCACAATCGAATATATCTGGGGATGAAAGAAAGAAATAAAAGTTCATGGTTAGGTACTTACCTAGTGAAGATATTCTATCAGGAAAGGGCCTGATTAAAAAAAACATACAATAATATAGTGAATATGTATATACGTATTCTGGTGCTGAAATTGCCAGCAGGTGCTAGAATGAATGGGCTGAGCACTGGTCCTCCTTCTCCACCTTGTACTTCCAGTCCACAGTATACAGAGGTGTTTCTGCTCTACTGAACAGTTCGGCAGGCGGCACTAATGCGTACTATGGCATCCAGTATAAAAAACAGATGTGGCACAGTATACATTTTTTACAATGGAGTACCGTGGGCAATGAATGCCACTGTATGATATCCATGACAGCCTTTCATTAGATGAATACGTTGGAAGCTTTTCCCTCATATACGTTTAATGGACGGAAAATACATTGTGAAAAAAGTCTTAACGTAAAGTTAATTAAAAACTGTGGGTGCATTTAACACCAATAGTGGATGTAAGTGGGGAAGAAGCATAAAAGACAAACAGCAAAAATCATCAAAAACTCTACTAAAGCCCTTCCATGCGCATTAGGATGTCCGCCACAGGTGCCTGATATTGACGGGTTCAGTTGACACTCTAATGTGTATGGGTGCGCCAGCTAACTGATGGTCGGGGTACATGTCGATTGGGCATGTCCGATTTAGGATCGCTTTGTTCTCCCTGAGATAAGCTGTTGGCAGTGGCGTCTGGCGGCAGTTGTTTCATAGAAAACACAGGAGCGCCCTTGTGTATAAGAGAGCTGGCCGAGATGGCTGCCGGCCAAACCATCATTCAGCTGACAGCCATCTAATTTGTATAGGGGCCTTAACACTGCATTGTGAATGTGGCCTAGTATGCAGCTACACTTCTATTAATTGGTTTGTTCTAAAGCATACACGTCAAACTCCAAATCTGGCCAGCAGGGTGGTTTTATTTGGCCCGAGATTCCAGAATCACCACCCCTATGTGGGGCCCATTATACTGTATCGAGGACTATGTGAGGCCCATTATTCTGTATGGAGGACTATGTGGGGTCCATTATTCTGTATGGAGGAGTATGTGGGGCCTGTTATTCTGTATGGAGGACTATGTGGGGCCATTATTCTGTATGGAGGACTATGTGGGGCCCATTATACTGTATGGAGGACTATGCGAGGCCCATTATACTGTATGGAGGACTATGTGGGGTCCATTATTCTGTATGGAGGACTATGTGGGGCCCATTATACTGTATGGAGGACTATGCGAGGCCCATTATACTGTATGGAAGACTATGGAGGCCCATTATTCTGTATGGAGGACTATGTGGGGCCCATTATACAGTATGGAGGACTATGTGGGGCCCATTATTCTGTATTGAGGACTATGTGGGGCCCATTATTCTGTATGGAGGACTATGTGGAGCCATTATTCTGTATGGAGGACTATGCGGGGCCCATTATACTGTATGGACGACTATGCGGGGCCCATTATACTGTATGGAGGACTATGTGGGGCCATTATTCTGTATGGAGGACTATGTGGGGCCATTATTCTGTATGGAGGACTATGAGGGGCCATTATTCTGTGTGGAGGACTATGTGGGGCCCATTATACTGTATGGAGGACCATGTGGGGCCATTATACTGTATGGAGGACTATGTGGGGCCATTATTCTGTATGGAGGACTATGTGGGGCCATTATTCTGCGTGGAGGACTATGTGAGGCCCATTATACTGTATGGAGGACTATGTGGGGCCAGTATTCTGTATGGAGGAGTATGTGGGGCCATTATACTGTATGGAGGAGTATGTGGGACCCATTATTCTGTTTGGAGGACTATGTGGGGCCATTATTCTGTATGGAGGACTATGTGGGGCCATTATTCTGTGTGGAGGACTATGTGGGGCCATTATTCTGTATGGAGGACTATGTGAGGGCCATTATTCTGTATGGAGGACTATGTGGAGCCCATTATACTGTACACTGGTTGGCCAGCAACTTTGTCCAAGTTTTTAATTTTGGCCCTCTGTGTGTTTGAGTTTGACATCCCTGTTCTAAAGTATATTTTGGACTGCTTTAAAGATACCCTTTCAAGTCCCCCAAACAGACCCATTTTCATTTAGTGCCCAAATCCTGCACCCATAACAAATCCTTGAAGACACAGACAATAATTAACATATACAGTACAGACCAAAAGTTTGGACACACCTTCTCATTTAAAGATTTTTCTGTATTTTCTTGACTATGAAAATTGTATATTCACACTGAATGCATCAAAACTATGAATTAACACAAAAAAGTGTGAAACAACTGAAAATATGTCTTATATTCTAGGTTCTTCAAAGTAGCCACCTTTTGCTTTGATGACTCCTTTGCCCACTCTTGGCATTCTCTTGATGAGCTTCAAGAGCTAGTCACCGGAAATGCTCTTCCAACAATCTTGAAGGAGTTCCCAGAGATTATTAGCACTTCTGGCCCTTTTGCCTTCACTCTGCGGTCCAGCTCACCCCAAACCATCTCGATTGGGTTCAGGTCTGGTGACTGTGGAGGCCAGGTCATCTGGCGTAGCACCCCATCACTCTCTTTCTTGGTCAAATAGCCCTTACACAGCTTGGAGGTGTGTTTGGGGTCATTGTCCTGTTGAAAAATAAATGATGGTCCAACTAAACGCAAACCGGATGGAATAGCATGCTGCAGCAAGATGCTGTGTTAGCCATGCTGGTTCAGTATGCCTTCAATTTTGAATAAATCCCCAACAGTGTCACCAGCAAAGCACCCCCACACCATCACACCTCCTCTTCCTCGCTTCACGGTGAGAACCAGGCATGTAGAGTCCATCCGTTCACCTTTTCTGCGTCGCACAAAGACATGGTGGTCGGAACCAAAGATCTCAAATTTGGACTCATCAGACCAAAGCACAGATTTCCACTGGTCTAATGTCCATTCCTTGTGTTCTTTAGCCCAAACAAGTCTCTTATGCTTGTTGCCTGTCCTTAGCAGTGGTTTCCTAGCAGCTATTTTACCATGAAGGCCTGCTGCACAAAGTCTCCTCTTAACAGTTGTTGAAGAGATGTGTCTGCTGCTAGAACTCTGTGTGGCAATGACCTGGTCTCTAATCTGAGCTGCTGTTAACCTGCAATTTCTGAGGCTGGTGACTCGGATAAACTTATCCTCAGAAGCAGAGGTGACTCTTGGTCTTCCTTTCCTGGGGCGGTCCTCATCTGAGCCAGTTTCTTTGTAGCGCTTGATGGTTTTTGCATCTGCACTTGGGGACACTTTCAAATTTTGCCCAATTTTTCGCACTGACTGACCTTCATTTCTTAAAGTAATGATGGCCACTCGCTTTTCATTACTTAGCTGCTTTTTTCTTGCCATAATACAAATTCTAACAGTCTATTCAGTAGGACTATCAGCTGTGTATCCACCAGACTTCTGCACAATACAACTGATGGTCCCAACCCCATTTATAAGGCAAGAAATCCCACTTATTAAACCTGACAGGGCACACCTGTGAAGTGAAAACCATTTCCGGTGACTACCTCTTGAAGCTCATCAAGAGAATGCCAAGATTGTGCAAAGCAGTCATCAAAGCAAAAGGTGGCTACTTTGAAGAACATAGAATATAAGACATATTTTCAGTAGTTTCACACTTTTTTGTTAACTAGATAATTCTACATGTGTTAATTCATAGTTTGATGCCTTCAGTGTGAATGTACAATTTTCATAGTCATGAAAATACAGAAAAATCTTTAAATGAGAAGGGGGGTTTGATTTTCCCAGAAGAGTCTTACCTCAGCCTTCCTGTGGGCATGATTGACGTCCTCCTTACTGGTCCTGTCATCTCTGCAGTGCAGTGAGGAGGACGTTAATCGTGCCCAGGGGTCTTCATTACAGCATCTGAGGCCAGACAGCTCTGGTGAGGTGACACTCCCTGGACATTGGTGCTCTATAATAGCAGCACGTAATCAAATACTCACCTTTTTATAGTAAAATATATGCTCGACTTGTTTTCTAAGATCTGCTTGATAGTGTGAAGGTCATATGTTGATGGATTTTTAATGACTATATCATTTGGGAGTCCACATACCACGACAGCAGTGGGGTCTCCAGCCATCTTTTCATATGGGATGGGTACTGGCGTTGTTCTTCCTAATGCCTTACCTTATTTGGATTAAAAAAAAGAAAAAATAATACAGAATAACTAGTATGACTGAAATGCATTCAAAATCACTTGGAGAAGTTTTGCGCATTTTTAACTTTTGAGCCAAATTTTAAAATACAGTGCTGGCCAAAAGTATTGGCACCCCTGCAATTCTGTCAGATAATACTCAGTTTCTTCCTGAAAATGATTGCAATCACAAATTCTTTGGTATTATTATCTTCATTTAATTTGCTTGCAAGGAAAAAACACAAAAGAGAATGAAGCAAAAATCAAATCATTGATCATTTCACACAAAACTCCAAAAAAGGGCCGGACAAAAGTATTGGCACCCTCAGCCTAATACTTGGTTGCACAACCTTTAGCCAAAATAACTGCAAACAACCGCTTCCGGTAACCATCAATGAGTTTCTTACAATGCTCTGCTGGAATTGTAGACCATTCTTCTTTGGCAAACTGCTCCAGGTCCCTGATATTTGAAGGGTGCCTTCTCCAAACTGCCATTTTGAGATCTCTCCACAGGTGTTCTATGGGATTCAGGTCTGGACTCATTGCTGGCCACCTTAGAAGTCTCCAGTGCTTTCTCTCAAATCATTTTATAGTGCTTTTGGAAGTGTGTTTTGGGTCATTGTCCTGCTGGAAGACCCATGACCTCTGAGGGAGACCCAGCTTTCTCACACTGGGCCCTACATTATGCTGCAAAATTTGTTGGTAGTCTTCAGACTTCATAATGCCATGCACACGGTCAAGCAGTCCAGTGCCAGGGGCAGCAAAGCAACCCCAAAACATCAGGGAACCTCCGCCATGTTTGACTGTAGGGACCGTGTTCTTTTCTTTGAATGCCTCTTTTTTTTTCCTGTACACTCTATGTTGATGCTTTTTCCCAAAAAGCTCTACTTTTGTCTCATCTGACCAGAGAACATTCTTCCAAAACGTTTTAGGTTTTCTCAGGTAAGTTTTGGCAAACTCCAGCCTGGATTTTTTATTTCTCAGAGTAAGAAGTGGGGTCTTCTTGGGTATCCTACCATACAGTCCCTTTTCATTCAGACGCCGACGGATAGTACGGGTTGACACTGTTGTACCCTCGGACTGCAGGGCAGCTAGAGCTTGTTTGGATGTTAGTTGAGGTTCTTTATCCACCATCCACACAATCTTGTGTTGAAATCTCTCGTCAATTTTTCTTTTCCGTCCACATCTAGGGAGGTTAGCCACAGTGCCATGGGCTTTAAACTTCTTGATGACACTGCGCACGGAAGACACAGGAACATTCAGGTCTTTGGAGATGGACTTGTAGCCTTGAGATTGCTCATGTTTCCTCACAATTTGGTTTCTCAAGTCCTCAGACAGTTCTTTGGTCTTCTTTCTTTTCTCCATGCTCAATGTGGTACACACAAGGACACAGGACAGAGGTTGAGTCAACTTTAATCCATGTTAACTGGCTGCAAGTGTGATTTAGTTATTGCCAACACCTGTTAGGTGCCACAGGTAAGTTACAGGTGCTGTTAATTACACGAATTAGAGAAGCATCACATGATTTTTCAAAGGGTGCCAATACTTTTGTCCACCCCCCTTTTATAGGTTTGGTGAGGAATTATATCGAATTTGGCTTTAGGACAATTCTTTTTGTGTTTTTTTCATTGAAGACAAATTAAATGAAGAGAATAATACCAAAGAATTTGTGATTGCAATCATTTTCAGGAAGAAACTGAGTATTATCTGACAGAATTGCAGGGGTGCCAATACTTTTGGCCAGCACTGTATATCAGTTGCAGCTTTTACATAGTTTCTAATTTGGAAACATGGAGTCTCTTTTAACAACACACACTGTAAACGACCAGAAATTGCCTGGAAATAGAAAATATGACTGGTTTAGACTTAACAGTAATTTGCCATCAGAAAAGTTGTATTGTATAAAATCAGGTTTTTATGTTATACAAAAAATGGTTATATGTATATATATTTTCATATAACTATCTATATAAAAAAATCTGACATTTTTCAATTTTCACATTGGCCACTAGGTCTAATATCCGACTGCTACTTCCAGGTTGTTACAGAAACTTTTCAGCAGTCTAATTATCATCACAGACAGGATTACAATGAAGTATTAGGCTAAGTTCCCACAATGAGTATTTGGTTCGTTTTTGAGGTTGCAGATGTTTTGCAGCATTTCTACACCATTTAGTTAAATTAGGATACTTAAGTTTTTGATCTTTTTTTTTTACATAAGTCACATTTTTTCTCTTTTTGGTACGTCATGTTTTAAATTAAATCCACTTTATTTTGGATACTTCCCGTTACTTGGATTTCATATAACTTTATTGATAAAGTCATGTGCGCATTATAAGCATTTTTGGTGAATTTCCACTGCGGAAAAGCACTAAAAACACATATGGTTTTTTACATTTGGATTTTCCTCAACTCATTCAAATCTATAGGGAAAATATGCAAATATAAAACATTATTACAACAAGAATAATTGATACGTTGTGGATTTCAAAAACGCAACGCAAGCCAATTTACACTGCGTATAAAAAAGCAGAAAGGGAAGTTAGGTTATGTTACACAAGACGTCTATAAGACGTGTGCAAGTCCCATGGGTTTTTCAGAAGACGCTTCAGGACACGCCGAAGACTTTTGTCCTGAAGCATCTTTTTTTTAGCTTTTTAGGTCACTTTCTTAGTGTTTATTGTGAGGTCTTTGGCCACCAATGTTTTTTTTTACTTGTTCTGTATAAACTATTGAGCGGTTTCCAAGTGGAGAAGAATGGTCAGGTCATATCATAGCTTTGGAAACATGAAGCAATTAAAAAAAAGCTCAAAAGTATGAACCTAAGAACAGCAAGTCATTTATACACTGCAGTGCATAAGTTCATTCCTTATAGTCGTTATTTAGCGCTTTTTCAGGCAGGTTACAGTTTTTTGTGTATGCAGCCAGAGGTTTTTGTATATGAGTGGCAGTCATCTATTTAGTGTACGGAATAACAATAATTAATCTATTAAATTAAATAAATTGTTTAGGCTGTGTTCACATCTGCGTTGTGGCTCCTGTTTAAAAGAGAAGCCATGTCACAGTGCCAGATCTGACATACAGAACATAGCTGCCGCATCTGACAGCCCCCAATGACTTACAGTGGGGAAAAAAAGTATTTAGTCAGCCACCAATTGTGAAAGTTCTCCCACTTAAAAAGATGAGAGAGGCCTGTAATTGACATCATAGGTAGACCTCAACTATGAGAGACAAAATGAGAAAACAAATCATGAAAATCACATTGTCTGATTTGGAAAACATTTTTTTTCAAATTTAGGTGGAAAATAAGTATTTGGTCAATTACAAACAAGCAAGATTTCTGGCTCTCATAGACCTGTAACTTCTTCTTTAAGAGGCTCCTCTGTCCTCCACTCATTACCTGTAGTACTGGCACCTGTTTGAAATTGTTATCAGTATAAAAGACACCTGTCCGCAACCTCAAACAGTCACACTCCAAACTCCACTATGGTGAAGACCAAAGAGCTGTTGAAACAATTTGTAGCCCTGCACCAGGCTGGGAAGACTGAATCTGCAATAGGCAAGCAGCTTGTTGTGAAGAAATCAACTGTGGGAGCAATAACTAGAAAATGGAAGACATACAAAACCACTGATAATCTCCCTCGATCTGGGGCTCCACACAAGATCTCACCCCGAGGGGTCAAAATGATTTCTAGAACGGTGAGCAAAAATCCCAGAACCACACGGGGGAACCTAGTTAATGACCTGCAGAGAGCTAGGACCAACGTTACACAGGCTACCATCAGTAACACACTACACCGCCGGGGACTCAGATCCTGCAATGCCAGACGTGTTCCCCTGCTTAAGCCATTACATGTCCGGGTCCGTCTGAAGTTTGCTGGAGAGCATTTGGATGATCCAGAAGAGTATTGGGAGAATGTCAAATGGTCAGATGAAATCAAAGTAGAACTGTTTGGTAAAAACACAACTCATCGTGTTTGGAGGAAAAAGAATGCTGAGTTGCATCCAAAGAACACCATACCTACTGTGAAGCATGGGGGTGGCAACATCATGCTTTGGGGCTGTTTCTCTGCCAAAGGACCAGGACGACTGATCCGTGTACATGACAGAATGAATGGGGCCATATATCGTGAGATTTTGAGTGTAAACCTTCTTCAATCAGCAAGGGCATTGAATATGAAACGTGGCTCAGTCTTTCAGCATGACAATGATTCCAAACTCACCGCCAGGGCAACGAGGGAGTGGCTTCGTAAGAAGCATTTCAAGGTCCTGGAGTGGCCTAGCCAGTCTCCATATCAAAACACTATAGAAAACCTTTGAAGGGAGTTGAAAGTCCGTGCTGCCCAGCAACAGCCCCAAAACTGCTCTAGAGGAGATCAGCGTGGAGGAATGGGCCAACATACAAGCAACAGTGTGTACCAACCTTGTGAAGACTTACAGAAAACGTTTGACCTCTGTCATTGCCAAGAAAGGATATATAACAAAGTATTGAGATGAACTTTTGTAATTGACCAAATACTTATTTTCCACCAAAATGTGAAAAAAATTTCTTTCCAAATCAGACAATGTGATTTTCAGGATTTGTTTTCTCATTTTGTCTCTCATAGTTGAGATCTATCTATGATGTCAATTACAGCCTCTCTCATCTTTTTAAGTGGGAGAACTTGCACAATTGGTGGCTGACTAAATACTTTTTTTCCCCACTGTACAATGCTTCTTGCTGTCAGGGTGTTGTTGTGGTGCCCGCTATTTTAGTCTCTTGACAGCAGTATGAACAGAACCTTAGTAAATCATAAGAAGAAATGTTTTATGGGTACAAATGATTAATTGTACTGTCCCATATAGCACCAATAATATTTCCAGGCTAGGAACATACCAACACTAAGTTCCCCCAAACAATGGGAAATAAATGGATAAGGGATGGAGTACTCCAAAAATTATGTATACCAAAGAACGACTATGGAGTAACCACAAACCACTAAAATAAAATAAATTAGTTTTCATTGAAAAAATATATTTAAAACACCATAACATACAATTAGAAATGGACTCAAAAGAAGGAAGAAAGTACAAGAGGAACTCCAACCACCCATGGTGCATCAAGGAAAAAGCTATTCTCATCATAGACTGTAAGCTTGTGAGCAGGGCCCTCACTCCTTTTGATATGAGTTATGCTTATTCTGTAACGTCTGTATAAGCCCCCCCTAATATTGTAAAGTGCTGCGGAATATGTTGGCGCTATAAAAATTATTATTATTATCAACTTCATGATAGTGGTATGAATATGAAAATAACCGTGCTCTTTGATCTTCTGTAAAATGGCTGCTGATGTGGGCATGCCCGTTGTGAGCCTAAGCCATGTTTGCTTCCGCCTGGAACATCCATACAGTGACACACGCATGGAAATGAAGTCACCAGGTTAGTTTTACCCCACATGTGCGCGCGGTGAAGATGACTGATGGCGGAAGCACTATATCTGATCTGCGGAGCTCATGCGCCAAATAATCGGCAATAATGAAGTAGCCTGTATTAACTAGAGCAAGGCATCCTACAGTGCACTTTCCCTTCGGAAAGCAACAAGTGAAACGCGTGTTGGTGCTGCAAGTAGGACTCTCCACCTCTGGCATCATGGGTAAGTTATATATTAGATATTGATTTGCGCATCTTTACTGGGATACATATGGGCACTTATTTACACTTCATAGACTTCTCTGAGGTTGTGTTCATATAACCACTATTATGAAATTGATGTGAACTGCTTTTTTCCCGTTGTACCATGGGTGGTTGTACATTCTTCCTCCTTTTGAGATAATTTCTAATTGTATTTTATGGTGTTTTTAATATAATTTTTCAATAAAAACTAATTTATTTTATTTTGGAGGTTTGTGGTTACCCCATAGTCATTCTTTGGTGTCACATATATAATTCCTCAACTAGAATCATTTATGATCTGCTTAGACACATAGACCAATAACGTATATGTTTATGTCCATTATAGTCTGGAGAAGATACCAAAAGTGGCTCTTAGATATCTTAATTGTAAAGTGCTGCGGAATATGTTGGCGCTATATGAATAAAAATTATTATTATCATCATATTTTACAAGCAACAGAAGAATATGGCATACAACTAAATGGTGACCCCTGCTAAGATTAACTATACATAAACTATATATAATAGACATTACAAAGAAGCACAGTAATGCATCGTACCATAACAAAGACAGAACAAATCCTCAACACATTTCTGGAGTGATTCAATCTCTGCGTGATTCGATCTCAATCTAAGCGTCTTCGTTACAGTTTCTGAAACACAAACTTCATCCAAATTGCCTGCAAGAAATCCAAGGATAAGAAGCATAGAATTTCTACCATATGTGTTACTTTTTTTTTACTGTACACAAAAGTTTTTGAGAAGAATTATGGAGCATCATTGCATTTAATGTTCCAAAATACTCACAATACTGTATGAAATCGTTCTGCAGATCCTTCCTGGAATCAAAGAAGGCTTTTCCTTTCCTGCTGCCAACAACCAACGCTTCTGAATCACATACAGCAATGCATGCTACTTCTGCCTTCACCCTGGCAAACTGCTTGCACTGCAGAGAAAAGTGGAAAAATTCAGATTAACTGTAAAAGAATACAGCAATATGTTATATATGTGAAAACATTTATAACAGTTATCATTTGTTATACATATATCCATTGTGCGGGGAGGGGGGGCTCTGCAAGTATCTGCCTGCAGCTAGCTATGCTTTCCTTCACTTTTCTCAGATCTTAATATGAGCCAACAGTGTAAAAAGTTCCCGACTACTCTCTGTACTCCTTTAAAGGTGATTTCCACTACTGGATAACCCCTTTTAATGGGCCCAGGGAGGTGATAAAAATATACTCACATCACAGACCAATAACACTGCGCCGTCAGCCATTCTGTTGGGATCAACTTCTGGGGGGGAAGGGCATCCATTGATCGCCTGCAGCGTTCAAATTTTGTCAGAGCACAAAGAACACTGTTTCTTCCAATAGGAGGAAATGTGAACTCTGCAGCCAGTTAGTAACGCTAATTGGCGGCAGTATTCATGTCCTTGCCGGATACTGATCCCAGCAGTCTGGCGCAGATGCAGTGCTGATTATGCAAGAAACATGATCCATTATGTTCTAGAGCTATTCTTTTCTATTCAAATAATCCTGTAATACAGTGAAGCAGCTAGAGAGGGCCTAAAAGGTCCCTAAGACCCAAATAAAAAGAACTATTAAATGGGTCGTCCAATACCAATAATGCCCTTCATAAATATCTATTAGTGATGAGTGAGCATGCTCGTTACTTGAGATTTACGAGCATGCGCGGGTGTTTTCCGAGTATTTTCGGTGTGGTCGAATGTTATGTTTGAATCACTCCCATGTGCATGATTTTCGACTGTTTGACAGCTTTAATACATGTGAGGAAGGCCTGTTTGTTATGAATTCCTTACATGTATTAAAGCTGTCAAACATTTGCAAATAATGAACACGGAGTGACTCAAACATAACATTCGAGCACGCCGCAAATACTCGGCAAGCACCTGAAAGGGTTAACAGAATACACTCGCTCATCACTAATATCTATCTTTAAGAACTAGCCACTTTTGCATTTAGCTTTATTATAAAATGTCCTACCATTCTCCCTATCCTGCTATTCCCTAATGTTTTTACTTCCGTTGAAGTTTTGTTTGAGAGAAGTCTTAAATGGGACATCACAGGAGGATGGCCCCACAACGACTTTCCCACAGCTTCTATCCCCCCTCCCGAAACAATACGTCATATAAAAGTTTTTAGGGCTTAAAGTTAGATATTTATAAAGGGCAATAAATGTATCAGACAACCCCTTTAAATATCAGTGATAGTTGGCCCATCTCATTCAATTCTAGAATGGGAATTCTGTGTGGGTGATACTAGAAGGATGCTAGAAACCACCTCAGGGCTTATTAAATGCACACAGCCTGGCGATACAGGTATGGAAAGAGAATAAGCATGTCCTAAAGTTTACTGACCAAATGGGTGAGACTCAGTTGTGGGATAACCCCGAATTTCTGCAGTTTAAAAAACTACAGGACCCTATATTCTGGAAACGATGTCACATAGCAACGCTAGACCATGTTATTGAAAATTAAGTTTTATTGTCATTTAACATGCAGAGGAAGAGGACTAGATCTCTAGTGCCACCTATAGGAAGTAGTCACTATCAACCCTTTAACAATCCTTGTCATGTGACTTAGTATACATAGTGCATAGTATGAGATCTGATTTGGATAGATGATAGCCTTAAGACTGGGATCTAAGGGGTAACGTTTCTCCTTGTGGAGAATGACAAGCCAGGCCTGGCATGTCTGAGTGAGGAGACTTATACGCCATGTATGCTCCACTGACGAGGGGCAATATACCCAAACACCTTGTCTGCAAATTGAGATTCTGGTTTGGCTTTTATCCTAAGTCATATGGAAAGGTCTGTTAAAAGGTCAATATTAACTACTTCCAATAGGTGGCATTAGAGTTCTAGTCCTCTTCTTCTCGGAAGAGGCAAGTTGCATCTTTAATTTCTCAGAACAGCATGAAAGGCATATAAGTCTCCTCACTGTGACATGCCATGCCATACCGTGTGAAAATATTGTATATAGAAATAGGGGTGTCCCCAAAAGTTCCATAAAATCTGGGGAAATGGTGTAACTCACCTCTAACAAACTTTATCTCCTAATGCACTGACTTCCTCACTTTCGCGTTATATACCCTAGTGTGCTCCAAGTTCATTCATATATGTGATGAGATCCCTGATTTTTCATGGATTAAACAGTGTACCCTTGTGTTTCATTAATGTGTACTTTGATCTCTATTACATCTATATCATTTCGATGCATCAGATGAGTGCAATGATTTCTACATTAATCTATTCTACTGTATAGTAGTTATCATTGGTTAATACATGATATAAGACATTGTATTGTAATTAATATCTGCAGATATCTGTAACAAGATCAGAATTTGTACCATTCACTGCATAACTGTAATGTTTATTATGAAGAATTGTTTTCAATAAAACGAGTTTAATAAAAAAAAAAAACAGATAGTTGGAGGCCCTCATACAAAATCTGCATTAGGACTCGTAGACAGGCAAGCACATTTTTCTGTAATGCATCATAGGAATATGGTTTACCATTGACTCCAAGGATGAGATGAAATGTTTAACTGCTTCTTTCCTTTCCAGCGTTTCATTGTACATAGACAGTATGGCTGATGGGAAGTTCGCCATTTCTCTGTTCAAAAAAAAAATGCAACAAAGATTACACTATATACTAAAAGTAGTCACAGTTGTTAAAGGGTTAGTCTTATTATCATATATTGATAAAATGACAAAGTGCTTATAAAAATAAGCAACTCTGCAATGTACTCCTTATTAAAAGTCCTCTTCATTCTCAAGAATGAAGGGCTCTTTAATTTTATTGTTTACTGTTCGTTGCCTACGTTACCTGCCACTGCTGCATTGTATGAGCTGGTCAAATCGCTGGATCTGGCCAGTCACCGTGCCCCTGTGCCGCTGCTGCACTGCAGGGGCAAGGTGGCTCAATGATATCGCTGGTCTGATCTGTCAATGAGGAGTGCTGCAGGAAGTCGGGAGGCAGGAGAGCAGTGTGCTCCTGAAGATTCAGTTTCATCCAAGAATAAGGGGCCTATTCAGTACAATACTTCTATTCAACAAGCATCCAATCAGGTCAAGGAAGTATAAATGCACAATTGATAAAAAGGTTTTGAAATTTTATTAAATTATTTTAAATTTAAAAAAAAAAAAAACACACATAAAGGAGAAGTGAACCAATGAAGGTACCTACAGTGCTAGTGGCAAATGTAACAAATCATTATTCTGTTTGACATGGCTCTCAAAGTAGGGGATCACATCAGTGGATCTAATATAATAAAGTGACAAGTGCTAGATATATGAAGAGATAAATATACGGCGTGCAGAATTATTAGGCAAATGCATATTTTGATCACTTTGATACTTTTTATACATGTTGTCCTACTCCAATCTGCATAGGCTTGAGAGACAACTACAAATTAAGTAAATCTGGTGATGTGCATCTCTGTAATGAGGAGGGGTGTTGACTAATGACATCAACACCCTATATAAGGTGTGCTTAATTATTAGGCAACTTCCTTTCCTTTGGCAAAATGGGTCAGAAGAGAGATTTGACGGGCTCTGAAAAGTCCAAAATTGTGAGATGTCTTGCAGAGGGATGCAGCAGTCTTGAAATTTCCAAACTTTTGAAGCGTGATCACCGAACAATCAAGCGTTTCATGGCAAATAGCCAACATGGTCGCAAGAAGCGTGTTGGCCAAAAGAGGTGCAAAATAACTGCCCATGAATTGAGGAAAATCAAGCGTGAAGCTGCCAAGATGCCATTCGCCACCAGTTTTGCCATATTTCAAAGCTGCAACGTTACTGGAGTATCAAAAAGCACAAGGTGTGCGATACTCAGGGACATGGCCAAGGTAAGGAAGGCTGAAAACGACCACCTTTGAACAAGAAACATAAGATAAAACGTCAAGAATGGGCCAAGAAATATCTTAAGACTGATTTTTCATAGGTTTTATGGACTGATGAAATGAGAGTGACTCTTGATGGGCCAGATGGATGGGCCAGAGGCTGGATCAGTAAAGGGCAGAGAGCTCCACTCCGACTCAGACGCCAGCAAGGTGGAGGTGGGGTACCGGTATGGGCTGGTATCATCAAAGATGAACTTGTGGGACCTTTTCGGGTTGAGGATGGAGTGAAGCTCAACTCCCAGACCTACTGCCAGTTTCTGGAGGACAACTTCTTCAAGCAGTGGTACAGGAAGAAATCGGTATCAGTCAAGAAAAACATGATTTTCATGCAGGACAATGCTCCATCACATGCATCCAACTACTCCACAGCGTGGAAGGCCAGTAAAGGTCTAAAAGAAGAAAAAATAATGACATGGCCCCCTTGTTCACCTGATCTGAACCCCATAGAGAACCTGTGGTCCATCATAAAATGTGAGATCTACAGGGAGGGAAAACAGTACACCTCTTGGAACAGTGTCTGGGAGGCTGTGGTGGCTGCTGCACGCAATGTGGATCGAAAACAGATCAAGCAACTGACAGAATCTATGGATAGAAGGCTGTTGAGTGTCATCATAAAAATAGGTGGCTATATTCATCACTAATTTTTTGGGTTTTTGTTTTTATATGTCAGAAATGTTTATTTCTAAATTTTGTGCACTGATATTGGTTTACAAGGTGAAAATAAACAAGTGAGGTGGGATTATATTTGATTTTTATTAAGTTGCCTAATAATTCTGCACAGTAATAGTTACCTGCACAAACAGATATCCTCCTAAGATAGCCAAATCTAAAAAAAAAACCACTCCAACTTCCAAAAATATTAAGCTTGGATATTTATGAGTCTTTTTCGTTGATTGAGAACATAGTTGTTGATCAATAATAAAAATAATCCTCTAAAATACAACTTGCCTAATAATTCTGCACACAGTGTAAGGGATTAATATCCAAAAATCATTCATCTAGTAAAAATTAGAATTATAGTAAATTGCAAGTAACCACCACAATGAGAGAAAATTATATATCTCTCCTTAGAGAGTATCCAGCATAGGAGATTTCAATATAGTCAAAATGCCATAGGAGTGTATATCTCTATCATTATGTCAGCAGGTCATACAAAAATATATAAACATCCACAAATGATAGACAAGTGTCAATATTTAGCAGATTGAATTATGACCTACAACACACAAGGAATTCCATCAGGCAATAAATAAAACAGAATGTAGAAGAAAACAATACAACCTTTAAACTGTAGGTAAGGACAGCCCCTCAGGGTGACAAAATCCCTTTAAAGGGAACCTGTCATCACGATTTAGTATGTTAAAATAAAGGTACGGTCTTAGTGGTGCTTTTATACTGATTTAATAGATACCTGTAAGGAAGAAATCTGCATCCTGGTTCTTGTTTAGCTCAAGTTAGAAGTTTCGGTGCAAAATCCTCTTCGTGCATCAGGGCGAGACTTTGTGGCAGGACTGTGGGTAGGGTTTTCGGATCTGCCGCGACCTCTCTGTTTGTACGAGCCTCCTTTTCTAAAGTTTGCGCTAGCGCTGCCCCTGCTGCTTGGCGGCACCAGCGCATAATCATCTCCCAGTTGTAGTCAGCAAAATAGAGCCGATGGCAGCACATGCGCAGATTGACATCCAAATGTCTTCAGCAAAATGGAGCTGGGGACGGCGCATGCGCAGATTCAGACCTCAGCTCAATGACAAGCCGAGATCTCAATCTGCGCATGTGCCACCACCGCCACTATTTTGCTGAAAAACACTGGGAGATGAATGTGCTCAAGCGCCAACAACAGCAAGGGAGGTGCTAGTGCGAACTTTAAAAAAGAAGGCTCGTACAAGTGCAGAGGGGCTGCAGAAGAGCCGAAAACCCTACCCACAGTCCCACCCCAAAGTCCTGCCCTGATGCACGAAGAGGATAATGCACCAAAACTTCTAACATGAATTAAACAAGAATCAGGATCTGGATTTCTTCCCCACAGGTATCTATTAAACCAGTATAAAAGCACCATTATGGCCATACCTTTATATTAACATACAAAATCGTGATGACAGGTTCCCTTTGAAGGGCTTACATTACATTCTTAAATGGGCAAAATTGCAAAGTGCTGGTAAAACAAGCAACTTTATAATTAACTTTCTACTAAAAATGCTCTAGGGACTCCAAAACGGAGGGATTTTTAATTTTATACAGCTCATTGCATAGGTTATCAGCCACGCTGCAGTCTCAGAGAGGCCGGTTACCCAGTTGGGAAGAGCGCTACGCTTTAGTGCCTCCTTGCGTCGCTCTGAAGCTTGCTGGATAGCTGGATCCAACAGCTTCTCCCCTACAGCAGAGGTAAAGCTAACAATGGTAGCAGCCTTGGAGAGCGCACAGTTAGGTCCAGGAGCACGACTATGCCACTGATCCAAATTGTCAATTTTCAGGAGCAAAGCAGAAAATCAGGGGATGGGAGTGGTGCACTTCCGATAAGAGAACGTTAGAATAACCCATTGATGCCTCATGTAATGTCACGTCACTAGTGTTGAGCAATCCGATACTGAAATATCGGGTATCGGCCGATATTCGCGGTATCGGAATTCCGATACTTAATTCCGATACTTTTACAATATCGAATACCGGAATCGGAAGTTCCCATAATGCCTGCGCTCTGCAGTGTCTCTGAAGGATGACAAGCTGGATGGCAGCGCTCAGCTGCGATCCAGCCTGTCATCAGAATGCCATCCCAGAGTGGGAGAATTCTCCTGATTGTTCAAAAGCCGGCGGGCGGTAAAAAGCCGCCGGCTTTTAAACAATCACACAGCCCCATACTGCTTCCCCGCAGCCTCCCACCCCGATCCTCCGCTCCCCTCGCCACCTCCCATCCCGATCGTAAGCTAGGACCGGGCGGGGAGCACAGCACCAAGGAGCGGGGAGCGAAGGACCCGGGCGGGGAAGCCGGCAGTGAAAAGACTTCACCGCCGGCTTTCCTATTCTGTGCTGCGCTTTCCCGCCAGTTATTTCAAATGAACAGCTGAGGTATCAGGTGATGCTGATCAGCTGTTCATTTGAAGTAGCCGCGGTGCCCTCAGAGGGTTCATGTGAGTTCATGCTTGACTGCATTGCATGAACTCACATGAACTTTCCCACGGCCGCACAGGTCAGCCTCACCTCCCAGACCATCAGCCCGTCATGATTAGTGTGTGCGCGATGTCTGCGGGTGTGTGCGGTGTCTGTGCGATGTCTGCGAGTGTGTGCGGTGTCTATGCGATGTCTGCGGGTGTGTGCGCAGTGTCTGTGCGATGTCTGCGAGTGTGTGCGGGTGTGCGCGGTGTCTGTGCGATGTCTGTGCGATGTCTGGGGGGTGTGTGCGTGCAGGCAGACATAGGCCGATGTGATACTACTACTCCCATCGGCCTATGTCTGTCCCCCGTCCACTCGTGCCAGCAGGATCAGCTCGATCGGAGCAGTAGTTCCCATCAGCCTGATCCTGCTATTTAAATTGCCCTACTGTGTCCCCAATAAATTTTAAATACATGTCATTGGTGGCCAGTGGTTATTAGTTCATACATTACCTGTCCCCGCCGATCGCCACCTAAAATAAAATAAAAAATAAAAAACTACACCTATACTCACCTAGACACCTAATTCCCCGAAGCCATCGATCTCCTGTAATAAAATCTAAAATAATAAACCACAACCTTATCCTTACCCCTCCGTAGTAGTCCACGAGTGTCCCACGATGATCTCCAGTTTAGAGCAGCCACATAGAATGTGACCGCTCTGAACCGCTGCCGCCGCTAGAATGATGGGGCCGTAAAGCAGCCCCGTCACTGCATAAGCGGGTTCGCCGGAGTTCAGGCAGCGCTGCTCCGGTTAGCTCCTTTACGGCCCTGCTGTATCGTGAGAAATTCCCACAGTACAGCAGTGCCGTAAAGGAGGTCTCCGGAGCTGCGCTGCCTGAATGCACTCCGGTGACCTCAGTCAGGGGCTCCCGCTGCCGGGAGCGGACGTGTTCCCGGCAGTGTGAGCTTACAGCAGCCATGCACAGCTGTCACCATCTCCAGATGTGACAGCTGTGCATGGGAGATCAGCGCAGGAACGTGGACAGGTAACTATTTTTTTTTTAGTAAACCAAGAATTAAATAAAATGGTGTGTTTTATTTCAAATAAATTATTTTTTTCTGGGTGTAGTGTGTTTTTTTCTTTTTAACACTTTGTAGGTTAGTAATGGGGGTGTCTTATAGACGCCCATCATTACTAACCTGGGCTTCATGGCAGCTGGCGCTGACATGAACCCCAACCCTATTACCCCCTGCCACCGCACCAGGGCAGCTTGGAAGAGCGAGGCTAAGTGCCAGAATTGGAGCATCCTATGGATGCGCCATTTCTGGGGCGGCTGACGGCTGGTGTTTCTAGCCTGGGAGGGGGCTAATATTCATGACACCCTTCCTGGGCTATTAATATCAGCCCCCAGCTGTCTGCCTAGCCTTTGCTAGCTATTAAAATAGGGGGGACCCCACGTCATTATTTTGGGGGGGTCCCCCATTTTAATAGCTAGTAAAGGCTAGGTATTCAGCTGGGGGCTGATATTAGTAGTCTGGGAAGCTCCGTGGGTATTACCCCCTTCCCAGGCTTCAAACATCTGCCCCAGCCGTCGGCTTAACCTCCGCTAGAGACTAAAATTATGGGGGATCCCACCCAAATTTTTTTTAAAATAAATCCTCTATTTTAACACTAAATGACATTTGAGGAGTTAATAAAGATGCAGTCCCTAAATTATTATTTATTTTTTAATTAATTTTTCCCAAAAATTTTGACGTGGGCTTTGCCATATTTTTGTATGCCAGCCAGGTACAGCATCCAGCTTCTATGAACGCGCCATTTTCCGGGGTGGCTGCGGACTGCAATTTGCAGCTGGGGAGGGGGGGGCCAGAAAGCTTGGGCCTCCCTGCACTGCAGATTCCATCCCCCAGCTGCCTAGTTGTACCTGGCTGGACACAAAAATAGGGCGAAGCCCCACGTCAATTTTTTTTAAATTATTTCAGGAAATTCATGAAATAATTTAAAAAAAATTGGCGTGGGGCTTTTCCCTATATTTGTGTCCAGCCAGGTACAGCAGGCAGGAACGGGCTGCCCCCAACCACCAGCTGCCTATTTCTACCTGGCCGGACACAACAATATAGGGAAGCCCTTTTTTTCTTAATTATTTCATGAATTTCATGAAATAATTTTAAAAAAAAATACGTGGGGCTTCGCCCTATTTTTGTGTCCAGCCAGGTACAGCAGGCAGCTGGGGGCTGGAATCCGCAGCGCAGGGAGGCCCATGCTTTCTGGGCCCCTCCCGCTGCAAATTGCAGTCCGCAGCCACCCCGGAAAATGGCGCGTTCATAGAAGCGCCATCTTCTGGCGCTGTACCCAACTCATCCAGGGCCCTGGTGCTGTGGCTCACTGGGTAATAAAGGGGTTAGGGCCAGCTTGGCATTATCAGCTGGCCCTAAGCCGAAATTCATGGGGTCACGCCAATATTAGACATGAAAGCCATGAATTTCTAGTAAAGTATTTAAAAAAAAACCACAACACCCAGAATAAAGTCCTTTAATTGAAATAAACACACAATTCTTTATTGTTCTAAATTAAACCATACTTACCATCACACCCATTCCAGCTGAAGCCAACGATCTCCTGCAATAAAAGTAAAATAATAAAGCAACATCATCCTTACCTTTCCATGGTTCCCACGACAGCTTCAGCTCTGCTACATCGAGATGACAGGCTGGACCTGCAGAACACTGCCATCCAGCCTGTCATCCCGCGGACACTGAGAAGCGCAGGCTTGCTTGCGCTCCTCAGTGTCAGGCTGTGACGGCATCCCGATGAGCCGAGTCTCTCACGCTCACCGCATGCGCAGGAGAATTCTCCCACGCTGTCAGTGACGTGCATGAGGTGAGCTGAGTTCATTGTCGGCTTATCTGGATGCCGTCACAGCCAGACACTGAGGAGCGCAAGCATGCCTGTGCTTCTCAGTGTCTGCGGGATGACAGGCTGGATGGCAGCGTTCTGCTGCGGTCCAGCCTGTCATCTCGATGTAGCAGAGCTGAAGCTGTCCTGGGAACCATGGGAAGGTAAGGATGATGTTGCTTTATTATTTTATTTTTATTGCAGGGGGATCATTGGCTTCAGATGGAATGGGTGTGACGGTAAGTATGGTTTAATTTAGAACAATAAAGAATTGTGTGTTTATTTCAATTAAAGGACTTTATTCTGGGTGTTTGTGTTTTTTTTTAACTTTGACTATGGGGTTAGTAATGGGGGTGTCTTATAGACGCCTCTCCATTACTAACCTGGGCTTGATGTCAGCTGGCATAAGCTGACATCAACCCCAACCCCATTACCCCACTGCCACCGCTACAGGGCAGTGGGAAGAGCGAGGCTAAGTGCCAGAATTGGCGCGTCCTATGGATGCGCCATTTCTGGGGCGGCTGACGGCTGGTGTTTCTAGCCTGGGAGGGGGCCAATATTCATGGCACCCTTCCTGGGCTATTAATATCAGCCCCCAGCTGTCTGCCTAGCCTTTGCTAGCTATTAAAATTGGGGGGACCCCACGTCATTTTTTTGGGGGGGTCCCCCATTTTAATAGCTAGTAAAGGCTAGGTATTCAGCTGGGGGCTGATATTAGTAGCCTGGGAAGCTCCGTGGGTATTACCCCCTTCCCAGGCTTCAAACATCTGCCCCAGCCGTCTGCTTAACCTCCGCTAGAGACTAAAATTAGGGGGAACCCCACGCCAATTTTTTTTTTAATAAATCCTTTATTTTAACACTAAATGACAAGTACAGTAATCAACACTATCACTGTACTTCTTATATATGTGACTGACATGTTTCTATCTATCTAATCTATGTGTGATGCTCTATTCTTTCTATTCTAAATTGTCGGGTACAGATGCTGAATTGCCGGCCGGCTTTTTTAAAGAGACGGTGCATGAAAACACTAATATTTTTTTTAATAAATCCTTTACACTAAATGACAAGTACAGTAAGCAACACTATCACTGTACTTCATATATATGTGACTGACATGTTTCTATCTATCTAATCTATGTGTGAAGCTCTATTCTTTCTGTTATAAATTGTCGGGTACCGGTGTATGCCGCTGCTGAATTGCCGGCTTTTCATGTTTCACTGTGAGCACTGTTCCCATCGATTTGGGCAACCACCTCGACCAATACATTCTACATTATTGTTAGTTGTTTTCCTTCATGTAGAATTAACATACAAGGAAAGAAAGGGTTTATTTTCATTCCGATATTTGTGTCCCATTGACTTGCATTGGCGATATCCGATACTTTTTGGGTATCGGCCCGATCCAATCCGATCCGATATTTCCTGATATCGGAAGGTATCGCTCAACACTACACGTCACGGAAATTTGCAGATAGCTTCATTTGGAAAATAGTTTGAATTGTTACATCCTTTAAAAGAAAGGACCGATTAGTTCAAACTCTTTTACAAGTCAAGATATCTGCACATTTCTTGTGTTATTAGATGACATCTTTCACTGAGGCAGTGTAATTTTAGGGCTACGCTACAGTTGAGGGCCCCTTTAAAATAAAGAAGGGTTAATGCAGTATTTCCCTGACTTGGCCTTTTCTTATGGACCAGATAGGTAAGACTGACCTGCTTTTCATCACTGCACTGTTGATATAACGAGCACTTTTGTATTGATACCTCTAGATCCCTTCTGGTTGCAATCTGACCTCTCTCCGTACAGGCAAGACCCTATAGCCCTGAATAATCAAGACTGCCGTTTTTCACAGCTGTACGTAGTCTATTTTTTAAAATCAAGTTCGATATGAACTTGAAACGGATAATAAAGCTACTATTTAATACAGCCAATGCGTGGAACGACTACTATTCCGGCAGCAGCGCGGTCAACCAGGAACGTCCATCTCCTATTACTCCTCAATACATTAGCAGATGAAGATCGCCTTCACTCCGCAGCCGTGACACCAGCAGCTGTATACTCTACAGGCATACAATGGGGATGTGACATTCACAATCTAGCCGTCACGGCGTACCTAAAATAAATGTTTGGGTTTTTTTTATACAGGGATCGATGGTCCTCGGTAATTGAAGCATACTCTATTCTGACCCCTTAAATCCAATTGGAGTGTCAAACAAATGACTAACCATATGGACACCATCCATGTGCCATCTGGTTTTACTGGATCCACTGCAATTGATAAGGTAGGAAACTTTATTGGCCTTGTATATTTTTTTCATTTTTGATGTATAAAACAGACACACAGAAAACCATATGGATGAAAAGCCGACAATTTTTCATACGCTCGTTTAAGCCCGGCCTAGTTAGCAATCTCGTTATATGAAACGATTACATAAGGGTTAGAGACCTGTATGAGAGCTGACAGAAAACATTCAAGGAACCTGTCATCAGGATTTTATGCCCCATATTAATGCCATTTATCCAAAGGTCGTTTAACACCTACTCAAAGCAAATTCTGTTTTTGCGTTTCTGTTTTTTTTTCTCCCGTTTTCCCAGACTCATAACTTTTTTATTTTTCTGTCCACATAGACATATGAGGGCTTGGTTTTTGCGGGTCGAGTTGTACTTTTGAGTGATACCATTCATTTTACCACATAGTGTACTGGAGAAAAGGAAAAAAATTCCAAGTGCAGTGAAATTGTGAAAAAAAATCAATTTTTACTGATTGGGTGAATTACTTTATATTTTGATAGATCAGACTTTTCTGAAAGTGTTTACACCCCATATTACATTAAATGACGTTCCCTCCTGCTGGCGCATTTAGAGGGTAACAATCGCAGGCAGCGCTTGTTACAGGCAGGTCCTGGCTGTAACACACAACTCATTACCTGCCAGGTATGGGGCGGCCTCACCCCGTGATCCCATTCCATACACCTGCTATTGACTTGCTCCTTACATGTAAGGGCTTAAAGGGAATCTGTCACCAGGTTTTTGCTACCCCATCTGAGTGGAGCATAATTTATAGGCAGATATTGTGATTCCAGTAATGTATCACTTACAGGGCTGCTTGCTGTAGTTTTGATAAGAATGTTTTCTCTGCTGTTTTTGAATGCTGAGCTCTGTATAAATCCACCCACACCACTAATTGTCAGCTTTCTGCCTATGCACAGTGTACTCAAAAAGCTGCCAGTCAGTGATGGGTGTGAGTTTATACAGATCTCATGAATGTGGAGAACTATATGGCAACAAGTTTACTAGGCCTCTAATGATAATCTCCTACTGATAAAACAGTGATTATATCCAAAGGAAGGAGCCCAGTAAGTGACACATTGCTGGAATCAGGGTCTCTACATCGTACTGCTTTCAGATTAGGTGGCAAAAAAAGGTGCAAGCTCAGTAAGGTCTTCATGACGCCCGCTATCAGGGCATTACAGCCCTTACTACTGTATGGGACCCAGTGAGCTGAAGTAAAGGAGGGGGCTCGGGCCAAGTCCAGTATCCCCCTCTTGTGCTTCTGCTCACCGGGCCCCAGGGTATAATAATGTAGGCGGCGCAGATCTAGGCGGAGGGAGCCTTTCTGCCTTCCTAGAGCTCCATGGAACAGCTGTGCAGCTCCAAGGGAGTCCCTCCGCCTATTCTGTGACACGCTGGTAACAGCACGTGCGCGATGACGTTATTGCATACACACCGGCATGTATGTGCTCCACTCGCCAGGAGGATATCAGAAGAGGAGCTGCACCTGCAGGGGATCGGGATTTTTTTAAATAAAATGAATTAAATGGGTGTGGGGGGAGCGAATAAAGATGGATTGAGGGTGGGAGACGGGGGACAGCAAATAATGATGGATTGAGGGTCCGGGACGAGGAACAGCAAATAATGATGAATTAGGGGTGAGGGACGGGGGACAGTAAATGATGTTGTATTGAGGGTGGGGTGGGGGAGCACAAATAATGATGGAATGAGGGTCGGGAGCGGGGGACAGCAAATAATGATGGATTGAGGGTAGGGGACAAGGTACAGCAAATAATGATTGATTGGGGGTGGGTGATGGGGTACAGCAATTAATGATGGACTGAGGGTGGGGGACAGCAAATAATGATGGATTGAGGGTGGGGGACGAGGAACAGCAAATACTAATTGATTGGGGGTGGGTGATGGAGTACAGCAAATAATGATGGAATGAGGGTGGGGGACAGCAAATAATAATGAATTGGGGGTGGTGATGGGGAACAGTGAATGACGATGTGTTGAGGGTGCGGTGAGGGAGAAAAAATAATGATGGATTGTGGGTGGTGGTGGGAGACGGGGGACAGCAAATAATGATCGATTGGTGGTGGGGGACCGGGGACAGCATATAATGATGCATAGAGTGTGGGAGACCGGGGACAGTAAATAATGATGGATTGGGGATGTGGGATGGGGGACAGTAAATAATAATGGACTGGGGGCGGAGGACAGCAAATAATGATGGATTGAGGTTGGGGGATAGCAAATACTGATGGATTGAGGTTGGGTGACGGGGACAGCAAATAATGATGGATTGAGGATTGGGGATAGGAAGCAGCAAATAATGATGGATTGAGGGTGGGGGACGAGGAACAGCAAATAATGATGGAATGAGGGTGGGGGACAGCAAATAATAATGAATTGGGGGTGGTGATGGGGAACAGTGAATGACGATGTGTTGAGGGTGCGGTGAGGGAGAAAAAATAATGATGGATTGTGGGTGGTGGTGGGAGGCGTGGGACAGCAAATAATGATCGATTGGTGGTGGGGGACCGGGGACAGCATGTAATAATGCATAGAGTGTGGGAGACCGGGGACAGCAAATAATGATGGATTGGGGGTGTGGGATGGGGGACAGTAAATAATAATGGATTGGGGGCGGAGGACAGAAAATAATGATGGATTGAGGGTGGGGGATAGCAAATACTGATGGATTGAGGTTGGGTGACCGGGACAGCAAATAATGATAGATTGAGGATTGGGGATAGGAAGCAGCAAATAATGATTAATTGAAGGTGGGTGACAGGGGACAGTGAATGATGATGTATTGAGAGTGTAGTGGTGGAGCACAGATAATGATGGATTGAGAGTGGGAGACAGCATGGCCAGAACAAAAGCTGCTGGCTATATATGTGATATGGTGTTCGATGGGAACTGATCACAGGTTCCCTTTAAGTTATTTTTAATCAAGACAATTTGGACAAAACATTTTTTTAAGACAGTAAAAATTTTAAAAATACATATTTGGTTCCAATGTGGTTAGTATTGATTTATGAGCAGGAAAATGTTTTTAGTTGAGTGGTTGAAGACTCAGAATTTTTTTTCAAATTTGGAGCTTAAGCTGTTACCTGATCCTGCATGTTCAGCAGTGTACTGCACCCCTACCTCCTGGCTTCCTGCCTACTTCGGGGTGGTGCGATTATGCTTGATTGACAGATCGGACAAGTGGTTTTGTTCGGCTGCTGGTCCGAACGTTGCACTTTCCCATGCTGCCACTAGAGGCAGCGCTGTCTCCGCAGCATTGGAGGAGTGCAGAGGTCACTGAAGCTGAGCAATCCGGCCAGCTGCAAAGCAGCGCTTACAAGCTGGACAGAAAAGAGCCTACAAGTGCTGAGCGCCTTGTCTGGAGCCTGATCACCGCTATCAGAAGTTCCCTATGCTACAATCAGTAAATAATAAAATAAAAAAAAAATGGCTTTGAGAATAGAAAATATTTTTTATTTAAAAAAAATGCAAACACTTTGCAATTTTAGCCATTTATAATACTTAGAGTAGCCCTTTAACATTTCTTATGAATGTAGAAATAAATACACAGATCTATCAAAGTAAAATAAATATTAGATATAAATCACGAACCTTTAGAAATATGCCTGCAGTAAATGTAACATTGTCCAGATTATTATTAATAATAATAATAATAATGTGCTTCATGGTGATTATTACATTACAGCTTCATAACCAAAAACCACTGGACAGTGATTGGTTGCTGTAAGATGAAGCCCCGCCCATGCAGATCCTGACATCCAATCAGGAGGTTTGTGGCTCCCGGCCCTAGCTCTGAGCCTGGTGACACTAAGGCTAATGTCAGTGCAGGACCACATGTTATCAGACAGCCCCCAATGTCTTACCTGCACCAGGAGCTCTGCAGCAGCTGTCAGGGATGTGAAGAAGCTGCTGTGGTGCCGCTGTCCGCGCCCTCCACTACGTGCACATGGCAGCCAGGGCTCACACTGTATTCCTGTCACTGTCCCGATCGTTCTGTATACACTCACCTCCTAATTTGTTTCATTCTTTTTTTTTCTCTATTTCTAGCTTACTGTCCAGCCGGAAGAAAACACGCATGCTCGTTTCCCGCGCTGCACCCTGGGAGTTGTGGTTCTTAATCACAGTAACTGATGAGTGTGATAATGGTGGAGGGACTACGTATCCCAGCATCCTCGTGTGCTGACGCGACGTGCGGTGCTAGAGAACAAAGCACCAGGAGCTGCTGCGGCCTCAGCTGTGATATGGCTGTGCACACACTGCACGGGCGCTCTGCTGGGTCGTGTACGGTGGGGGGCGTAGTACCGAAGTAGGACTCCCATCTGTGGCCTATACACAGGGCTGCTGGGGATAAGCGGCTTCTCTCATATTCAATGCGTTACAGCTCTTGGTATGGGGACATACTAAAAGGAATGAAGAAAAGGAATAAATAAGAATGAACCTAATAACTTATAGGTCCAAACATATGGAGAGGTATTACAGATTGCTTCTGCATCTTGGACATGAAATGAACTTGAAATCTGTGTAGATAATGGAGAATGAACATATATCCCATAGAAACAGGTGTATATTATATTCCATGTGCTTGATAGATAGGGAATGAACATATAATATATGTAGATGATAGGAGAATGAACACATAACCCATATAAACAGGTGAATATTATATTCCATGTGCTTGATAGATGAGGAATGAACATATAATATATGTAGATGATAGGAGAATGAACACATATCCCATATAAACAGGTGAATATTATATTCCATGTGCTTGATAGATGGGGAATGAACATATAATATATGTAGATAATGGGGGAATGAACACATATCCCATATAAACAGGTGTGTATTATATTCCCTGTGCTTGGTCGGTGGGGAATGAACATATAATATATGTAGATAATAGGGGCACGAATACATATCCCATATAAACAGGTGTATATTATATTCCCTGTGCTTGATAGGTGGGGAGTGAACATATAATATATGTAGATAATGGGGGAATGAACACATATCCCATATAAACAGGTGTATATTATATTCCCTGTGCTTGGTCGGTGGGGAATGAACATATAATATATGTAGATAATAGGGGCACGAATACATATCCCATATAAACAGGTGTATATTATATTCCCTGTGCTTGATAGGAGGGGAATGAACATATAATACATGTATATAATAGGGGAATGAACACATATCCCATATAAACAGGTGTATATTATATTCCCTGTGCTTGATAGGAGGGGAATGAACATATAATATATGTAGATAATAGGGGCACGAATACATATCCCATATAAACAGGTGTATATTATATTCCCTGTGCTTGATAGGTGGGGATTGAACATATAATATATGTAGATAATAGGGGAATGAGCACATATCCCATAGAAACAGGTGTATATTATATTCCCTGTGCTTGATAGGTGGGGAATCAACATATATGTAGATAATAGGGGAATGAGCACATATCCCATAGAAACAGGTGTATATTATATTCCATGTGCTTGATAGGTGGGGAATGAACATATAATATATGTAGATAATGGGGGAATGAACACATATCCCATATAAACAGGTGTATATTATATTCCATGTGCTTGATAGGTGGGGAATGAACATATAATATATGTAGATAATGGGGGAATGAACACATATCCCATATAAACAGGTGTATATTATATTCCCTGTGCTTGATAGGTGGGGAATGAACATATAATATATGTAGATAATAGGGGAATGAACACATATCCCATATAAACAGGTGTATATTATATTCCATGTGCTTGATAGGTGGGGAATGAAGATATAATATATGTAGATAATAGGGGAATGAGCGCATATCCCATATAAACAGGTGTATATTATATTCCATGTGCTTGATAGATGGGGAATGAACATATAATATATGTAGATAATGGGGGAATGAACACATATCCCATATAAACAGGTGTATATTATATTCCCTGTGCTTGATAGGTGGGGAATGAACATATATGTAGATAATAGGGGAATGAACATATATCCCATATAAACAGGTGTATATTATATTCCATGTGCTTGATAGATGGGGAATGAACATATAATATATGTAGATAATAGGGGAATGAACACATATCCCATATAAACAGGTGTATATTATATTCCATGTGCTTGATAGGTGGGGAATGAACATATAATATATGTAGATAATGGGGGAATGAACACATATCCCATATAAACAGGTGTATATTATATTCCATGTGCTTGATAGGTGGGGAATGAACATATAATATATTTAGATAATAGGGGAATGAACATATATCCCATATAAACAGGTGTATATTATATTCCATGTGCTTGATAGGTGGGGAATGAACATATAATATATGTAGATAATGGGGGAATGAACACATATCCCATATAAACAGGTGTATATTATATTCCCTGTGCTTGATAGGTGGGGAATGAACATATAATATATGTAGATAATAGGGGAATGAACACATATCCCATATAAACAGGTGTATATTATATTCCATGTGCTTGATAGGTGGGGAATGAACATATAATATATGTAGATAATAGGGGAATGAACACATATCCCATATAAACAGGTGTATATTATATTCCATGTGCTTGATAGGTGGGGAATGAACATATAATATATGTAGATAATAGGGGAATGAACACATATCCCATATAAACAGGTGTATATTATATTCCATGTGCTTGATAGGTGGGGAATGAACATATAATATATGTAGATAATGGGGGAATGAACACATATCCCATATAAACAGGTATATATTATATTCCATGTGCTTGGTAAGTGGGGAATGAACATATAATATATGTAGATAATAGGGGAATGAGCGCATATCCCATATAAACAGGTGTATATTATATTCCATGTGCTTGGTAGGTGGGGAATGAACATATAATATATGTAGATAATAGGAGAATGGGCACATATCCCATATAAACAGGTATATATTATATTCCATGTGCTTGGTAAGTGGGGAATGAACATATAATATATGTAGATAATAGGAGAATGAGCACATATCCCATATAAACAGGTATATATTATATTCCATGTGCTTGGTAAGTGGGGAATGAACATATAATATATGTAGATAATAGGGGAATGAGCGCATATCCCATATAAACAGGTGTATATTATATTTCCTGTGCTTGATAGGTGGGGAATGCACATATAATATATGTAGATAATAGGGGAATGAGCACATATCCCATATAAACAGGTGTTTATTATATTCCATGTGCTTGGTCGGTGGGGAATGAACATATAATATATGTAGATAATAGGGGAATGAGCACATATCCCATAGAAACAGGTGTATATTATATTCCCTGTTCATGATAGGTGGGGAAGGAACATATAATATATGTAGATAATAGGGGAATGAGCGCATATCCCATATAAACAGGTGTATATTATATTCCATGTGCTTGGTCGGTGGGGAATGAACATATATGTAGATAATGGGGGAATGAACACATATCCCATATAAACAGGTATATATTATATTCCATGTGCTTGGTAAGTGGGGAATGAACATATAATATATGTAGATAATAGGGGAATGAGCGCATATCCCATATAAACAGGTGTATATTATATTCCATGTGCTTGGTAGGTGGGGAATGAACATATAATATATGTAGATAATAGGAGAATGAGCACATATCCCATATAAACAGGTATATATTATATTCCATGTGCTTGATAGGTGGGAATGAACATATAATATATGTAGATAATAGGAGAATGAGCACATATCCCATATAAACAGGTATATATTATATTCCATGTGCTTGGTAAGTGGGGAATGAACATATAATATATGTAGATAATAGGGGAATGAGCGCATATCCCATATAAACAGGTGTATATTATATTCCATGTGCTTGGTAGGTGGGGAATGAACATATAATACATGTAGATAATAGGAGAATGAGCACACATCCCATATAAACAGGTGTATATTATATTCCCTGTGCTTGATAGGTGGGGAATGAACATATAATATATGTAGATAATAGGGGAATGAACATATATCCCATATAAACAGCTGTATATTATATTCCATGTGCTTGATAGGTGGAGAATGAACATATAATATATGTAGATAATGGGGGAATGAACACATATCCCATATAAACAGGTATATATTATATTCCATGTGCTTGATAGGTGGGGAATGAACATATAATATATGTAGATAATAGGGGAATGAGCGCATATCCCATATAAACAGGTGTATATTATATTCCATGTGCTTGGTAGGTGGGGAATGAACATATAATATATGCAGATAATAGGAGAATGAGCACATATCCCATATAAACAGGTGTATATTATATTCCCTGTGCTTGATAGGTGGGGAATGAACATATAATATATGTAGATAATAGGAGAATGAGCACATATCCCATATAAACAGGTGTATATTATATTCCCTGTGCTTGGTAAGTGGGGAATGAACATATAATATATGTAGATGATAGGAGAATGAACATATATCCCATAGAAACAGGTGAATATTATATTCCATGTGCTTGATAGATAGGGAATGAACATATAATATATGTAGATGATAGGAGAATGAACACATAACCCATATAAACAGGTGAATATTATATTACCTGTGCTTGATGGGGAATGAACATATAATATATGTAGATGATAGGAGAATGAACACATAACCCATATAAACAGGTGAATATTATATTCCATGTGCTTGATAGATGGGGAATGAACATATAATATATGTAGATAATGGGGGAATGAACACATATCCCATATAAACAGGTGTGTATTATATTCCCTGTGCTTGGTCGGTGGGGAATGAACATATAATATATGTAGATAATAGGGGCACGAATACATATCCCATATAAACAGGTGTATATTATATTCCCTGTGCTTGATAGGTGGGGAATGAACATATAATATATGTAGATAATGGGGGAATGAACACATATCCCATATAAACAGGTGTATATTATATTCCCTGTGCTTGATGGGGAATGAACATATAATATATGTAGATAATGGGGGAATGAACACATATCCCATATAAACAGGTGTATATTATATTCCCTGTGCTTGGTCGGTGGGGAATGAACATATAATATATGTAGATAATAGGGGCACGAATACATATCCCATATAAACAGGTGTATATTATATTCCCTGTGCTTGATAGGAGGGGAATGAACATATAATACATGTATATAATAGGGGAATGAACACATATCCCATATAAACAGGTGTATATTATATTCCCTGTGCTTGATAGGAGGGGAATGAACATATAATATATGTAGATAATAGGGGCACGAATACATATCCCATATAAACAGGTGTATATTATATTCCCTGTGCTTGATAGGTGGGGAATGAACATATAATATATGTAGATAATAGGGGAATGAGCACATATCCCATAGAAACAGGTGTATATTATATTCCCTGTGCTTGATAGGTGGGGAATCAACATATATGTAGATAATAGGGGAATGAGCACATATCCCATAGAAACAGGTGTATATTATATTCCATGTGCTTGATAGGTGGGGAATGAACATATAATATATGTAGATAATGGGGGAATGAACACATATCCCATATAAACAGGTGTATATTATATTCCATGTGCTTGATAGGTGGGGAATGAACATATAATATATGTAGATAATGGGGGAATGAACACATATCCCATATAAACAGGTGTATATTATATTCCCTGTGCTTGATAGGTGGGGAATGAACATATAATATATGTAGATAATAGGGGAATGAACACATATCCCATATAAACAGGTGTATATTATATTCCATGTGCTTGATAGGTGGGGAATGAAGATATAATATATGTAGATAATAGGGGAATGAGCGCATATCCCATATAAACAGGTGTATATTATATTCCATGTGCTTGATAGATGGGGAATGAACATATAATATATGTAGATAATGGGGGAATGAACACATATCCCATATAAACAGGTGTATATTATATTCCCTGTGCTTGATAGGTGGGGAATGAACATATATGTAGATAATAGGGGAATGAACATATATCCCATATAAACAGGTGTATATTATATTCCATGTGCTTGATAGATGGGGAATGAACATATAATATATGTAGATAATAGGGGAATGAACACATATCCCATATAAACAGGTGTATATTATATTCCATGTGCTTGATAGGTGGGGAATAAACATATAATATATGTAGATAATGGGGGAATGAACACATATCCCATATAAACAGGTGTATATTATATTCCATGTGCTTGATAGGTGGGGAATGAACATATAATATATTTAGATAATAGGGGAATGAACATATATCCCATATAAACAGGTGTATATTATATTCCATGTGCTTGATAGGTGGGGAATGAACATATAATATATGTAGATAATGGGGGAATGAACACATATCCCATATAAACAGGTGTATATTATATTCCCTGTGCTTGATAGGTGGGGAATGAACATATAATATATGTAGATAATAGGGGAATGAACACATATCCCATATAAACAGGTGTATATTATATTCCATGTGCTTGATAGGTGGGGAATGAACATATAATATATGTAGATAATAGGGGAATGAACACATATCCCATATAAACAGGTGTATATTATATTCCATGTGCTTGATAGGTGGGGAATGAACATATAATATATGTAGATAATAGGGGAATGAACACATATCCCATATAAACAGGTGTATATTATATTCCATGTGCTTGATAGGTGGGGAATGAACATATAATATATGTAGATAATGGGGGAATGAACACATATCCCATATAAACAGGTATATATTATATTCCATGTGCTTGGTAAGTGGGGAATGAACATATAATATATGTAGATAATAGGGGAATGAGCGCATATCCCATATAAACAGGTGTATATTATATTCCATGTGCTTGGTAGGTGGGGAATGAACATATAATATATGTAGATAATAGGAGAATGGGCACATATCCCATATAAACAGGTATATATTATATTCCATGTGCTTGGTAAGTGGGGAATGAACATATAATATATGTAGATAATAGGAGAATGAGCACATATCCCATATAAACAGGTATATATTATATTCCATGTGCTTGGTAAGTGGGGAATGAACATATAATATATGTAGATAATAGGGGAATGAGCGCATATCCCATATAAACAGGTGTATATTATATTTCCTGTGCTTGATAGGTGGGGAATGCACATATAATATATGTAGATAATAGGGGAATGAGCACATATCCCATATAAACAGGTGTTTATTATATTCCATGTGCTTGGTCGGTGGGGAATGAACATATAATATATGTAGATAATAGGGGAATGAGCACATATCCCATAGAAACAGGTGTATATTATATTCCCTGTTCATGATAGGTGGGGAAGGAACATATAATATATGTAGATAATAGGGGAATGAGCGCATATCCCATATAAACAGGTGTATATTATATTCCATGTGCTTGGTCGGTGGGGAATGAACATATATGTAGATAATGGGGGAATGAACACATATCCCATATAAACAGGTATATATTATATTCCATGTGCTTGGTAAGTGGGGAATGAACATATAATATATGTAGATAATAGGGGAATGAGCGCATATCCCATATAAACAGGTGTATATTATATTCCATGTGCTTGGTAGGTGGGGAATGAACATATAATATATGTAGATAATAGGAGAATGAGCACATATCCCATATAAACAGGTATATATTATATTCCATGTGCTTGATAGGTGGGAATGAACATATAATATATGTAGATAATAGGAGAATGAGCACATATCCCATATAAACAGGTATATATTATATTCCATGTGCTTGGTAAGTGGGGAATGAACATATAATATATGTAGATAATAGGGGAATGAGCGCATATCCCATATAAACAGGTGTATATTATATTCCATGTGCTTGGTAGGTGGGGAATGAACATATAATACATGTAGATAATAGGAGAATGAGCACACATCCCATATAAACAGGTGTATATTATATTCCCTGTGCTTGATAGGTGGGGAATGAACATATAATATATGTAGATAATAGGGGAATGAACATATATCCCATATAAACAGCTGTATATTATATTCCATGTGCTTGATAGGTGGAGAATGAACATATAATATATGTAGATAATGGGGGAATGAACACATATCCCATATAAACAGGTATATATTATATTCCATGTGCTTGATAGGTGGGGAATGAACATATAATATATGTAGATAATAGGGGAATGAGCGCATATCCCATATAAACAGGTGTATATTATATTCCATGTGCTTGGTAGGTGGGGAATGAACATATAATATATGCAGATAATAGGAGAATGAGCACATATCCCATATAAACAGGTGTATATTATATTCCCTGTGCTTGATAGGTGGGGAATGAACATATAATATATGTAGATAATAGGAGAATGAGCACATATCCCATATAAACAGGTGTATATTATATTCCCTGTGCTTGGTAAGTGGGGAATGAACATATAATATATGTAGATAATAGGAGAATGAACATATATCCCATATAAACAGGTGTATATTATATTCCCTGTGCTTGATAGGAGGGGAATGAACATATAATATATGTAGATAATAGGGGAATGAACAGATTTCCCATATAAACAGGTATATATTATATTCCATGTGCTTGATAGGTGGGGAATGATCATATAATATATGTAGATAATAGGGGAATGAACAGATATCCCATATAAACAGGTATATATTATATTCCATGTGCTTGATAGGTGGGGAATGATCATATAGTATATGTAGATAATAAGGGAATGAACAGATATCCCATATAAACAGGTGTATACTACAGTATATTCCCTGTGCTTGATAGGAGGGGAATGATCATATAATATATGTAGATAATAGGGGAATGAAAAGATATCCCATATAAACAGGTGTATATTATATTACCTGTGCTTGATAGGTGGGGAATGAACATATAATATATGTAGATAATGGGGAATGAACAGATATCCCATATAAACAGGTGTATATTATAGTCCATGTGCTTGATAGGTGGAGAATGAACATATAATCTATGTACATAATAGGAGAATGAACACATATCCCATATAAACAGGTATATACTATATTCCCTGTGCTTGTTAGGTGGGGAATGTATATGAAATACATGTAGATAATAGGGGAATGAACACATATCACATATGACCAGGTGTGTATTATATTCCCTGTGCTTGATAGGTGGGGAATGAACACTGAATATATGTGGATAATAGGAGAATGAACATATATCCCATATAAACAGGTGTATATTATAGTCCATGTGCTTGGTAGGAGGGGAAGGAACATATAATATGTGTAGATAATAGAGGAATGACCATATATCCCATATAAACAGGTGTATATTATATTCCATGTGCTTGATAGGTGGGGAAGGAACATATAATATGTGTAGATAATAGGGGAATGAACACATGTAAACAGGTGTGTATTATATTCCCTGTGCTTGATAGGTGGGGAATTAACATATAATATATGTAGATAATAGAGGAATGAACATATATCCCATATAAACAGGTGTATATTATATTCCATGTGCTTGATAGGTGGGGAAGGAACATATAATATGTGTAGATAATAGGGGAATGAACACATGTAAACAGGTGTGTATTATATTCCCTGTGCTTGATAGGTGGGGAAGGAACATATAATATGTGTAGATAATAGGGGAATGAGCATATATCCCATATAAACAGGTGTATATTATATTCCCTGTGCTTGGTAGATGGAGAATGAACATGTAATATATGTAGATAATAGGGGCACAAATACATACCCCATATAAACAGGTGAATATTATATTCCCTGTGCTTGGTAGGTGGGGAATGAACATGGAACATATGTAGATAATAGGGGAATGAACACATATCCCATATAAACAGGTGTATATTATATTCCCTGTGCTTGATAGGAGGGGAATGTATATGAAATACATGTAGATAATAGGGGAATGAACACATATCCCATATGAACAGGTGTATATTATATTACCTGTGCTTGACAGGTGGGGAGTGAACACTGAATATATGTGGATAATAGGGGAATGAAGACAGATCTCATATGAACAGGTATTCATTATATTCCCTGTTCATGATAGGTGGGGAATGAACATGAAATATATGTATATAATAGGAAATTAACATACATCCCATATAAACAGGTGTATATTATATTCCTTGTGCTTGACAGGTGGAGAATGAACATGAAATATATATAGATTATAGGGGAATGAACACATATCCCATATAAACAGGTGTATATTTTATTCCCTATGCTTGATAGATGAGGAATGAACATATAATATATGTAGATAATAGGGGCACGAATACATATCCCATATAAACAGGAGTATATTATATTCCCTGTGCTTGGTAGGTGGGGAATGAACATTGAATGTATGTAGATAATAGGGGAATGAGCACATATTCCATATAAACAGGTATATGTTATATTCCCTGTGCTTGATAGGAGGGGTATGAACATATAATATATGTAGATAATAGGGGAATGAACACATATCCCATATAAACAGGTATATGTTATATTCCCTGTGCTTGATAGATGGGGAATGAACATATAATATATGTAGATAATAGGGGCGCGAATACATATCCCATATAAACAGGTGTATGTTATATTCCCTGTGCTTGATAGATGGGGAATGAACATATGATATATGTAGATAATAGAGGCACGAATACATATCCCATATAAACAGGAGTATATTATATTCCCTGTGCTTGATAGGAGGGGAATGAACATGGGATATATGTAGATAATAGGGGAATGAGCACATATCCCATATAAACAGGTGTGTATTATATTACCTTTGCTTGATAGGTGTGGAATGAACATAAAATACATGTAGATAATAGGAGCATGAACAGATATCCCATAGAAACAGGTGTATATTATATTCCATGTGCTTGATAGGTGGGGAATGAACATCTAATATATATAATTGTGTTATCCCGTCTGTCTGTCTGTCTGTGTGTCTGTCTGTCCAGGAAATCCCACGTCGCTGATTGGTCAGGCCGCGGCCAATCAGCGATGCGGGATTTGAGAACAAGATGTCGGCCGTTAGCAGCTCACCCTCAGACGCTCACGCTCCGACGCTCACGCTCTGACTCTCACGCTCACGCTCTGACGCTCACGCTCGCGCTCTGACACTCACGCTCTGATGCTCCCGCTCGGACGCTCACGCTCGGACGCTCACGCTCGGACGCTCACGTTCACGCTCTGGCGCTCACGCTCTCACGATCTAACGCTCACGCTCTGACGCTCACGCTCAGAAGCTCACGCTCTGACGCTCACGCTCTGACGCTCACTCTCTGACGCTCACTCTCACGCTCTGACGCTCACGCTCTAACGCTCACGCTCTGACGCTCACTCTCTGAAGCTCACGCTCTGACGCTCACGCTCTGACGCTCACACTCACGCTCTGACGCTCACACTCACGCTCTAACGCTCACACTCTGACGCTCACGCTCTGACGCTCGGACGCTCACGCTCTGACGCTCACGCTCTGACGCTCACGCTCTGACTCTCACGCTCACGCTAGGATGCTCACGCTCTGACGCTCACGCTCAGACTCTGACGCTCACGCTGACGCTCACACGCTCACGCTCTGACGCTCACGCTAGGACGCTCACGCTAGGACGCTCACGCTCTGACGCTCACGCTCGGACGCTCACGCTCACGCTCTGAAGCTCACGCTCTGACTCTCACACTCACGCTCTGACGCTCACGCTCTGACGCTCACGCTCTGACGCTCACGCTCGGACGCTCACTCTCTGACGCTCACACTCACGCTCGGACGCTCACGCTCGGACGCTCACGCTCTGACACTCACGCTCTGACGCTCACGCTCAGACTCTGATGCTCACGCTCTGACGCTCATGCTCTGACGCTCACGCTAGGATGCTCACGCTCTGACGCTCACGCTCTGACGCTCACGCTGACGCTCACACGCTCACGCTCTGACGCTCACGCTCTGACGCTCACACGCTCACGCTCTAACGCTCACTCTCTAACTCTCACGCTCTGACGCTCACACTCTAACTCTCACGCTCTGACGCTCACACTCAGGCTGTGAAGCTCACGCTCTGACGCTCACACTCACGCTCTGACGCTCAAGCTCAGGCTCTGATGCTCACGCTCTGAGGCTTACGCTCACTCTCTGATACTCACTCTCACGCTCTGACGGTCACGCTCTGACGCTCACGCTCATGCTCTGACGCTCATGCTCTGACGCTCACGCTCAGACGCTCACACTCATGCTCTGACGCTCACGCTCTGACGCTCACGCTCATGCTCTGACGCTCACGCTTGGACGCTCACGCTCTGATGCTCTGACGCTCACGCTCGGACGTTCACACTTTTCCACGCTCACCCTCTCACATTCTCACCCTCCCATGCTCACCCGCTCCCACGCTCACCCTCCCACGCTCCCACGCTCACCCGCTCCCATGCTCACCCTGTGCTAGCCAGTCATCTCCCGGCTGCTCGCAGCAGAAGTACCCAGACCGGCGGCTTCGCTCCCCGGTCCTCCAAAATTCATTAGGGGCCCCAGGGGAGATACATTGGGGGGTTAATTTAAAGTAGTGCGCAACCCATTTAAACACTGCTTTGCTGATTAGTTGCGCCCGGTTGGCCGCATACATATTCTAGAATACCCGATGCGTTAGAATCGGGCCACCATCTAGTATAATATATGTAGATAATAGGGAAATGAACAGATATCCCATATAAACAGGTACATATTATATTCCCTGTGCTTGATAGGTGGGGAAGGAACATATAATATGTGTAGATAATAGGGGAATGAGCACATATCCCATATATCAGGTGTGTATTATATTCCCTGTGCTTGGTAGATGGAGAATGAACATATAATATATGTAGATAATAGGGGCACAAATACATACCCCATATAAACAGGTGAATATTATATTCCCTGTGCTTGGTAGGTGGGGAATGAACATGGAACATATGTAGATAATAGGGGAATGAACACATATTCCATATAAACAGGTGTATACTATATTCCTGTATGTTAGGTGGGGAATGTATATGAAATACACGTAGATAATAGGCGAATGAACACATATCACATATGAACAGGTGTGTATTATATTACCTGTGCTTGATAGGAGGGGAATGTATATGAAATACATGTAGATAATAGGGGAATGAACACATATCCCATATGAACAGGTGTATATTATATTACCTGTGCTTGACAGGTGGGGAGTGAACACTGAATATATGTAGATAATAGGAGAATGAACATATATCCCATATAAACAGGTGTGTATTATATTCGATGTGCTTGATAGGAGGGGAATGTATATGAAATACATGTAGATAATAGGGGAATGAACATATATCCCATATGAACAGGTGTATATTATATTACCTGTGCTTGACAGGTGGGGAGTGAACACTGAATATATGTGGATAATAGGGAAATGAAGACAGATCTCATATGAACAGGTATTCATTATATTCCCTGTTCATGATAGGTGGGGAATGAACATGAAATATATGTATATAATAGGAAATTAACATATATCCCATATAAACAGGTGTATATTATATTCCTTGTGCTTGACAGGTGGAGAATGAACATGAAATATATATAGATAATAGGGGAATGAGTACATATCCCATATAAACAGGTGTATATTATATTCCCTCTACTTGATAGATAGGGAATGAACATATAATATATGTAGATAATAGGAGCATGAACAGATATCCCATATAAACAGGTGTATATTATATTCCCTGCGCTTGGTAGGTTGGGAATGAACATGGAATATATGTAGATAATAGGGGAATGAGCACATATCCCATATAAACAGGTGTATATTATATTCCATGTGCTTGGTAGGTGGGGAATGAATATATATATATATATATATATATATATATATATATATATATGTAGATAATTGGAGAATGAACACATATCCCATTTAAACAGGAGTATATTATATTCCTTGTACTTGGTAGGTGGGGAATGAGCATATAATATATGTAGATAATAGGAGCATGAACAGATATCCCATATAAACAGGTGTATATTATATTCCCTGTACTTGGTAGGCATGGAATGAACATGGAATATATGTAGGTAATTGGGGAATGAACACATATCTCATATAAAAAAGGTCAACGTTGTCTCCTAAATTGCTAAGAGCTATTGCTCTAAGACATTGAAACTGAATTACTGCAATAGAAACATAAAGCGCTACAAAATGTGCACATGACATTTCAAAAAAATTTACTATTTCATATTTATTAATATGAAAAATTACAGTAAAGGGAAGCACTTAGCGCATACATTGGACAATATATGTGTGCCCAACAGCTAGCGTCAAGGTCGTTTTTCATTGTTGGGTCCCTGTCCTGTTTTGTCACCTCTCCTGGGCTGAAAGGGTACAATTTATGGGTCAGGAGTGGACCAGCTTAAAATCACCTGAGGCTGAGGCCTTTGGGAGTGCACATGCCAAAAAGAGAATTAGACTAAGCGCTCATACTCACATGGGAGAAAAAAAACATTCTGATATCGGGACCGAAAAAACGGACAAGTGCTTTGCGATTATAATAGGGGAATGAACACATATTCCATATAAACAGGTATATACTATATTCCCTGTGCTTGTTAGGTGGGGAATGTATATGAAATACATGTAGATAATAGGGGAATGAACACATCACATATGAACAGGTGTGTATTATATTACCTGTGCTTGATAGGTGGGGAATGAACACTGAATATATGTAGATAATAGGGGAATGAACAGATATCCCATATAAACAGGTATATATTATATTCCCTGTGCTTGATAGGTAGGGAATGAACATGAAGTATATGTAGATTACAGGGAAATTGATACACTAATGCTGGCGCTGCCACATAGCTCTCCTTCCTCCTCCATGAAGGGATACTGACATACTCACTGCCCGGGCCACGTGGTGTGGTCCTCGTCGTGGCTCCCGACTTCCTGCTCCCTATTTTATGGCATATATCCTGGATTCTGTGCACGCAGTCCTTCTCGGCAGCACGCCTAGTGCGTGCGTGCTCCCCAGTTCTTAAAGGGGCAGCACGCGCACCTGCAAGATGTTCCCAGCCATTGGTGGGAGGCATCTTGTATAAAAAGTACTCTCCCCAATAGGGAGCAACCCCTGTGGTTTACCTAGATAGTGTGTGTGAGTACAACTGTATGTTGCCAGGTCCCTCATTTTAGTTTCCGTGTGGTTAAAACCTGAACTCCTGGTCCTTATGTGGTCAGGCCTTGAACATGAATACCTGGTCCTTGTGTGGCTAGGGACTGAATCTGAAGCCGCGACGGTGGTACCTGAACCCTGAAGCCGCTCTGGTGGTCTCTAAATCAGTTCCCGAGACCCAGGTGTCTGAACGTGTACCTATCCCCGTACTCCGTGTTGTCCAGTCTGTACCAGTATCTAAATCCAGCCCTGTCTGTGAATACATTTTAGTGTTTGTTCTGCCCGAGGATCCAGAACCGGTGTAGTCTGAATGGAGCCTGAGTCCATGTCCGTGTCTGTGTACATGACCCCTGGGGTAAGCAGCTGCAGTACTAGGCCTGCCTAAGAGTGATACCTGGTGGCTACCTGCAGCTCAAGTCTGACTCCATCATCTTGAGCTTTAGTGAAAACCAGGAATCCTCTTAGCTACGTTTCTTATAGGTAAGCCTGGCCCTGTGGCACAGTGAGTCCATGAACCACGTGCACCACCTGCGTGCGTGACAGAAATGAACACATATCCCATATAAACAGGTACATATTGCATTCTCTGTGCTTCTTAGGTGGGGAATGAACTTGTAATATATGCAAAGTGTTTTACATTACATACTGTACTTACTGATCTCACTTTGTGAAAGTATGTCAGGAGATGGAGACGGCAAAAACTAATGACTAGTTTTCTTCACTAACAAACTTTTTGACAGTGTAGGCAGGGACGGCAGGCCAGTTTGTTATGCACGCAGGTGGCGCACGTGGTTCATGGACCGACTGTGCCACAGGGCTGGACTTGCCTAGGAGAGGTGTAGCTAAGCGACTACCAGGTGTTCACTGGAGCTCCTGATGAAGGAGTCAGTCTTGAGCTGCAGGTGGCCACAAGGTACCACTCCTAGGCAGTTCCTGGTACTGCAGCTAATGACCCCAGGGGTTACGTACGCAGACACGAATATGGACTCAGGTTCCGTTCAGACTACTAAGTTTTGGATCTTCTGGCAGAATGGTTACTGACACGGACACAGAGTCGGGCTCTGTTCAGATTAATAGTATGTACAGGATAAACTGCAGAACGATTACTGACATGGAGACTCAGAAAGGACTAATTCGGAGACTGTAAAAGTCCATATATACGGGGTACTTGGATAGGCACACGTTCAGACACACCGGTCTTGGATAGAGTCAGGGTCTGGCCACACATGGACGGGGGAACGAAGTTCAGGCACTGGGACCAGGGACTTCGGATTCAGGACACTGACCGCATCAGGACCAGCGGCCCTCACAACTTCACCTTATGGATGGATACAGAAATAAGATTCAAGTAATTTGTTGACAGCCTCAACCAAAACCAGTTAGGCCTGTTGTTTACCAGTGAAATTCAAAAACATAGTCTGAATTTCCTTAATATCACCATAATAAATTCCAATCACGGACAGTTGATGACAACACTATTCCGGAAACCAACAGCCAAAAATGGACTACTGTCCTGGCCGAGTCACCATCCGATTCCTCTGCTTAGAGGAATACCTAACAGCCAATACATCTTCTTAGTGTCGTGGGTTACGAGCTTATGTATTTTGGCCAAAATATCAAGTAACCTCATATATTATATATATGTATTTTTGCACTTTTTGGGCAGACTGTCACCACGAGCGCCCCTGATTTCTCAAAGATGGCTCAAGGTATTTACATCTAACTCTCTGTTCAACATATTATATGACTAATCGAGATATCAGGCTGACTATTATCATGAGTCCCTGGTCATCTACCTTGACTTTAGAGATTTACACTACTGTTTGTCAGCATGTCATAGCGTTCCTACCAGCTGTTCAATCTAGATACTTGTCATTGCTACATGTGCACCATTTCTAGCACAAATACTACCCTATTTTTTGATATTTATTGATATTCTATATGCACAGTTTTACTATTGTATATTTATCACAAAAATATCTCTTTGCTTACTATGTGATTGATCTGCCTATGGTGGGTATTTCACTATGATCATCATGTTGAACATTATCATATTATAACCTGTGTAGTGTTTTTATTGACTTGGCGCTATGCTCACAGTTCTGCCTTGTTATCTTGGGATTATATACCCTGTATCCCCTATTGTTTTAGTTGTCTTCTTCCCGTAACCTCCTATGTGATGCGTCTTATATAGTAATGTATTTTTGTGAGTAAAATTATAATATTTCATATATATCTCCGATGTGTCTTGGGTATCTATTGACTTTCTTTCATTAGTCTACTAATAATTAGATTTATTTCATGATACCTATTAGACTCTAGTTTGGTTTTTGTTTGGTTATTTGGAGATTGCATTTCACTTTCTGTGATTTGTTCGTGTTTAGGCTATTATATTATATATATGTATTTTTGCACTTTTTTATTCCAGGGTGCAGCCAGGCCCATCAGTGCGGGCATGGTAAACTGGGGTGTCTGTTTCTAGGGGGTGCACTTGGATAGTACCGGGCAGCCCGCCTAGTCTAATAGTATGGGCATAACTAATAGGCTGTAAGCCGGATACTGTGCACTACCCTAGTGTGAACAGCACCCTATAGAAGCCTTTTTGTGTGCAATTCAAATACTAAACAGTCACCCTCTCCATCAAATGGTAGGTTGTGAGTGGTTGTCTCATCAGTATTTTGCACCTGTGTAGCCGCCATCTTTATGTGGGTTTACTGCACCCTGGTAGTGCATTTGGTTTTGAAGATCTGGGCAGGTAAACACTGCTGCCTTTTTTGCTGTGTTCTTTCTTGAATTTTCGGAGGAATTTTAATTCTTCTAAGTGTGGCTTTGCTGTTTGTGTGAAGAATATACTCCAAGATCTTTGGGCAATTTTGAGATCTGATAAAGATCTACAAGATGTTATCCCTGAAAGACCCAAGATCACATACAGGAGAGGTAGAAATCTTAGAGACCATCTGGTGCGTAGCCATTTTGTGGAGGAAGGAATGACGAGTAGCAAAAAAACATGGCTGAACAGTGATGCCGTGGGTACATATAAGTGTGGCGGATGCAGAGCTTGCAATTTTATTTCTAAAAGCAAGACATTCATAAGTGCCAAAACGAAACAACAATTCCAAAATTGCAAATTCGCAAACTGCAAGACACAAGGAGTAATCTATATGGCCACCTGTCAATGTCCGATGAACTACATTGGTAAAACCAAAAGGGAGTTTAGGAGACGGATATTGGATCATATTGGATACATTAGACGCAAAGAAGATACAACATTATCTAGACACATGCTTGATCAACATACTTCAGATCCATTTGCACTGCATTTCCAAGCTATAGAAGCAGTACATTCCCCCTTGAGAGGAGGAAGCTGGGACCAACTACTACTTCAGAAGGAATGCAGATGGATCCACAGAATGAAATCACACAGTTCACATGGTATCAATGAGACAAAATCTTTCTCTTGTTTTATTGGTACATAATGGCATAGGGCTTTCGCTTGTTCGAGATGCTTTTTGACCCTCTGCAGTCCTTATACTCACCTAAATATACACACGTGGTCAAAATTGTTGGTACCCCTCGTTTAATGAAAGAAAAACCCACAATGGTCACAGAAATAACTTGAATCTGACAAAAGTAATAATAACTTAAAAATCTATCAAAATCAACAAATGAAAGTCAGACATTGCTTTTCAACCCTGCTTCCACAGAATTTAAAAAAAAAATTAAACTCATGAAATAGGCCTAGACAGAAATGATGGTACCCCTGAAAATAATGTGACAAAAGGGACATGTTAAATCAAGTTTTGTCCACTAATTAGCATCACAGGTGTCTACAATTTTGTAATCAGTCAGTGAGTCTGTATATAGGGCTACAGATACTCACTGGGCTGTTTGGGGACATGGTGTGTACCACACTCAACATGGACCAGAGAAAGCAAAGGAAAGAGTTGTCTCAGGAGATTAAAAAGAAAATTATAGACAAGCTTGTTAAAGGTAAAGGTTATAAGACCATCTCCAAGCAGCTTGATGTTCCTGTGACTACAGTCAGTTGCACATATTATTCAGAAATTTAAGATCCATGGACTCTAGCCAACCTCCCTGGATGTGGCCGCAGAAGGAAAATTGATGACAAATCAAAGAGATGGATAATACGAATGGTAACAAAAGTGGAATTCATGGGAGACGACCAAGGAGAACACCATTGTTGAAAAAAAATCATAAAAAAAGCCAGATTGGAATTTGACAAAGTACATGTTGACAAGCCACAAAGCTTCTGGGAGAATGTCCTATGGACAGATGACACAAAAAAGGAAGTTTTTTGGCAAGGCACATCAGCTCTAGGTTCACAGACAGAAAAATGAGGCATATCAAGAAAAGAACACTGTCCCTACTGTGAAACATGTAGGAGGCTCTGTTATGTTCTGGGGCTGCTTTGCTGCATCTGGCACAGGGTGTCTGGAATCTGTGCAGGGTACAATGAAATCTCAAGACTATCAAGAGATTCTAGAGAGAAATGTGCTGGCCAGTGTCAGAAAGCTTGGTCTCAGTCGCAGGTCATGGGTCTTGCAACAGGATAATGACCCAAAACACACAGCTAAAAACACCCAAGAATGGCTAAGAGGAAAACATTGGACTATTCTGAAGTGGCCTTCTATGAGCCCTGACCTAAATCCTATTGAGCATCTTTGGAAAGAGCTGAAACATGCCATCTGGAAAAGGCAATCTTGAAACATGAGACAACTGGAGCAGTTTGCTTATGAGGAGTGGGCCAAAATACTTGTCAGAAATCTCATTGACAGTTACAGGAATCGTTTGATTGCAGTGATTGCCTCAAAAGGTTGTTCAACAAAATATTAAGTTAAGTACTCCATCATTTCTGTCCAGGCCTATTTCATGAGTTTAATTTTTTTTTAAATTCTGTGGAAGCAGGGTTGAAAAGCAATGTCTGACTTTCATTTGTTCATTTCCATAGATTTTTCATTTATTATTACTTTTGTCAGATTCAAGTTATTTCTGTGACCACTGTGGGTTTTTCTTTCATTAAACGAGGGGTACCAACAATTTTGACCACGTGTATATAGAATCCAACCTTTGTCCTTCATAAGGGCTATTGATCCAAATAAATATTAAATCAGCACACCATATCGGCAATATTACTTGATAATTATTTCCATTCTCATGTGAATTCAATTGAATGATTTTCTATTTGGTAGTCTGTTTTTCTCCTAAAATAATCAAGTAATTCCCATTCTTACTTCCATCTTAACGCAACTAGAGATGTTTTTGGCTGTAAACTTTTTTCCCCTTCCCCCCCCCCCCTTCTCATCGAAACTGAATAATCTTATAACATGTCACTGTGGACAGTGACATGACTGAAATATTCTGCAAACTAAAAAATATGAATATTAATTATATTTGAAGATGGATTCCATTGATTTTAAGCATATGAAACAGGGAGAACCGTCTGCAAACATTAATGACCGCTTGCGGCTATATATATATAATTACTTCTAACAACTAGTCTGCATCGAAATAGACCTATTTAGGTCCATTTAGAGGAGGGAGCCAAAATAACCTGTTACAATGTGCAGTACAGACCAAAAGTTTGGACACACCTTCTCATTTAAAGATTTTTCTGTATTTTCATAACTATGAAAATTGTACATTTACAATGATGGCATCAAAACTATGAATTAACACATGTGGAATTATATAGTTAACAAAAAAGTGTGAAACAACTGAAAATATGTCTTATGTTCTAGGTTCTTCAAAGTAGCCACCTTTTGCTTTGATGACTGCTTTGCACACTCTTGGCATTCTCTTGATGAGCTTCAAGAGGTAGTCACCGGAAATGGTCTTCCAACAATCTTGAAGGAGTTCCCAGAGATGCTTAGCACTTGTTGGCCCTTTTGCCTTCACTCTGCGGTCCAACCAGGGCCGGCTCCAGGTTTTTGTGGGCCCTGGGCGAAAGAGTCTCAGTGAGCCCCTTTAACACATACCATGATTCATGAAGCACAGATACCGCAGAGAAAGATATATATATATATATATATATATATATGCATATACCGTACAGACCAAAAGTTTGGACACACCTTCTCATTTTAAAGATTTTTCTGTATTTTCATGACTATGAAAATTGTACGTTCACACTGAAGGCATCAAAACTATGAATTAACACATGTGGAATTATATAGTTAACAAAAAAGTGTGAAACTACTGAAAATATGTGTTATATTCTATGTTCTTCAAAGTAGCCACCTTTTGCTTTGATGACTGCTTTGCACACTCTTGGCATTCTCTTGATGAACTTCAAGAGGTAGTCACCGGAAATGGTTTTCACTTCACAGGTGTGCCCTGTCAGGTTTAATAAGTGGGATTTCTTGCCTTATAAATGGGGTTGGGACCATCAGTTGTGTTGTGCACAAGTCAGGTGTATACACAGCTGATAGTCCTACTGAATAGACTGTTAGAATTTGTATTACGGCAAGAAAAAAGCAGCTAAGTAAAGAAAAATGAGTGGCCATCATTACTTTAAGAAATGAAGGTCAGTCAGTGCGAAAAATTGGGAAAACTTTGAAAGTGTCCCCAAGTGCAGTTGCAAAAAACATCAAGCGCTACAAAGAAACTGGTTCACATGAGGACCGCCCCAGGAAAGGAAGACCAAGAGTCACCTGTGCTTCTGAGGATAAGTTTATCCGAGTCTCCAGCCTCAGAAATCGCAGGTTAACAGCAGCTCAGATTAGAGACCAGGTCAATGCCACACAGAGTTCTAGCAGCAGACACATCTCTACAACAACTGTTAAGAGGAGACTTTGTGCAGCAGGCCTTCATGGTAAAATAGCTGCTAGGAAACCACTGCTAAGGACAGGCAACAAGCAGAAGAGACTTGTTTGGGCAAAAGAACACAAGGAATGGACATTAGACCAGTGGAAATCTGTGCTTTGGTCTGATGAGTCCAAATTTGAGATCTTTGGTTCCAACCACCGTGTCTTTGTGAGACGCAGAAAAGGTGAATGGATGGACTCTACATGCTTGGTTCCCACCGTGAAGCATGGAGGAGGAGGAGGTGTGATGGTGTGGGGGTGCTTTGCTGGTGACACTTGCAAGATATTCAGGACTTGACTAGAACTAATGCCTGACCAAGTATTTATATTGATCAGTGTTACACACTCCGTTAGTGGATCATTCTACCATTGAGTGTGAACAGTATGAACCAGAATACTATTGTAGTCCAATATCTAGAATATCGGTTATGACTTTCTAAGAGAGCGCTAATTTTAATAATTTAATAAAAGTAAATTTTTATATATTTCTCCAATTGGATTAGTCTGTGAAAAATTCTGTAGTTTACCTTGGAACATTATAACTGACCAATATTAGGCAGTGAAGGGCCCTCACAACTTACTAGTAGACTAGCATGCTACCTAATTGTCACAGAAAATATTAAAAAATTCTGAAGACACTCGCCCCTGCAGTAAGGAAACAGGAGCTAGCAATCTAAAGCTGCCTTTATGTAAAATGGTAGTGTACAAAGATGAGTGCCAACCCTAGAGCTTCTTCTAGGACAAAAACCATGAGGATGTATATTGTGCATAGATAACGAGCTATCTAATTGACAGATAATTGAGACAGGAGAAGTCTTTTCAGAGAGTTAGACAACCATAGAGACATGTGATGACGCATAGACACAGAAGTGGAAGAAACCATTTGTCCGCAGGAAATACATTGTCAGTTGAAGGGAAATATTTTACATTTACACTGGACACCTTTTTGTCTTTGTAAGAGCAGTATCACACCTGCAACAGAAATACGTCTCAGAAAGAAAATATGGAATATTGGAATTTATATGAATCCAATATTAATGAGACATACATTTTCAGCACCAGGGCTAGCCAGGGAAAAGGATACATATTTTATCATAACTGTAGCCCCTGTCAGTGAGCCATGGATCCACAGTGATAAGACAACTGACAATAGCTATGCCATGCTTGGTCTCTAAGTAAAGATAAAATCCCGATGGAAAATATGGTGTCACTCTCCAACTTGTGCGATCATCTGGATAGGAGTTATCGCATAAGTTGGGGATTTTTCATAAAATCATGAGACCAGCCCACAACCTGGCCCACGTGAGGTCATCACTGGGGAGTGTGTGGGTGGGACTTAGGGGCTGATAAAAGCTCAACCGAATTATTACATTGGGTCATGCAGAGAGATACATATCATGTATGCAGGGACCCCATTCACTGAAACGGCCAATCAAAGCGCTCTCCTTTGACTAAACTGAATCATCTCTGCAATCGGTATAGGACGTTCTTTTGTTAATCCCTTTTATTTTCTGTAACTGTATATGCTATATTGTTTTGTCCCTTTTGTAAAATCTTTTGTATATTTTTTCATAAACACTGCATCCCTTTGGATTAAATATAAAATTTAATAGTTCTGTTCCTTTTGTTCTGTTAACTGCGCCCCGAAGCCATACACAACCTGAAACGGCTTCCAATTGTCCGGAAAATGATTAGTGGTGGCAGCTAATAATATTTCGGGGGTTATTGTGGAGTTAGCCGTGATCGTACGGCGGTATATACACATATTTCATGCATTGGAATCCGGTGGTGTATATACCATATGCTCACTGTAATTGTCGGAACAATAGGGGCAGCAGAGAGCTGTTCACTCCAAAGATCACAGCTTGTGGTTCTGCGTGACTCCCGGCCTGTGATATTGCGGATAATTGTGATATTTGGGAAATAAATCCCTAACATAATATATACCTGTTTATATTAACTATGTGTTCATTCTCCTATTATCTACATATATTTCATGTTCATTCCCACCTATCAAGCACAGGGAATATAATATATCTGTTTATATGGCATGTGTGTTCATTCCCCTGTAATCTACATACCATATTTTTTTCACTTTATAAAATGCACTTTTTTTCCCCACAAAGTGAGGGGAAAATCTCAGTGCATCTTATAAAGTGAACACATGAAAGCGCAAACTGTGCTATCACTCACCGCAAGCTTCGGGTGGACAGGCTGTGCAGCGGGCTGCGGATTGTGCCGGCGTGAGCGGCGGGCGGTGAGTGATGGCGGTGGGCAGTGAGAGCTGCTGGCGGGAGCGGAGGGCGGTGAGTCATTGCGGCAGGCAGTGAGTGATGGCGGCGGGAGCGGAGGGTCATGGCGGCAGGCAGTGGATCATGGCGGTGGCACAGGGCCACTGTTAATACTACAGTGCAGCCGGGGATCTTTAAAGGCAGAGGAAAGAGAGGAGAGCGATTCCCCTCCCCCTCTGCAGGGCTGGATACTGATTGGTGGAGGGAGCATGTCACTCCATATAGTAATTTTCTCTTTACAGTTCATAATCTAATTTCTATAGTGTGTGGTGCATCTACCCGACCCCCTTTCCGTCCGTGTCTGGTAACACAGGTCCAGACTCATATCAAGCATATATTCTTTTCGTCAATGAATTATGCATGGTGGAATAGTGGAGTGACCTTCATGTATTTTGGGATGGAATTGACTATAATTAAAAATTGTCTGCTCCTGGGTAAATTGATTATAGAGTATGTATTATTCTTTTTGTATTTAATGTAATATTGTGTGCTGCGCACGTACTTCTCTAGTATGGTGTACCATTGTTTCTAATCAATAAAGGTATTTAATTATCCTTAGTCTTATTCAATTGTTCCTCATTTTGATCTAGGGACCTTATGTTCGGCTGTTCTTTTTTCAACATGTTGTACTTGCAGGAACGCCATTGTGTTACCACTGTATGTTCCTTATTATAAGTTACCACTTCAATGTAATTTATATTCATCACACAAAGCTAAGTGTGAATTATCTCTAATATTTATGTATTGTCACTTGTCACTCTGTTGTAAGCTTCATAATGAAACAATGTTTTTTTATATTGATGTGCTGTCATTGTGTGATTTATTTCTTCCATGAGTCGTGATGTGTCCAAATAGATTTATCCAATCTTTTCAGAAAGTGGCCGAACAAGTGGATTTGGAGGATGGTTACTAATACGAAAGATAGATATGAGATAGATAGGTAAATAGATATAAGGTAGATAGGTATGAGGTAGATTGATATGAGGTAGATTGATAGATAGATATGAGATAGGTAGATAGAAGAGAAGCAATGGGTGAACTGCAGCAAGAAAATGCCAGGCTGAGACAGGAGATAGAAAAGCTAAAACCACAGACACTGGACATCTGAGCCAGGAGGGGACCATGGAAACAAGCAGTGCAGACAATGTGACCTCCACCGGCCAGGAGGCCGAGATACCAAATAACCTCAACAACATGAAGGAAACAGGGGCGTACCGTCCATACAGGCAGCCCACTCAGCTGCTATGTGGCCCGTGAGACATTGGGGCACGGTGTGAAACAGCATTGGACCCCTCCATCCTCCATCACAATTTCAACACTATCTGCATCCTCAGGGTGCAGATACTGTTGAAAACAACCAGACTCGGTCAGAACCAGTGGCGGATTCGGTGAGCCTGGAGTAGGGAGAAGGATCTACCTCTGCTCTTCTGGCTGCACTGTGTCCTGCAGTGCAGAGGATGGCTCACTGCTCTGTAAGAGCAGGAGAGGAGGCTCCGCCCACCAGCTCCGGGCTTCACCACAACAGTCTGGCTCTTTTTGGTGATCTGGATCTTCTGGCTTCGCTCACCAAAAAGAGCCGGTTCTTTTGGATCTCTATAAAATATGTGTTAACCATAGGTGAACACATATTTAACATGACATATATGCCGTTGAAACTCCGCCCACCCACAGCATAAACTCCGCCCACTCACAATTAGCCAATTAAATTGAAGAGTGGTCTGAGTTTGGTTCGGGTGGGCGGAGTTACAACCGCCAAACACCGCAATTTTACACCCAGTGAGAGCCACAAGTTAGTGGCTCTCACTGGGGTGCCGGCTCTTTGTGTCGGATCGTTCGCGACTGACACATCACTACTTTACAGCATTACAGCATGGCCACCGCTCTCTCTGCGTCCCCTGGTCTATATATTGGAGCTCCGCTCTTCCCCTCCTGCTTTCTGCTCTGCAATTACAGCAAGAGAGGAGAGAGCTCTGCAGTCGGGCCCCTGGAGGAGGGGAGGCTGCACCAAAGAGAAGTGAGAAGTAAAGGAAGAAGCTGGCAAGTGAGGGCCCCACTGCTGTCCAGGGCCGCATGCATCATGTGCAAGGTAACTGCATGTGTAATGCGCGTGTCATGTCCATGTATTTGTGTATATACAGTGCTGGCAAAAAGTATTGGCACCCCGGCAATTCTGTCAGATAATACTCAGTTTCTTCCTGAAAATGATTGCAATCACAAATTCTTTGGTATTATTCTCTTCATTTAATTTGCTTGCAAGGAAAAAAACACAAAAGAGAATGAAGCAAAAATCAAATCATTGATCATTTCACACAAAACTCCAAAAAAGGACAAAAGTATTGGCACCCTCAGCCTAATACTTGGTTGCACAACCTTTAGCCAAAATAACTGCGAACAACCGCTTCCGGTAACCATCAATGAGTTTCTTACAATGCTCTGCTGGAATTGTAGACCATTCTTCTTTGGCAAACTGCTCCAGGTCCCTGATATTTGAAGGGTGCCTTCTCCAAACTGCCATTTTGAGATCTCTCCACAGGTGTTCTGTGGGATTCAGGTCTGGACTCATTGCTGGCCACCTTAGAAGTCTCCAGTGCTTTCTCTAAAACCATTTTATAGTGCTTTTGGAAGTGTGTTTTGGGTCATTGTCCTGCTGGAAGACCCATGACCTCTGAGGGAGATCCAGCTTTCTCACACTGGGCCCTACATTATGCTGCAAAATTTGTTGGTAGTCTTCAGACTTCATAATGCCATGCACACGGTCAAGCAGTCCAGTGCCAGAGGCAGCAAAGCAACCCCAAAACATCAGGGAACCTCCACCATGTTTGACTGTAGGGACCGTGTTCTTTTCTTTGAATGCCTCTTTTTTTTCCTGTACACTCTATGTTGATGCTTTTTCCCAAAAAGCTATACTTTTGTCTCATCCGACCAGAGAACATTCTTCCAAAACGTTTTAGGCTTTCTCAGGTAAGTTTTGGAAAACTCCAGCCTGGCTTTTTTATGTCTTGGGGTAAGAAGTGGGGTCTTCCTGGGTATCCTTACCATACAGTCCCTTTTCATTCAGGCGCCGACGGATAGTACGGGTTGACACTGCTGTACCCTCGGACTGCCTGGCAGCTTGAACTTGTTTGGATGTTAGTCGAGGTTCTTTATCCACCATCCGCACAATCTTGCGTTGAAATCTCTCGTCAATTTTTCTTTTCCGTCCACATCTAGGGAGGTTAGCCACAGTGCCATGGGCTTTAAACTTCTTGATGACACTGCACACGGAAGACACAGGAACATTCAGGTCTTTGGAGATGGACTTGTAACCTTGAGATTGCTCATGCTTCCTCACAATTTGGTTTCTCAAGTCCTCAGACAGTTCTTTGGTCTTCTTTCTTTTCTCCATGCTCAATGTGGTACACACAAGGACACAGGACAGAGGTTGTGTCACGGGTGTGTCGCCACGAAGATCGTCACGATTACACAGCCTGACTTCTCGCAGCTGACTTTTTGGTGCTTTGTGTTTTTCGGCAGTGAGGGAGTTAATTCTCTCTCTCTGTGCTAGACGAGGTCCAGCCTCGCCCAGCTGCAATCAATGCTGCTGTAGTGAGACTCCTTCAAATGCCTGCTGGTCTGTTAGGGAAGTGTCGGTGAAAGCATTTCATGCAGACTAACAGAGCGGATCGTGGTATTTGGAGTTTCAGAGATAAGTGTATTCGGAGAGTTTTTTCCCTTCCTCGCTTTATCATTTATCTCCTTTCCCGTTGGTGTTCCCTCTGTTGTAGTTGTGTAGTTTTTGTATGCAAGGTGGTTTTGGTTTTTCCCTTGTACTGTCTCGTTCGTCTAAGTACTGTGTGTGGGCATATTATTACTTGTCCCCTTTTGTTGTGATCGGGGTCCTTCTCAGGACTAGATTACTTAGGTGCAGGGATCCTCAGGAGGTAGGGGTTACGCTGGCGGCCTGGACCTCTGTACCTTTAACAGTACCTCCAGGTTGAGGGATTAGTCAGGGCCCCAGATTAGGGTCAGCTTAGGCCCCCTACCTCCAGTATACAGAGACAGCGTGACATTTTCACCAACCACTTAGTTTTTCTCCAGCTACCATGGATCCAGTAGCCGGTCTAGCTCGGCAGTTGCAGAGTTTGTCCATGGAGCTGGCGGACGTTAGGTCCAAGGTTTTGTATCCTCAGGAGCAAGCCGGACCAGAACCTAAAGTAGCTCTCCCTGACAGGTTCACTGGGGGGCGGGACAAGTTTTTTGTTTTCCGGGAGGCATGCAAGTTGTACTTTCGGTGCGGTTACTCCTTGGGTCTTACCTCCATTTCTGGCGGACTTTGAGGATGTATTCTCGGAGAAAGGGTGTCAGGAACTACCTCCTCATCGCGAGTATGACTGTTCTGTAAAACTGCTCCCTGAGGCCAAGTTACCTAAAGCTAGGTTGTATAACCTTTCTGGTCCTGAGAGGCAGGCCATGAAGGATTATATTTCAGAAAGTCTGGCTAAGGGGCATATTAGACCTTCATCTTCACCGGTGGCTGCAGGGTTCTTCTTTGTTAAGAAGAAAGATGGAGGCCTACGCCCTTGCCTGGATTTCCGTGAACTTAATCGGATTACGGTCCGAGATCCGTATCCGCTCCCACTTATTCCCGATCTCTTTAATCAGATCGTGGGCGCCAAATGGTTCTCTAAGTTGGATCTCAGGGGGGCGTAAAATCTGATTAGGATGAAGGAGGGGGATGAGTGGAAGACGGCGTTTAACACTCCGGAGGGGCATTATGAGAACCTTGTCATTCCATTCGGTCTGACTAATGCCCCGGCGGTGTTCCAACACTTTGTTAATGACATTTTTCGCCGCCTGGTGGGACAGTTTGTTGTCATATATCTGGATGATATCTTAATTTACTCGCCGGATCTGGTGTCTCATCAGGAGCACGTTAGGCAGGTGTTACAGATCTTGCGGGATAATAAACTGTATGCCAAATGGGAAAAGTGTGTGTTCGCCGTACAGGAACTCCAGTTTTTAGGCTTCCTGGTTTCAGCGTCCGGTTTTCGTATGGACCCTGGGAAAGTGCGGGCAGTTCTTGAGTGGGATCGGCCAGAGAATCTTAAGGCACTACAACGTTTCCTGGGGTTTGCTAATTATTACCGGAAGTTCATTCGTAATTTCTCGTCCATGGTTAAGCCTCTCACAGACATGACTAAAAAGGGGACGGATTTTTCTAGGTGGTCTGACACGGCTTGTCAAGCATTCTCCTCCTTGAAAAAATGTTTTGCCTCGGCACCCATACTCATTCAACCGGATGCGTCACAGCCATTCATTGTGGAGGTAGACGCTTCCGAGGTAGGGGTGGGAGCAATATTGTCACAAGGTTCGTCCCCTGGTAAGTGGCATCCGTGCGCCTTTTTCTCTAAAAAATTGTCGTCCGCTGAGAGGAATTACGATGTCGGCAATAGGGAACTCTTGGCCATTAAGTTAGCTTTTGAGGAGTGGCGCCATTTTTTGGAGGGGGCAGTCCATCCGGTCACCGTCATCACCGATCACAAGAACCTGCTATATCTGGAGTCCGCGAAACGTCTGAATCCCAGACAAGCTAGGTGGTCATTGTTTTTTACCAGGTTTAATTTTGTCGTTACATATCGTCCTGAGTCAAAAAATGTAAAGGCGGATGCCTTATCTCGTAGTTTCCCTGGGGCCGGGAATACGGACGACCCGATTCCTATCCTTCAGGAGGGGGTGGTGGTTTCGGCAGTATGCTCTGAGCTGGAGGAGGAGGTATTGGAGGCTCAAGGGGACGCCCCTGTTGGACCTCCGGGGAGACTGTTTGTTCCAGATCAGTTGCGACAAAAGGTGATCGAGGCACACCATAACTCAGTTTTTGCAGGACACCCGGGGAGTAGAGCAACTGTGGATCTCCTCTCGCGTCGGTTTTGGTGGCCTAACTTACATAAGGAGGTGGTAACTTTTGTCGCGTCCTGTGGGGTTTGTGCGCGCTCTAAGACCTCACATACCCGTCCGTCTGGGGCCCTCTTACCTTTGAAGATCCCGGAGCGTCCTTGGACTCATCTGTCTATGGACTTTATTACGGACCTCCCTCCGTCTTCGGGTAAAACGGTCATACTCGTTGTAGTGGACAGGTTCAGCAAGATGGCACATTTTATCGCTCTTCCGGCTCTCCCTAATGCTAAAACTCTTGCGCAGGTGTTCATTGGGGAGATTGTGAGGCTTCACGGGGTACCCTCCGAGGTGGTGTCTGATCGGGGGTCTCAGTTTGTGTCCAAGTTCTGGAAGGCGTTTTGTGCACGGCGGGGTATGCATTTGTCATTCTCATCGGCTTTTCATCCTCAGACCAATGGTCAGACGGAACGTATGAACCAGAGCTTGGAGACATATCTCCGGTGTTTTGTGTCAGAGAACCAGGAGGACTGGGCTTCTTTCTTACCTCTGGCAGAGTTTGCTCTTAATAATAGGCGGAGCGAGTCCACTGGTAAGTCCCCGTTTTTTGGGGCATATGGTTTTCACCCCCAGTTTTGTACTTTCAGTAGGGGGGGCTCTTCGGGGGTTCCTGAGGAGGAACGTTTTTCCTCATCACTCGCTTCAGTATGGAGAGGGGTGCTGAAGAATCTGAATACTATGGGGAACCGATACAAACGTATGGCTGATAGGAGGAGAGTGTCTGGTCCGGACCTAAGTGTGAACGATCGGGTATGGTTGTCTACCAGGAATATAAAACTTAAGGTTCCCTCCTGGAAACTGGGTCCCAGGTTCATCGGGCCGTACAGAATCAGTTCTATTATTAATCCGGTGGCATTCCGTCTTGACCTCCCCCCTACGTTTAAAATTCACAACGTGTTCCACAGATCGTTGCTTAAGAGGTATGTGGCGCCGGTGGTACCGTCACCTTTACCTCCCCCTCCAGTGGTGGTCAAGGGTAACTTGGAGTTCCAGGTATCGAGGGTCATCGATTCACGCTTTAATCGCCGGTCCCTTCAGTACCTGGTTCATTGGAAGGGGTATGGTCCTGAGGAGAGGATGTGGGTTCCTGCGTCGGATATTAACGCAGACCGATTAGTTCGGGCCTTCCACACGACTCACCCGGATAAACCTGGCCCTGAGGGTCCGGAGGCCCCTCGTAGAAGGGGGGGTACTGTCACGGGTGTGTCGCCACGAAGATCGTCACGATTACACAGCCTGACTTCTCGCAGCTGACTTTTTGGTGCTTTGTGTTTTTCGGCAGTGAGGGAGTTAATTCTCTCTCTCTGTGCTAGACGAGGTCCAGCCTCGCCCAGCTGCAATCAATGCTGCTGTAGTGAGACTCCTTCAAATGCCTGCTGGTCTGTTAGGGAAGTGTCGGTGAAAGCATTTCATGCAGACTAACAGAGCGGATCGTGGTATTTGGAGTTTCAGAGATAAGTGTATTCGGAGAGTTTTTTCCCTTCCTCGCTTTATCATTTATCTCCTTTCCCGTTGGTGTTCCCTCTGTTGTAGTTGTGTAGTTTTTGTATGCAAGGTGGTTTTGGTTTTTCCCTTGTACTGTCTCGTTCGTCTAAGTACTGTGTGTGGGCATATTATTACTTGTCCCCTTTTGTTGTGATCGGGGTCCTTCTCAGGACTAGATTACTTAGGTGCAGGGATCCTCAGGAGGTAGGGGTTACGCTGGCGGCCTGGACCTCTGTACCTTTAACAGTACCTCCAGGTTGAGGGATTAGTCAGGGCCCCAGCTTAGGGTCAGCTTAGGCCCCCTACCTCCAGTATACAGAGACAGCGTGACAGGTTGAGTCAACTTTAATCCATGTTAACTGGCTGCAAGTGTGATTTAGTTATTGCCAACACATGGTAGATGCCACAGGTAAGTTACAGCTGCTGTTAATTACATGAATTAGAGAAGCATCACATGATTTTTCAGAGGGTGCCAATACTTTTGTCCACCCCCTTTTTTAGGTTTGGTGTGGAATTATATCCAATTTGGCTTTAGGACAATTCTTTTTGTGTTTTTTTCATTGAAGACACATTAAATGAAGAGAATAATACCAAAGAATTTGTGATTGCAATCATTTTCAGGAAGAAACTGAGTATTATCTGACAGAATTGCAGGGGTGCCAATACTTTTGGCCAGCACTGTATGTATATGTGATGCACATGTATCCATGTATTTACATATAGTTATATGTCGCATTTCAGCTCCATTACAAGTTTAAGAAAGGCCCCCTGTGGTTGGGTTGAAGTGCAACATATGAATAGGGGTGAATAAATACGGTACATTTACAGTGACCCTGATACACGCTGCCAAACAATGGGTCACATGTATCAGGCATCGGCTGTATGATCCCAGCCAGGTATGTCTGATTCTGAAACTGCAGCATTTCAGGGAAAAACACTTTATTAGCAGCCGGGGACAGAGCTGTGCTGTAGACTAGTCAGACAGGCGGGTCCCTGGTCTCTTCTCACCACCGGCAGCAGTGACTGACAGGTCTCTGCAAATATATGTACTTAGGCCTCTTTCACACATCAGTGTGTCTGGTACGTGTGGTGACTGTTTCCACACGTACCGGAGACACATACACACACAGTGTGTTTCCACGAACCATGCGTCCGTGGGCAAAACACGTTGACATGTCCGTTTTTTTCATGCTGCACGGGCCGCAAAACGTCCCACACTGATGACACGTGGATGACATCCACGTGTCATCAGAGTGACACGTACCGGCGCTTGCGAATCACTGTACAGTTTGCGCTGTTCCCAAGCGCCGGGTGCTGAACGCTGCTCTCATCATTGTTCTCTGCCGGCTCTGTGATCAGAGCCAGCAGGGGACAATGTTGAGAGTAGTAGGCGGCTCCCACTGTGTCCTGGTGTAAAAATAAGAATAAAATAAATACATTAAATACATTTAAAATGACGGAGAAGTGCTTCTTCTCGGAGCTGGAGCAGGAGTCGCCCGGCGCTGAGGTCTCCTGACTCCAACCTGTCACTGTAACCGCGTGACACTGGCAGCGGGTGGGTCAGCGTCAGTCCACAAGCTGCACAGAGCGGAGCAGCGCAAGAGTGGAACATGTCTAGGCAAGTAGTATTTTCCTTTTATCAGTCAGTACTTATAGGGGGACAGTAAGGGGCTTCAATAGGAGAAAAATTACACTGTATATGCCGTAATATATGTCCCTCTCTGTTTTTTAATTTATGAGGCATGCCATTCTGTGACTTCTCCTATGCGCCGTGACCCCGCCTACTCCACCGAGAGAGAAGGGGGGGCCCAATTAGGACTTTTGCTATGGGGCCCCATGGTTTCTATGTACGCCACTGGAAGGAACCTGAAACTAATAAAAAAGGGAACCAGAAATCAGATCGATAGAAGAGAGAAGAGAACCTGTCACCAGCAAAATCTCCAGCACAGACCCCCAGCATCATCCACGTAACCCACAAAGTCATTATACTGTCCTAATCCTGGACTTAAATGGGAAGTACCTGCATACACTGCGGCTATTCCCAGGAAAAAGGGTCAATAAAATCCACTGTGCAACTATTGGACAGGTGACAGCGGTGATCAGTAATACATGGTTCACCAACCCAAACCATATTATTATACACACAGGTACAAACAATCTGCCAGACCAGCACCAGCAGATTGTAGAACAACTGACCCAACTAGCAATGATGGCAAAACTAATATTCCCGGACAGCAAAATCATTCAATCACCTCTGATCTGAAGAAAGGATGTATCCAGTAAAACCATCCAGAGCATCAACATGGACCTGACAGCAAGAATAATGTCAGTGCCAGACGTGACTCTGGCCCAACACTCTATAAATTACCATCACCTGTATGACAACAAGCACCTGAATAAACAAAGGATCAGCCTTCTGGCCAAAGAACTGAAGGACATCATATTAAACAGAGACCCTAGGACTGGATCCAACAGCAAGCAAAATCCCATGGAAATACCACCAACAACGAAAAGAGAGAAAGCCCCAATTTATCACAGGAAGCTGGAAACAAAGCCCTTCACCCAAAATTGAGCCATCAAAGGAAGAGACCACCATGGAGGGGACACACAGAGACATGCAAAACAGAGGCATCCAGAGCCGAGGTATGCAGAGTAGAGATATAGAGGAGATAAAGACCCTGCTCAATACATTGTGCAGGAAACTAATGTGACTGGATGTAACCAACGTCATTAATAAACCAGTCAGAAATCCGGTGGGTCCTACACAGCCACACTCATTCCAAGGTATATATACACAAAGTATATAGAAGAAAAAAAAAGACTTCACTTACAATCAGCAGCTGGAACATCCAAGGCTTTTGGATGTAAAACAAATTACCCCGACTTTATACAAAGACTGAACCTATAGACATTCAGATCCTCCTGGAAACATGGATTAGAGCTGAAAACAAATCCCTGATACCCATCGGATACAGGGAAATCTCTGTCCCTGCCCAGAAAAATAAAAACATCAAACAGGGCCGCTGCTCAGGAGGAATATTGATCTGATATAAAGAAGAGCTCCACCAGTACATCAAACCAGTGATAGAGGAGACAGCCACATATGGATCAGAATCAGCAGCTCCATCCTCACCTCTCAGTCTGATGTTTACTTCGTCACCTACATACCACCACCAGAGTCACCCTACTTCAATCCAGACAGCTTTGAGATCTTACAAGGAGAAGACCATTATCAGGTCCTGGGCAAAGTTCTCATCTTTGGAGAGCTCAATGCAAAAACAGGGAGAGAAAAATACTTTTTGACCACGGATGGAAACGTCTATATATTTGGAGCAGAGACTGACGGCCATGACTCAGTACACCCAGAGAGAAACAGCTATGACAGTACAGTCAACAAAAGTGGAAAAAAGCTTCTGAGCTTATGTAGAAGTTTAGGACTTCATATTCTTAATGGCCGCACCAAGGGAGACTCTCTAGGAAGGTGTACACTAAACTCCCATGTAGGAAGGAGTGTAGTAGATTATGCCATTACAGATATATACCTGGCAAATATCGGCGCCTTTATAGTCACCCCACAAACGCACCTGTCAGATCACAGCCAACTTCTTCTGTACATTAAATCTACATAGAAACTATCCAAACAACAACCTCAGCCGAGTAGACTCTTCAACCTGCCTCCATCCTGTAAATGGTCCAAGACATCGGCAATAACATACAAAGAGATTCCAAGCAGACTTGGAATACAGGAGATGCTCCACCACTTCTACAACTGCGAGTACAAGCCTAACCCAGAGGGAGTGAGTCAAGCTGCAAAAGACCTCAATGATTTTCTAAACCATAGCCAGATTATCCGACCTTAAAAAAGTGCCGGGAACCAAGCAGGAGCGGTGCGCGGGCCGACAGAAGGTAAGTATACATTTATTTTTTATTTTATTCTTTTTTTTACAGATTTTTTTATGGTACCTGGGTGTGGATGAGACTCTCCTCTCCTCCACACCCGGGTGCCATCCGCATATTAGAACGCGCCAATAACGCAAGTACAAATGCAGTCTTGCGGAATTGGCGCGTTCTAATGCAAGTCAATGGCGGTGAAAACGCAGCGTTTACGCAAAATTAATTGACATGCTGCGGATTTTTGAGCGCAGCGTTTACGCTGCGGAAAAATCCGCATCATGGGCACAGCACATGCGGATTTCAATTGGGGAACATTGCTGCCCTTCTACCATGCGTTTTTAATGCGTTTCCGCGGCGTTTACGCAGCTGCAAAAACGCTGCGGAAACGCATTAAAAACGCATCGTGTGAACTCAGCCTATCACTGTGCTTAATTGGCCAGCAAACTCGCCTGACCTTAACCCTATACAGAATCTATGAGGTATTGTCAAGAGGAAGATGAGAGACACCAGGGGAGGAGTCCTGAGGAGATAATTTGCATATTCCCACTGCATTTTGGGGTAAGTGAAGAGTCTCCGTGAGCTCAAAGAACACTGGATTTTGGCTGTTGGAGCTGAAAAGAGGACATCGGTAAACCAGGGGAGGAGTCCTGAGGAGATAATTTGCATATTCCCACTGCATTTTGGGGTAAGTGAAGAGTCTCCGTGAGCTCAAAGAACACTGGATTTTGGCTGTTGGAGCTGAAAAGAGGACATCGGTAAACCAGGGGAGGAGTCCTGAGGAGATAATTTGCATATTCCCACTGCATTTTGGGGTAAGTGAAGAGTCTCCGTGAGCTCAAAGAACACTGGATTTTGGCTGTTGGAGCTGAAAAGAGGACATCGGTAAACCAGGGGAGGAGTCCTGAGGAGATAATTTGCATATTCCCACTGCATTTTGGGGTAAGTGAAGAGTCTCCGTGAGCTCAAAGAACACTGGATTTTGGCTGTTGGAGCTGAAAAGAGGACATCGGTAAACCAGGGGAGGAGTCCTGAGGAGATAATTTGCATATTCCCACTGCATTTTGGGGTAAGTGAAGAGTCTCCGTGAGCTCAAAGAACACTGGATTTTGGCTGTTGGAGCTGAAAAGAGGACATCGGTAAACCAGGGGAGGAGTCCTGAGGAGATAATTTGCATATTCCCACTGCATTTTGGGGTAAGTGAAGAGTCTCCGTGAGCTCAAAGAACACTGGATTTTGGCTGTTGGAGCTGAAAAGAGGACATCGGTAAACCAGGGGAGGAGTCCTGAGGAGATAATTTGCATATTCCCACTGCATTTTGGGGTAAGTGAAGAGTCTCCGTGAGCTGCATTTTGAAGCTTTTTTTTTAAGCTTTTTTCACTGTTTTCAGAACATTAACAGTAAGAACATGGAAGAGTCCAGGAGCCATTTGGTGAGCTGCATATCCTGCTACATGTTCACAGACTTGCCAGTGGAAAAGCCAAACTTCACATGCCAGAAATGCAAGCTTGTGTCCCTGTTGGAGGAAAAGTTGCGAAATCTAGAAGAGAGGTTAACTACCTTGAAAATCATTAAGGAAGGTGAAGAGTTCTTAGACAGAGCAGAATTATCTCTTCATGATTCAGAAAGAGAAGAAATTCGAACTGCACCTGAGGAAACAGAGGAATGGAAGCATGTGACCCAGAGAAGCAGGAGGATTGAGAGGCAGTCAGCACCCATACTGCTCAGGAACCAGTACCAGGCTCTCACGCAGGAGAACCATGAAGAAATACAGCAAAATAAGACTTTGCCAGCAATGAATAACCTTGTAAGCCCTCAGAATCCTCCTGGATGGAGAAAGAAGAATGTTGTGAAGAAAAAACGGAGAGTGGTGGTCATGGGGGATTCCCTGTTAAGAGGAACAGAGGCCGCTATCTGCAGACCAGACATAACCTCAAGAGAAATGTGCTGTCTACCAGGAGCAAAAATTAAAGATGTGTCTGACAGGATATCAAGACTCTTCAGACCTACAGATCACTACCCATTCCTGCTAATACATGTGGGGACAAATGACACCGCAAGAAAGGACCTGGAAACCATCTGCAGTGACTTTGAAGACTTGGGCAAGAAAGTGAAAGAATTTGGAGCGCAGGTGGTCTTCTCATCCATCCTCCCAGTGGATGGCCATGGAACAATGAGGTGGAATAAGATTCTACAGGTGAACAACTGGCTACGTCGATGGTGCCGTCAACAAGGATTTGGATTTCTGGATCACGGAATGAATTACCTATACGATGGACTACTTGCTAGAGATGGGGTGCACCTTACGAAGACTGGAAAACATGTATTTGGAAATTGCCTTGCTGCACTCATCAGGAGAGCTTTAAACTAGAACAATGTGGGAAGGGAAGCAAAAGGCCAGAAAAAGCCATACAGCTGACAAATACTATTGAGATCTCTGCTACTGGAAGTGGAAAGGAAGAACAAAGACAAAACAATTTAAATAATAAAAATATGGGAGGAAGAGAAACCAATCACAAACTAAAATGTTTTTATACAAATGCACAAAGCATGGGCAACAAACAAGGAGAATTAGAACTACTAACGCAGGAAAAGAAATATGATGTCATTGGAATCACTGAAACTTGGTGGGACGATACACATGATTGGAATAAAAAGCTAAAAGGATACAACTTATTTGCAAGAAACAGACTTGATAAACGAGGAGGAGGTGTCGCATTGTATGTTAGAAAAGCGTATATCTGCACAGAGATTGAAGCTTCAGAGACTGGGAGTTCTGTGGAAACTGTTTGGGTAAGAATACAAGGAGAGAACAACGGAAAGGACACCATTGTAGGCATTTACTACAGGCCACCTGGGCAAGCTGAAGATATGGATGAACTCTTTATGTATCAAATGACCAAGTTCTCAAAAAAATATGACGTAGTGGTCATGGGAGATTTCAACTATCCAGACATTTGTTGGGAATCTCTCTCAAGTAAAACTAACAGGTCAAGCAAATTCTTATCCTCTCTTGCTGACAACTTTATCTTCCAAAAGGTAGGGGAGAAAACAAGGGGATCTGCTACTTTGGATCTAATCCTTATAAACAAGGAGGAAATGGTTGAGGAGGTAAAAGTGGCTGGGACCCTAGGAGGCAGCGATCATGCTATTATAGAATTTTGGATAACTAGAGGAGGAAGACATGTGAAGACTCAAACTTCAAGGTTAGATTTTAGAAAGGCAGATTTTAAGAGACTCAGAAAGAGAATAGGAGGGATCCAATGGCTGGATGTCCTTAAGGACAAAAATGTCCAGGAAGGATGGGAAATTTTTAAAAATGAGATTCTCAAAGCACAATCGTTAACAATCCCGAAAAGTAGGAAGAATGGGAAGCATTTAAGGAAACCAGGATGGATGAACACAGAACTTAAACACATGCTAAAAAGAAAGAAAGAAATGTTTATTAAATGGAAAGAGGGAGGCATATCTAAAGAAGATTATAATGCAGTCTGCAGATCCTGCAGGGCATGTATCAGGTTAGCTAAAGCTGACAATGAATTAAGGCTTGCAAGAGATGTCAAAAGCAATAAAAAAGAATTTTGGGGGTATGTCAAAAGTAAAAGAAAAGTCAAAGATGCTATAGGATTTTTACAGGATGAAAATGGAGAAATGGTAAGAGAGGATGTTGAGAAGGCCAAACTTTTTAATTCCTATTTTGCATCTGTTTTCTCTCAGAAAGAAAATGTAACATCAACTGATCTTCACTGTCCTTTTAAAGGAATAGAAGAATCCAAGTTATCTGTAAACAGAAAGATTGTGAGGGAATATTTAGCTAACATAAATGAGTTCAAGTCTCCAGGTCCAGATGAATTACACCCCAGAGTACTGAAGGAGATCGTAGAAGAAATTTTAGAACCACTCTCCATAATCTTTGAAAATTCTTGGAGAACAGGAGAAGTCCCAGAAGACTGGAGAAGAGCAAATGTTGTTCCTATCTTCAAAAAGGGGAAGATATAGGCCGGTGAGTCTGACTTCTATACCAGGAAAGATCTTTGAACAAATTATTAAACAACATGTATGTAAGTACCTGGATAAGAATGAAGTGATTAACCAGAGTCAGCATGGGTTTATAACTAACAAGTCATGTCAGACTAACTTAATTTCCTTCTATGACAGAATCACTGACTGGGTGGATCAGGGAAATGCTGTAGATATAGTATATCTTGACTTCAGCAAAGCATTTGACAAAGTATCTCACACCATCCTTATTGAAAAAATGACCAAGTATGCAATGGACCAGGCAACTGTTAGGTGGATTCATAACTGGCTTAGTGATCGGACTCAAAGGGTGATTGTAAATGGCTTCACATCCAGCTGGATGAATGTCTCAAGTGGGGTACCACAGGGCTCCGTCCTGGGACCTGTATTGTTCAACATCTTTATCAATGATTTAGATGAAGGAATTGAGGGTAAACTGATTAAATTTGCTGATGACACAAAGCTAGGAGGGATAGCTAATACTAGAGAAGAGAGAGAGAGGATTCAAAAAGACCTAAATAAACTGGAGCAGTGGGCAGCAACCAACAGAATGGTTTTTAACAGGGAAAAATGCAAAGTACTACATCTGGGCAATAAAAATGAAAAAAGCATATACAGAATGGGAGGAATAGAGCTAAGCAACAGTACATGTGAAAAAGACTTAGGTATACTAATAGATCATAGACTGAACATGAGTCAACAGTGTGATGCAGCAGCAAAAAAGGCAAATACAATTCTGGGATGTATTAACAGAAGCATACAGTCTAGATCACGTGAAGTCATTATTGGTCTTTACTCCTCTTTGGTCAGACCTCATCTGGAATACTGTGTACAGTTTTGGGCACCACATTTTAAAAAAGACATAGACAAACTGGAGCAAGTTCAGAGAAGAGCGACCAGAATGGTGACTGGTCTGCAAACCATGTCCTATGAGGAACGGTTGCAGGATTTGGGAATGTTTAGCTTGCAAAAAAGAAGACTGAGAGGAGACTTAATAGCTGTCTACAAATATGTCAAGGGCTGTCACATTGTAGAAGGATCATCTTTATTCTCATTTGCACAAGGAAAGACTAGAAGCAATGGGATGAAACTAAATGGGAGGAGACACAGATTAGATATTAGAAAAAACTTTTTGACAGTTAGGGTGATTAATGAGTGGAACAGGCTGCCACGAGAGGTGGTGAGTTCCCCTTCAATGGACGTCTTCAAACAGAGGCTGGACAGACATCTGTCTGAGATGATTTAGTGAATCCTGCTTTGAGCAGGGGGTTGGACCAGATGACCCAGGAGGTCCCTTCCAACTCTACCATTCTATGATTCTATGATTCTATGACACCAGACCCAACAATGCAGACGAGCTGAAGGCTGCTATCAAAGCAACCTGGGCTTCCATAACACCTCAGCAGTGCCACAGGCTGATCGCCTCCATGCCACGCCGCATTAATGCAGTAATTGATGCAAAAGGAGCCCCGACCAAGTATTGAGTGCATTTACTGAACATACATTTCAGTAGGCCAACATTTCGGATTTTAAAATAATTTTTCAAGCTGTTGTTATAAAGTATTCTAATTTACTGAGATAATGACTTTTGTGTTTTCATTGGCTGTAAGCCATAATCATCAACATTAACAGAAATAAACACTTGAAATAGATCACTCTGTTTGTAATGACTCTATATAATATATGAGTTTCATTTTTTTGTATTGAAGAACTGAAATAAATTAACTCTTTGATGATATTCTAATTTTGTGATATGCACCTGTAAGTAAGCAAAAAAGATGATAGCACTTAATAGAAAATTACATAAAAAATGGTGTATTTATTGGCCCGTGTGAACAGGTACAAATATTTCAGCTCAAAAGCAAGTGGATTTTCAATGTAACCAAACAAGCCTCATCAGGTCTAAGAAATGTATTTAATAATATATACCGTTTGTATTGTTGAGTCTGCTCCACTTCAGAGTTATTACATATATTGGGAATAACTCTTTAACCCCTTCCCACCTGTTAGTTTTTACATTCCTGACCAGGCCAAATTTTTTAAACTAATATGTGTCATTTTATGTGGTAAGCATTTTTTTCTTGTCACATTGTACTTTATGTTCGTGGTAAATTTAGGTCAATATGATAGACATTTATATAAAATATATTGGAAATTTTACAAATAGTTAGAAAAATTCTCAATTTCTGAACTTTGAATTTTGTATGCCAATGAAATTTCCCATCCCTCAGTTTTTCGGGACCATTTTGTATACCCCACAGGGATTCATAGTTAAATGAAAAATTACTTTTTATGCACAAAAATGTTACTTTAGCTCCAAATTTTGTCATTTCAATAAGGGAGCAGAAAAAAATGGACAATACAGTTTGTTGTGAAATTTCTCCTGAGAAGGCCAATACCCCATTTGTGGCTGGAAGATACTTTTTGGATGAACGGCAAGGTTTGGAAGGCAAGGAGCAAAATTTTTACTTAGGAGGGCAATTTTACTTTGGAGGGCAATTTTACTTAGGAGGGCAATTTTGGCTGGAATAGTTTCCATATGCCATGTCACATTTGCAGAGCCCCTGAGTTGCGCAAACAACAGAAAGCCCCAAGAAAAGAACCAATTTTAGTTACTACATTCCTCAAGGAATCAATCTAGGGGTGTGATGGCCATTTTAGATCCGAAGATGCTTCACAAAAATTAATAACTTTGGGACGTGAAAAATATTTTCCATGAAAATGTTAATTTCTAATTTTCGTACGGGTAACAGTAGAAAATGGACCCCAGAATGTGTTGAACAATTTCTCCTTAGTACTCTGATACCCCATAAGAGACTCAAAGCTATTTTTGGGGCTTTTGATGCTCTATTTTATCAGTAATAGATTGCAAAGCCGTGTCATGTTTGTAGAGCCTCTGTTCGTAGTGCCAAAATAGCAAAAATCTCCCACAATGATCCAAATTATGGAAACTACGCCCCACTATGAATTCATCTAAGGGTGTAGTGAGCATCTTGAACCCACATCCACTTCAGAGAATTTTATAACACTGGGCCGTGAAAAAGAAAAAATTTTTTTCCACTAATATGTTTTTTAATTTTTACAAGGGAAACGTTGAGTACGTCAATACCCCATATGTGGTCAGAGACTACTCTTTGGGCACATGGAAGGGCTCGGAAGGGAAGAAGCTTTATAAAACATTTGGCTCAGTTTTACCTGAAATAGATTGTAGATGAAACGTCACATTTGAAGCGCCCCTAAGGTGAGAAAACCACAGAAACTCCCATAATTTATCCCATTTTGGAAACTGTATGTCTCAAGGAATTCATTTCTGTGCATAGTGAGCATCTTCAACTGGGTGACGATTCACTAAACACTTGGAGGTGAAATTGAAAAATTACATTTTTCCACTTAAATGTTTTTTTTAGCCCCAAATTTAGCATTTTGACAAGGACATCAAGAAAAATTGAACCATGGAAATCATAACATAATTTCTCCTGAAAATGCAAATCTTTAATAAGTGGCAAGATAATACTATTCGGCCACTGCAAAGATAAGGTGTGTCAATTTTGAGTGCAAAGTTTGCTGGAATGGTTTGGGGTGCCATGCCACATCAGGAGAACCTCTGAAGTACCATAAAAGAAGAACCCCCCCCAAATTACCCCATTTTTAAAAAAATAGCTGTACCCTTCTATTAATTTAGAGGTATAGCGAGCATGTTGATGTAATGTAGGTGTCTGGATGCAATAGCAGAGAAAGTCTTTCACTATTTAACGTTAATGTTCTCTTCACAAAGGTGGTGCGCCCAGTCGTGGGAGTCACCACATAAGTTCTCTCTGAAGCTCTGGCCCTAGCAGGGGTCACCGGCTTTCCTGTTAGGCAGCATGTCTCTCTCTGACGTGAAGGGTTGTTCACTACTCGGAGCAACCCTTCTCAATCACTATGTCTCCACAAAGTAAAGTAGGAGCAGCTATACTCACCTCCGATGCTGGTGCCATTCCAGTTGGATCACTGAGGGGCTCCTGAAGGAACTGAGCAGTCAATGTCTTTGATCCTAGCTGTTATCTTTAATTAACGCCTTTGATGCCGCAACCTACATACCAGTGGCATCTAGGCTGTCAAATAAAGGTACGGGGCTCTCTTAGTCAGCCAGTTCATACAATGGCCCCCACAGCTGCAATGTTAAATCATGCCTTGCAGAATCGTGCAATGAAGCTCCACCAGGTTCACGTTCTGTAACAGGACTAAAATAAAAAAAAGTAAAAAGCAAAATGGTTTATAAAAAAATATATATATACGTCCCAGGTCCCGTTCTTTGATATGGACTTGGGAACTGAGCCGGCACATGATGGCTGCGTTATTCAGCCATCATCTGCCTCTAAAAGTTGCGAGTGGAGGGAAGTTCCACCTGCGGCAGTTATACTGTTAAATGCCGCTAACAGTCTCTGACGGCAGCATTTACAGCGACTGGCCCAGGTGGGTCGCACTGTTCTAACTGCCCATCATCGCCCTTACATCGTGGTTGTGGGGTGCCAAAGGGTTGCCATGACAGCGTGAGGTCTGCTGAACACTCCAGTGCTTGTCATGACAGTACCCCTTTGAACACATGCCTGTGGAAAGTAGGAGACTGATTTTTGCTATATATTGAAGCAGGGCTGCCACCAGGAATTTGACCCCCCCCCCCACTAGCTAAATTTCCGGGCACCCTTGAGACTCCATCCCAGTAACACCTCCACCCCTCAAACTTTCCACCGTCCCACATCCCACTCTTGGAAAAACTCTGTTTTTGCCTCTCAGCCTCACCAATCACACATTAACAGTTCCCATCGAACATCATATCACATACATAGCCATCTGCTTTTGTTTTGGCCAAAAGATTTTTTAAGCCTGCCACCACGACAAGGTAGACTCTTTTGGCAGGGCCCTACTCTACTCTATCTTATTAAACATTTCTTAAAATATACAATACTCTTTTTAGGTATATTTTACTTATTTTTCTTTAAGGGAATGAGTTACATACATTTTTTAAACTAATTGAAACCAGACTGTGATCATTTTTTTATAATCTGTATTTCTTCAGATTATTGTATTCTGTTTTCTGTACATTTATGGAAGCTGCTCTCTTGCCTGTTTGGAGATATGAACATTAGACATATGGATGTATATATATCACAAGACAAAATAGGGGACTCTAATTCCTAGGGAGAGTTTTCTATACATGTTCTCATGTTTAGTGACATGCAGATGTCATTGTGCAGGAAGAGGGAAGAGGTGAGCTACGACACTACCTAATGTGAATGGTGGATTCTGTCATCTCTCATTGTAATCCTGCTTGTTATGATAATGAGGTGACTACTGCAAAGGAATCTCTTCTGGACCTGTTAGTCTATAAGAAAAGCAGTTTCTGTTTATTTATTATTTATGATATAAGGAGTGACAAACTTTAAAGTAAATTCTTCCAAAATGTTAAACTATGATTAAAAGGATTGCCAATTTTCTGGATATTGTTGACCAGTGTGTATGAGATGATGAGAATGCACTTACTATTATGGCCTTTCTTGAACTTCAGCACTAAATACGAAATATGGGAAATAGAAATATGGGCTTTGTTGAATTTCTGCACTAAGTGCCTTTTAATCATCTCACAAACACATTGGTTAACAATAACCAGTGAGTGGTCAATGCCCTTAACATAAAAGCTTTGTAATAACATTCCCACTAAACATTTCACTAACTAAATCTATTTTTCACAAGAGTCATTTAGTTAAATCTTTTGGTCAATTATGTAAAGTGCAAAATTATAGTGCCAGGAACAAAACAAACAAAAAACAAACCAAACACACAAAAAAACAAAGACAACATCTATAAACAATTAATACAATGAAAATAAGGTCATTTTGTGAGGTCAGAAAAACATAATATAAAAAGAACAAACAGTATTGCACACGATCTAAGGAGCTGAACCATAATAATAAAGACGTATTTCCATATATCTAAGAACAACAAACAATAGTACGCTCTATCCTAAGAACTGAGTCCTAATATTAAATGAGTATATTCTCAGTGCATCGCAGGGTCAGTCAGGTGCAGGTCCCACAACTGAAACATTACTAACTGATCTGTTACACCTCTAATGCTATGACTTTGGGTCAGTAAACCCACAGTCAGGCTAGGACACTCATCCATAACACGGGGGAACATACACAAGTGGTCAAAGTTGTTGGTACCCCTCGTTTCATGAAAGAAAAACCCACAATGGTCACAGAAATAACCTGAATCTGACAAAAGTAATAATAAATTAAAAATCTATGAAAATGAACAAATGAAAGTCAGACATTGCTTTTCAACCCTGCTTCCACAGAATTTAAAAAAAAATGAAACTCATGAAATAGGCCTGGACAGAAATGATGGTACTCTTAACTTAATATTTTGTTGAACAACCTTTTGATGCAATCACTGCAATCAAACGATTCCTGTAACTGTCAATGAGACTTCTGCACCTCTCGACAGGTATTTTGGCGCACTTCTCACGCGCAAACTGCTCCAGCTGTCTCGTGTCTGAAGGTTGCCTTTTCCAGACGACATATTTCAGCTCTTTCCAAAGATGCTTAATAGGATTTAGGTCAGGGCTCATAGAAGGCCACTTCAGAATAGTCCAATGTTTTCCTCTTAGCCATTCTTGGGTGTTTTTAGCTGTGTGTTTTGGGTCATTATCCTGTTGCCAGACCCATGACCTGCGACTGAGACCAAGCTTTCTGACACTGGGCAGCACATTTCTCTCTAGAATCCTTTGATAGCCTTGAGATTTCATTGTACCCTGCACAGATTCAAGACACCCTGTGCGAGATGCAGCAAAGCAGCCCCAGAACATAACAGAGCCTCCTCCATGTTTCACAGTAGGGACAGTGTTATTTTCTTGATATGTTTCATTTTTCCGGCTGTGAACATAGAGCTGATGTGCCTTGCCAAAAACTTCCATTTTTGTCTCATCTGTCCATAGGACATTCTCCCAGTAGCTTTGTGGCTTGTCAACATGTAGTTTGGCAAATTGATTTTTTTTCAACAATGGTGTTTTCCTTGGTCGTCTCCCATGAACTCCATTTTGGATCAACGAACGACGGATGGTGCGATCTGACACTGATGTTCCTTGAGCTTTAAGTTCACCTTTAATCTCTTTAGAAGTTATCCTGGGCTCTTTTGTTACCATTCGTATTATCCGTCTCTTTGATTTGTCATCAATTTTCCTCCTGCGGCCACCTCCAGGGAGGTTGGCTACAGTCTCATGGATCTTAAATTTCTGAATAATATGTGCTACTGTAGTCACAGGAGCATCAAGCTGCTTGGAGATGGTCTTATAACCTTTAACATGCTTGTCAATAATTTTCTTTTTAATCTCCTGAGACAACTCTTTCTTTTGCTTCCTCTGGTCCATGTTGAGTGTGGTACACACCATGTCACATAGATTTTTAACTTATTATTACTTTTGTAAGATTCAACCATTGTGGGTGTTTCTTTCATTAAACGAGGGGTACCAGCAATTTTGACCACGTGTGTACATGGCAATAATACACTAATGTAAAACAGGCTACATGTTGAAGATGTGAAGTGCAAATTTACATGTGTGCAACAGGCAGTCACCTTATCCTATGGTTAGCAAAATCCTTAATCAGGTCTTTAAAATTCAGGCATCTGGCGAGCTCATAGTCAATTGACAGAAGGGCTAGGCTGTTCAACCGTTGTTCCATCATTTTAGAATGCAGATAGTTCTTGACCAAAGAGAGTTTGCTAAATGCTATCTCTCCTTCTGCTAATGTAAGTGGTAGGGTGATAAAAATTCTGAGTGCAATACACTCCTCTCCAAATATTCCTTGAAGCACAAGTTTGTAGATGGCATTTAGTAAATCCAGTGGACCCATGTTTTCTGTAAATGTAGCTTCATAAACTTTCCGAAGATGTTGCAACTCCAAAAGTAACGATGATGTAAGATCTTCAAGGCATACAGAGATCAATTCTTCAGTAGATGCCACCAGATTTTCTTCACTAATTGTCCTCATCTTAATAACTGGAGCAAACAACTTGTAGACATCTTCCATTGATCTGAAGTGCTGTTAAAAATCAGAAATTATAGTGTCCATTGCCACAAGAAGGCTGCTTCTTTGCATCTCAAAGTCAACAGCATGGCCACCTAGGGCCTTTTGGAGTGTTCTCCAACTCCAACTCCATGCACGTTACACATTACAATACTTTCCTACTTCGGCTCCATCTTAGCCAATCCCTTGAAAAATTTTCACGCTGATTAGATGACTTGGCATACAGGAGAAAGTCGCTAGAAGTATGGTCATCATCATCCTTAGGAAGAGATTGTACCATCTGCTTCAATTCTTCTTCATTAGAAAGCCTTGAAAGAAAAATCTTCTCCCATTCCTTATCCATGAGGACATCTGGCCACATTGCTGGGTCTTTCCAATCGATTTCTTCTTCTTGTAATATTACATGAGTGCACTCCTCTGGAGAAAGACACTCTGCACTCTGGCCGCAAGATGGCTCTTCATACACATGTTCTAAAATGGAACTTGAACATGAAGGCATTGGCTCTTCTTCCATGTCTATAAAAACAGTGGGAGGGAGCTTTTTGTGAGAAGGACTCTTTGATAACATGGTACTGGACCGTGTTTCCACAGATTCTTCTGTTACCGCACCAGTGGGTATAGTTGCAGCCTCTTCTTCCATTACTGAAGAAATGCTTGAAGGGGCAGCCACTTCACTGGATGAAGCAGTATGTTCAAGCATTTGATGAGACGTTTGCATCTATCGCGCCGGCAGCATAGGAACAAAAGGAGGGCCGGCAGCGTCTGACTTCAATGATGTAGGACGCGGCCGGCCCCCTCTGCTGCGGCCATACAATGTAAGTAGCTGCTTCTGTGAGTGACTGGCATCCCGGGGCTTATTAAAGCCACTGTTCAGTACATAGTAATGGGTTGCTGTAACTGCACCCTGGCACTGACTGACAGTGTAAAATGTTCTGCACATACCCATTATTATAATGGAGTGCAGATATTGTGGCGCTTATACTTACCGCCAGTGCATGAGTAGATCTGCTGACTCCTTTATCTTCGATGTTTTCCATTGGGATCTGCTGTCATCTTTATGCTCACCTGCATAAAAAAAATCCAGCCTCCTTCACCCCTTATTAGCCGGCCATCAAACACCTCTTCCCAACACCCATGACAGCACTATCATGAGTGTGAGGAAATCTTACTACTGGTAACGTTAAAAATGATCATAGACATGTGCAATGTTAGTTACAATAAAAAATCCGGCCTCCTCCTTCCCTTAATAGCTGGCCATCGCACACCATGCTATTTCTTCTTAGCCCAACACAGCACCAAAGACTGGTGCTGTCATGACCAAGAGGAAATCTATTCACCAGTTAGTGTAAAATGTTCTGCACATGCCTATGAGTATAGTGACGCGCAGATGTTGTGGCGCTTATACTTACCGCCAGCGTATGAATAGATCTGCTGGCACCTCTATCTTCCATGTCTTCCACTGGGGTCTGCTGTCTTCTTTATGCTCACCTGTAATAAAAAAATAAATAAAAAATCCAGCCTCCTTCCTCCCCTTAATAGCCGGCCATCACACACCTCTTCCCAACACCCATGACAGCACTTTCATGAGTGTGAGGAAATCTTACTACTGGTAATGGTAAAAATGACTATAGACATGTGCAATATTAGTTAAAAAAAAAAAATCCGGCCTCCTCCTTCCCTTAATAGCCGGCCATCAAACACCATGTTATTTCTTCTTAGCCCAAGACAGCACCAAAGACTGGTGCTGTCATGAGCAAGAAGAAATCCAATTACCAGTTAGTGTAAAAAGTTCTGCACATGCCTATGAGTATAGTGACGCGCAGATGTTGTGGCGCTTATACTTACCGCCAGCGTATGAGTAGATCTGCTGGCACCTCTATCTTCCATGTCTTCCACTGGGATCTGCTGTCTTCTTTATGCTCACCTGTAATAAAAAAAAAAAAAAAAAATCCGGCCTCCTTCCTCCCCTTAATAGCCGGCCATCACACACCTCTTCCCAACACCCATGATAGCATTTTCATGAGTGTGAGGAAATCTTACTACTGGTAATGGTAAAAATGACTATAGACATGTGCAATATTAGTTAAAAAAAAAAAATCCGGCCTCCTCCTTCCCTTAATAGCCGGCCATCAAGCACCATGTTATTTCTTCTTAGCCCAAGACAGCACCAAAGACTGGTGCTGTCATGAGCAAGAAGAAATCCAATTACCAGTTAGTGTAAAAAGTTCTGCACATGCCTATGAGTATAGTGACGCGCAGATGTTGTGGCGCTTATACTTACCGCCAGCGTATGAGTAGATCTGCTGGCACCTCTATCTTCCATGTCTTCCACTGGGATCTGCTGTCTTCTTTATGCTCACCTGTAATAAAAAAAAATAAAAAAAATCCGGCCTCCTTCCTCCCCTTAATAGCCGGCCATCACATACCTTTTCCCAACACCCATGATAGCATTTTCATATTTTCATGAGTGTGAGGAAATCTTACTACCGGTAATGGTAATAATGATCATAGACATGTGCAATGATGTTTATTTAAAAAAAAAATCCGGCCTCCTTCCTCCCCTTAATAGCCGGCCATCGCGCACCATGTTATTTCTTCTTAGCCCAAGACAGCACCGAAAAATGGAGCTGTCATGAGCAAGAGGAAATCTAATTACCGGTTAGTGTAAAATGTTCTGCACATGCCTATGAGTATAGTGACGCGCAGATGTTGTGGCGCTTATACTTACCGCCAGCGTATGAGTAGATCTGCTGGCACCTCTATCTTCCATGTCTTCCACTTGGATCTGCTGTCTTCTTTATGCTCACCTGTAATAAAAAAAAAAAAAATCCGGCCTCCTTCCTCCCCTTAATAGCCGGCCATCACACACCTTTTCCCAACACCCATGACAGCATTTTCATGAGTGTGAGGAAATCTTACTACCGGTAATGGTAAAAATGATCATAGACATGTGCAATGATGTTTATTTAAAAAAAAAAAAAATCCGGCCTCCTTCCTCCCCTTAATAGCCGGCCATCGCGCACCATGTTATTTCTTCTTAGCCCAAGACAGCACTGAAAAATGGAGCTGTCATGAGCAAGAGGAAATCCAATTACCGGTTAGTGTAAAATGTTCTGCACATGCCTATGAGTATAGGGAAGCGCAGATGTTGTGGCGCTTATACTTACCGCCAGAATATGATTACACTTTCTGGCTTATCCATCTTTAGGATCTGTCTTTGGGGTCCCCCGTTGTCATGTCCATGGTCATCTTCATTCCAGCAGTGCTTCCAGATGATCATCGAAGTGATGTCCAATCTTCAGTTCTTCTCGGTCTTCTGGAGGCTGAGGAAGACAGCTGGCTCTGGTGACTATAGAGCTGGCGTCTTGTCAAGGGTTTCCAAGTTGACAAAAGAAAATCCCTTGAACATGGCCTGGTCCTTTGCTGAAAGAGGTGACCTTTGGGCCTCTGCTGCTTCTAAATTCTCCAGATCGAGTGGTTGAGAACTGTGATGAGCTTTAGTTGGCTATAAAACAACAAAAAAAAGAATTATAACATTGGGATTATGACTTTTTATTACAGTCTTTGTTTTAAGCTGAACTAAAATTACCAAAATCTTAAACCTTCTGGAGAAGTATGATGTCCACATTAACTTGCATACAGCTAAAGTGAAATGATCTGAATCATCAGATAAGGACCAGCAGCACTGGATGATGTTGATTTTCCAATGTTAGTGTCAGCGGTAAGTAATACTTAACAGAAAGTCAACACCAAAAAATTATAGAAATGACTGTCAGCTTTCAATAAGTGTTCTCTACCCATCATTGTTTCCCCTGTACAAATGTGATGGTGCAATGTGATCTGGTCATATACTTACTACAGGGATGTGTGGTGGAGGCACTTTCAGGGCTTCCACAGAGACCCACTCAATACACTGGAAAAACATGTGCTCTCTGATGTTACCATGGGCTCCTAAGCGTCTGGCAGGATCTTTCTGTAGGAGCTAAAAACAACAAAGTAAAACCCATGAAGGTAAGCGGTATAGACAATAAAACATCTCACAACTTCACCATTTAAATGAATATTGTACAACCCATAGTACTAATAACCTGGAATGATACTGACCTGTTTAATGATGTCATCAATGCCGGAGGATGCCTCATCGAGTGTCAGATGGTACGTACACTCACTGGTAACCATATCTTTTAAGATGACACCAAGAGAATACCAGTCTACTCCGGCGTTATACTCCTCGCCAGCAAAAATCTATCACAGAAGAGAGAACAAAAAGGTCAAAATATTAACATTCCCATGGACTGTAATTTTTGTGAAAACTAAATAGGAAAACACTATTGTCCCACCTCAGGAGCCATGTAGCCTGCAGTTCCAGCATATTCGGTGGCTGTTCGGTCTCCGTGCATGTTGTCAATTGCGAGACCGAAATCTGTGATCTTAATATGGCCCGTTTCAGCCACCATGATGTTCTCGGGCTTGAGGTCTCTGTGGATGACGCCCTTGGAGTGGAGGTACTGGATTCCACAGACCAGTTCAGCGGCATAGAATCTGACAAAAAGACATGAATGAGTGTAGATATTTCTTCCAGCCAATATTATCTACATGATCGACTAGAATAAGATGACCATATACAGAACATACAACAAATCCTGCCAGATCCCACTGATGAATAATGGGATCCTCTGAGGTTTCCGTCAGTGTTCTTGTTAATTTCACAGAAATCTTCAATATTTTTATAGTAAAAACACCAGGACCCAATAATTCAGCACCGAAGTGAACAGAACAAATCCTAGACATTTATATAGGTACTAGATGGTGGCCCGATTCAAACGCATCGGGTATTCTAGAATATGTATGCGGTACACCGGGCGCAATCAGCACAGCGGTGTTTAAATTTGGTGCCAATATCGCTGATTGGTCGCGGCTGGCGGGCGTGACCAATCAGCACAGCGGTTTTTAAATTTGGCGCCAATATTGCTGATTGGTCGTGGCCGGGGACCGGCGCTGCGGGAGATGACCGGCTGCTCGCAGCAGAAGCATCCCGACCGGCGGCGCCGCTCCCCGGTCCTCCCTTCACACTTACCGTCGGGAGATCAGCGGTTCTAGCCGCATGGAGGTCAGCGGCGCTGCCGGTCGGGGTAGGTCTGCTGCGATCAGCCGGGAGATGACCAGCTGGCGCCGGTCATCTCCCGGCTGCATCGCCGCTGACCTCCGTGCGGCAGATGAGCCGCTAACGGCCGCCATATTTTTTCTGAAATCCCCTGTCGCTGATTGGCCGCGGCCAGACCAATCAGCGATGCGGATTTCCTGGACAGACAGACAGACGGGATAAGACAATTATATTAGATAATCGGGTTTGTAGGTAACATAAAATGTACCTTGCGCTGGGGATGTCAAGCCGCCCCTTCTCCAGTAGGAAGGTGTTAAAGTCCCCGCAGCTCACGTATTCCAGACCAAGCAGCACACAGAGCTGTAGCACAGAAAGACATACAAGTATATTTGTATGCAGGTAAAGTGGCCAAAAGATTACAATATCTGCACACATACTACAGAATAGGTCAGTATAGCTATAGGAGACAGATAAATGGAAGGTTGATTGTCTACATTTCCCATGTAAGGCTATGTTCACACATCATTGTTTTTTGGAGTCACAAATCTGCAGCAAAACTTGATCTCTGGCAGGAAAGAAGCTGCGTCAAAAACGCAGGTTGTGCTGCATTTTTTCAGTGGTTTTTTTTAGCATTTTTTCACTGTCTTTCTGTCTCTGTTTATGCATGTACATAAAGTTCTGTGAAAAAAAAGAACCTTATTCTATTTTCCCATCAAAAACGCTTTAAAAACGCTGATGCAAATTTTGATGCTTTTTTAGTCCTTTTTTTTTCAGCATTTTTTTCACCACCCATTACTCCCTATGGGTGGAAAAACGCTGAAAGAAGTGACATGCTCTATTTTCCAAAAACCAAGGCACAAAGTATGTAACAAAAAAAAAAAACAAGATGTGTGAACAGAGAATTCTGGTTTCTCATAGACTTTGCTGATACTGCAAAAGGCAGCAGAAAATGTACATAAAAATCTGTAGCAAAAAATGCTGAAAAAAAACATGATGTGTGAACATAGCCTAAGAAGGATTACATTTCAGATGTCCCATCATTTTTTTCAATGTTTTAGCTGATGACCATATGAGACACCTCTAATGACACCTTAGGGTTCATAATGATGCTCCCTTGGAGGGTTACTTAAATATGAGGTTATGTACACTATCGTTCAAAAGTTTGGGGTCACCCAGACAATTTTGTATTTTCCTTGAAAACTCATACTTTTATTTATCAAATGAGTTGCAAAATGATTAGAAAATATAGTCCAGACATTGACAAGGTTAGAAATAATGATTTTTATTAGAAAGAATAATTTTCTCCTTCAAACTTTGCTTTCGTCAAAGAATGCTCCCTTTGCAGCAATTACAGCATTGCAGACCTTTGGCATTCTAGCTGTTAATTTGCTGAGGTAATCTTGAGAAATTTCCCCCCATGCTTCCTGAAGCCCCTTCCACAAGTTGGATTGGCTTGATGGGCACTTTTTGCGTACCATACGGTCAAGCTCCTCCCACAACAGCTCAATGGGGTTGAGATCTGGTGACTGCGCTGGCCACTCCATTACAGATAGAATACCAGCTGCCTGCTTCTTCCCTAAACAGGTCATGCATAATTTGCAGGTGTGCTTTGGGTCATTGTCCTGTTGTAGGATGAAACTGGCTCCAATCAAGCGCTGTCCACAGGGTATAGCATGGCGTTGCAAAATGGAGTGATAGCCTTCCTTATTCAAAATCCCATTTACCTTGTACAAATCTCCCACTTTACCAGCACCAAAGCAACCCCAGACCATCACATTACCTCCACCATGCTTGACAGATGGCACCAGGCACTATTCCAGCATCTTTTCAGTTCTTTTCTGTTCTTCTGTGTGATCCAAACATCTCAAACTTTGATTCGTCTGTCCATAACACTTTTTTCCAATCTTCCTCTGTCCAATGTATGTGTTCTTTTGCCCATATTAATATTTTCCTTTTATTAGCCACTCTCAGATATGGCTTTTTCTTTGCCACTTTGCCCTGAAGGCCAGCATCCCGGAGTCGCCTCTTCACTGTAGACGTTGACACTGACGTTTTGCGTGTACTATTTAATAAAGCTACCAGTTGAGGAGCTGTGAGGCGTCGATTTCTCAAACTAGAGACTCTAATGTACTTGTCTTGTTGCTCAGTTGTGCAGCGGGGCCTCCCACTTCTCTTTCTACTCTGGTTAGAGCCTGTTTGTGCTCTCCTCTGAAGGGAGTAGTTTACACCGTTGTAGGAAATCTTCAGTTTCTTGGCAATGTCTCGCATGAAATAGCCTTCATTTCTAAGAACAAGAATAGGCTGTCGAGTTTCACATGAAAGTTCTCTTTTTCTGGCCATTTTGAGTTTCATAGAACAAACAAATGTAATGCTCCAGATTCTCAACTAGCTCAAAGGAAGGTCAATTTTATAGCTTCTCAAATCAGCCAAACCGTTTTCAGCTGGGCTAACATACTTGTGCAAGGGTTTTCTAGCCAAGTTCACCATGGGTTCACCATTCAACCTGACGGAACTGGAGAGAATCTGCAAGGAAGAATGGCAGAGGATCCCCAAATCCAGGTGTGAAAAACTTGTTGCATCATTCCCAAGAAGACTCATGGCCGTACTAGCTCAAAAGGGTGCTTCTACTCAATACTGAGCAAAGGGTCTGAATACTTATGACCATGTGATATTTCAGTTTTTCTTTTTTAATAAATTTGCAAAAATTTCTGTTAGTGAAGCATCTCAGGTTCACATATAAGAAGTATTAGAAAAGCAGCTTAGGTTTCAGTAGAGTTTGGCTGTGCCCAGGACATTTGCTTACTTGTCTGGGAGATCTCTTTTTTTTCTGGAAGCCGACCAGCATTTCTAACACGATTGTCTAGAATTATATATGTGTGTATATTGCATCTACAGTATATAGATAGATATTTGATCACACCAAAATTGCTCAATGGTATCGGGAGGGATTAACTAATATTTAAAAGGAATCTGTCACTAGGTTTTGCTACCTTATCTGAGAGCAGCATGATGCAGGAAAAGGAACCATGATTACTGGGTGCAGCAGTTGTGACACAGAGTTTTTAGATGATTAAAAATGTGGTACTCAGTAAGGGTAATTTTTTTCAGACCAAGCAGTGGGAAAAAATTATGGAATCACTCAATTCTGAGGAAAAAATTATGGAATCACTCAATTCTGAGGAAAAAATTATGGAATCACCCTGTAAATTTTCATTTCCAAAACTAACACCTGCATCAAATTAGATCTGCTCATTAGTCTGCATCTAAAAAGGAGTGATCACACCTTGGAGAGCTGTTGCACCAAGTGGACTGACATGAATCATGGCTCCAACACGAGAGATGTCAATTGAAACAAAGGAGAGGATTTTAAAAGTCTTAAAAGAAGGTAAATCATCACGCAATGTTGCAACAGATGTTGGTTGTTCACAGTCAGCTGTGTCTAAAATCTGGGCCAAATACAAACAACATGGGAAGGTTGTTAAAGGCAAACATACTGGTAGACCAAGGAAGACATCAAAGCGACAAGACCAGAAACTTAAAGCAATATGTCTCCAAAACAGGAAATGCACAACAAAACAAATGAGGAACGAATGGGAGGAAACTGGAGTCAATGTCTGTGACCGAACTGTAAGAAACTGCCTAAAGGAAATGGGATTTACATACAAAAAAGCTAAACAAAAGCCATTATTAACACCTAAACAGAAAAAAACAAGGTTACAATGGGCTAAGGAAAAGCAATCGTGGACTGTGGATGACTGGATGAAAGTCATATTCAGTGATGAATCGCGAATCTGCATTGGGCAAAGTGATGATGCTGGAACTTTTGTTTGGTGCCATTCCAATGAGATTTATAAAGATGACAGCATGAAGAGAACATGCAAATTTCCACTGTTATTGATGATATGGGGCAGCATGTCAGGTAAAGGCACTGGGGAGATGGCTGTCATTACATCTTCAATAAATGCCCAAGTTTACATTGATATTTTGAACAGTTTTCTTATCCCATCAATTGAAAGGATGTTTAGGGATGATGACATCATTATTCAAGATGATAATGCATCCTGCCATAGAGCAAAAACTGTGAAAACATTCCTTGAAAGAAGACACATAAGGTCAATGTCATGGCCTGCAAATAGTCCGGATCTCAATCCAACTGAAAATCTTTGGTGGAAGTTGAAGAAAATGGTCCATGACAAGGCTCCAACCTGCAAAGCTGATCTGGCAACAGCAATCAGAGAAAATTGGAGCCAGATTGATGAAGAGTACTGTTTGTCACTCATTAAGTCCATGCCTCAGAGACTGCAAGCTGTTATTAAAGCCAGAGGTGGTGCAACAAAATACTAGTGATGTATTTGGAGTGTTCTTTTGTGTGTTTGTTTTTCATGATTCTATAATTTTTTCCTCAAAATTGAATGATTCCATAATTTTTTCCCTCTGCTTGGTCTGAAAAAAATGACTCTTACTGAGTACCACATTTTTTACCTTGATTTCTTTTAGTGTTTCTTAAAGCCCTAAAGTTGCCATTTGAAATGACTTTAGTTTTGTGCCATGTCTGTGATCTGCTTTTTTTCAACAACATTAAACAACTGAATGAACATCCTCCGAGCCCGGTGATTCCATAATTTTTTGGGGTTGTATATACAGTATGAGCATGCACATAACTCCTCTATACGTAGTATGAGAATCCACATAATCCCTTATGTACAGTATGAGCCCCACATAGCCTATTTATATACAGTCTCACATAGCCTCCTATATACAAGTTGAGCCCTCAAATAGCCGCTATATACAGTATGAGCCCACACAAAGCCCTTTCTATATACAGTATGAGCATACACATAACCCCTCTATATATAGTATGAGCAACCACATAAACCCCTATATACACTATAAACCCTAACAGCCTCCTGTATACAATGAGCCCCCACATAGCCTGCTATATACAGCATGAGCCCCCACACAGCCTCCTATATACAGTATGAGCTCCACATACAGCCCCCTATATACAATATGAACCCCCACATAGCCTCTTCAATACAGTATGAGCCCCACATAGCCTCCTGTATACATCCCATACACATATATATATAAAAAAACAAAAAAACAACACATACTCACCTCACTCCTGTTTCCCCAACGCTTTGCTCCTGTCTCCGATGTCCTGACACTCCGCACAGCAGACGCGATGTAATGACGTCACCACGACTGCTGTCTAACACGCTGATTGGTGGAAGAAGGATTCGGCAGCTTCGTCCTCCACCAATGTATTCACAGCTAAGTGCATCCTGAGGATGCAGGTAGCTGTGACATTGGAAGCCGGCGGCAGCGCACGGGCGCCGGTGCAGCGGCATGGTGTGGCGCATGGGCCACTGTTTTCAGCCTTTTGCTGTCTCAGTCTGGACTGTAACAGCCTGAGGGCCGGATATGGCCTGTGGGTTGCAGTTTGTCCAGCTCTAGTATATACTATACTATGAGTACAGGCATCAGATATTTCATTAGCCACATCTTATCCTGTATATAACATCGTATGTCTGTGTACATCCAGTATATGGAATAATATGTAACTGGTATATCAAATACTGTGATAGACATCAGATATTTTACAGTATGTTGGTGGTCATTTATATGACAGTATATATAAGGAGCATGAGTAATCCAAGACTTTATCACTACAGGCAACACCAAAACTATAGATACCATCAAAATGAAACAATAGGTGCTTATTGCCGCTAAAATAAATCTTTAGTAAATATTGCAAAAATTAAACGACCATCCTGCAGACTATAGCAATGGAGGGCCACAAATCACCAACACATGAGTATCATATTTACAGAGACATGGTAGTCAGTATACTGTATATATATGCTTATAACATGATTGGCAAAAAAAATCTTAATTGCACGCATATGTAGCACAATGTGAATGTTAATCTATATAATTGACATTAACCAAGGGGAAATGTAAGTGTCTGTAGAACTACTAAGACGATAGCTTCATAGACTCACAAGCGGGTACACATATATAGTATATAATATTAAGCTCTATAAAGAATCTCCTATAAAATAAAAATCCAAAATGGAGAAGAAGCAGCTACAAGGCAACTTACATGTCCAAGTGAGTAAATGTGGGATGCGGTCCTATGTACCCCAAAGCACGTTTCACCCTTGCTTCATCAGGGGCCCTGAAAACATCCATTTTGAATGGTTTATTTTATAGGATATTCCATAAAGAGCTTAATATTATATACTATATATGTGTACCCACTTGGGCTTGTGAGTCTATGTAGCTATCTTCTTAGTAGTTCTACAGACACTTACATTCCCTATTGGTTAATGTCAATTATATAGTATAGATTAACATTCACATTGTGCTACATATGCGTGCAATCATTAGGATTTTTTTGTTGGCAACTAATATATATATATATATATATATATATATATATATATATATATATATATATATATATATATATATATATAATGTGTATATATGGCCACTATGTCTCTTTAAATGTGATACTCATGTGTTGATGACTTGGGGTCCTCCATTGCTATACTCTGTAGAATTGTCTTTTAATTTTTGCATTATTTAATAAAAAAATATTTTAGCGGAAATAAGCACCTATTGTTTCATTTTGGTGGCATCTACTGTCATATATATGTATATACATACAGCAATGTATATACTGTATAATATCTGATGTCTGTAGTCACAGTATGTCAGCAACCAACAGTATGTACTATATAGTGCACTGACGTTAGATCATATATGCCCTGGACTGGCTACCAGACATCACACTGTATAGATAGAGAATGGGCCCCATGTAATGCTCCATAGAGAATGGGCTCCATACATAAAAAATTAAATCAAATACTCACCTCTCCTTTTTCCCCGCTGGCTGTAGGTCCTGTCTCTTCAGCATCTTCAGGCCCTCTGCACTGCTCAGCACAGAGGGTGCACTGTAGTGACGTCATCGCGCCCTCTTCCCTGAGACGTTACAGAGTCAGAAGACACGGAAGAGACAGGACCTGCGGCCAGCGGGGTACGAGGAGAGATATTTCAAACAGCACCAGCCCCCCCCCAACTAACGGGCCCAATAACGTGCCGGTGTCCCAGTTTATGAGTGGACCCCCCGCTTGCCCATGGCCCCGGCACTTGCCCGGGGGTGCCGGGTGGTAATGTCGGCCCTGGTCCTGTAGCTGGTGCAGGATCAGTCTTGGGCAGGGGTTTGTATAGTCAGGTCTAAAGTGTCTCTATCTCGGGTCCGATGTGATTTGAACATTCATTCAGATCAGGAGCCGATGATCTTACACTGACAGCATGTCCCCAACCTGCATGAAGGGTCCATCTGCTACAATAAATCTTTCTGATCCTCAGCAGAGTGGCCATAGATAACATTCAGAATCCGGCCTTGGACTTGTCGGGAAGTGAGCAGCGTCCTGCCACTTCCACACTCTACAAAAAGCATAAATCTCCTGCCCCACCACTATCAAGGGCTCATACTTACAAGAACCAAGATGTCTGATCTCCCTTACTGCTCAGCGGCTGAAGCTTCTCTCCGGCAGTCAGAAGAATGTGAGCAGTGCCTTTTGTGTTGCGCTGCAGACGCCCGGCCAACACAGTACACATTTAAAGATACAGGGCCGCCCTGCCTTCTCTGAAGAAGCTGATGGCTGGGCGAACCTCAACAGCTGCTTGACGACTGGCCTGGAGGATATGTGCCCCTCTGCCCCCCTGGCCCATCCCGCCCCTGGTCAATATGATACCATCTTTTTCATTAATTGGTTAGGTTAGAAGAAATTTCACTCCAAAACAGTGGATTTGGTACTTTATTACAGTATATTCATACATAGAAAACATGGCAATGAAAAAGTAAACGCACGTACATAAAATTGTCCCACCATGAATTTAAAAAAAAACCTTTAAGATACAGATAATACTTGTATATAAAAATATTAATACATTTTCAAATTATATATAAAGTACACAAAAGTCAATAGCCCTAACATATAGTGTACACAGGGTCCCCACATGGTACAAACAAAATACAAGGTCATCCAGGATATAACAAAAAATAACAAATACATTGAATCTATTCTGCAATCCCATGTCTATACAAGACAATAATATGCAAAATTATACAGTGTCAAAGAAATGGCCTAGAGTCCAAAAAACCATATGGATGGCAAAAACATATTTTACTAAACAGAAAAACTTTCCTGCAGAGCAATGTAGATGTCATATCAAGAAGGTTATGATGGCAGGAAGAGGTTCTGCAGCAGCAGGTTGAATATTACAAAGAATATTGTGCCTCTTTTGTAACAGCCCTGATCATGGAGTGGATATAAATGTCCATAGACTACTACATGGCGATGATGCCTACAAACGAGAGAATGCACAGCTAATACTGTAAATTATACAAATATTAGCAGTCATCCAATTACAATCATGAGGTCCGGGGTAAGTGAATTTGTACAGGTCATTGACCTCTGTGATGACATCTGATATTTTCAAAAATTTATAGTGCGGGGTACATTGGGATTCATTAATAAATCTGTCCACTAGAAAACTAGTTACCCATACTAACCAATTAGAGCTCAGCTAAGGTTGTATTAACTGACCTGGAAAAATAAAAGCTGTTCTGTGATTGGCTAGGATAAGCTAAAAGGCTGTTTTAATGAATGCTTCCCAATGTACCACACCCCGCCATAAACGTTATTGATTACAGTATGGGCCACAATATTCTATGTGTATAAGCGTCACATTAATCTTATAGTCTGTTGCTACCTTGGGCATGCTATATTGAAATATAAGAAGATGATATCAGTGGGGTCCAATGGGCAGAGGAATGTGTGGTACGTGTGACATTTCCTAATATCGAGCAATCAATACTGTACCTTGGTCTGGAATGCAAAGTCTGCGTGGACAAGGAAGGGGCTCCCAGATGCCAGCTGTAAAACCCGCCGCTCCACCATCACACGCTCATCACCGTCAGCAAGCAGGTCTCTTTTGCCGATGATCTTAACAGCTAAATGTTTGCGGGTAGATGAATCTTCCGCCAGCAGGACCATTCCATAACATCCCCGGCCAAGCACATGATGGAATAATAATCTCCTCTTGATGGTATCAGTATCAGAGACTGTGCTTTTGGAGCCGGTTGGCCGAACACCGCTGCTTCCTTCAGCTTCTTCAGCCTCCTGCTTTAGATCCATGGCTTTCGGTCCTGATGTAATCCTTCTTTTCTTCTCCTTTTTGTCCCCCGTTAAAATGAAGATGGCTCCTCTCTTCTTGGCTCCCATCTTCTGACTTTCTACCTCCTCCTTTTCTTCCACTTCTTGTTTCTTCTGGACTGGTTGTTTGGTCCTCTTGACTGAAGACTTCCTCTCATCATCAGATGTGTCATGGGAAGGTCTTCGTCTCTTCGCTCCTTCTCTCCTCACCACAATCTCCTCCTCCTTTTTTTCCACTTCTCTCTTCTGGACTGGTTGTTTGGTCCTCTTGACTGAAGACTTCCTCTCATCATCAGATGTGTCATGGGAAGGTCTTCGTCTCTTCGCTCCTTCTCTCCTCACCACAATCTGCTCCTCTTTTGTATCCATATTATCGCTTTGCTTTGGGTCAGACGACATCTCCTCCACTGTTGTTGGTCAATTCCAACTGTCACTTCCAACTGTCACTCAGTGCACTTCATATGGAATCATCATGCATGCACCACCACTGGTCATGTGATCAGCATCTGAGCAATGATATTTAAGAGATAAATGACCATTAGCGGAGATGTAATATTCAGATAAAATTCAGATATTCTGTGGGACACAAGGTGCCACATTTAATAATAGTAATAGAACTGCACTAAGTCACCAATTTAACTTACATTGTTATTACAGAGCATCATATGAGTGTAATATAATAAACATTAGCAAGATGTATGATTTCCATCCACTCTACGTATCATAGAAATACAGATGTACTATCTTTTTATTTCCATGTAGTAGAAGCCATCCTGATTGTTTGCAGCATGCTATGGTGATAGATAAGCATGCATAACTGTGGCAAACAGTGAGGAGCACCAAATTGGGACATATGATTTATGTAGCCAGGGACGTAATGACCGCAGTCGCGACTGTCACTGCGACCGGGTCCAGGGGGGTCAGGAGCCCACCGACGGCAGCAGAAATTTCAAATGGATGTGTGTCCGAGGATTGCAGTGCACAGTCCCTTCAGTTACGACAAATCAGGGGCTGGGGGGGCAGAGGGGCATATGTATATGTGCAGGTCAGCCCCATCACAGTGGTGAAGACACGTCCACACTGCACACTGCCGTCTGCTGAAGTGGTAGGAGCACGCCTTAATGCATCTTCTTCCTGCCGGAGAGGAGCTTGTGGGCCTGTGCGCTGAGGAGGTGGACGCTGCTTACCTCCTGATAAGTATATGTCACATCATATATCTGTGCACATAGTATACCACTCTAGTATATAGCAGAAAGGAAACATCGACCAAAAGAGTCCAGGCACGAGGGTGATGCAAATAATTATTTTATTGATAACCAGGTGATAACAGAGGAAATGCAAAATAATGGGGGAAAATTAAAAACAATACGCAAAGGGGACGCCGAGACAGGAATTACAATTAAAACCAGTGGGAATGGATCATAATTAGAACAGCAAAAGGATAATTCAGAGAATCAAGCCACAAATTAATCCAGTATATCAAAAATATATACACATATCCATTACTTAGCTATATCTGTACATCTGATTATGATAATTAAACTTTACATAAAGTGCAAGTGCCTCCAAAGTATAAATCTACATAAATTATATATCTCATATGTGAACAAATAGATGCAAGAAGGTGCTAGTGCTTCAACAGTATATGTATATATACAAAAGGGCTGATCCCTTATTGTTTGGATGTCAGTGTGAATCCTGTAGAGAGTAGTGCACTGACTTGGACATATGTGCTGCTGACAGATATGTACTTGTATCCACTATAAGCGTTTTAAAAAGGATGACCACATGTTCATTATACTCACGCTATAGCAGATACAGATCCCACTCCTGAATGGCGTCCACCCCGAAGCGCATTTTGGTTCTTGCCTTCGTCAGGGGGTGGCATGATTCGGAAAGAGCTATGAGTTAAATGGACAACTATGGCCAATCAGGATGGAGGTATGTCTCCACCAACCAATGGGTGCTGAGGAGGCATGGCACGATTCATGACGCGCACCAACGCTACAAGGCAACTATGGCGACCGCGTCATGTGACCCGTGACGCTGCGAGCACGTGATGGAGACACATTATCGGGGTGTCACGGGGCACATGTAGATACAGTCGGCGAGGATGACGTGGAGACCAGGGCGTTCATGCGTACCGCCTCTTCAGATTGAGTTTGGATGGATCGGATGAAATGCAGAATCTTCCTAATTTATAATAATTGATAAAGAGTATAGGCAGGGGCGTACATAGAATTCATGGGACCCTATATCAAAAGTTCCAATTGGGGCACCCCCCAAAAAAGAAAAAAAACAAAAATTAAATAATTGTCGGGATCACAGAAGAGCAGATCTCACAACTTTCCAGCCTTTATAAAGTAATTTTCCTCCTACTGAAGTCCTAGATTCCTATTTCATTGCCCCCATAAAGTATCATGCCAACAAAAGTGCCCCCCTAAACAAAGTTTGATACCCCCATGGTGAATTCCTCCACATGCACAGTATAATGACCCTACTGTACCCCACCTCAACTCCCAAGGAAAAGTATGATCCCCCCCAACTGTGACCCCCACACAGCCCTCCATGCACATTAACACCTTAATGACTGGATCACTTTCCGGTTTTGCTCCCCTTGTTCCCAGAGCTATAACTTTTTTACTTTTAGGTCAATATGGCCGTGTGAGGGATTATTTTCTGCGGGAGAAGTTGTACTTTTGAACGACATATCGTGTACTGGAAAGCGTGAAAAAAAATCTAAGTGCGGTGAAATTGCAAAAATATGCAATTCCACAGTTGTTTTTTTGACCACGTTCACTGAATACTAAAACTGACCTGCCATGATTATTCTCCAGGTCATTACAGGTTTGTAGACAGCAAACATGTATAGGTTATTTTTTATTGTAAGCTATGTCCCCACGATGCAGAAATGCTCCGGATTTTTTCCTGAGCGTTTCTGCATCTCCCTGGCAGAAAAAACGCATGCGGATTGTACATGCAGATTTTACATGCGTTTTTCCTGCCAGGGACAAGCAGATGTGAAGCGTACTTCACATGCATTTCTGCATGCGGGTTGACAAGCGCTTTCCAAGCGATTTTAGCATCACTTGGAAAGTGCTTGACAACTTGGTCACACTATATAAATCCATGCAACCGGCATGGATTTATATAGTGTGACCGAAAGAATGGTAAAAAAATAAATAAATATTATACTTACCTTCTGATGGCCCGCGGTGTGCTTGTCTTGGCTTGCCGGCAGCTCGCGGTAGACCAAAGGACCTGCCGACGTCAGCGGTCGCGTGACCCGTCACATGACTAAATGACGTCACCGCAGGTCCTTTTAGTCTACCGCGAGCTGCCGGCAAGCCGAGACAAGGACACCGGGGGCCATCAGAAGGTAAATATAATATTTATTGTATTTTTTTTTTACAGGTACTATGGTACCCGGGTCCAGAGGAGAGTCTCCACTTCTCCAAACCCGGGTACCATCCCCACATTGAACCGCATGTTATCCGCATATACAGATCCAGTGATGCGAATGACATGCGGTCCAATGCAAGTCAACGGCGGCGAAAACGCCGCGTTTCCGCGAAAAAATTGGTAGTGCTGCGGATTTTTCCGTAATGATAATCCGCAGCGGAAATTTCCGCAGCATGTGCACAGCACATGCGGATTATCATTGGGGAACATGGCAGATCTTCTACCAAGCGTTTTTTAAGCATTTCTGCAGTAGAATTGCCGCTGCGGAAACGCCTAAAAAAATGCATAGTGGGCACACAGCCTAAGTGGTGAAAAAAAATTCCAAAGTTTGCTTAAAAAAAAAAAAAAAAATGGCGCCATTTACCGAGACCCGTAGTGTCTCCATTTTTCGGGATCTGGGGCCAGGTGCTGGCTTATTTTTTGCACGTCGAGCTGACATTTTTATAGATACCATTTCAGGGTAGATCCGATGTTTTGATCGCCTGTTTTTGCATTTTATTGCAATGTTGCGACGATCAAAAAAACATAATTCTGGCGTTTAGAATTTTTTTCTCGTTACGCCATTTACCGATTGGATTAATTATTTTTTTATATTGATAAATCGGGCGATTCTGAACTCGGCGATACCAAATGTGTGTATGTGCGTTTTTTTGTTTTATTATTTTATTTTGAATGGGGTGAAAGGGGGGGGGGTGATTTAAACTTTTATATTTCTTTATATTTTTAAAAACATTTTTTTTTGTTACACTTTTTGCTTGCTTCAATAGTCTCCATAGGAGACTAGAAGCAGCACTTGTCTGATCGCCTCTGCTGCATACAGGTGATGAGCAGATCGCCTGTATACTGTGTTCCAAATTATTATGCAAATAATATTTTCTCAGATTTTCCCAAATTACCTATATGAATTGCAGTCATTGTAATTTTCCAGTCAAATAACTATTAGAGAGGTTTTTGTACAAACTGCCTATGATAACAGTATATTTAAAAAAAAAATAAAATACTCAAACTGCACTCAAAATGCATGTTCCAAATTATTATGCACAGCAGAGTTTTCAACCTTTTCATTTTAATAAAGAGCAAAGAAATGGTCATTTTTGAAATTATAAGCATTAGCAGTTTATTACAAACTGAAATCAAACAGTTTTCAACTCAAAACTTTATTCTAGGTGATGTTACATTTGCACATAGGACCCCTTGTTCGAAAGGAGCTTCTGAACTCTCTCGTCCATTGAATTTGTCAGGTTTTGGATGGTTTCTGCTTCAATTGTTTTGCATGAGGACAGAATACCCTCCCAGAGCTGTTGCTTAGATGTGAACTGCCTCCCGCCATCATAGACACTCCTTTTGATGATGCTCCAAAGGTTCTCAATGGGGTTGAGGTCAGGGGAGCATGGGGGCCACACCATAAGTTTGTCCCCTTTTATGCCCATAGCAGCCAGAAATGCTGGTGTGTTATGTGCAGCATGAGACAGTGCATTATCATGCATGAAAATGATCTTGCTGTGGAATGCACGGTTCTTCTTCTTGAACCATGGCAGGAAGTGCTGTTTGAGAAACTCAACATACATTATGGAGTTCATCTTTACCCCTTCAGGGATCATAAAGGGGCCGACAATCTCTCTCCCCATGATTCCAGCCCAAAACATTACTCCAACTCCTCCTTGTTGGCGCCGTAGCCGTGTTTGCATGGGGTGTCCATCAGCCATCCTCCACTCCATCCATGTGGACCATCGAGTGTTGCACGGCACTCATCGGTAAACAAAAGCTTTGAAGTCAGTCTTCATGTATTGTTTGGCCCACTGGAGCTGTTTCTGCTTGTGTGCAGTGGATAGAGGAGGTCGACAGGATGGCTTACGCACAGCTGAAAACCTCTGAAGGACCCTGCATCTTGTTGTTCTGGGGACGTTGGAGGCACCAGCAGATTTAAAAACTTGTCTGCTGCTATGACAAAGCTTTTTTGCCGCTGCTCTTTTAACCTGAAGTAATTGCCTGTAGGAAAGAGTCCTCAATTTTCCCTTATCAGCACGCACACGTGTGTACTGTGAATCAGCTACATACTTCTTGATTGTGCGATGATCACGATGAAGTGTCTTGGCAATGTTGATTGTAGTCATGCCTTGACCTAAACACTCCACAATTTGTTGCTTCTCAGCAGCCGACACATCCTTTTTCTTTCCCATTTTGGCAGAAAATGTAGGCTGCTTAATAATGTGGGACAGCCTTCTTAAGTAGTTTTGCCTTTCATTGGACACACCTGCCAAACTATCTCGCACAGGTGTCTGCAATTGCTTACAGTGATATAAAGAGCCATGACACACATCACCATCAATGAGTTTAACTGACAAACAAAAAAAATTCTTACCTTATCACTCCTAAACACTTTTTGCATAATAATTTGGAACACAGTGTATGCAGCAGATTTGCTCACTTGCTATGAGCGACTGACCACTAGCAATCAGGACATGACAACCACAGGGGTCTGCTGTAGACCCCGGGTTGTCATGCCAACTCATCGGTGATTGACAGTGGCATTTAACAGCCGTGGGTGGATCACGATTTCACCCATGGCTGTTGCGGGCACATGTCAGCTGTATAGATCAGCTGACATGTGCCTGGTTCAGTGCGGGCTTGGGGCGTACTAATACTAATACCAGGTCATAAAGGGGTTAAAGGGCCTACATACAGTATAATGGCACACACTATCCCTCCAAACAGTAAGATGGCCCCCACACAGTATGAAGGACCCCACACAAACCTTCACACTGTATAATTGCTTGCACACAGTATATTGGTTCCACATAACCCTCCAAATATTATAATGGCCCCACATAGCCTTCCATATAGTATAATGTGCCCCCCATAATCCTCCATATAGTATAATGCACTCTCCATGGTCCTCCATGCAATAAAATACACTCCTATGGTCCTCCATATAGTATACTGCACTCTTCATAGTCCTCCACACAATATATTGTAGCCCCCATGGTCCTGCATGCAATATAATGCAGCCCCCATAGGGCATAGTGCGGCCCTCATAGGGCATAGTGCGGCCACAGTCCTCCAGTAATATGTGCACCACATTTAAATGAATACACACTCACCGATCCTCGTACCCCCGCTGATTCAGTCTCTGCAGCGCGTCTCCTCAGCTCCACTGCCTGACCCAGTGGTGCGGTGAAGTGACGTCATCGCGCCGCTGCGTCAGATGCAGAGGGGGAATGATGGGAGAGGCAGGACCGGTTTTAGAGAAAGTGGGGCCCTAAGCAAAAGTTTACAATGGGGCCACAAATGCTCACATATTGCACCATCACACTCACAGATTTTGGTTGTATTTACATGCTCTGAGCACAGGCCATTAAACGGGCGTGATTGACAATACTGAAGTCGTTCTATACTTTTTCCCCGGCCTTTTTACACCGACTGAGGAAGAATGATGGGGACAGGACAATCAATAATAGATCAATCTGTCCCCATACACATCATGTTATCAGCAGCACATCTGCAGCTTACACCGGGCAATGTGCTGCTGAGAACAATGATGTTTGTTTTGCCATAAACAATCCAATCACCCGATGAATGAGCAGCATTTTGCTAGTTTCTTGGATGATTGCCGATATGTTTACACCTATGAGCGCTCGTCTGTGCAGGCAGGATTTATAAATGTGGAAACTATACACACACAAACACATACACACACAGCGTCTGATACTGCCACTGTGTCTATACCTGGCCATCTACATATACTATTAACATACATACAAGTTAGAATAATGCAATAAAATATATAAACAAACATGCACACACACGTACACGGCACACACACGTAACACACATGTACATGGCACACACTTATACACGGCACAAACATGCACACACACATGCTGCAGAACAAATGCTCAGCAGATACACACATTACACACAGCACATGACTACATGACAACACATGTTGATATAAACACATACAGCTATCTCACAGACAGCACCCACCTCACATACACACTGCTTTATACTGCAGGAGCAGCACAGAACACAGGTGGACACAGGAGCACTGATGTGGCAGCTCAGGTTGGTAGATGCCGTCTCTGGCTCCCCCTCCCCCAGAGGTCCGTGCAGGAGGACAGGAGCACGCTCCTCTTTCATTCCAGGCCTTCATCAAAGGTCCTGAAGCTCCCCAGACTGCAAGACCTGTAGTGACATCATGGTCACATGACAAGTCACATGATCGTGATGTCACTACAGGTCCTCAACCAGTCTCCATCAGAAGCTTCACTGACAATGCTATTATCAGTGAAGCTCCTGCTGTAGACAGTGGGGGCATGATGCGGGGGAGGGTCCAATGCGGGGGGGGGGCTCCAATGACATCGGGCCCTCCCAGCTCACAGGCCCCATAGCAGTTGTGTGGTCTGCCGCCATTGGGGGTACTCCACTGAGTATAGGTTATATATCACTGCAATACACAGGAAGCGGGGGTAGTGAGTGTTAAATGTACATAAGACTATAAATCATATCATAAAATATTCTGTGTGATCAGGTGATAATAAATGCTAAACATATATATTATACGGATATTAGTCCCCATATACAAAGTTTAATGAATTCGACTAAAAATAACCATGATAGTAGATGGAGAAAAGGGGGAATAAATACTAAGTGATTATTAATACATTTATTGAAATTGTGATAATTAATAGTGAATGTTTATATAAATATATAAAAATGCAGTGACATGTGAACAATAAATAAAGGTTCAGTGACATGAAAAAATATATAAAATATAATAATTTATATATATATTTTTATATAAAATATAAGAAAATTACTGTGACGTGAACAATGAATAAAGGAAGGGAAGGGGAAAAAAAAGGAGGGGAGGGGCGGTGAGAGGAGGGGGAAAAGGTGAACGTGAGGAAAAACTAAAAAGATAATATTAATACATATATACATGATATCATAACATTGTAATTCTTTTTTTAATATCCATACGTGTACTCTCTTAGTGTTTACACTATAGTATAAAGAATAATACAGACATCAGCTGTTATACATTATACACAGGGGTGGATTAAGGATAGCCAGGGCCCCGGGCAGTTGAGACTGCGTGCCCCCCCCTCTCATGACAGGTCGGGGGTCACCATATACCTGAAACATTATTATTGAAAAAAATATCTGCCGAGTGAAACTAACCTAAAAAACAGCTTTAATCTAAAATTTACTTTCAGTTAAAAAAAAAAATACTTTAACCCATAGTATTGAACAGACCAACTTTAATATGTAAACAAGTCTCTTGCCAATTTTCACAAGGTTTTCATATCAATAGTGCAACAAACACAGAATACAGTAGAAAACATTAACAATATAACACTTCCATTACAATAGAAACAGTCATATCAATAAAGTGTCAAATGCATAATAAATAAATATATATTTTTCAAAAGCTGTCAGAACCATAAACTGTAGAACCAAAGTATCCTCTTACTAAGCCTAAGCTCAAGCATACCAGATAGTTTTGTGTATGCTACTTGTTACATTTAATAGGTTAATTTGACCTTTAACCAAGGGATGTTAGTAAAGATTTGTCTCTGGAAGTGTCACCAATTTCCCCTGTATGAGGTTGACCAATCAAACTGGAGGCATGAAGGAAAAAAAAGAAAAACCAACAGATTAAGGCAAGACCTCACCTTTTCTGAGTAATATAAGACTCATGTTTAAAGCAATACTCCAGGTTTTTTTGTATTACGGCACTGGAGTAGAGCCACTAATCTAAGTTCCCTGCCCCTAGTCTCACACTTACCAACGGGCATCTTCATCTGTATTCCTTGAGTCTCCTGTCATTCTCCAGCAGTTTGTGACCTGCCTGATTGCTCCAGTATTTGCTGGCCTATCAGGAACTCAATTTAAGTCCATGAGATCCAGAACAAGGCCAGCAACAGGCTGTCACACTTACACTGAGAGCTTCTGACCATTACTTCAGGTCAGTCCAAAGTTGCAGTCAATACATGGCTGTGGGACTGAAGCGGCACTGGGAAAAGCTGAAGACAGTGGCTAGTAAGTATAATAGGGTTAAGGACCCACTAGTTTAGTTGCATCACTCCAGTGCTGAAATTAAAAAAAACAAACCCTGGAGTGGGGCTTTAACCAGGTCACAAAACTGTCACTAGCAGTGATTACTGTGCAGGCGGAGGAGAGCAAAGGTGTGTGATTCCATATACTGCTCTGTATCTATCTCAGGCTGTGTGGAATAATGCCCTGATACCTGCGGTAAATGCTGAGCGCTGTATGTGACACGTGCTGATCGGACACTGCAGCTCTCATCTCAGGACTGTCCTGCTGCTTTAAGACTAGAGCTGTAGTGTGTGATCAGCACTTGTAACAAACAGCGCTCAGAATTTAGCCCAGGTGCCTGAAAGTTATTCACCAAAGCCTGGGACGGATGCTGAGCAGTATATAGAATCATACACCACTGCATAGCAATCAATAGAAGTGAGTTTTCTTTTTTTAACAAGTTAGACATGAGTATTATATACAGAGAAAGCCAGCTCTCATATCGTCTGCGATTGTGCGCTTTATCCTCTGCCTGACACCTCCGGCATATTATTGGATAACATCATATAGGGGAAAAAGTAAATGCCCCCTTAGTTGAAGGGGAAATTGGCATAAAGTTTACAAGTTAATATCTCTGCAACGGAGATGATAAATAAAAAAAAGCAATGTTTTATTCATATCTTCAGGCACTTGAATGTGAAGCAACTAGTTCCACTTTAAAAAGGGAATCGTTTAATAAGATGAACCTGGCCCAAACCATATATATAGGCATGCAGATCCTTGAAACCTAAATCCAATGACACCTTTATATCTTTTATCTGTTACTGCATACACAATAAATCAGTTTTGTAACTGGGCTTACAATATAACTAGTGGGAATTGTTTTCCTTAGACTAATTGTTCCACTAATAATGTTATCATGTCCTGCATGATTGAGTGACATTTGCAAGAGCAGTGTCACCAACAGCTCTTTGTAAATTTCAGCATCCCTGATCATGCACAGTAAGCCAGGTGTGCACCTTGGCTTCATCAGAACAATGGGCATGGCCGGGTATGCAGCATGGATGCAGGACACAGCCAGCTGCGGAATTTGCAGAGAACTGTCTGTAAAGGTGGGCTGTGTCCTGTGTCATAATTGCCTGTAGTTAATACACAGTGTGCCGATAAAGTTGCATAAGTGTAAAGGGTGCATAAGTACGTCTGCCTTATTGCGCAATGTCAAGGAGGCAAAGATTTGCAAAGAGCCAGTGGTAACAATGCTTTGCAAATAATGTCACTCATGCCCACAGGGGTATACCATGATTAGTGGAACAATTAGTCTGGGGAAAATAACGCCCTCACAACTAGTCCCCCAGTACTTAGCAAATTGCAAGCCCCGTTATAAAATTGATCTTCTGCATAGGTAGCAATTAATAAGCCCAAAAAAGCCTTGTAAGAAGGGTATAAAGGGATCAAGAAATATGTGGTTACAGATTGGAGATCCTGGAGAAGCAGACAAGTTCCCTTTAAAATAAACATTTATTACAAATGAATAGACATGACTACTAAATTAACATTTTTTTTTCCTACATTTCTTGGCGCTGTATTCATCAATTATTTGGGATAGGTCCAGGGTTTTCAAAAGTTTGCATTCAATACTTAAAAGAGACAGGTGATTTAACCGTTCTTGGCCCATTTTACTCCTTAGTTCGTTTTTTATCCTCTTCAATTTGGAAAAAGACCTCTCGCCAGCACAGTTTGATACCATCATACTCAAATATATTCTAAGTATAATTTCAGTGTTACAAAATGTCTGAGTAAGGTTATGCTCATGTAGAAATAGAAACAAATTCAGTTCTGTCAAGTCATTTTGTATGGTCTTCTCTCTTATAAAGGAGGTGGATAAAAATTTGGAGAACTGAACCAACTCTGTTTCAGTTACACCTGGCATTAGGGCTTCTGGATATGAGCAAACAAGATTGCTTCCAGCTTTTTTTTATCTCCAATGGAGAAAGTGGGGACAAATTTGCTAAAAAGCCAAATTTGGAGCAAACATCTGTATATGCTCCAAGACGTTGACTCAGGCCACTCATTAGGTTATCTACCAGACTTAAGGCCCCGTCACACTTAGCGACGCTGCAACGATCCCGACAACGATACAACCTGTCAGGGATCATTGCTGCGTCACTGTGTGGTCACTGGTGAGCTGTCAAACAGGCAGGCTCACCAGCGATCAGGGGAGCAGCGACATCGTGGAAAGAATCTTTCCACGATGTCCTGCTCCTGGTTACGAGCCTGCTGAAGCAGGAGCAGGCTAGTAACCATGGTAAACATCGGGTTACTAGGGGCACACGCGCACCTAGTAACCCGTTGTTTATCATGGTTACCACTCTGCTACGGTGAGCAGGAGGTTACCGCTCACTTTAGCAGTCTCGTAACCATGATAAACAAAGGGTTACTAGGGGCACGTGTGCCCCTAGTAACCCGATGTTTATCACGGTTACCAGCCTGATCGCTGCTCCCGCTGGTCACACACAGCGATGTGTGCTGACCAGCGGGAGGGCAACGACCAAAAAATGGTCCAGGACACTTTGCAGCGTTCAGCGACCTCACAGCAGGTGTTATGATCTGCTACAAGCACTAAGGAAAGACAGGAGATCTGTCCTTACAATAGAACTAAGCTAGATCCCTACGATGTAACGGGGAAACTGATCCTGCGATCAGACCCGCTAAAGTCCTCAGCTAGTCTGAACGAAGACCTATAGATGTGAGGAAGGGATCCCTACAAGAACTAGTGACTGGGAGAAAGATGGACACCTCCTAGCAGAAATTGTATCAGTAAAAAGACAAACAAACAACATAGAACATAGAGGTCAAAAGACCTAGCTAAACTGACTGAGAAAGGTTACAAAGCACCTAGCTAGCTTAAGAGTAGAAATTACAATGAAGTCCAGCATGGCCAGAAGGGCGGAGCAGGATTAAATAGGCAAAAAAGGTCATGTGACCAGCAAAATAGAAAAAACCTAACAGGAGAGTTCTAACAGTACCCCCTCTTCTATGAGGATCCTCCGGATCCCCTAGGCCCAGGCTTATCAGGAAACCTCTTGTGAAACGCTCTGACAAGTCTGGAAGCAGAAACATCATCCGCCCTCACCCATGAGTTATCCTCGGGACCGAAACCCTTCCAAGCGACGAGATACTGCAAACTCCCCCTATACCGTCTAGAATTAAGGATGCGGGAAATTTCATATTCCCCGTCCTCCACCACCGGAGGAACAGTGGCAGTGGCGTCTCTTTCTGATACATCAGCTTTTTTCAATAGAGAAACATGAAACACCGGATTAATCTTCCAGGAGGTAGGAACCTCCAACCTAACAGCAGATTGGTTAACTACCTGAAGCACCTTAAAGGGCCCTACAAACTTGGGACCCAATTTTTTCGAAGGAATCCTCAACCGCAGATTCTTAGAGGACAACCAAACCATGTCACCAACCGTAAACAAAACCTCTTGACGTTTCCTGTCAGAGTACCTCTTAGATTTTTTGTTAGCCTCCTGAAGATTACCACGCACATCCGTCCAAACTCTCTCCAAATCAATGGAAAAACTCTCCTCCTCAGGCACAGCCGATACCAATTTGGAGAATGACCCAAAACACGGATGTCTCCCAGAACAACAAAAAAAAGGTGAACACCCAGCAGAAGAGGATGTATGGTTGTTAAGAGCAAATTCAGCAAGCGGCAGAAACTCAGACCACCCCTCTTGATTGTCTGCCACAAAACAACGCAAGAACTGCTCAACATACTGATTCTTCCTTTCTGTCTGGCCATTAGACTCAGGATAATATCCAGATGAAAACAACAAATGAACTCCCAACCTGTCACAAAAGGCACGCCAAAAACGAGCCACGAACTGAGGTCCCCTATCAGAAACAATGTCAGTAGGAACACCATGGAGTCTGACAATTTCCTTGACAAAGGCCTTAGCGAGTGTCTTAGCGCAGGGCTGTTTGATGAAGGGAACCAAGTGACACATCTTGCTAAAACGGTCCACGACCACCCAGATGACCGTGAAACCCTCAGAGGCAGGAAGGTCAGTAATAAAGTCCATAGCCAGATGTGTCCAAGGTGCACTAGGAACCTCCAGAGGGCAAAGCAACCCCACAGCAGGAGTATGTGAAGACTTAGATCTAGCACACACAGTACATTGACGCACCCACATAATGACTTCCTTCTGCCATCCAGGCCACCAAAAACTGCGACCTACAAGTCCCTTGGTCTCAGAAATTCCTGGATGACCTACCAACCGAGACTCATGACACTCAACAAACAAATCTCTCCTAAAGGTCCTAGGGACAAACAGCCTCCCATGGGGAGTGTTAGATGGGGCATTCTCCTGTGCTTTAAGAATCTCATCTTCCAAAACGGAGTCCAATGCAGCAATCACAACACCTTCTTGTAAAATGCTCTCCTCCTCAGCACCGACCATGGGAGAAAAGCTGCAAGACAAAGCATCAGCTTTAACATTCTTGGTACCCGGGATGTAAGTAATGGAAAAATTAAACCACAAAAAAAAAAGTGCCCACCTAGCCTGGCGGGCATTCAAGCGCTTGGCAGCATCAAGATAGATCAGATTTTTATGATCAATGAAAACCTGAATGGGAAATTCAGCACCTTCCAAGAGATGACGCCAGTGTTCAAATGCGAGTTTAATAGCCAGCAATTCCCGATTACCAATATCGTAATTAAGTTCAGTCTCTGAAAATTTTTTTGAAAAAAAGGCACAGGGATGTACTCCATCCTTGTTTTCCTGAGACAACACCGCACCGACCCCCACAGAAGAAGCATCAACCTCAACCAAAAACGGCTTAGTCACATCAGGCTGCATAAGGATGGGGGCAGAGCTGAACCTCTCCTTTAGAAACACAAAAGTTTCAATGGCCTCAGTAGTCCACTGAACCGTATTAGCACCTTTCCTGGTGAGATCGGTCAGTGGTTTAACAATAATAGAAATTTTTTTAATGAATTTTCTGTAATAATTGGCGAAACCCAAAAACCTCTGTATCGATTTCAAACCAATAGGCCTAGGCCATTCCTGCACAGCTTGAACTTTCACCGGGTCCATCTCAAAGCCCTCGCTGGAGATAATGTAGCCCAAAAAACTAATTCTCTGTACAGCGAACTCACATTTCTCTAGCTTAGCAAAAAGCGAATTGTCAATTAATAACTGTAATACCTCACGTACGCTCCGCCAATGAGACTCCAGATCAGGCGAATAAATCAAAATGTCATCCAAATACACAACCACATTTTTGCCGATCAAAGGTCTAAGGATGTCATTAATAAGATTCTGAAAAAATGCTGGTGCATTGGTAAGACCAAAAGGCACAACCAGATTCTCAAAATGACCCACAGGAGTGTTAAAAGCAGTCTTCCATTCATCACCCTCCTTCATGCGCAACAAATTGTATGCCCCCCGGAGATCAATTCAGAGTAGAACCACAATCCACAAATACCCGAAATTCAATTAATTCTTCCTGAGCTGCCGTAGTAGCAGAAAGAAATACCCCCTTAGTGTTTAAACAGGCTATACCGGCGTAACTGACCTTTTTTTTTTCTTTGTTCATACGAAGCACACAGTTCTTAATGAAATGGTCAGATTTTCCGCAATAAAAGCACAAACCTTCAGAAAACCTGCGGTCTGTTTCCTGAGAGCGGGGTGACATCGCCCCAATCTCCATCGGCTCTCCAATGTCAGTACAGACCCTCTCAAGACTAGGAGCTGACATGGCAAAGGATTTACTCTCATTAACCCTTGCACGCAGTCTCCTGTCCACCCGTATAGCTAATTGCATTGCCTCCTGCAAGTTTCCAGGTGTAGGATAAGCAATAAGCAGATCCTTAACCCTTTCACCTAGCCCAGCAAGAAACAAACCTTTCAGAGCTGAATCGTTCCACCCCACCTGAGCAGACCACCGACGGAAGTGAGTACAATAATTTTCCACACTACCTGATCCCTGCCTCAAAAGTCTCAATTCCGTCTCAGCTGATGAGACACGATCAGGATCATCATACAACAACCCCAAAGCAGAAAAAAAACTATCCACTGATCTAAAGCACGGATCACTAGGTTGGAGAGAAAAGGCCCATCCCTGAGGTTCTTTGCGCAAAAGTGATATTATGAACCCTATGCGCTGTGATTCATCACCAGAGGATCTGGGTCTCAAACGAAAATACAATAAACAAGCATTTTTAAAGGAAAAAAAATCTTGTTGTTCACCAAAAAATAAATCAGGCAATCTTACCTTTGGCTCCACAAAATGCGCTCCAGAACAGCTACTCACGTGTTGTTGGAGCTCGGCCACCTCCAGCGAGAGTCCCTGCAGGCGTTGAGCCAAATCCTGAACCGACACCATGATGGAAACTGGAAGTCTTTCCTTAGAGATATTTTTGGCTGGACTTACTGTTATGATCTGCTACAAGCACTAAGGAAAGACAGGAGATCTGTCCCTACAATAGAACTAAGCTAGATCCCTACGATGTAACGGGGAACCTGATCCTGCGATCAGACCCGCTAAAGTCCTCAGCTAGTCTGAACGAAGACCTATAGATGTGAGGAAGGGATCCCTACAAGAACTAGTGACTGGGAGAAAGATGGACACCTCCTAGCAGAAATTGTATCAGTAAAAAGACAAACAAACAACATAGAACATAGAGGTCAAAAGACCTAGCTAAACTGACTGAGAAAGGTTACAAAGCACCTGGCTAGCTTAAGAGTAGAAATTACAATGAAGTCCAGCATGGCCAGAAGGGCGGAGCAGGATTAAATAGGCAAAAAAGGTCATGTGACCAGCAAAATAGAAAAAACCTAACAGGAGAGTTCTAACAGCAGGGGCCTGATCGTTGCAAAGTGTCACACATAGCGACATCGCTGGTGAGGTCGCTGTTGCTGCTGTGTCACGGTTTTGGTGACGCGATCTCGCTATGTGAGACGGGGGCTTTAGAAAAACTTCAGCTTTGAATTTATCCCTTGGTGTTAAAAGAGTTGCTTCGGAGTTACCATCATCAAAGCAGCGATTTCTTTTCCGAATTCGACGTACAGAAGAATTATACATATTATGGCCACAAAGCTTGACAGCTTCACTTTCATATGCATCAAATTCTTCCCTCAGACTACTGACAAAGTCTAACAAAGACTGAAGTAAAGCTACAACAGTATTTAAATTTAAACCTGCCTCTTGAAACGACAGATTGGTTTTATGAAATCGATCCAAAATTGCATGCCACACTACAAGAATGAAGGTAGAATCAAGTTCACTGAATTTCTCACCCAAAGCCTCAGCCTCATTTTTACATGAGCTGAAGTCAGGGTCTGTAGCCATGCAGTCTAAAAGATTACATATTGACTCATATCCCTTGTACAAAGCTAAAGCTGCTTCATATCTTGCTGACCACCTTGTGGTAGAAAGCTGTATTACAACTGGTAACTAGTGTTGAGCGATACCTTCCGATATCAGGAAATATCGGATCGGATTGGATCGGGCCGATACCCAAAAAGTATCGGATATCGCCGATTCCGATACCGGAAACCAATGCAAGTCAATGGGACACAAATATCGGAATGAAAATAAACCCTTTCTTTCCTTGTCGGTTAATTCTACATGAAGGAAAACAACTAACAATAATGTAGAATGTATTGGGGGAGGTGGTTGCCCAAATCGATGGGAACAGTGCTCACAGTGAAACATGAAAAGCCGGCAATTCAGCAGCGGCTTACACCGGTACCCGACAATTTAGAACAGAAAGAATAGAGCTTCACACATAGATTAGATAGATAGAAATATGTCAGTCACATATATATGAAGTACAGTGACAGTGTTAGTTACTGTACTTGTCATTTAGTGTAAAGGATTTATTTAAAAAAATATTAGTGTTTTCATGCACCGTCTCTTTAAAAAAGCCGGCTGGCAATTCAGCAGCGGTACCCGACAATTTATAACAGACAGAATAGAGCTTCACACATAGATTAGATAGATAGAAACATGTCAGTCACATATATAAGAAGTAAAGTGACAGTGTTGCTTACTGTACTTGTCATTTAGTGTAAAGGATTTATTTAAAAAAATATTAGTGTTTTCATGCACCGTCTCTTTAAAAAAGCCGGCCGGCAATTCAGCAGCGGTACCCGACAATTTATAACAGAAAGATAGAGCATCACACATAGATTAGATAGATAGAAACATGTCAGTCACATATATAATAAGTACAGTGATAGTGTTGCTTACTGTACTTGTCATTTAGTGTTAAAATAAAGGATTTATTAAAAAAAAAAATTGGCGTGGGGTTCCCCGTAATTTTAGTCTCTAGCGGAGGTTAAGCAGACAGCTGGGGCAGATGTTTGAAGCCTGGGAAGAGGGTAATACCCATGGAGCTTCCCAGGCTACTAATATCAGCCCCCAGCTGAATACCTAGCCTTTACTAGCTATTAAAATGGGGGACCACCCCAAAAAATGACGTGGGGTCCCCCCTATTTTAATAGCTAGCAAAGGCTAGGCAGACAGCTGGGGGCTGATATTAATAGTCCAGGAAGGGTGCCATGAATATTGGCCCCCTCCCAGGCTAGAAACACCAGCCGTCAGCCGCCCCAGAAATGGCGCATCCATAGGATGCGCCAATTCTGGCACTTAGCCTCGCTCTTCCCACTGCCCTGTAGCTGTGGCAGTGGGGTAATAGGGTTGGGGTTGATGTCCGCTTATAATGCCAGCTGACATCAAGCCCAGGTTAGTAATGGAGAGGCGTCTATAAGACACCCCCATTACTAACCCCATAGTCAAAGGTAAAAAAAAGCACAAACACCCAGAATAAAGTCCTTTAATTGAAATAAAGACACAATTCTTTATTGTTCTAAATTAAACCATACTTACCATCACGCCCATTCCAGCTGAAGCCAACGATCTCCTGCAATAAAAATAAAATAATAAACCAACATCATCCTTACCTTTCGATGGTTCCCAGGACAGCTCCAGCTCTGCTACATCGAGATGACAGGCTGGACCGCAGCAGAAAGCTGCCATCCAGCCTGTCATCCCGCAGACATTGAGAAGCGCAGGCATGCTTGCGCTCCTCAGTGTCTGGCTGTGACGGCATCCAGATGAGCCGACAATTAACTCAGCTCACCTCATGCACGTCACTGACAGCGTGGGAGAATTCTCCTGCGCATGCGGTGAGCGTGAGAGACTCGGCTCATCGGGATGCCGTCACAGCCTGACACTGAGGAGCGCAAGCATGCCTGCGCTTCTCAGTGTCTGCGGGATGACAGGCTGGATGGCAGCTTTCTGCTGCGGTCCAGCCTGTCATCTCGATGTAGCAGAGCTGAAGCTGTCCTGGGAACCATGGAAAGGTAAGGATGATGTTGCTTTATTATTTTTCTTTTATTGCAGGAGATCGTTGGCTTCAGCTGGAATGGGCGTGATGGTAAGTATGGTTTAATTTAGAACAATAAAGAATTGTGTCTTTATTTCAATTAAAGGACTTTATTCTGGGTGTTTGTGTTTTTTTTTAAATACTTTAATAGAAATTCATGGCGGTCATGTCTAATATTGGCGTGACCCCATGAATTTCGGGCTTAGGGCCAGCTGATAATACCAAGCTGGCCCTAAGCCCGAAATTCATGAAATAGTAAAAAAAAAAGGGCTTCCCTATATCGTTGTGTCCGGCCAGGTACAAATAGACAGCTGGGAGTTGGGGGCAGCCCGCTCCTGGATTCTGTACCTGGCTGGCATACAAAAATATGGCAAAGCCCACATCAAAATTTTGGGGAAAAATTAATTAAAAAATAAATAATAATTTAGGGACTGCATCTTTATTAACCCCTCAAGTGTCATTTAGTGTTAAAATAAAGGATTTATTTAAAAAAAATTGGCGTGGGATCCCCCATAATTTTAGTCTCTAGCGGAGGTTAAGCAGACAGCTGGGGCAGATGTTTTAAGCCTGGGAAGGGGGTAATACCCACGGAGCTTCCCAGGCTACTAATATCAGCCCCCAGCTGAATACCTAGCCTTTACTAGCTATTAAAATGGGAGACCCCCTCAAAAAAAATGACGTGGGGTCCCCCGTATTTTAATAGCTAGCAAAGGCTAGGCAGACAGCTGGGGGCTGATATTAATAGCCCAGGAAGGGTGCCATGAATATTGGCCCCCTCCCAGGCTAGAAACACCAGCCGTCAGCCGCCGCAGAAATGGCACATTTTTAGGATGCGCCAATTCTGGCACTTAGCCTCGCTCTTCCACGCTGCCCTGGTGCGGTGGCAGGGGGTAATAGGGTTGGGGTTCATGTCAGCGCCAGCTGCCATGAAGCCCAGGTTAGTAATGATGGGCGTCTATAAGACACCCCCATTACTAACCTACAAAGTGTTAAAAAGAAAAAAACACACTACACACAGAAAAAAATAATTTATTTGAAATAAAACACACCATTTTATTTAATTCTTAGCTTACTAAAAAAAATAGTTACCAGTCCACGTTCCTGCGCTGATCTCCCATGCACAGCTGTCACATCTGGAGATGGTGACAGCTGTGCATGGCTGCTGTAAGCTCACACTGCCGGGAACACGTCCACTCCCGGCAGCGGGAGCCACTGACTGAGCTCACCGGAGTGCATTCAGTCAGCGCAGCTCCGGAGACCTCCTTTACGGCACTGCTGTACTGTGGGAATTTCTCACGGTACAGCAGGGCCATAAAGGAGCTGACCGGAGCAGCGCTGCCTGAACTCCGGCGAACCCGCTTATGCAGTGACGGGGCTGCTTTACGGCCCCGTCATTCTAGCGGCGGCAGCGGTTCAGAGCGGTCACATTCTATGTGGCTGCTCTAAACTGGAGATCATCGTGGGACACTCGTGGACTACTACGGAGGGGTAAGGATAAGGTTGTGGTTTATTATTTTATATTTTATTACAGGAGATCGATGGCTTCGGGGAATTAGGTGTCTAGGTGAGTATAGATGTATTTTTTTATTTTTTACTTTATTTTAGGTGACGATCGGCGGGGACAGGTAATGTATAAACTAATTTATTTTAGGTAACCACTGGCCACCAATGAAATGTATTTAAAATTTATTGGGGACACAGTAGGGCAATTTAAATAGCAGGATCAGGCTGATGGGAACTACTGCTCCCATCGAGCTGATCCTGCTGGCAGGAGTGGACGGGGGACAGACATAGGCCGATGGGAGTAGTAGTGTCACATCGGCCTATGTCTGCCTGCACGCACACACCTGCAGACATCGCACAGACACCCGCAGACACCAATCATGACGGGCTGATGGTCTGCGAGGTGAGGCTGACCTGTGCGGCCGTGGGAAAGTTCATGTGAGTTCATGCAATGCAGTCAAGCATGAACTCACATGAACCCTCTGAGGGCACCGCGGCGACTTCAAATGAACAGCTGATCGGCATCACCTGATACCTCAGCTGTTCATTTGAAATAACCGGCGGGAGAGCGCAGCACAGAATGGGAAAGCCGGCGGTGAAGTCTTTTTCCGCTCCCCGCTCCTTGGTGCTGTGCTCCCCGCCCTGTCCTAACTTACGATCAGGATGGGAGGTGGCGAGGGGAGCGGAGGATCGGGGTGGGAGGCTGCGGGGAAGCGAGTATGGGGCTGAGTGATTGTTTAAAAGCCGGCGGGCGGTAAAAAGCCGCCGGCTTTTAAACAATCAGGAGAATTCTCCCACGCTGGGATGGCATTCTGATGACAGGCTGGATCTCAGCTGAGCTCTGCCATCCAGCTTGTCATCCTTCAGAGACACTGCAGAGCGCAGGCATTATGGGAACTTCCGATTCCGGTATCCGATATTGTAAAAATATCGGAACTCAGTATCGGAACTCCGATACCGCGAATATCGGCCGATACCCGATATTACAGTATCGGAATGCTCAACACTACTGGTAACCCAAGAGGTTTTAGTTTTTCTGCAAGCACCCTCCATCTACCAGTAGATGATGAAAAAAATACATAAAGTTGTTCCAAAGTGTTGAAAAATCTATATATCTCTGGAATACTTTCAGCACTATTTTTCCCTACCAGGTTAAGGGAATAGGCCGCACAGGGAATGAATGTGGCATAAGGGCATACATTTCTAACATGTGCTTGGACCCCATTGTACTTCCCACTCATATTGGCAGCATTATCATAAGACTGACCACGACAATCTTTAATATTAATACCGTTTTTAGAAAGCATATCAACAATCAACTCGGCTATTTGTTTGCCAGTGTGACCAATAACAGGAATGAATTGTAAAAATCTTTCAACGGGTCCAGTGGGCAAAGCATAACGGACAATAAATGTTAGTTGGTCACAGTTGGAAACATCTGGCGTAGAATCCACAGAGAGCGAGTAAAATTTTGCTTTCTTTAATTCTTGCACAATAAGTGAGAGTACATTGGTTCCTAAAATCTGTACCAGCTCTTCACACACAGTAGAAGACAAATATGATGTATACCCCCTGCCTTTATTTGCATGTTGTTTTATGTGTTGATCTAGAAATTCATCCACATTCGCCATTACTTCCATGAACCCAAGATAATTACCATTATGAGAAGAGCCAATTATTTCATCTTTTCCCCTAAAAGGAAGCCCTCTTTCAGCAAGGAACATTATAACTGAAAGGGATCTTTTTAAAACTTTGCACCAATATAATTTCTCACTTTCCATTTGCAAGAGCATCTGACTGTCCACCCGACAGAATGTCTGTTGTCTGCTCACTACTGATAGAACAGATTGCTTGTGGTGCTCACTATATTCATGAGTAGCTAGCCTGTCTTCAGCATGTTTCCAGTCATTGAAACCATACGTAAATACACCACGCCTGCTAGAAAGCAGTTTACATGGAAAACAGTACAATTTGCCTTGAGATGGTGAATAGCATAACCAATTTCTTGATGACATTTCATTTGTTTTTGGGTTTACATGTATGAACACTTTTTTGTTACAGTACCTATGATAGTTAGCAGTTGTAAGCACAGCGGAGTTGTGGAAGTCTGCCTCAGAGTTTTGGAAAAAAATATCTCCTTTTGAAATACAATATTCTTGCATTTCTTTTGAAATTTGTTCACCCCACAGCCCAATATCTGATGGAAACTCTGAAACAGCTTCCAGCCCTTCCTGAGCACATTCCATTTCGTCAATGACATTTTCTGGTTCTGCGTCAGGTGTTTGGGGCACTACAATTAACCGGTTCCCGACCGCCCACTGTAGATAAACGTCGGCGCTTGCTGGGCTCTGTGCAGCGCCGACGTTTAAAAACGGTGGGTGGTCTCGCAGCGCTCAGGACCCCCAGGGTCCTGCAAGCGCTGCGATTCCGGTGCAGAGCGTTAGCTCTGACAGGGGACATCATCGGGACCTGATTGGATCAGGTCCCAATGATGTTAACCCTTTGCTGTCTTCTATATGCCGCGATCTATAGTGATCGCGGCATATAGAAGACAGCAGGAGGAGAGGGGGTCGTCCACTTACCTCTGCGACGGCCCCCTTATACCTTCCAGGACCTGACGTTGCTATGGCAGCTGGAGGTCACATGACCGCCTCCAGATCTGCCATATATGGTGTCCTGCCTGGCTGGAGACTCTGACTGTGAAACAGTCAGCGAAGATCTCATGTAATGTAATACATGTCTATTACATTACATGAGATCAGTGATCAGAAAAATAAAAATTCATGTCTCCATACAGGGACTAAGTAAAAATGTAAAAAAAATGTTTTTAAACTGTTAAAAAAAATCACAAAATAAATAAAAATAAATAAATAAAATATTAAACCAATAAATTTGTATATTTATGCAAAACCAAAAAAAGTACACATATTTGGTATTGCCACGTCCGAAACAACCCGATCTATAAAACTGTCACACTAATTAACTCCTTCTGTGCACACCGTAATAAAAATAAATAAAAAACGGAGCAAAAAAATATGCTTTTTCATCATATTGCCAAACAAAAAGTGGAAAAAATGCGATCAAAAAGCAAAATGGAAATAAAAATGGTACCGCTGAAAACGTCATCTTGTTCTGCAAAAAAAAAACCGCCATACAGCTCCATCAGCCAAAAAATAAAAAAGTTATAGCGCTCAGAATAAAGCGATGGAAAAAAAATATTTTTTCTATAAAATTGTTTTATTGTGTAAAAGCGCCAAAACATAAAAAAAATATACAGTAAGTGTAGTATCGCTGTAAATGTACCGACCCGAAGAATAACGCTGCCTGATCACTTTTACCACACGCAGAACGGCATAAAAAAACCCCTCAAAAAACAATTCCTGAATTGTTGGTTTTTGTTAATTTTACCTCCCAAAAAACTGAATAGAAAGCGATCAAAAAATGTCACGTACCCAAAAATGGTACCAATAAAAATGTCAACTCGTCCCACAAAAAACAAGCCATCACATGACTCGGTCGGCCGAAATATGGAAAAATTATAGCTCTCAAAATATGGCGATGCAAAAACTAGATTTTGCAAAAAAAAGCGTCTCTTAGTGTGTGACAGCTGTCAGTCATAAAAACCCGATATAAATCTGGTATCTCTGTAATCGCACCAACCCGAAGAATAAAGTAATCTAATCAGTTATATCACACGAGGAATGGCGTAAAAAATAAATAAAACCAATTCTTCACCTGCTACTGATTTGTTTATTATGTCTCCCAAAGAGCGCAGTAAGGCTCTGCTCATTTATCCTGCGCTCTGCGCTAAGCGCTTACACCAGAGTTTCCGTGTAAATCTCTGAAATACGTGATTCAGACGGAACCCATGACGGAAGATTCCCTGTAATGAGGCAGATATAGGCCACTGTGGATGCCGTCTGGCCTGTGATCCCACGGTGTCATTCGTTTTAGGCGTGCATAAAAGTGCGGTTGGCCACAGTTTTGTGCACTTCTGAAAAAAAGGACACCGCTAAACAGAGGCCAGACGGAGTCCAGAGTAACTCTGCTGCCTCATTACAGTGAATGGATCCCGCAGGGGTTTCATCTGAATTACATCACTTGGAAATTTAGATGGAAACCCCGATGTAAGTGCTCAGCCTAGAGCGCCGGATAAATGTTACGTAAAATGTTCCCAATAAAAGCTTCAACTCAGTCCTCAATAAAAGCTAGTCCCCACTCAGGTCCGTCATCTGTTAAAAATATAAGGGACTTCCAAGTTACTGGTAGCAGAAAGGCTCTGGAAAAGCGAAATGGCCCATGCCCCCCAAAAGAAATTCAGAAAATTTTGTGCTCCCAAATCCAAATGCCTATTCTACAATAATTTGTTCTCCAATTGTCAAATAGCGCTCCGTCCCCCCCAGATCTCGCTGTATGGCTGAGCGGTATGATACAGCCACATATGGGGTATTGACACTTTTAGAAGAAATTGTGTGACACATTTCGGCACCATTTTTACCCATTGCCCTGTGTGAAAATGTAAAATCTGAGGGTAAAACATTATTTTGTGGTAAAAATATAATTATGCTTTTGTAGCACCCTGAGGATTCGGCTGCTACAGGGGTATTGCACCTCAAGCCAGAGGTGTGATATTCCACTCCCGGGTAAGGATGGAGTGTGGAACTGAGCTCAGTAGGCTGCATGCACTACATACATCCCATTTCCGGGGGACAGATCAATGGTACTCCCACTAGGTATATGTGCAGGTACGACAGTGTCTGTCCCTGGCTGGAGTGGGAGGGGGGTGGAACATCCCAGTAGTGTAGGGGCAGATAGGGGGAGCAGTCTGGGTAATGCTAGGAGCTCATTGGGTGCTGGTCACCTGAGCTCACACATAGAGGGAGTATATAAGGTGGGAACCATCTTAGATCAGGGTCAGACAGGCAGACAGTTACCAGTCAGTCTGTTGTAGAGGGTCAAGCAGTCCTGAAAGAAGAGAGAGAGGAGAAGAAAAGGACCCAGAGGGGAAGAAGAGGGAACCCCAAGAGCCCAAATACAACCAGAAGGGTGAAGGGTTGGCACAAGGGTACCGGATCCCAAGCTGGTGGAGGGCACTAATCCTCAGCCAGAGACCGGAGGTTGTGGGCAGGATCTGCCACGACCCCCCACTAAATCCACTGCACACCAAGTATAGGGTCAGGGAACCCAGAGACAAGGGTTTTACCAACAAGAGGCCCGAGGGAGCCGGACATAAGTGGATCCCTGGTGGGGAAGGCCAGAGAAAAGGAACGTCAGAAAGGGAGCTCAGGATCACGCTCCAGAATTACCTGGGGGCTGGCCGAGTCCAGGACCTGGTGGACGCAGCACGGCTCAGGCGGTCACTCAAGGCCAGAGTGACCAGCACAACAGCAGTAAGTAAAAACCCTGAACTGCACAGCCCGACTCTGAGTCTTATTACCACCCTCACTGCACCACCACAACCACCACCCTCTACAACTGACCCCCTGAGGCTATACCCCTCCCGTTGGGGGTTATACTACCAGAAGCTGCACACACACCACCAGCCTCAGCGGACCCTGCTGCAGCGGCGGCCGTATTGACCGCAAATCAACGGGTGGCGTAGTCGACACTAAAGAACATCCAGCAACATCTGTAGGACTGCCACACACTGAGCTTGACACCCTGGGCACGGACCGGGTCACCGCCACTCGGAGACTACAACCCCCATCTGATCCGGATCCGGGTATCCCCCAAACAACACTGGCCCAGGGGGCGCGTCACTTTTTTCACTGCCCAATGGTATAAATGTAAAAATTAAAAAATACTCACTACTTCCCTAGATGAATTCCTTGAGAGGTGTAGTTTACAAAATGGGGTCACTTGTGGGGGTTTCTGCTGTTTCGTCATGTCAGCGACTCTTCAAATGTGACATGGTGTCTGCAACCTATCCCAGCCAACATAGCTCTCCTTTCTCTTCCGAACCCTGCCGTACACCAAAGCAGTGGTTTTCCCCCACATATGGGGTATCGGCGTACTCAGGAGAAATTGCACAACAAATTTCATGGTGCAATTTATCCTATTACCCTTATGATAATGCAAAATTAAGGAATGAAAAACGTTTTTGTGGGAAAAATGTGAAAATTTTATTTTTACAGCTCATTATTATAAACTTCTGTGAAGCACCTTGGGGTTCAAGGTGCTCACGACACATCTAGATAAGTTCCCTAAGGGGTCTAGTTTCCAAAATGGTGTCACTTGTGGGGGGTTTCCACTGTTTAGGCACATCAGGGGCTCCCCAAATGCAACATGGCGTCCGCTAATTATTCAAACAAATTTTACATTCAAAAAGTCAAATGGCGCTCCTTCCCTTTCAAACCCTGCCGTGCGCCCAAACAGTGGTTTGCCTCCACATATGGGGTATCAGCGTGTTCAGGAGAAATTGCACAACAAATTTCATGGTGCAATTTATCCTATTACTCTTATGATAATGCAAAATTAAGGGATGAAAAACGTTTTTGTGGGCAAAATGTGAAAATTTTATTTTTACAGCTCAATATTATAAACTTCTGTGAAGCACCTTTGGGTTCAAGGTGCTCACCACACATCTAGATAAGTTCCCTAAGGGGTCTAGTTTCCAAAATGGTGTCACTTGTGGGGGGTTTCCACTGTTTAGGAACATCAGGGGCTCTCCAAACGCAACATGGCGTCTGCTAATTATTCAGACAAATTTTACATTCAAAAAGTCTAATGGCGCTCCTTCCCTTCCGAACCCTGCAGTGCGCCCAAACAGTGGTTTTCCCTCACATATGGGGTATCAGCGCGCTCAAGAGAAATTGCACAAAAAATTTTGGGGTCCATTTTTTCCTGCTACCCCTGTGAAAATAAAAAAAATTGGGTCTAAAGTAACATTTTTGTGAAAAAAGTTAAATGTTAATTTTTTTCTTCCACATTCCAAAAATTCCTGTGAAGCACCTGAAGGGTTAATAAAGTTCTTGAATGTGGTTTTGAGCACCTTGAGGGGTGCAGTTTTTAGAATGGTGTCACTTTTGGGTATTTTCTGTCATAAAGACCCCTCAAAGTGACTTCAAATATGATGTGGTCCCTAAAAAAATGTTTTTGTAAATTTTGTTGGAAAAATGAGAAATCGCTGGTCAACTTTTAACCCTTATAGCTCCCTAACAAAAAAAAAATTTGGTTCCAAAATTGTGCTGATGTAAAGTAGACATGTGGGAAATGTTATTTATTAACTATTTGTGTGACATATCTCTCTGATTTAAGGGCATGAAAATTCAAAGTTTGAAAATTGCTAAATTTCCAAAATTTTCGCCAAATTTCCGTTTTTTTCACAAATAAACGCAAGTGATATCGAAGACATTTTACCACTATCATGAAGTACAATATGTCACAAAAAAACATTCTCAGAATCAGGGGGATCCGTTGAAGCGTTCCAGAGTAATTACTTCATAAAGTGACAGTGGTCAGAATTGAAAAAATTGGCCCGGTCACGAAGGCAAAAACAGGCTCTGGGGCGAAGTGGTTAAAGAATCCGTGTGCTCAGAACAGTGAGATGGAGATGGACATTTGCTGTTGTTATTGACATCACTTTCAGTTGGCCCATAAGATTCTGTAGATTTTCTTTTAAAGAAAGTCTGTAACTTAGGAATTTTACAAATCTCTTCATTTATTTGTTGAGTTCTCTGTCGCTGCTCTTTTCTTTTCTGAGCACCCGATTTTACTGAAGAATGCATCTACAGGCATAGGATGATAAAGTAAAAGAATAATTATAAAAACTAAAAATGTCTGCTGTGTCAGTCTGTGTGTGTGTTTTGTGAGTAACTTGCAGTTTGGCTGGTACTTTGAAGAAGAAACACACGATGGTATGTGCTGTGCTTGAATTTTCAATACCTAAAAGAAATGAGGCAAAAAATAATTTTTTTTCTTAACATCTGCTTACACCTACATAGTAACATAGTTTTTAAGGTTGAAGCAAGACAGTCCATCTAGTTCAACCCATAGCCTAACATGTTGATCCAGAGGAAGGCAAAAAAAACCCCATGTGGCAAACACTAAGCTCCACATTGGGGGAAAACAATTCCTTCCCGACTCCATACGACAATCAGACTAGTTCCCTGGATCAACGCCCTATCAAGGAATCTAGTATATATAACCTGTAATATTATACTTTTCAAGAAAGGCATCCAGGCCCTTCTTAAATGTTAGTAGCGAATCACTCATTACAACATCATGCGGCAGAGAGTTCCATAGTCTCACTGCTCTTACAGTAAAGAATCCACGTCTGATTATGATTAAACCTTCTTTCCTCCAGACGTAGAAGATGCCCCCTTGTCCCAGTCTCAGGCCTCAGAGTAAAAAGATCAGTAGAAAGGTCTTTGTACTGTCCCCTCATATACTTGTACATAGTAATAAGATCACCCCTAAGCCTTCGTTTTTCTAAACTAAATAACCCCAAGTGAAATTGATAAGAATGTGTGTGTGTTGTATGCGAGTGTACTTGAGAAACACTTACTAGAAAGTGGAGTCACTGGGTCTCCATTTTGTCTTTCTCCAACAGCTTCTTGGTCCTGACACGTGTTCCATTGATCAAAGCATGAGAGAAGTTCTTGTAGACTAACCCTGAAAAACATAATGCGAGTCAGTTCTGACCACATTGTCGTTACTTTTCTCAGAACGTCTACTTCTCTTAACGTGAGAAAATGGCTGTGGATTTTTAATATTTCTTTTACTTTGTTAGTCCCCTTAGGCAACTTGAAACTGAACGTTCGATCACTTGTCTATATTCAACAGTACTTTTGCATTGCTACATATAGGAAAAATCACTATTGCCTGTGAAGCCCAACCACAGAATGACAGTGGCATGTGAAGAGAACCTATTATGTCCATGTCCCCAAACGCTATTAACCTGCAGTGCAGGTTAATAGTATAGAAAGGTGCCCGACCGCTGTACTGAAAGTGCAGGTCATGGGAAAAAAAATGGAATTTAAATCATTCCAAGAACCTTTACCGGGCTTCAGTCATACAGGTGTGTACAAAGCGTCTACAATTGCAGCCCATAGCACTGCGAGTAGCTGCTGCAAGCACGCCCTGGCACTTTGACTGACAGCTGGCTCTACAGTGATGCACTGCATCGCGAGAGGTCAAAGTGCTAGGGTGTGCTTACAGCAGCCACTCACATACTGACTAAAAACCGGCGGTTCTTGTGATGAAGTCTATTTTTTTTCCCCACCATGAGCTGCACTTTCAGTACAGCGGTTGGGCACTTTTCTACACTTAGATTAACCCTATATCTGCATGACAAGTCCCTTTAAAGGGGTTGTTCACTACTCAGACGACCCCATCTCAATCCCTAGGTTTCCCCCTTGTAAAAAAAAACACTTATACTCACTGCCGCTGCTGTACTAGTGGCAGCGTTGGTACACAACTGGCAGTGAGTAGAAGTGTTGGTATTTTACAAGGGGGAAACATAGGGATTAACATGGGGTAGTTTGAGTAGCGGAAAACCCCTTTAAAAAGGAGTTAACAGCAGCCGGCGAAGCTCAGCTCCACCCACAGCTGCAAGAGACAGATCCAGCCGGCTTTAAGTTAGTGCTGGGCTGCAGTATCAGCTGTCACTCACTATGCACTGAGCAGTTACTGAAGCCGCCCAGCAGCACCTCTATGACTGAAAGCCTGAGGCTGCCGGGAGGATTATAGTCTATTTGCTCCTAGCAACGGGGCTCTAAGTGCAGTGGCTGCACGGCTTCAGAACACTATTAATTTGCAGATCAATAGTGTTTATTTTACTAGACAGGGCTTGTCTGGTTCCTAACAATAATCTGTAATCACTATGTGACTGCAGACCGTGAAATAGGGACAGTAGTATCAGGTTGCGTGCCCATAATCAGGAATAGCAGCATTCTGGATGAAGCTCACCTGCGCTATGTCCAAAACGCTGCATTCCACATTACAAGCACAGTGAATAGGATATATAGAAATCCCATGCCCACTGAGCTTCTGTATATGGGCTCTTTCACACGTCAGTATCTCCAGTATGAGTGGTGACAGTTTCCATACAAACACACACACACGAATGGGCGTGTGCACATGTCAGTGTGTTTTCATGGACCGTCTGGCCGTGTGCTCCACACGGAGACATGTTCGTTTTTTTGCAGATGCATGGTCCGCAAAACTGTCTCACACATGGATGACATCCGTGTGTAATCAGTGTGACACGTACCGGCGCCTGGGAAACAGTGTTATAGTTTGCTCTGTTCCCAAGCCCCGGGGGCTGAACGCTGCCCTCATCATGGATCCCTGCCGGCGCTGCGATCAGGGTCAATAACGAGAGTAGTAGTGTCTGTCCGCTTCTGCATGATCCACCTGCAAAATTAAGATTAAAATAATAAAATTCTTATACTCACCTCTCCTAGGTGTCCCGCGCTGTAATCCATGCGACCGCTGCTGCAGAGGAGCTGGGGAGAATGAGCCGCTCCGTAGCTGTGCTCAGTGAGTGACAGGACATCGCTCCTGAGTGCAGCTGTGGAGCGGCTCATTTTCCCCGGCTGCATCAGTGGATTACAGCATGGGACACTTAGGAAAGGTGAGTATATGGATTTTATTATTTTAATCTTATTTTTACATAGGGACAGACACTTTTACCCTCATCATTGTCCCTGCTCTTGCTGATCATAGAGCCGGCAGGGAACCGTAATGAGGGAAACGTTCAGCACCCGGCACTTGGGAAAAGTGCTAACTGTACACTGATTCCCAGGCGCTGGTCTATGTGATCCTGATTCAGCACACAGGCAGCACATGTGTGACAGACTCGGACACGGATATCTCCAGTACCGGAAATAGTCGGATGTGTGAAACCAGCCTAATGACATGTAATCTCACCCGTGGTGCGGGTTTACAAGATGGAGCATAGCTGCATCTGAATTTCTGTAGCAAAGACCAGTGTCTTCAGTGTATGGCCAATAGCATGTCATTAGATGAGGTAACTCTGCATGTAACTAAACACAAGTGCTGTAATTACAATGCAGCGAAAATACGCTGCATCCAAAACGCTACCATTCCTGAATCCTGATCATGGGCATGTACAAGCGGAATTTGCAGTGGCGCTCTGTATCTAAGGGCAAGGATCCTTTCATTGTGTAAAAAAATGTGGGGGATGGGAGTGGACTGAAACTACATGGGGCAAATGCCCCTGCACACTATGTACCCCTCCACCTTCGAAATTTTGCTTGTATATTTATACAAATAATGAAATACATGATGCAAGCAAGATTTCTAAGATGATGGGGGGGAGGTAGTACCCAGTGTGCAGGGGCATTTGTCTTTATGTAGTTCAGTCCACTCCTCTCCCATCCCCAACATTATGTACAAATTTTAAAAATGACAATGATCCTCTGCCCTTTCATACAAAGTGCTGCTGGCTGCCAGGCTGTCCACCCTGTTCCACTGCCACAGTCCACACTGTCTGAGACTGACGATGATCTAAGCTAATGTTTGTCTGTGGCAAGTGGCAGGAACACTAGAAGGCAGCCAGCAAGCACTCTGTATAAAACTGCAGGGGACCATCCATTATTCATTGATATACAAAAACATACTTTTTAGATAGAACACACACTTTGAGACTGAAGCAGCAGGGCTCAGCAGGGGACCAGGCAGGCTGCAGACAAACTGTGGGTCACTGTGCTTGGGTGGTGGCTCCTCTTCAGCAGATGCTGCAGGGCAGAATGACACTGGCTCATGTCAGCCATTTCATGAACTTTTAAATAGACCCGCGCCCCTGTGTATGCTGGGCCCTGCCTGACGTCATGTGGCAGGGCGGTCCCAGCATCATTCAAACTGCCCGCCCGGTGGATCTGCAGCTGGCCGGATGGGAGCGGCTGAGTGATGCAGCGTGTCTGTGAGTGGCTGCTTTGAACTTTGACGTCATGTAGCAGGTCGGTCCCAAAGTTCAAAGCAGCCACTCAGAGACACGCTGCATCACGCAGCCCTGTATGTGCACTAGCGCCGGCGGGAAATTTAAATGATGTTTGGACCACCCTGCCACATGACGTCAGGCAGGGCGGTCCCAACAGCAGCCAGCCAGCCACTCACAGACACGCTGGCCGCCTTCATGACGCAGCCGCTCCCATCTGGCCGCCGCGGCTGTATATTCACTATCAAGGGCGGACAATTTAAATGATGTTGGGACCGCCCTGCCACATGACGTCAGGCAGAGCGGTCCCAACAGCATTTAAACTGCACGTCTGTGCTAGTGAATAGACAGCTGCGGGCCTGTGGCGGCATGTGGCACTGGCAGGGCGGGGCGACACAGACAGCATGATTCAAATCGCCTACAGCTGCGGGCCCGCAGCGGTGATCATGACATGCGGCCAGCGCGGCTGTGCCTGTAACCGAAAAAAATGCGCATTATAATGGGAGCAATTCGTAGGCCCCCTGGGGCCTCGGGCCCCAGGCGGTAGCCCGGATTGCCCTCATTATAATCCACCTATGCATATATTGTCCTGTATGTGTGAGGGCCTGTATGATTCGCCCCCTGGCAATGCTGGGAGTAGTAGTGGCGACCCGGTCCCGTGGCTCAGGGTGGTCAGACCAGTGGCAGTCTTTTATATGTTTTAGGTAATGTCCGACTACGCCACCCGTGGATTGCGGTCAGAGCGAACCGCCGCTGCAGGGCAGACCGCTGAGGCTGGTGTTGTGGGTGCAGCAGGGAATAGTATAACTCCCCACGGGAGGAGTGTAGCCTTAGGGCAGTGAGCGTAGATGGTGGGGGTTGTGGTGCAGGGCGTCCCAGTACCGTTAGTGCTGGCACGGTAAGAAACCCAGAGACAACGTGTTGCAGTCCAGGGTCTTTTACTCACAGTTGTTATCCGAGTCACTTCTGCAGGGAATGACTGCCCAAGCCGTGCTGCGTCCACCAGGTGAGGGGCTCGGTCAACCCCCAGGCAATTCAGGAGTATGGCACAGGACCCCCTTCTCTCCTTTGTCTGGCCTCTCGTGCCCCACCAGTGACCACACTTCTGTCCAGCTGCCTCGGGCCTTCTCTTGGTGAAACCTGTCGCCGGTTTCCCTGACCCTTTGTGGTGCCTTCCTAGAGGGTGTAGCAGGGGGTCACACCAATAGATGATCACGACCTCCAGTCTTTGTCTGAGGGATGATTTACCTCCACCAACTTGGGAATCTGGTACCCTTATTCTGCCCGACCCTTCACCCGTTATCTCGTGGGTTCTTAGGGTCCCTTCTGCCTTCTTGTTTCTGGAGCCTTTCTACTCCTCTTTCTCTCCACCTTTCTTCCTTCTCCTTCTCCTTCTCCTCTTCTCCCTTCTGGCTCCGGCCTCTGTGCTAGGCCTGCCCAGGGAGCAGAGCCCATGCAGCAGCTCTGCTCCCTGCCTTCTCCTCTCACAGAACACTGAACTCAACTCCCTCCTAAGATGGCCCCCACCTTTTTATTTGCTTCACTGTGTCTGAGCTCAGGTGACCTGCAACCAATGAGCTCCTTCCTATGCTCCAGAAACCTTCTCCTTCTGCTCCTACATCACTGGGTTCTCTCCCCCCTCCCCACTCCAGCCAGCGACATAGTCATTTGTGCCTGCATATATATCAATGGGAGCACCGTCGAGCTGTCCCCCGGAAATGGGGTGTGTGTGCTGTATGCAGCTACCTGAGCCCTGGTCCATACTCCATCCTTACCTGGGAGTGAAATATCACACCTCTGGTTGAGGTGCAATACCCCTGTAGCAACCGAACCCTCGGGGCGCTACATGTACACACGTTGCAGATTGTCACAGATTTTCTGCACAGATTTGTCATAAAGCCTGAAGGGTTTACATCACGTCATTTACATCTATATTAAGCTGCCTCTTTATTTAGTCCATCACTCAAGGACTTTTAATATATTCATCTCTTAATTACTGCTACCCTAAATGCTGTAACTATATCACTGCTTTAATGATTGTACATGCACTTTATAATCCATTTGGATTGTGAGATTATATATATATATATATATATATATATATATGTATATATATATATATATATATATACAAAAAAATGGAGGCAGCACTCAATCGTGCAGTAAAAAATAGTTATTTTAATAGCCCATGTGGCTGTGGCAAGTTTCAGTCTCAAGCTGGAGACCTTTCTCAAGCAAATAACAGGTGCTCTGTGCAAAATATTTAAAGCAGCTCAAATACATTCAGTATTTTATCAGCAGGAGATTAACACTACATCTCATGTGCCGGTCAGGGTAATCTGTGTAACACAGGAAGCTGCCAGTGAGGGGTATGGGCCGGTTATACACCGAGCAGAAGACTTAGCTCTGCTACATCTACATCAGAATTTTTAATACGATATATAAAATATAAAATGTGCCACTCACAGTAACATGGAACGAGTCACTGGGCCAACCTGATAACTACCAGAAATATTGCTCAGAGACCGTCCCTGTGTATAGTATATGAACAATTTTTAGTTTATTGATCAACCCTGCAGTATGGAGATCAAAAACCTTTTTGGATAGATTCTATAACAGAAGGACAGTAGATGGACAGGGATTAATGTAACAACCCTGTATCAAACAGACACCCTCTGAAATATAGATTTTTTTTATAGGTATAAATAACCAAGATAATCACTAAACATGTACTCAAAGACCACACATTTACCTAGTATCCAAGAGTTCATGAAGATAAGTGACATAAGAAGGTGATTGTACATAGTGTAATTTGAGTGCAGACCAGACACAATTATCACAATTCAATTATATAAAAGAAGAAAATGGAATTTTCTCACCCATTCTTTCTTTGTTTTCAAGGGAGGAGATTAATGTCCAGAGATACCCTTTGAACACAAGGTGGGCTGACCCTATTTAATCCCTGTCAGCTCACAATATTACTGACCCCACAACTCCTGCCCTTACAAGGACAATCCACAGCTAGCCCTCTATGGAGACCCTGCACTTTCCCTTTTTCATGTCCCTACGCGTTTCATCCAAGTAGAATTGATGCACCCCCTGGGCCTAGTGTGCACTTGAGTGGGATACCCGGAGCCGGGTCTCTGGGGGTTGTAGTCTCCGTGGCGGCGACCCGGTCCCGTGGCGCAGGGTGGTCAAACCAGTGGCTGTCTTTTATAGGTTTTAGGTTAATTGTCCGACTACGCCACCCGTGGATTGCGGTCAGGGTGTACCGCCGCTGCGAGGCAGACCGCTGAGGCTGGTGTGGTGTGCGCAGCAAAGGATGGGATAACTCCCCACGGGAGGAGTATAGCCTCAGGGCAGAGAATGTGGATGATGGGAGTGATGGTGCACGGGCGTCCCACTACTAGTAGTGCTGTATGCGGTGAGAAAGCAGGAACGACTCAGAGTCTTTGCAGTGCAGTTCAGGGTCTTTACTGATGATATTAAGGCAGACCCTCCCGGGAGTACTGGCTAGCATAAGGGGCCTGGTCAGTCTGTGAACAAACAGGAGTTCCCCTGGCCAGGTGGAGTTGTAGGCCTCCCCGTCTATCTGCACTCTTCCTGGCTACCTTGCTGTAAGCGAGTGGAAGTAGCCCACATCCCTGAGTATATCGTGTGGTGCTCACCCGTATGGCTGGTGACTTGGGGCCTTCTGATAGCCTCCGCTCCTCGATGGCGGTGCTGGTCCCTTCCTTGTGACTGAGCCTCCGGGCTTCTATGGCCAGAGGACCTGGAATCCCCTGCCGGCTGGTTTCTGCTGCTGGACTTAAAGATTCCCGCAGCCTCGGACTCCGGTGTCCGGTTCTTCTATTCTTCTGTCAGGGCGAGCTCTGCTTAGCTCCAGCCCCTGGTCTTCAGCTCCTGGTCCTACAGAGCTCCTAGTTGTTGCTTTCCCTGTCTTTCTCTTTCTGTCTTGACTCCTAGACTAACTAACCTCGCCCCAGATCCAGTTTATATAGGGCAGGTTCTTCCCCTATCTGGCTTGGGACAGGAGGTGTTGCATGTTTAAGGGCTCCTGACCAGGAAACCTCCCACCTACTCCCAGACGTGATATTTCTATCACTGTGGCAACCAGACCCCTGGGGTGCCACATTCCCCCCTAGTGAAATTTAGTACTCCGGGACTAAACACATTTTTGAAACATACACAATTACAAGGGTGTGAACAATAATACAACAACATATGTACAAGAAGTTTTAGTCTTTAGAGGTCACGGTGTGTCCGTAACCGGGTGTCCATGTCACCCAACAAGGTGAAGTCTTGGAACAGAGTAGGGGACCTGTCCAAAGCAAACCCCAAACGTTGGCCCTGGGCGTGGCTGCAAGGCTGAGGCTAGCTACTTTGGGCCACAAGGAGGCCACGCCAGACAGGTTTTTCTCTTCCGCGGCCATCTTCGCAAGAGGCACTAAGGTGCAACTATCTACAATGTAGTTCCAGTTACTCAGCGTCCATAACCTGTCAGTCCAAATAAACCTGCAGGGTAACTAGAGAGACATAGTCAATGAACAGGCAACAAAAACATAAACCTTTTTCAGCATTTACGTATGTACAGGTAAATATATACTTGGCATTAGACTCTCCAGCGAGCGGGCATCTGTCCTCTAGTGCTCCTTGTGGACCTACGTAACCCACTATCTGGTTCTGCACTACAGGGTGTAGAAGGTGTTGCGGGTAGGCCTGGCAGCTTTCTCCGTACTCTTTGGCTTACTAGGGGCATGGCAGGCTCACTACTAGAAGAGGGTTGATTCTCCTGGGCTGCTGGTATGGATTCTCCTGCCTCCTGGGCCGGCTGCTCTTCTGACACTCCCTGTTCTTCTGTAGGCCCTTGAGGGGCTGGCTGGAGAAAGGTGAGGACGGGTACCACGACTGCGTTGTTGATTTGAGTCCAGGACCGGGGAAAGTCTCCGAGTATGGTACTGATCATTTCTTACCTTTCCTCTGCGGGTTGAGGGTTCTCTTGATCTTCGTCAGGACTTTGCAAGCTGCTCGGGACACTTTTTCAGGTGGTCTCTGGAGACAATGGCTGTGGTCTCTCCTCCATCCTTACTGATTACACAGACTTTTGGATTGTCATGACTTGAAGGCGGTACTGTGTACGGGTCCTTCTCCCACTGGTCGTCCAACTTGTGGAGCCGCCTCTTTCTCTTCAAGACCTGCTCTCCAGGTACCAGGGGAACAGCGGGAGCATGCTGGTTATAAGCCTTCTCTTGCTTGAGACAGACTTCGCTCGACGCTCTCCTGTACTTTCCGATACTGCTGCTGCCGTTCTGTATCCCAGTCTGCCTCTGGCGAGGTGTCCTCAGGTGTCAGGACTCCCATATCCAGGTCAATAGGCAGCTTACCAGGTCTTGCTCTCATTAGGTAAGCCGGGGTACAGTTGGTGGAACCTACGGGGATGTGATTATACAAGTCCACCCAGATCAGGCAGTTTTTCAGGCCACAGACTGCGTTCTTCCAGGGGCAACGTTTTTAGCAAGTCTATCACCACCTGGTTCATTTTCTCACATAGTCCATTGGTCTGAGGGTGATAGGGCGTTGCTCTTATCTTCCTGCAGCCATACAGGTTGCAGAACTCCTGGAAGACCTCCGCTTCGAGGGCTGGTCCTTTGTCCGTCAGCACTTGCTCCGGATACCCGTGTGGACGGTAGAACTGCAGCTGGAAGGCTCTGGCTGCTGTTTGAGCCATTAAGTCTTTGACAGGGACCACCACCAGGAACCGGGAGTAGTGATCTACGATGGTGAGGGCATAGACGTACCCAGATTTGCTTGGAGCCAGTTTCACATGGTCCAGGGCTACCAGTTCCAGTGGCTGCCTGGTGATGATGGACTGCAGGGGAGTCTTCTGGCTGGCACGGTCCTTTCTTCTTAGGTTGCACGGGCCACAGTCTCTGCACCATCTCTCGATGGCTCCTCTCATGCCTACCCAGTAGAACCGTTCACGCAACAAGAACTCCAGCTTCTTCCATCCGAAGTGTCCTGCTCCGTCGTGGTATGCCTCCAGAACCATAGCCGCGTCTCGCCTTGGGACCACTACCTGCCAGGTCAGCTCATGTGTTCTAGAGTTGACCATTCTCCGGCACAGCTTCTCCTTGTAGAGAAACTGCTTACTTTTCTCCTTCCACAGTTGCTTGGTCTCCTCCGGAGCGTTTGGGTCAAGACGGGCATCAGCCTGTGTCAGCATTTCCTTTACCAGACGGACTGCGGGATCACTGTCTTGTGTCTCCGCCCAGCTGTAGTGGGGTAAGGGATTGAACGTAGCAGAGCGCCTGTCCCTCACACGGTGGGAATACAGGGTAATCCCATGATGGTGGAACGCTGGGAGTTCGACTTCTTCCAGTTCTTCTGGATCTTCCCCTACGTCCGGTAAGTTTGGCATTCTGGACAGGGCATCCGCGTTGGCATTTGAGCGTCCCGCCCGGTATTTGATGGTGAATTCATAGTTGGACAGGCGGGCCATCCATCTCTGCTCCAGGGCACCAAGTTTTGCAGTGTCCAGGTGTGTCAATGGGTTGTTATCTGTGTACACGGTGAACTTGGAAGAGGCAAGGTAATGCTTGAAACGTTCGGTCACTGCTCACACCACTGCCAGGAACTCTAGCTTGAATGAGCTATAATTCTCAGGGTTTCTCTCTGTGGGCCGTAGTTTTCATCTGGCGTAAGCGATTACCCATTCTTTCCCCTGCTGGATCTGGGACAGTATGGCTCCTATCTCGATGTTGCTCGCGTCCGTGTGGAGGATAAAGGGCTGGCCATAGTCAGGGTACGCCAGGATTTCAACTCCCGTGAGGGCCATCTTCAGCTGGCGGAAGGACTCCTCTTCCAGCTTTCCCACCTGAAGGGCGGCTTCTGGTTTTTGGCCTTCCTGGATTGACCTATCAGGAGGTCCTGCATAGGGGCTGCCATTTTGGTGAAACCGGGAATGAATCTTCGGTAGTAGCCTACCAACCCGAGGAACTGCCGCACTTCCTTTATGCTGGAGGGTCTTGGCCAGTCTTTAATCACGGTGATCTTATCGGGGTCGGGAGCCACTCCGTCAGCACTCACCACGTGTCCCAGGTACTGCACCTTTGGTTTCAGGAGCTGACACTTGGAGGGTTTCACCTTTAGGCCGTAGCTTGCCAGGGCGTCAAACACTTCTGCCAGGTGTTTCAGATGGTCCTCGTAGGTTTTGGAATAAACGATGACATCGTCCAGGTATAACAGGACCGTCTCGAAATTCCGGTGTCCCAGACAGCATTCCATCAACCGCTGGAAGGTTCCTGGTGCGTTGCAGAGCCCGAACAGCATGCAGTTGAATTCGCTGAGACCCATCGGGGTGGTGAATACAGTCTTCTCCTTGTCTGCCTCTGCTACAGGAACCTGCCAGTACCTGCTAGTAAGATCCAAAGTGGAGAAGAAGTTAGCAGATTTTAATGCAGCTAAAGATTCTTCTATTCTAGGTAACGGGTACGCATCTTTGTGTGTGATACGGTTGACCTTTCTGTAGTCTACACACATTCTCATTGTGTTGTCCTTCTTTTTCACTAGAACTAGTGGAGCTGCCCAGGGGCTACAGCTGTCCCTGATTACCCCAGCCTCCTTCATGTCCCGCAACATCCCCTTGGCATGCTGATAGTGTGCAGGGGGTACAGGTCGGTATCTTTCTTTCATGGGTGGATGGTCTCCTGTGGGGATGTGATGTTCTACCCCCTTTACTCGCCCGAAGTCTAGCGGGTGTTTACTAAAGACTCTTTCGTACTCCTGAACCACCCGGTAGACTCCCTGTTTTTCGTGTGAGGGAGTGGAGTCAGTACCCACATGCAGTTGCTGACACCAGTCCTCCATTTGTTTCTTAGAGCTGTTACCTTCCTCTGGTTGAGATGGAGGCAAGGGTTCCACGGCCCTTACAGAATTTTGGTTTATGGTGAACAGTTTGGCTAACGTGGCATACCGGGGCAGGTATACTTCTCTCTCCCCGATATTTATGAAGCGGATGGGCACCCTCCCATGGCGTACATCGACCACCCCCCGTACTGTCAAAATGGTGGGCCTACTGTCTGAGTAAACGGGTTCTACCATTGCTTGGTAGTCTCTACCTCTTAGACCAATAGCTTCCCGGCACCAGATCATCATCTCACTTTTTGGGTGCATGGCAATAGGGAACGGGTCACACATTCTCACGCTACCAATCTCACCACCAGATAGTTCCACTTGTTGCCGTTTCATCAGCGCCCGGATCTCTTTTTGGAGAACACGCTGCTGGCTGGAGCTGGCGTTCTTGGCAACCTGCTGTAAAATGAGAATTACCTCTGCAAGACAATTTTCAATCACGTTAGTTCCCAAGGTTATTTTAGGGTGACTCTCACGACGGTCGATGTCCACAATAATCAGTCCTTGTGCCGCCAGTTCGACTTTACCGATCTTAATGGTCACCTCTTTGAACCCCACCTGCGGCACGGGCTGACCATTGCTGGCGATGATACTCAGGTCATCATCTGGGTAGCGGGTTATGTCCAAGTCATTCCAGTACCGCTTAAAGAGCACATACGGGATGGTAGTCACCTGTGACCCAGTGTCTGGTAGGGCACTCATAGGAATGCCATCCAGTACCACAGCCAAGACCGGACGTCCCCCTACTTATTTATCACGCCAGTTCGATGGGAGTGATGATCTTAAGCCTGGGGGTTGGCCCTCTACCCCAGGTTGTGCCCCCGTTTAAATGACAGTACCTTGCCATATGTCCGGGTTGGTTGCAGCAGCGGCAGATGGGCTGTCCGTCCTCGTTGTAGTGGTCGCTGGGTCATCCTCTGGACGGTGGGATCCTCCTCTGTCGGCGCCACGGGACGTACTCCGGTCCGGATGCCAGCTGGATCTTTCCTGCACAGTTCTGGTTAATGCGGCAACGCTTTTGGTCAGTACTCGGACCTGATTGTGCAGGTCTGTAGCCGGGCTGTTGTCCAAAGCGTGCGCACCAGCTCCTACAGACTCTGTAGACAAGGGCGCCGCCTCCTGATGATAGGTAACAGCAGGGCGCCGGTGGGTTACAGCGCCACCTGGTGCCGGTTCTCGGAGCACCCGGATGGCCCTGTCTTTGAACTTTGCAAAGTCTAACCCAGGGTTCTGCAAGGCTATTGCACGTAACTGGGTTCGGTGGGCGTTGGACAGCAGACCCTCAATGAATTGCTCAGTCAACAGTTCATCTGCATTCCGCACACTGTCAGGGTCTGCCTGTTTAATGGCTCCCAGGGCCTCTTGCAAATTCAAAGCATAGTCTCTTATACTGTCTTGGGCCCGCTGCTTGCACCCATAAAATTTCATTTTGATCTCTGCTGAGGTGCGGGTATCAAAGGTGTCCCTCAGACGGACTAAGATCTCCTTCACGGTCTCCTTATCCCTGACTGACCAGGACTTTACTTCACGTTGGGCTGCACCGGTTAGCTGGCCTACCAATATGCTCACTTTTTGTCACTCCGTCAGGGGGTATACTTTAAACAGGCTGTACAGTCTCTCTTTAAAGTCGCTTAGGGTATGCGACTCCACTGAGTATTGGGGCAGCCAGGCCGCTTTGGGGATGTATGGCATTGTGAACGGCATTACTGCGGCAGTGGCCGCGCTGGTGGTAGAGGGTCCCTCCGTGTCCATCATCTTCCTCCCCCCTAGTTAAGTGTGGCCTACCTTCCGTCGATCCTCTTCCGTAGGCCGCGGCTCCGCTGGTGCTGCTTCGGGCGAGGACCTTGCGTCGCGTCCTGGTGACGTCAGCGTCGCTCCTTCTCCTTCCAGGACCTTGCGCAGCGTCGGTGCATAGGGCGGAGCTTCAGGTCTTGCGCGCTTTCGGCGTCCACGCCCCTCTTCTTCCCGCGTTGCGTCCCGATGATGGCGTCCGATGGCGGGAAAACGACTGTGGATGGCGGGAAAACGGCTGAAGATGGCGGGAACCGACTGAAGATGGCGGGAAATGGCTCCGGATGGCGGGAACCTTCACCACGGCAGGTATGACAGTCTTTTGGAGGCGCGCAGTACCCGGTGGTTGCGGGCACGAAATCCTGTCGACTACGCCAAAGTTGACGCGCCCCCTGGGCCTAGTGTGCACGTGAGTGGGATACCCGGAGCCGGGTCTCTGGGGGTTGTAGTCTCCGTGGCGGCGACCTGGTCCCGTGGCTCAGGGTGGTCAAACCAGTGGCAGTCTTTTATAGGTTTTAGGTTAATTGTCCGACTACGCCACCCATGGATTGCGGTCAGGGTGTACCGCCGCTGCGAGGCAGACCACTGAGGCTGGTGTGGTGTGCGCAGCAAAGGATGGGATAACTCCCCATGGGAGGAGTATAGCCTCAAGGCAGAGAATGTGGATGATGGGAGTGATGGTGCACGGGCGTCCCACTACTAGTAGTGCTGTATGCGGTGAGAAAGCAGGAACGACTCAGAGTCTTTGCAGTGCAGTTCAGGGTCTTTACTGATGATATTAAGGCAGACCCTCCCGGGAGTACTGGCTAGCATAAGGGGCCTGGTCAGTCTGTGAACAAACAGCAGTTCCCCTGGCCAGGTGGAGTTGTAGGCCTCCCCCGTCTATCTGCACTCTTCCTGGCTACCTTGCTGTAAGCGAGTGGAAGTAGCCCACGTCCCTGAGTATACCGTGTGGTGCTCACCCGTATGGCTGGTGACTTGGGGCCTTCTGATAGCCTCCGCTCCTCGATGGCGGTGCTGGTCCCTTCCTTGTGACTGAGCCTCCGGGCTTCTATGGCCAGAGGACCTGGAATCCCCTGCCGGCTGGTTTCTGCTGCTGGACTTAAAGATTCCCGCAGCCTCGGCTCCGGTGTCCGGTTCTTATATTCTTCTGCCAGGGCGAGCTCTGCTTAGCTCCAGCCCTGGTCTTCAGCTCCTGCTCCTACAGAGCTCCTAGCTGTTGCTTTCCCTGTCTTTCTCTTTCTGTCTTGACTCCTAGACTAACTAACCCCGCCCCAGATCCAGTTTATATAGGGCAGGTTCCTCCCCTATCTGGCCTGGGACAGGAGGTGTTGCATGTTTAAGGGCTCCTGACCAGGAAACCTCCCACCTGCTCCCAGACGTGATATTTCTATCACTGTGGCAACCAGACCCCTAGGGTGCCACAGAATCCTCAGGGGACTATCTTCTATCCAGGGTATTAAAGTGTTAGGTGCATAGAATCAACATGGGTCCCTCCACTCTCTGTCCTAATCTGCAGAGAGTGGGATGCTGAGCAGGGTCTGTATAAATACCTCTCAGTGTGTGAGATTAATTGGTAGTGTCATATGGCTTACCTATAGACAACCCCCTTGTAGGTGTCACCTCCCTGATCCCTTCTAAGATACCATGCTTCCACATGTAGGTGCTTCAGCGCTGCATCTGGTGTGTGGACCGCATGCGCCACTACTTCCTGAACCTGTGGAACGCATGAAACTCCTCCCACTTCCGGTTTCGCGAACAGCTGTTCCGCGTCACACAGCCGCCTGAATGCAGATGCTGCGGTCCTCCCACATCAGCTCCGAGGTCAGAGGCGCACGTAGCGGTCCCTTGCTGACCTGCGTCCCCACGTCACCTCCAGAGTATGAGCCGTACATTCTGCGCTCCACCACTACGCAAATATAGAGGCACATCCTCAATGTCCATTGCTTCAATTTCAGAGCGTGGAACGCATACTCTGCGCTCAAAAATCATAATCATGCACCGAGTCATACAAACAATTCCAAAATGACAATGACAATTCACCATGTCGTGGGAATGTTGTGATTAACTAATTTATTTGATGCAGTAAATTATGATTGCGTATAATCAGAGACATTTATTTATTTATTACATAGGTTATTGGGTAAACGGGACAATAGGTTGGAGATAGAAGGGAGGGGTGCGAAATATTTACTTTTATTACAAAACGAGGTGCCTTTTTGGTGAGCCATAAAGAAAGCCACATTTATCATGACCTTATTTGATACACTATCCATAGATCGAGTGGCAAGCATGCCTGCGCTCCTCAGTGTCTCTTTAGGATGGCACGCTGGATGCCATCTCAATGCCGTCCCAGCGTGGGAGAATTCTCCTGCTCAAGCGGTGATGTCATTTGCCAGCACCGCATGCGCAGGAGAAGTCTCCCACGCTGTCAGTGACGTGCATGAGGTGAACCGAGTTCATTGAACATGAACTCGGCTCATCTGGATGCCGTCACAGCCAGACACTGAGGAGCTTCACTGAGGTGCTTCTCAGTGTCTGCGGCATGGCAAGCTGGATGGCAGCGTTCTGCTGCGATCCAGCCTGTCATGTCAATGTAGCAGAGCTGAAGCCGTCATGGGAACCATGGAAAGGTAAGGATGAGGTTGGTTTATTATTTTACTTTTATTGCAGAAGACATTGGCTTCAGCTGGAATGGGCGTGACGGCAAGTAGAGTTTAATTTAGAACATTAAAGAATTGTGTGATATTAGTAGCCGGGGAAGCTCCGTGGGTATTACTCCCTTCCCAGGCTTCAAACATCTGCCCCATCCGTCTGCTTAACCTCCGCTAGAGACTAAAATTATGGAGAGCCCCACGCCAATTTTTTTTTTTAATAAATCCTTTATTTTAACACTAAATGACTAGTACAGTAACCAACACTGTCACTGTACTTATTATATATGTGACTGACATGTTTCTATCTATCTAATCTATGTGTGATGCTCTATTCTTTCTGTTCTAAATTGTTGGGTACCGGTGTATGCCGCTGCTGAATTGCCGGCTTTTCATGTTTCACTGTGAGCACTGTTCCCATCGATTTGGGCAATCACTGTAATGCCACAACCACCATGGCTGTGAGTGGCAGACAATCCCAGCATGATTGGTGCTCTAAATAGCGCCAAACATGCAGGACGGGGACCCGAGCTCCCGCCCAAGGATCTCGAAAGTACTCGGCGAGCTTCGAGCATCTCGAGTACTGAGATGCTCGGGCGAGTACCGAGCAGTGGCGAGCATGCTCGCTCATCACTACAGCATATTAAAAACATTATTCCCATTATTGGGGAGTGGGTCTACCATAGTCTTTGCCTATGCCTTCCAAGCAAAAGCTGCCAAAAATTAGGATGGAGGAACTTGCAATGCCCCTTACAAGAGCCATGCAGTACAGCATATTAAAAATATTATTCCCATTATTGGGAGAGAGACGCAACTCCAATCCAGCAGAGGCAGGGGAACACTGTCAATGTTCTGGGACCGTTTTCTCAGACCCTCCCTTCGGACAGACCCTGAGGCGCGGGGTACTCTCACAAGGAGTGGAAAATTTCAAAACATGGTGAGGGAGTACCTTGCCGACCGTACCAGCGTCCTCCGTGATTCCTCTGTGCCTTTTAATTATTGGGTATCCAAGCTGGATACTTGGAATGAACTCGCTCTGTACGCCTTGGAGGTCCTGGCCTGCCCTGCCGCTAGCGTGTTATCGGAGTGTGTTTTTAGTGCTGCTGGGGGAATTTTAACTGATAAGTGCACTCGCCTGTCAACTGACAATGCTGACAAGCTGACCCTTATCAAAATGAACAAGGACTGGATTGGGCCAGACTTCTCATCACCACCAAATGACAGCAGAGTAACATAAAGTCAAATCCACTGTGTTATTTCGGGAGGTTTATTCACATGCACCGCTTCACACCCACACATGGGTATACGCTTCCTCATTTCGGCTGTTTTATGTACTTCTCCTTATCCTCAGCCTCCACCACCACTATACCACCAGGGTGACCGTGGTCCGTGTTGCCAGCATTGCAAGTTCCTCCGTCCTAATTTTTGGCAGCTTTTGCTTGAAAGGCATAGGCAAAGACTATGGGAGACCCACTCCCCAATAATGGGAATAATGTTTTTAATATGCTGTACTGCATGGCTCTTGTAAGGGGCATTGCAAGTTCCTCTGTCCTAATTTTTGGCAGCTTTTGCTTGGAAGGCATAGGCAAAGACTATAGGAGACCCACTCCCAAATAATGGGAATGATGTTTTTAATATGCTGTACTGCATGGCTCTTGTAAGGGGCATTGCAAGTTCCTCCGTCCTAATTTTTGGCAGCTTTTGCTTGGAAGGCATAGGCAAAGACTATGGGAGACCCACTGCCCAATAATGGGAATAATGTTTTTAATATGCTGTACTGCATGGCTCTTGTAAGGGGCATTGCAAGTTCCTCTGTCCTAATTTTTGGCAGCTTTTGCTTGGAAGACATAGGCAAAGACTATGGGAGACCCACTCCCAAAAAATGGGAATAATGTTTGTAATATGCTGTACTGTATGGCTCTTGTAAGGGGCATTAAAACCATCTTGTTAAGCTACTGGGACCTCCACGTCTCTTCCAAGGTGAATTAAAACCATCTTGTTAAGCTACTGTGACCTCCACCACTATTCCAAGGGGCATTAAAACAGTCTTGTTAAGCTACTGTGACCTCCACCACTTTTCCAAGGGGCATTAAAACCGTCTTGTTAAGCTACTGTGACCTCCACTACTTTTCCAAGGGGCATTAAAACCATCTTGTTAAGCTACTGCGACCTCCACGTCTCTTCCAAGGGGCATTAAAACCATTTTGTTAAGCTACTGGGACCTCCACGTCTCTTCCAAAGGGCCTGAAAACCGTCTTGCTAAGCTACTGGGACCTCCACGTCTCTTCCGAGGGGCATTAAAACAGTCTTGTTAAGCTACTGTGACCTCCACGTCTCTTCCGAGGGGCATTAAAACCGTCTTGTTAAGCTACTGTGACCTCCACCACTTTTTCAAGGGGCATTAAAACCGTCTTGTTAAGCTACTGTGTCCTCCACCACTTTTCCAAGGGGCATTAAAACCGTCTTGTTAAGCTACTGTGACCTCAACCACTTTTCCAAGGGGCATTAAAACCATCTTGTTAAGCTACTGCGACCTCCACGTCTCTTCCAAGAGGCATTAAAACCGTCTTCTTAAGCTACTGGGACCTCTACGTCTCTTCCGAGGGGCATTAAAAGCATCTTGTTAAGCTACTGGGACCTCCACGTCTCTTCCAAGGGGCATTAAAACCATCTTGTTAAGCTACTGGGACCTCCACGTCTCTTCCGAGGGGCATTAAAAGCGTCTTGTTAAACCACTTTGAACTCCACAGCTCTTCCAAGGGGCATTGAAATGTTGTTTTTAATTAACTCTAACCTCCACAACTCTTCGAACGGGCATTGCATTTCCTCCTAATTTTTGTCAGCTTTTGCTTGAAAGGCATAGGCAAAGACTATGGGAGACCCACTCCCCAGTAATGGGAATAAAGTTTGTAATATGCTGTACTGTATGGCTCTTGTAAGGGGCATTAAAACCGTCTTGTTAAGCTACTGTGACCTCCACGTCTCTTCCAAGGGGCATTAAAACCATCTTGTTAAGCTACTAGGACCTCCACCACTTTTCCAAGGGGCATTAAAACCGTCATGTTAAGCTACTGTGACCTCCACTACTTTTCCAAGGGGCATTAAAACCGTCTTGTTAAGCTACTGCGACCTCCACTTCTATTCCAAAGGGCCTGAAAACCGTCTTGCTAAGCTACTGGGACCTCCACGTCTCTTCTGAGGGGCATTAAAACAGACTTGTTAAGCTACTGTGACCTCCACGTCTCTTCCGAGGGGCATTAAAACCGTCTTGTTAAGCTACTGTGACCTCCACCACTTTTTCAAGGGGCATTAAAACCGTCTTGTTAAGCTACTGTGTCCTCCACCACTTTTACAAGGGGCATTAAAACCGTCTTGTTAAGCTACTGTGACCTCAACCACTTTTCCAAGGGGCATTAAAACCGTCTTGTTAAGCTACTGCGACCTCCTCGTCTCTTCCAAGAGGCATTAAAACAGTCTTGTTAAGCTACTGGGACCTCTACGTCTCTTCCGAGGGGCATTAAAACCGTATTGTTAAGCTACTGGGACCTCCACGTCTCTTCCAAGGGGCATTAAAACCGTCTTGTTAAGCTACTGGGACCTCCACGTCTCTTCCGAGGGGCATTAAAAGCGTCTTGTTAAACCACTCTGAACTCCACAGCTCTTCCAAGGGGCATTGAAATGTTGTTTTTAATTAACTCTAACCTCCACAACTCTTCGAACGGGCATTGCATTTCCTCCTAATTTTTGTCAGCTTTTGCTTGAAAGGCATAGGCAAAGACTATGGGAGACCCACTCCCCAGTAATGGGAATAAAGTTTGTAATATGCTGTACTGTATGGCTCTTGTAAGGGGCATTAAAACCGTCTTGTTAAGCTACTGTGACCTCCACGTCTCTTCCAAGGGGCATTAAAATCATCTTGTTAAGCTACTATGACCTCCACCACTTTTCCAAGGGGCATTAAAACCGTCATGTTAAGCTACTGTGACCTCCACCACTTTTCCAAGGGGCATTAAAACCGTCTTGTTAAGCTACTGTGACCTCCACGTCTCTTCCGAGGGGCATTAAAACCGTCTTGTTAAGCTACTGTGACCTCCACCACTTCTCCAAGGGGCATTAAATCCGTCTTGTTAAGCTACTGGGACCTCCACTACTTTTCCAAGGGGCATTAAAACCATCTTGTTAAGCTACTGGGACCTCCATGTCTCTTCCGAGGGGCATTAAAACCATCTTGTTAAGCTACTGGGACCTCCACGTCTCTTCCGAGGGGCATTAAAACCGTCTTGTTAAGCTACTGGGACCTCCACGTCTCTTCCGAGGGGCATTAAAACCGTCTTGTTAAGCTACTGTGACCTACACCACTTTTCCAAGGGGCATTAAAACCGTCTTGTTAAGCTACTGTGACCTCCACCACTTTTCCAAGGGGCATTAAAACCGTCTTGTTAAGCTACTGGGACCTCCACGTCTCTTCCGAGGGGCATTAAAAGCGTCTTGTTAAACCACTCTGAACTCCACAGCTCTTCCAAGGGGCATTGAAATGTTGTTTTTAATTAACTCTAACCTCCACAATTCTTCGAACGGGCATTGCATTTCCTCCTAATTTTTGTCAGCTTTTTGCTTGAAAGGCATAGGCAAAGACTATGGGAGACCCACTCCCCAATAATGGGAATAAAGTTTGTAATATGCTGTACTGTATGGCTCTTGTAAGGGGCTTTAAAACCGTCTTGTTAAGCTACTGTGACCTCCACGTCTTTTCCGAGGGGCATTAAAACCGTCTTGTTAAGCTACTGTGACCTCCATCACTTTTCCAAAGGGGCATTAAAGCCGTCTTGTTAAGCTACTGCGACCTCCATCTCTCTTCCAATTGGCATTAAAACTATCTTGTTAAGCTACTGGGACCTCCATGTCTCTTCCGAGGGGCATTAAAACCGTCTTGTTAATCTACTGGGAACTCCACGTCTCTTCCCAGGGGCATTAAAACCGTCTTGTTAAGCTACTGTGACCTACACCACTTTTCCAAGGGGCATTAAAACCGTCTTGTTAAGCTACTGTGACCTCCACCACTTTTCCAAGGGGCATTAAAACAGTCTTGTTAAGCTACTGGGACCTCCACCACTTTTCCAAGGGGCATTAAAACCGTCTTGTTAAGCTACTGTGACCTCCACGTCTCTTCCGAGGGTCATTAAAACCGTCTTGTTAAGCTACTGTGACCCCACCACTTTTCCAAGGGGCATTAAATCCGTCTTGTTAAGCTACTGTGACCTCCACCACTTTTCCAAGGGGCATTAAAACTGTCTTGTTCAGCTACTGCGACCTCCACGTCTCTTCCAAGAGGCAATAAAACCATCTTGTTAAGCTACTGGGACCTCCACGTCTCTTCCGAGGGCCATTAAAAGCATCTTGTTAAGCTACTGGGACCTCCACGTCTCTTCCGAGGGGCATTAAAACCGTCTTGTTAATCCACTCTGAACTCCACAGCTCTTCCAAGGGGCATTGAAATGTTTTTAATTAACTCTAACCTCCACAACTCTTCGAACGGGCATTGCATTTCCTCCTAATTTTTGTCAGCTTTTGCTTGAAAGGCATAGGCAAAGACTATGGGAGACCCACTCCCCAATAATGGGAATAAAGTTTGTAATATGCTGTACTGTATGGCTCTTGTAAGGGGCATTAAAACCGTCTTGTTAAGCTACTGTGACCTCCACGTCTCTTCCGGGGGGCATTAAAACTATCTTGTTAAGCTACCGTGACCTCCACCCCTTTTCCAAGGGGCATTAAAACCGTCTTGTTAAGCTACTGTGACCTCCATGTTTCTTCAGAGGGGCATTAAAAGCGTCTTGTTAAGCTACTAGGACCTCCACGTCTCTTCCAAGAGGCATTAAAACCATCTTGTTAAGCTACTGGGACCTCCACGTCTCTTCAGAGGGGCATTAAAAGTGTCTTGTTAAGCTACTGGGACCTCCACGTCTCTTCAGAGGGGCATTAAAACCGTCTTGTTAAGCTACTGGGACCTCCATGTCTCTTCCGAGGGGCATTAAAAGCATCTTGTTGAACCACTCTGAACTCCACAGCTCTTCCAAGGGGCATTGAAATGTTGTTTTTAATTAACTCTAACCTCCACAATTCTTCGAACGGGCATTGCATTTCCTCCTAATTTTTGTCAGCTTTTGCTTGAAAGGCATAGGCAAACACTATGGGAGACCCACTCCCCAATAATGGGAATAAGGTTTGTAATATGCTGTACTGTATGGCTCTTGTAAGGGGCTTTAAAACTGTATTGTTAAGCTACTGTGACCTCCACGTCTCTTCCGAGGGGCATTAAAACCGTCTTGTTAAGCTTCTGTGACCTCCATCACTTTTCCAAAGGGCATTAAAACCGTCTTGTTAAGCTACTGTGACCTCCACCACTTTTCCAAGGGGCATTAAAGCCGTCTTGTTAAGCTACTGCGACCTCCATGTCTCTTCCAAGGGGCATTAAAACCATCTTGTTAAGCTACTGGGACCTCCATGTCTCTTCCGAGGGGCATTAAAACCGTCTTGTTAAGCTACTGGGACCTCCACGTCTCTTCCCAGGGGCATTAAAACCGTCTTGTTAAGCTACTGTGACCTACACCACTTTTCCAAGGAGCATTAAAGCCGTCTTGTTAAGCTACTGTGACCTCCACCACTTTTCCAAGGGGCATTAAAACCGTCTTGTTAAGCTACTGTGACCTCCACGTCTCTTCCGAGGGTCATTAAAACCGTCTTGTTAAGCTACTGTGACCCCACCACTTTTCCAAGGGGCATTAAATCCGTCTTGTTAAGCTACTGTGACCTCCACCACTTTTCCAAGGGGCATTAAAACTGTCTTGTTCAGCTACTGCGACCTCCACGTCTCTTCCAAGAGGCAATAAAACCGTCTTGTTAAGCTACTGGGACCTCCACGTCTCTTCCGAGGGGCATTAAAAGCGTCTTGTTAAGCTACTGGGACCTCCACATCTCTTCCGAGGGGCATTGAAATGTTGTTTTTAATTAACTCTAACCTCCACAACTCTTCGAACGGGCATTGCATTTCCTCCTAATTTTTGTCAGCTTTTGCTTGAAAGGCATAGGCAAAGACTATGGGAGACCCACTCCCCAGTAATGGGAATAAAGTTTGTAATATGCTGTACTGTATGGCTCTTGTAAGGGGCATTAAAACCGTTTTGTTAAGCTACTGTGACCTCCACGTCTCTTCCAAGGGGCATTAAAATCATCTTGTTAAGCTACTATGACCTCCACCACTTTTCCAAGGGGCATTAAAACCGTCATGTTAAGCTACTGTGACCTCCACCACTTTTCCAAGGGGCATTAAAACCGTCTTGTTAAGCTACTGTGACCTCCACGTCTCTTCCGAGGGGCATTAAAACCGTCTTGTTAAGCTACTGTGACCTCCACCACTTCTCCAAGGGGCATTAAATCCGTCTTGTTAAGCTACTGGGACCTCCACTACTTTTCCAAGGGGCATTAAAACCATCTTGTTAAGCTACTGGGACCTCCATGTCTCTTCCGAGGGGCATTAAAACCATCTTGTTAAGCTACTGGGACCTCCACGTCTCTTCCGAGGGGCATTAAAACCGTCTTGTTAAGCTACTGGGACCTCCACGTCTCTTCCGAGGGGCATTAAAACCGTCTTGTTAAGCTACTGTGACCTACACCACTTTTCCAAGGGGCATTAAAACCGTCTTGTTAAGCTACTGTGACCTCCACGTCTCTTCCGAGGGTCATTAAAACCGTCTTGTTAAGCTACTGTGACCCCACCACTTTTCCAAGGGGCATTAAATCCGTCTTGTTAAGCTACTGTGACCTCCACCACTTTTCCAAGGGGCATTAAAACTGTCTTGTTCAGCTACTGCGACCTCCACGTCTCTTCCAAGAGGCAATAAAACCATCTTGTTAAGCTACTGGGACCTCCACGTCTCTTCCGAGGGCCATTAAAAGCATCTTGTTAAGCTACTGGGACCTCCACGTCTCTTCCGAGGGGCAATAAAACCGTCTTGTTAATCCACTCTGAACTCCACAGCTCTTCCAAGGGGCATTGAAATGTTTTTAATTAACTCTAACCTCCACAACTCTTCGAACGGGCATTGCATTTCCTCCTAATTTTTGTCAGCTTTTGCTTGAAAGGCATAGGCAAAGACTATGGGAGACCCACTCCCCAATAATGGGAATAAAGTTTGTAATATGCTGTACTGTATGGCTCTTGTAAGGGGCATTAAAACCGTCTTGTTAAGCTACTGTGACCTCCACGTCTCTTCCGGGGGGCATTAAAACTATCTTGTTAAGCTACCGTGACCTCCACCCCTTTTCCAAGGGGCATTAAAACCGTCTTGTTAAGCTACTGTGACCTCCATGTTTCTTCAGAGGGGCATTAAAAGCGTCTTGTTAAGCTACTAGGACCTCAACGTCTCTTCCAAGAGGCATTAAAACCGTCTTGTTAAGCTACTGGGACCTCCACGTCTCTTCAGAGGGGCATTAAAAGTGTCTTGTTAAGCTACTGGGACCTCCACGTCTCTTCAGAGGGGCATTAAAACCGTCTTGTTAAGCTACTGGGACCTCCATGTCTCTTCCGAGGGGCATTAAAAGCATCTTGTTGAACCACTCTGAACTCCACAGCTCTTCCAAGGGGCATTGAAATGTTGTTTTTAATTAACTCTAACCTCCACAATTCTTCGAACGGGCATTGCATTTCCTCCTAATTTTTGTCAGCTTTTGCTTGAAAGGCATAGGCAAACACTATGGGAGACCCACTCCCCAATAATGGGAATAAGGTTTGTAATATGCTGTACTGTATGGCTCTTGTAAGGGGCTTTAAAACTGTATTGTTAAGCTACTGTGACCTCCACGTCTCTTCCGAGGGGCATTAAAACCGTCTTGTTAAGCTTCTGTGACCTCCATCACTTTTCCAAAGGGCATTAAAACCGTCTTGTTAAGCTACTGTGACCTCCACCACTTTTCCAAGGGGCATTAAAGCCGTCTTGTTAAGCTACTGCGACCTCCATGTCTCTTCCAAGGGGCATTAAAACCATCTTGTTAAGCTACTGGGACCTCCATGTCTCTTCCGAGGGGCATTAAAACCGTCTTGTTAAGCTACTGGGACCTCCACGTCTCTTCCCAGGGGCATTAAAACCGTCTTGTTAAGCTACTGTGACCTACACCACTTTTCCAAGGAGCATTAAAGCCGTCTTGTTAAGCTACTGTGACCTCCACCACTTTTCCAAGGGGCATTAAAACCGTCTTGTTAAGCTACTGTGACCTCCACGTCTCTTCCGAGGGTCATTAAAACCGTCTTGTTAAGCTACTGTGACCCCACCACTTTTCCAAGGGGCATTAAATCCGTCTTGTTAAGCTACTGTGACCTCCACCACTTTTCCAAGGGGCATTAAAACCGTCTTGTTAAGCTACTGTGACCTCCACCACTTTTCCAAGGGGCATTAAAACCGTCTTGTTAAGCTACTGGGACCTCCACGTCTCTTCCGAGGGGCATTAAAAGCGTCTTGTTAAACCACTCTGAACTCCACAGCTCTTCCAAGGGGCATTGAAATGTTGTTTTTAATTAACTCTAACCTCCACAATTCTTCGAACGGGCATTGCATTTCCTCCTAATTTTTGTCAGCTTTTTGCTTGAAAGGCATAGGCAAACACTTTGGGAGACCCACTCCCCAATAATGGGAATAAAGTTTGTAATATGCTGTACTGTATGGCTCTTGTAAGGGGCTTTAAAACCGTCTTGTTAAGCTACTGTGACCTCCACGTCTCTTCCGAGGGGCATTAAAACCGTCTTGTTAAGCTACTATGACCTCCATCACTTTTCCAAAGGGGCATTAAAGCCGTATTGTTAAGCTACTGCGACCTCCATCTCTCTTCCAATTGGCATTAAAACCATCTTGTTAAGCTACTGGGACCTCCATGTCTCTTCCGAGGGGCATTAAAACCGTCTTGTTAATCTACTGGGAACTCCACGTCTCTTCCCAGGGGCATTAAAACCGTCTTGTTAAGCTACTGTGACCTACACCACTTTTCCAAGGGGCATTAAAACCGTCTTGTTAAGCTACTGTGACCTCCACCACTTTTCCAAGGGGCATTAAAACCGTCTTGTTAAGCTACTGTGACCCCACCACTTTTCCAAGGGGCATTAAATCCGTCTTGTTAAGCTACTGTGACCTCCACCACTTTTCCAAGGGGCATTAAAACTGTCTTGTTCAGCTACTGCGACCTCCACGTCTCTTCCAAGAGGCATTAAAAGCATCTTGTTAAGCTACTGGGACCTCCACGTCTCTTCCGAGGGGCATTAAAACCGTCTTGTTAATCCACTCTGAACTCCACAGCTCTTCCAAGGGGCATTGAAATGTTGTTTTTAATTAACTCTAACCTCCACAACTCTTCGAACGGGCATTGCATTTCCTCCTAATTTTTGTCAGCTTTTGCTTGAAAGGCATAGGCAAAGACTATGGGAGACCCACTCCCCAATAATGGGAATAAAGTTTGTAATATGCTGTACTGTATGGCTCTTGTAAGGGGCATTAAAACCGTCTTGTTAAGCTACTGTGACCTCCACGTCTCTTCCGGGGGGCATTAAAACTATCTTGTTAAGCTACCGTGACCTCCACCCCTTTTCCAAGGGGCATTAAAACCATCTTGTTAAGCTACTGTGACCTCCATGTTTCTTCAGAGGGGCATTAAAAGCGTCTTGTTAAGCTACTAGGACCTCCACGTCTCTTCCAAGAGGCATTAAAACCGTCTTGTTAAGCTACTGGGACCTCCACGTCTCTTCAGAGGGGCATTAAAAGTGTCTTGTTAAGCTACTGGGACCTCCACGTCTCTTCAGAGGGGCATTAAAACCGTCTTGTTAAGCTACTGGGACCTCCATGTCTCTTCCGAGGGGCATTAAAAGCATCTTGTTGAACCACTCTGAACTCCACAGCTCTTCCAAGGGGCATTAAAATGTTGTTTTTAATTAACTCTAACCTCCACAATTCTTCGAACGGGCATTGCATTTCCTCCTAATTTTTGTCAGCTTTTGCTTGAAAGGCATAGGCAAACACTATGGGAGACCCACTCCCCAATAATGGGAATAAGGTTTGTAATATGCTGTACTGTATGGCTCTTGTAAGGGGCTTTAAAACTGTATTGTTAAGCTACTGTGACCTCCACGTCTCTTCCGAGGGGCATTAAAACCGTCTTGTTAAGCTTCTGTGACCTCCATCACTTTTCCAAAGGGCATTAAAACCGTCTTGTTAAGCTACTGTGACCTCCACCACTTTTCCAAGGGGCATTAAAGCCGTCTTGTTAAGCTACTGCGACCTCCATGTCTCTTCCAAGGGGCATTAAAACCATCTTGTTAAGCTACTGGGACCTCCATGTCTCTTCCGAGGGGCATTAAAACCGTCTTGTTAAGCTACTGGGACCTCCACGTCTCTTCCCAGGGGCATTAAAACCGTCTTGTTAAGCTACTGTGACCTACACCACTTTTCCAAGGAGCATTAAAGCCGTCTTGTTAAGCTACTGTGACCTCCACCACTTTTCCAAGGGGCATTAAAACCGTCTTGTTAAGCTACTGTGACCTCCACGTCTCTTCCGAGGGGCATTAAAACCGTCTTGTTAAGCTACTGTGACCCCACCACTTTTCCAAGGGGCATTAAATCCGTCTTGTTAAGCTACTGTGACCTCCACCACTTTTCCAAGGGGCATTAAAACTGTCTTGTTCAGCTACTGCGACCTCCACGTCTCTTCCAAGAGGCAATAAAACCGTCTTGTTAAGCTACTGGGACCTCCACGTCTCTTCCGAGGGGCATTAAAACCGTCTTGTTAAGCTACTGGGACCTCCACATCTCTTCCGAGGGGCATTGAAATGTTGTTTTTAATTAACTCTAACCTCCACAACTCTTCGAACGGGCATTGCATTTCCTCCTAATTTTTGTCAGCTTTTGCTTGAAAGGCATACGCAAAGACTATGGGAGACCCACTCCCCAATAATGGGAATAAAGTTTGTAATATGTTGTACTGTATGGCTCTTGTAAGGGGCATTAAAACCGTCTTGTTAAGCTACTGTGACCTCCACGTCTCTTCCCAGGGGCATTAAAACTGTCTTGTTAAACTACTGTGACCTCCACCACTTTTCCAAGGGGCATTAAAACCGTCTTGTTAAGCTACTGTGACCTCCACCACTTTTCCAAGGGGCATTAAAGCCGTCTTGTTAAGCTACTGCGACCTCCACGTCTCTTCCAAGGGGCATGAAAACCATCTTGTTAAGCTTCTGGGACCTCCACGTCTCTTCCGAGGGGCATTAAAACCGTCTTGTTAAGCTACTGGGACCTCCACGTCTTTTCCCAGGGGCATTAAAACCGTCTTGTTAAGCTACTGTGACCTACACCACTTTTTCAAGGGGCACTAAAACCGTCTTGTTAAGCTACTGGGACCTCCACGTCTCTTCCGTGGGGCATTAAAACCATTTTGTTAAGCTACTGTGACCTGCACGTCTTTTCCAAGGGGCATTAAAACCATCTTGTTATACTACTCCCAACAGGTGGAGCAAGGCCTCAGGGCAGAGGGACAGGATTGAGGGGGTAGTATAGAGGAGAACGGGTGTCGCGTCGTGCGGTGTAGCGCAGAATAAACAGTCCGGAGGCCCTAGGGGTGAACTTCCTAGGCTTTACTCACATTAGAGATGGCAGAAGGAAGGTGACTCCCTTCTCCCTGCGGAGCTCTGCGGCCACCAGGGACGGGGGTCCGACAACCTCCGAGTAAGTCCAGCGTTCAATCAGGACCCCGCACCAGAGTGTTCCTGAACTACAGACCGTATCATTTCCTGTCCGTGTGTGTAGATAGGCCGGGTCTCCCTCTGAGCTCCTCTCAGAACAAGGGCACGGGTGGCAGCTCCGCTCCTTCCGATACCCGATGGGATCCTCAGGGCCTACCGGGCTTCCCCGACCAGGACATAGAGTAACAAGGTCGGGTGTCGGGGGCCGGTACCCCTCTTGCAGCCGGACTCCCTCTGAATATATCAGGTGGTGAGGACAGGTGGCGTATACCGCTCCGTCTGCATCCTCCCTGGGATCCATTTGCTGTGGAGCTAAACTCCTAAGCTCCGGGCCTTCTTGGTCCTGGTCCTCGACCGGGTTGAGACATTCCTTGTCTACAACCTGCCCCCCGACCCAAGGCCAGGGTACGAGGGCCGTGTCTCCATCCGCTGCAGGTTCACACAGGATCCACGTTCAGGGTGGGAGATCACAGTAGTTAACAGCCCAAAGACCTGACTCCCCAGGACCAACATGGCTTTCTGTTAAATATGAACTATTATGTGTCGCTGTAATGCACACGCCCGGGCTGAGCGGCGTGTGCGTGTGATTCCACTGGACTGTGCCGGAGAGTGAATGCCCGGAGGGGCGTAACTAGGTATTCACCCGATCCGACCAGGGTCGCACGACGGCATACAACGCCAGTGCACCAAGGAGGAACCGAGCAGAGGGACCAGGTGCTACTCCAGGACAGACCCTGGACACGGCTGTTGACCCACACAGGGGAATTCAAGAACAGACTGGTTAGGCTGGCACACAGACTGGTGGGTATAGGCAGGCACGACTGGTATGCAGGCAGGCGGGTATGCAGGCAGGGGGGTACAGGCAAGCATGGCTAGAGTGCAGACAGGGAGGCACTAGCAGGTAGGAACACAGGCGGGATAGGACCCAGTACACACTGGGACTCAGGAACAGAACCACAGATGTGGCGGACAAACACAGCAGAGTGAGGCCGCCCAGAGAGGCAAGCGAGAGCAGGGCAGGACGAGACCACCTGGAGCGGTGAGCAAGAGTAGAGCAGGACGAGGCCGCTTGGAGTGGTGAGCAAAGGGTCAGAGCTGAGCGAGACCGCCGGAGCGGTGAGCAAAGGCAGAGCAGGCTAGAACCGCCGGAGCGGTGAGCAAAGGCAGAGCAGGCTAGAACCGCCGGAGCGGTGAGCAAAGGCAGAGCAGGCTAGAACCGCCTGAGCGGTGAGCAAAGGCAGAGCAGGCTAGAACCGCCGGAGCGGTGAGCAAAGGCAGAGCAGGATAGAACCGCCGGAGCGGTGAGCAAAGGCAGAGCAGGCTAGAACCGCCGGAGCGGTGAGCAAAGGCAGAGCAGGCTAGAACCGCCGGAGCGGTGAGCAAGGCAGAGCAGGGGGGACAGGGCTCTGTTCACACGGAACAGACAGGAAGGGAAAGGCAGAACCAGATACCCACAGGGTACTTGCAGTGAAGTAGCGAGTGGACCACAAACTCACAAACGGGAGTACAGTGACAACGAGCAGGAGTTAGGTACAAGTTCAGACTCTGCAGAAAAAGGAAAGGTACAGACATCGAGAAACCCGGGAAACAGGCTAGAAGAATATACAGACAAGAACAGACACAGTAGCAAGATACAGGAGCGGGTCTAGGTAGCAGCCCCTAGAAGGCGGGAGGAACAGGCTAGGAGCGTGTTCAGACAGGACAGACAAGATACAGGAGCGGTTCTAGGTAATCGGCCCCTAGAAGGTGGGAGGAACAGGCTAGGAGCGTGTTCAGACAGGACAGACTAGATACAGGAGCGGATCTAGGAATGCAGCCCCTAGAGGGCGGGAGGAACAGGCTAGGAGCGTGTTCAGACAGGCCTGGAAATACAGCCTCCAGGATAGGCAGACAAGAGAACACAGAAGGAACCTGGCACATTCAGAGTGCAAGAGCACACTAAATGAAACACAATGCTCAGGCAGGGATTCATTGGAGCAGCTGGGTTAAATACCAGGTGACAGACAGCAATAGGCTGAGGACGCACAAGAGGTTTGCCTGCAGCAGGTAGAAAAAGCAGGAAGTGATCGGGCGCCGCCCTTAAGCAGCAGCACACAGAAGCAAACAGACAGCATGGAGGGAAGCCAGAGAGACATTCTGGATTGGAGATCAAGTGCGCGCTCTTGCACAGTGGGAGATGGACCACTATGCAAAGATGCCGCCAGGTATGTTACAGTACCCCCCCTTACGCCCCCTCTTCTTCAGGCCTGCCAGAATGTTCCGTAGGGAATTAGGGGGCCAATCCTTCACTTCAAGGGGATCACTTCCTCTGTCCACCGGAAAAACTGGTCTCCTCCGGGTAGCTAGGATGTTACCTCCCATCCAGCCACCCTTAGCAACAGACGAAATGGGTGGAGTACCAGGAACAGCACACAAGGAAGTCTCTCTCCACATACTTTCAGGTGGCGCCCCAGAGGGTACAGGAGACATCTGGAAGTCCTCCACCGGGTTGGAGGGGAGCAGAGACTTGAGGGTAATCTCTGCTTCGAGGTACATCTTGTCAAGCTCACAGGAAGAAATAGACGGGTTATCAGGTACAGGGTGAGGAAAAGTCACTGTCTCTTTGTTATCTGGTGGTACCCCGGAGGATTCAGGAAACAACTGGAGGTCCTCCGCCGGTTCAGAAGAGTGCAGAGGCTCGGGGAAAACATCTGCTTCAGAGTACACTAGGTCGGACACACTGGACGAAGCAGGCGTGGTATCGGGTGCCTAGTATAGGAAAGTCTCTGTCCATTCACCACCAGGTGGCACCCCGAAGGGTTCTGGAGACAACTGGAGGTCCTCCGCCTGGTCGGAGGGGTGTAGAGACTCAAGAATAACCTCTGCTTCGGAGTACACTAGGTTAGACTCACTAGGTGAAGCGAGCGAAGTATCAGATCCAGGATAAAGGAAAGTCTCTGTCCATTCACCACCAGGTGGCACCCCGAAGGGTTCTGGAGACAACTGGAGGTCCTCCGCCAGGTCGGAGGGGTGAAGAGACTCATGGGTAACCTCTACTTCGGAGTACACTAGGTCAGACTCACTGGATGAAGCTGCCGAGGTATCAGGTACCGAGTATAGGAAAGTTTCTTTCCAATTGTCATCAAGTGGTATCCCGGGGGATTCAGGAGGCAACAGGGGGTCCTCCGGTGTGGATTCTGGGTGGGCAGCAGTCTCTTCGGACAGGAGAACTGGTGCACTACCCACGCACATTACCCGTTGGGGCTTCTCCGGGATACAGGGAGATGAAGCTTCAGTAGGGACTTCAAGGTTGGGGTCAGTAGGTCTCAGGGAGGACAGACCCTGGCGTGACGGCTTGCCTCTACGTCTAGCACGTCTGGACTGCCTCTTGAGGTTGGGAGAAGTATTCCGGAGAGCGTAGTCACCCTGTGAGGATTCTGGGTGGGCAGTAGTCTCATTGGGCTGGAGGACTATTGCGCTACCCACACACATTACCCATCGGGGCTGCTCCGGGATATTGGGAAGTGAAGCTTCAGCAGGAGCCTCCGGGTTATTATCATCGAAGACCATTAGAAAGGCCACCAGGAAGGCCATAATGTCCAGGACGATAGGATCCTGTGCGTCCCATAGGGGGGTGATCCAATTCAAGGCATCACCCGCTAGGTAAGACATCATGAATCCCACCTTAGCCCGATCAGTGGGAAAACATAGAGGGTAGAACTTGAAGTGTAGCATGCATTGCTCCACAAATGCACGACTCTGTCTTGGATCCCCATAGTAACGTGGCGGATCCGCAGGAACGAGAGCTGATAGATCCATCTGGACGGGTGCGTAATTCACCTGGAACTCAGCTAAGGAAAAAAAAAATTATTTATTTATTTTTAATGCATGTATTCACTGGAAAACGTCTCAGAGAGCGAAGGCCGTGGGGCTCAACGAGAACCATGGCCTGAGCATGCTGTAATGCACACGCCCGGGCTGAGCGGCGTGTGCGTGTGATTCCACTGGACCGTGCCGGAGAGTGAATGCCTGGAGGGGCGTAACTAGGTATTCACCCGATCCGACCAGGGTCGCACGACGGCATACGACGCCAGTGCACCAAGGAGGAACCGAGCAGAGGGACCAGGTGCTACTCCAGGACAGACCCCGGACACGGCTGTTGACCCACACAGGGGAATACAAGAACAGACTGGTTAGGCTGGCACACAGACTGGTGGGTATAGGCAGGCACGACTGGTATGCAGGCAGGCGGGTATGCAGGCAGGGGGGTACAGGCAAGCACGGCTAGAGTGCAGACAGGGAGGCACTAGCAGGTAGGAACACAGGCGGGATAGGACCCAGTACACACTGGGACTCAGGAACAGAACCACAGATGTGGCGGACAAACACAGCAGAGTGAGGCCGCCCAGAGAGGTGAGCGAGAGCAGGGCAGGACGAGACCGCCTGGAGCGGTGAGCAAGAGTAGAGCAGGACGAGGCCGCCTGGAGCGGTGAGCAAAGGGTCAGAGCTGAGCGAGACGGCCAGAGCGGTGAGCAAAGGCAGAGCAGGCTAGAACCGCCGGAGCGGTGAGCAAAGGCAGAGCAGGCTAGAACCGCCGGAGCGGTGAGCAAAGGCAGAGCAGGCTAGAACCGTCGGAGCGGTGAGCAAAGGCAGAGCAGGCTAGAACCGCCGGAGCGGTGAGCAAAGGCAGAGCAGGCTAGAACCGCCGGAGCGGTGAGCAAAGGCAGAGCAGGCTAGAACCGCCGGAGCAGTGAGCAAAGTCAGAGCAGGCTAGAACCGCCGGAGCGGTGAGCAAAGGCAGAGCAGGATAGAACCGCCGGAGCGGTGAGCAAAGGCAGAGCAGGCTAGAACCGCCGGAGCGGTGAGCAAAGGCAGAGCAGGCTAGAACCGCCGGAGCGGTGAGCAAGGCAGAGCAGGGGGGACAGGGCTCTGTTCACACGGAACAGACAGGAAGGGAAAGGCAGAACCAGATACCCACAGGGTACTTGCAGTGAAGTAGCGAGTGGACCACAAACTCACAAACGGGAGTACAGTGACAACGAGCAGGAGTTAGGTACAAGTTCAGACTCTGCAGAAAAACGAAAGGTACAGACATCGAGAAACCCGGGAAACAGGCTAGAAGAATATACAGACAAGAACAGACACAGTAGCAAGATACAGGAGCGGGTCTAGGTAGCAGCCCCTAGAAGGCGGGAGGAACAGGCTAGGAGCGTGTTCAGACAGGACAGACAAGATACAGGAGCGGGTCTAGGTAATCGGCCCCTAGAAGGTGGGAGGAACAGGCTAGGAGCGTGTTCAGACAGGACAGACTAGATACAGGAGCGGATCTAGGAATGCAGCCCCTAGAGGGCGGGAGGAACAGGCTAGGAGCGTGTTCAGACAGGCCTGGAAATACAGCCTCCAGGATAGGCAGACAAGAGAACACAGAAGGGACCTGGCACATTCAGAGTGCAAGAGCACACTAAATGAAACACAATGCTCAGGCAGGGATTCATTGGAGCAGCTGGGTTAAATACCAGGTGACAGACAGCAATAGGCTGAGGACGCACAAGAGGTTTGCCTGCAGCAGGTAGAAAAAGCAGGAAGTGATCGGGCGCCGCCCTTAAGCAGCAGCACACAGAAGCAAACAGACAGCATGGAGGGAAGCCAGAGAGACATTCTGGATTGGAGATCAAGTGCGCGCTCTTGCACAGTGGGAGATGGACCACTATGCAAAGACGCAGCCAGGTATGTTACAGTACCCCCCCCTTACGCCCCATCTTCTTCAGGCCTGCCAGAATGTTCCGTAGGGAATTAGGGGGCCAATCCTTCACTTCAAGGAGATCACTTCCTCTGTCCACCGGAAAAACTGGTCTCCTCCGGGTAGCTAGGATGTTACCTCCCATCCAGCCACCCTTAGCAACAGACGAAATGGGTGGAGTACCAGGAACAGCACACAAGGAAGTCTCTCTCCACATACTTTCAGGTGGCACCCCAGAGGGTACAGGAGACATCTGGAAGTCCTCCACCGGGTTGGAGGGGAGCAGAGACTTGAGGGTAATCTCTGCTTCGAGGTACATCTTGTCAAGCTCACAGGAAGAAATAGACGGGTTATCAGGTACAGGGTGAGGAAAAGTCACTGTCTCTTTGTTATCTGGTGGTACCCCGGAGGATTCAGGAAACAACTGGAGGTCCTCCGCCGGTTCAGAAGAGTGCAGAGGCTCGGGGAAAACATCTGCTTCAGAGTACACTAGGTCGGACACACTGGACGAAGCAGGCGCGGTATCGGGTGCCTAGTATAGGAAAGTCTCTGTCCATTCACCACCAGGTGGCACCCCGAAGGGTTCTGGAGACAACTGGAGGTCCTCCGCCTGGTCGGAGGGGTGTAGAGACTCAAGAATAACCTCTGCTTCGGAGTACACTAGGTTAGACTCACTAGGTGAAGCGAGCGAAGTATCAGATCCAGGATAAAGGAAAGTCTCTGTCCATTCACCACCAGGTGGCACCCCGAAGGGTTCTGGAGACAACTGGAGGTCCTCCGCCAGGTCGGAGGGGTGAAGAGACTCATGGGTAACCTCTACTTCGGAGTACACTAGGTCGGACTCACTGGATGAAGCTGCCGAGGTATCAGGTACCGAGTATAGGAAAGTCTCTTTCCAATTGTCATCAAGTGGTATCCCGGGGGATTCAGGAGGCAACAGGGGGTCCTCCGGTGTGGATTCTGGGTGGGCAGCAGTCTCTTCGGGCAGGAGAACTGGTGCACTACCCACGCACATTACCCGTTGGGGCTTCTCCGGGATCAAGGGAGATGAAGCTTCAGTAGGGACTTCAAGGTTGGGGTCAGTAGGTCTCAGGGAGGACAGACCCTGGCGTGACTGCTTGCCTCTACGTCTAGCACGTCTGGACTGCCTCTTGAGGTTGGGAGAAGTATTCCGGAGAGCGTAGTCACCCTGTGAGGATTCTGGGTGGGCAGTAGTCTCATTGGGCTGGAGGACTATTGCGCTACCCACACACATTACCCATCGGGGCTGCTCCGGGATATTGGGAAGTGAAGCTTCAGCAGGAGCCTCCGGGTTATTATCATCGAAGACCATTAGAAAGGCCACCAGGAAGGCCATAATGTCCAGGACGATAGGATCCTGTGCGTCCCATAGGGGGCTGATCCAATTCAAGGCATCACCCGCTAGGTAAGACATCATGAATCCCACCTTAGCCCGATCAGTGGGAAAACATAGAGGGTAGAACTTGAAGTGTAGCATGCATTGCTCCACAAATGCACGACTCTGTCTTGGATCCCCATAGTAACGTGGCGGATCCGCAGGAACGAGAGCTGATAGATCCATCTGGACGGGTGCGTAATTCACCTGGAACTCAGCTAAGGAAAAAAAAAATTATTTATTTATTTTTAATGCATGTATTCACTGGAAAACGTCTCAGAGAGCAAAGGCCGTGGGGCTCAACGAGAACCATGGCCTGAGCATGCTGTAATGCACATGCCCGGGCTAAGCAGCGTGTGCGTGTGATTCCACTGGACCGTGCCGGAGAGTGAATGCCTGGAGGGGCGTAACTAGGTATTCACCCGATCCGACCAGGGTCGCACGACGGCATACGACGCCAGTGCACCAAGGAGGAACCGAGCAGAGGGACCAGGTGCTACTCCAGGACAGACCCCGGACACGGCTGTTGACCCACACAGGGGAATACAAGAACAGACTGGTTAGGCTGGCACACAGACTGGTGGGTATAGGCAGGCACGACTGGTATGCAGGCAGGCGGGTATGCAGGCAGGGGGGTACAGGCAAGCACGGCTAGAGTGAAGACAGGGAGGCACTAGCAGGTAGGAACACAGGCGGGATAGGACCCAGTACACACTGGGACTCAGGAACAGAACCACAGATGTGGCGGACAAACACAGCAGAGTGAGGCCGCCCAGAGAGGTGAGCGAGAGCAGGGCAGGACGAGACCGCCTGGAGCGGTGAGCAAGAGTAGAGCAGGACGAGGCCGCCTGGAGCGGTGAGCAAAGGGTCAGAGCTGAGCGAGACGGCCAGAGCGGTGAGCAAAGGCAGAGCAGGCTAGAACCGCCGGAGCGGTGAGCAAAGGCAGAGCAGGCTAGAACCGCCGGAGCGGTGAGCAAAGGCAGAGCAGGCTAGAACCGTCGGAGCGGTGAGCAAAGGCAGAGCAGGCTAGAACCGCCGGAGCGGTGAGCAAAGGCAGAGCAGGCTAGAACCGCCGGAGCGGTGAGCAAAGGCAGAGCAGGCTAGAACCGCCGGAGCAGTGAGCAAAGTCAGAGCAGGCTAGAACCGCCGGAGCGGTGAGCAAAGGCAGAGCAGGATAGAACCGCCGGAGCGGTGAGCAAAGGCAGAGCAGGCTAGAACCGCCGGAGCGGTGAGCAAGGCAGAGCAGGGGGGACAGGGCTCTGTTCACACGGAACAGACAGGAAGGGAAAGGCAGAACCAGATACCCACAGGGTACTTGCAGTGAAGTAGCGAGTGGACCACAAACTCACAAACGGGAGTACAGTGACAACGAGCAGGAGTTAGGTACGAGTTCAGACTCTGCAGAAAAAGGAAAGGTACAGACATAGAGAAACCCGGGAAACAGGCTAGAAGAGTATACAGACAAGAACAGACACAGTAGCAAGATACAGGAGCGGGTCTAGGTAGCAGCCCCTAGAAGGTGGGAGGAACAGGCTAGGAGCGTGTTCAGACAGGACAGACAAGATACAGGAGCGGGTCTAGGTAATCAGCCCCTAGAAGGCGGGAGGAACTGGCTAGGAGCGTGTTCAGACAGGACAGACTAGATACAGGAGCAGGTCTAGGAATGCAGCCCCTAGAGGGCAGGAGGAACAGGCTAGGAGCGTGTTCAGACAGGCCTGGAAATACAGCCTCCAGGATAGGCAGACAAGAGAACACAGAAGGGACCTGGCACATTCAGAGTGCAAGAGCACACTAAATGAAACACAATGCTCAGGCAGGGATTCATTGGAGCAGCTGGGTTAAATACCAGGTGACAGACAGCAATAGGCTGAGGACGCACAAGTGGTGTGCCTGCAGCAGGTACAAAAAGCAGGATATGATCGGGCGCCGCCCTTAAGCAGCAGCACACAGAAGCAAACAGACAGCATGGAGGGAAGCCAGAGAGACATTCTGGATTGGAGATCAAGTGCGCGCTCTTGCACAGTGGGAGATGGACCACTATGCAAAGACGCCGCCAGGTATGTTACAGTCGCTAAATTGTAAGTCCTCCACCCTCACCCACTAAATGGTTCCCCTAACTCTTGGTTGTTATGAACTGCTACAAGCACTAAGGAAAGAAAGGAAAACTGTCCCTACAATAGGACTAAGCTGATTCCCTACGATGCAGCGGGGGACCTGTTCCTTGTGAACAGACCCGCCTGTCCTCGGCTAGTCTGAACGCAGACCTATAGATATAAGGGAGGGGTCCCTACAAGAACTAAGGACTGGGATATAGTTGGACACCTCCTAGCAGAAATTGTAGCAGAGCAAAGACAAAACAAACAAAAAGTACTAGTGGTCCAAAGATCAAGCAAACTACAGAGTTAGGTACAAGACACGTGGCTAGCTTAAAAGTAAATGTAACACTGAAGTCCAGCAAGGCCAGAAGGGTGGAGCTGGATTATATAGGCAGAAAGTCATGTGACCAACAAAATAGAAAAAGAACTAACAGGAGGGTTCTAACATTGGTTCCCTAGTCTCCCTGTAACCAGGAGGGTAGCACCTAGTGCATTCTAGCCCCCTCTGGTGGAGAAATGTGGTGTTGGATGTAAAGGAAGGGTCCTGAGCATCACGCTGTTCTTACCTCAGAGGAGGAACACCACACTCCATTAAAGAACTGCAGCATCCCTGTGACGTCGAACCCTCAGGGGCGCCACACGTGTTCTGCCAACTCCAAGCATTGCAGGAATCCAGTCTGTACACATTGACTCCTCCTCATACTCCAGTTCCTCTGAATCAGCGCTGCAGGAGCCGTCACGGTCTACCTCCACAACGACCCGTGAACGGCCTGTTAGGATGACCGATGTTATGCACACGCCCGGGCTAAGCGGCGTGTGCGTGTGATTGTAGTGATTCCACTGGACCGTGCCGGAGAGTGAATGCCTGGAGGGGCGTGACTAAGTATTCACCCGATCCGACCAGGGTCGCACGACGGCATACGACGCCAGTGCACCAAGGAGGAACCGAGCAGAGGGACCAGGTGCTACTCCAGGACAGACCCCGGACACGGCTGTTGACCCACACAGGGGAATACAGGAACAGGCTGGTAGGCTGGCACACAGACTGGTGGGTATAGGCAGGCACGACTGGTATGCAGGCAGGCGGGTATGCAGGCAGGGGGGTAAAGGCAAGCACAGCTAGAGTGCAGACAGGGAGGCACTAGCAGGTAGGAACACAGGCGGGATAGGACCCAGTACACACCGGGACTAAGGAACAATACAGGCAGAGGGTTACAGGCAAGCACAGCTAGAGTGCAGACAAGGCTGAGCAGGGAGGACAGGGCTCTGTTCACACGGAACAGACAGGAAGGGAAAGACAGAGCCAGATACTCACACAGTACTTGCAGAGACAACAAGCAGGAGTTAGGTACGAGTTCAGACTCTGCAGAAAAAGGAAGGGAACGGACATAGAGGCAAAACAGGTAAAGGACAGGAGAGAGTTCAGACTGGAACTGAGTGTACGGAGGAGACCGACACTGCAGAGGGATACAGGAGCGGGTCTGGGAATACGGCCCCCAGAGAGGCGGAACGAACAGGCAAGGAGCGTGTTCAGACAGGACAGACCAGACACAGGAGCGGGTCTAGGAAATCGGCCACTAGAAGGCGGAGCGAACAGGCAAGGAGCGTGTTCAGACAGGACAGACCAGACACAGGAGCGGGTCTAGGAAATCGGCCACTAGAAGGCGAGAGGAACAGGCTAGGAGCGTGTTCAGACAGGTCAGACAAGATACAGGAACGGGTCTAGGTAATCGGCCCCTAGAAGGCAGGAGGAACAGGCTAGGAGCGTGTTCAGACAGGACAGACAAGAGAACACAGAAAGGACTCAGTTCAGACACGGGAACTAATACCGAAAAGCAGGAGACATACAGGACTCAGTTCAGACACGGGAGCTGATACCGCAAAGCAGGAGACATACAGGACTCAGTTCAGACACGGGAGCTGATACCGCAAAGCAGAAGACATACAGGACTCAGTTCAGACAGGCCTGGAAATACAGCCTCCAGGAAAGGCAGACAAGGAAACAAAGAACGGGACCTGGCACCTTCAGAGTGCAAGCACACACTGAAGGAAACACTATGCTCAGGCAGGGATAGAAGGGAGCTGCTGAGCTATATACCAAGTGACAGACAGCAATAGGCTGAGGACGCACAAGGGGTGTGACCCACAGCAGGTACAAAAGGCAGGAAGTGATCGGGCGCCGCCCTTAAGCAGCAGAAACAGACACAAACAGACAGCATGGAGGGAAGCCAGAGAGACATTCTGGACAGGAGATCAAGTGCGCCCTCTTGCACAGTGGGAGATGGACCACCATGCAAGGACGCCGCCAGGTATGTTACAGTACCTCCCCCCTTACGCCCCCTCTTCTTCAGGCCTGCCAGAATCTTCCGCAGGGAATTCGAGGACCAGTCGTTCACTGGGTTGGAGGGGGACAGAGACTTGAGGGTAATCTCTGCTTCGAGGTACATCTTGTCAAGCTCACAGGAAAAAATAGACGGGTTATCAGGTACATAATGAGGAAAAGTCACTGTCTCTTTGTTATCTGGTGGTATCCCGGAGGATTCAGGAAACAACTGGAGGTCCTCCGCCGGGTCAGAAGAGTGCAGAGGCTCAGAGAAAACAACTGCTTCAGAGTACACTAGGTCGGACTCACTGGAGGAAGCAGGCGAGGTATCGGGTACCGAGTATAGGAAAGTCTCTGTCCATTCACCACCAGGTGGCACCCCGAAGGGTTCTGAACACAACTGGAGGTCCTCCGCCTGGTCGGAGGGGTGTAGAGACTCGGGAGTAACCTCTGCTTCGGAGTACACTAGGTCGGACTCACTGGACGAAGCGAGCGAGGTATCAGGTACAGGATATAGGAAAGTCTCTGTCCATTCACCACCAGGTGGCACCCCGAAGGATTCTGAACACAACTGGAGGTCCTCCGCCTGGTCGGAGGGGTGTAGAGACTCAGGAGTAACCTCTGCTTCGGAGTACACTAGGTTGGACTCACTGGACGAAGCGAGCGAGGTATCAGGTACAGAGTATAGGAGAGTCTCTGTCCTTTCGCTACCAGGTAGCACCCCGAAGGGTTCAGGAGACAACTGGAGATCCTCCGCCTGGTCGGAGGGGTGTAGAGACTCGGAGGTAACTACCACTTTGGGGTACCCATTGTCAGGCTCACAGGACGAAGCGGACAAAGTATTGTGTACCGGGTGTAGAGAAGTCTCTCTCCATTTGTCATCGAGTGGTATCCCGGAGGGTTCAGGAGGCAACAGGGGATCCTCCGCCAGGTAGTAGAGGTGCACAGACTCTGAGGTAACCACAGCTTTGGAGCATCCTTGGACATGCACACCGGTTAAAGAGAGAGAAGCATCTGATGCCGGGTGCAGGAAGTTCTCCTGTGTGGAGTCTGGATGGGCAGAAGTCTCTTCAGCCAGGAGAACTGGTGCACTACCCACGCACATTACCCATTGGGGTTTCTCCGGGATACAGGGAGATGAAGCTTCAGTAGGGACTTCAAGGTTGGGGTCAGGAGGTCTCAGGGAGGACAGACCCTGGCGTGACGGCTTGCCTCTAAGTCTAGCACGTCTGGACTGCCTCTTGAGGTTGAGAGAAGTATTCCGGAAAGCGTAGTCACCCTGTGAGGATTCTGGGTGGGCAGTAGTCTCATTGGGCTGGAGGACTATTGCGCTACCCACACACATTACCCGTCGGGGCTGCTCCGGGATATTGGGAAGTGAAGCTTCAGCAGGGGCTTCAGAGTTAGGGTCCTCAAAGACCATACGAAAGGCCACCAGGAAGGCCTGCAGGTCAAGGATGACAGGATCCCATGCTTCCCATAGGGGGGTGACCCATTTCAAGGCATCACCCGCTAGGTAGTCAATCATAAAGGCCACTTTAGCCCAATCGGAAGGAAAATAGAGAGGGTAGGCCTTAAAGTGTAGCATGCATTGCTCCACAAATGCACGACACTGTCTTGGATCCCCATAGTAACGTGGCGGATCCGCAGGAACGAGGGCTGATAGATCCATCTGGACGGGTGCGTAATTCGCCTGGAACTCAGCTAAAGGGGGAAAAAAAAATTATTTATTTTATTTTAATGCATGTATTCGCTGGAAAAACTTCTCAAAGAGCGAAGGCCGTGGGGCTCAACGGGAACCATGGCCTGAGCATGCTGTTATGCACACGCCCGGGCTAAGCGGCGTGTGCGTGTGATTGTAGTGATTCCACTGGACCGTGCCGGAGAGTGAATGCCTGGAGGGGCGTGACTAAGTATTCACCCGATCCGACCAGGGTCGCACGACGGCATACGACGCCAGTGCACCAAGGAGGAACCGAGCAGAGGGACCAGGTGCTACTCCAGGACAGACCCCGGACACGGCTGTTGACCCACACAGGGGAATACAGGAACAGGCTGGTAGGCTGGCACACAGACTGGTGGGTATAGGCAGGCACGACTGGTATGCAGGCAGGCGGGTATGCAGGCAGGGGGGTAAAGGCAAGCACAGCTAGAGTGCAGACAGGGAGGCACTAGCAGGTAGGAACACAGGCGGGATAGGACCCAGTACACACCAGGACTAAGGAACAATACAGGCAGAGGGTTACAGGCAAGCACAGCTAGAGTGCAGACAAGGCTGAGCAGGGAGGACAGGGCTCTGTTCACACGGAACAGACAGGAAGGGAAAGACAGAGCCAGATACTCACACAGTACTTGCAGAGACAACAAGCAGGAGTTAGGTACGAGTTCAGACTCTGCAGAAAAAGGAAGGGAACGGACATAGAGGCAAAACAGGTAAAGGACAGGAGAGAGTTCAGACTGGAACTGAGTGTACGGAGGAGACCGACACTGCAGAGGGATACAGGAGCGGGTCTGGGAATACGGCCCCCAGAGAGGCGGAACGAACAGGCAAGGAGCATGTTCAGACAGGACAGACCAGACACAGGAGCGGGTCTAGGAAATCGGCCACTAGAAGGCGGAGCGAACAGGCAAGGAGCGTGTTCAGACAGGACAGACCAGACACAGGAGCGGGTCTAGGAAATCGGCCACTAGAAGGCGAGAGGAACAGGCTAGGAGCGTGTTCAGACAGGTCAGACAAGATACAGGAACGGGTCTAGGTAATCGGCCCCTAGAAGGCAGGAGGAACAGGCTAGGAGCGTGTTCAGACAGGACAGACAAGAGAACACAGAAAGGACTCAGTTCAGACACGGGAACTAATACCGAAAAGCAGGAGACATACAGGACTCAGTTCAGACACGGGAGCTGATACCGCAAAGCAGGAGACATACAGGACTCAGTTCAGACACGGGAGCTGATACCGCAAAGCAGAAGACATACAGGACTCAGTTCAGACAGGCCTGGAAATACAGCCTCCAGGAAAGGCAGACAAGGAAACAAAGAACGGGACCTGGCACCTTCAGAGTGCAAGCACACACTGAAGGAAACACTATGCTCAGGCAGGGATAGAAGGGAGCTGCTGAGCTATATACCAAGTGACAGACAGCAATAGGCTGAGGACGCACAAGGGGTGTGACCCACAGCAGGTACAAAAGGCAGGAAGTGATCGGGCGCCGCCCTTAAGCAGCAGAAACAGACACAAACAGACAGCATGGAGGGAAGCCAGAGAGACATTCTGGACAGGAGATCAAGTGCGCCCTCTTGCACAGTGGGAGATGGACCACCATGCAAGGACGCCGCCAGGTATGTTACAACCGATATGAGCACAGCCGTGGCCAAACGTCAACAGGCCGTATTAAAATGAATTTCTTTGGGGAATCGAAGCCACACAGCGCAGGAGCTCTGGAATGCCATCAAGCAGCAGAGCGACGTGTGGTTTGTGCCAGCGAATCTCCAGCCAGGCATGGTAGTGTGTGACAATGGCCGAAATCTGGTGGCAGCTCTGGGCTTAGGCAACCTCACTCACATCCCATGTCTGGCACATGTGCTCAACTTGGTCGTGCAGAGTTTTTTGAGAGACTATCCGGATCTTGATGCACTGCTGCACAAGGTCCGCATAGAGTGCGCTCACTTGCGGCGTTCCAGCAACGCAAGATCGCGCATTGCAGCTCTGCAGCGCCGATTACGTCTTCCGGAACATCGCATCATATGTGACCTACCCACCAGGTGGAATTCAACGTTACATACAGTACAGACTAAAAGTTTGGACACACCTTCTCATTTAAGGATTTTTCTGTATTTTCATGACTTTGAAAATTGTACATTCACACTGAAGGCATCAAAACTAAGAATTAACACATGTGGAATTATATACTTAACAAAAAAGTGTGAAACAACTGAATATATGTCTTATATTCTAGGTTCTTCAAAGTAGCCACCTTTTGCTTTGATGACTGCTTTGCACACTCTTGGCATTCTCTTGATGAGCTTCAAGAGGTAGTCACCGGAAATGGTTTTCACTTCACAGGTGTGCCCTGTCAGGTTTAATAAGTGGGATTTCTTGCCTTATAAATGGGGTTGGGACCACCTGTTGTGCTGTGCAGAAGTCAGGTGGATATACAGCTGATAGTCCTACTGAATAGACTGTTAGAATTTGTATTATGGCAAGAAAAAAGCAGCTAAGTAAAGAAAAACGAGTGGCCATCATTACTTTAAGAAATGAAGGTCAGTCAGTGCGAAAAATTGGGCAAACTTTAAAAGTGTTCCCAAGTGCAGTTGCAAAAACCATCAAGCGCTACAAAGAAACTAGCTCACAAGAGGACCGCCCCAGGAAAGGAAGACCAAGAGTCACCTCTGCTTCTGAGGATAAGTTTATCCGAGTCACCAGCCTCAGAAATCGCAGATTAACAGCAGCTCAGATTAGAGACCAGGTCAATGCCACACAGAGTTCTAGCAGCAGACACATCTCTACAACAACTGTTAAGAGGAGACTTTGTGCAAAGTTTTGGGTCTCTAAGCTAGATACATGGCCAGAGCTTAGCCAGTATGCATTGGAGGTGCTGGCTTGCCCTGCTGCTAGTGTATTATCGGAACGCGTCTTTAGTGCCGCAGGTGGTGTACTAATAGACCGTCGCATGCGCCTATCCTCCGATAACGTTGACCGGCTTACTTTTCTGAAAATTTACAAGGCCTGGATCTCACATGAATTTGCCAGTCCTCTTCCAGAATAAGTAATTGATTGGCAACAGTATCGAGGTCTCCTGTTGTGTTCATGTTTCTACCACCTAAACTGTAATCCCTGAGCTCCAACACCGCCAGTTGCTGCTCAGAAGTGCCGTCTGCACAGTCAACACTTGCTCCAGTGTTATTGGGGTTCAGTAACGTCAGCTGATCCCCTGCTGTGTGTCCGGCAAATTCTCCTGCTCTGTCCACATCCACTCTACTACTAATTTAAAACTTGCTCCAATTACACCTCTGGCTCCTCTGTTTTCAGTATTTACCCTGAGCTTCAACACCGCCAGTTGCTGCTCAGAAGTGCCGTCTGCACAGTCAACACTTGCTGCCGTGTTATTGGGGTTCAGTAACGTCAGCTGATCCCCAGCTGTGTGTCCGGCAAATTCTCCTGCTCTGTCCACATCCACTGTACTACAGATTTAAAACTTGCTCCAATTCCACCTCTGGCTCCTCTCTGTTTTCAGTATTATCCCTGAGCTCCAACACTGCCAGTTGCCGCTCAGAAGTGCCGTCTGCACAGTCAACACTTGCTGCCGTGTTATTGGGGTTCAGTAACGTCAGCTGATCCCCAGCTGTGTGTCTGGCAAATTCTCCTGCTCTGTCCACATTCTCACTACTGCTACAGATTTAAAACTTGCTCCAATTACACCTCTGGCTCCTCTCTGTTTTCAGTATTATCCCTGAGCTCCAACACCGCCAGTTGCTGCTCAGAAGTGCTGTCTGCACAGTCAACACTTGGTCCAGTGTTATTGGGGTTCAGTAACGTCAGCTGTTCCCCTGCTGTGTGTACGGAAATTTCTCCTGCTCTGTCCACATTCACACTACTACTACAGATTTAAAACTTGCTCCAATTACACCTCTGGCTCCCCTCTGTTTTCAGTATTAGCCTTGAGCTCCAACACCGCCAGTTGCTGCTCAGAAGTGCTGTCTGCATAGTCAACACTTGGTCCAGTGTTATTGGGGTTCAGTAATGTCAGCTGATCCCCTGCTGTGTGTCCGGCAAATTCTCCTGCTCTGTCCTCATCCACTCTACTACTAATTTAAAACTAGCTCCAATTACACCTCTGGCTCCTCTGTTATCAGTATTTACCCTGAGCTCCAACACCGCTAGTTGCTGCTCAGAAGTGCAGTCTGCACAGTCAACGCTTGCTGCCGTGTTATTGGGGTTCAGTAACGTCAGCTGATCCCCAGCTGTGTGTCCGGAAAATTCTCCTGCTCTGTCCACATCCACTGTACTGCAGATGTAAAACTTGCTCCAATTACACCTCTGGCTCCTCTCTGTTTTCAGTATTATCCCTGAGCTCCAATACCGCCAGTTGCCGCTCAGAAGTGCTGTCTGCACAGTCAACGCTTGCTGCCGTGTTATTGGGGTTCAGTAACATCAGCTGATCCCCTGCTGTGTGTCCGGCAAATTCTCCTGCTCTGTCCACATCCACTCTACTACTAATTTAAAACTTGCTCCAAGTATACCTCTGGCTCCTCTGTTTTCAGTATTTACCCTGGGCTCCAACACCGCTAGTTGCTGCTCAGAAGTGCCGTCTGCACAGTCAACACTTAGTCCAGTGTTATTGGGGTTCAGTAACGTCAGCTGATCCCCAGCTGTGTGTCTGGCAAATTCTCCTGCTCTGTCCACATCCACTGTACTACAGATTTAAAACTTGCTCCAATTACACCTCTGGCTCCACTCTTTTTTCAGTATTTACCCTGGGTTACAGCCCCGCCAGCTGTTTCCCGGCAGTGTCTTTGGCAAGGGTACTCCCTCCTGCCCAGCCTGGTTCCAGCACGCCAGCTGTTTCCGGGTAGTGTCAACATCACTTTGCCTCCAATACGTTGTCCTGTCGTGTTGCGGTCGGGTTAGCCGACTCTATGGTGCCGGCAGTTTAGGTGACTCCTATGTGGGCTGCGGGATCTGGCAATGAAGGCTGGTTCCATAGTGCCAATAGGACAAGCACCCCCTGTAGGACTGTGGGTTTCGGTAACTCCGGCCGGCTCGCGGCCTTGCAACTTTTTTTTTCATGGGTGCCTTCTGCTACCCATCCGTGCTCCAGTACCGTCAGCTGGTTCTCGGCAGTGCCTTTGGCTTAGGTGCCTCCTTCTCAGTATCCAAGTTCCACCAATGTCTCCTGGTCCTTGGTAGTGCTTTCTGGCACAGGTACCTCCTACTTAGTAACCAAGTTCCAGTACCGTCAGCTGGTTCTCGGTAGTTCCATTTGCTCTTGTACCTTCTGCTACCCATCCGGGTTCCAGTACCGTCAGCTGGTCCTCAGTAGTTCCATTGGCTCTAGTGCCTTCTGCTACCCATCCTCAGCCTTCTTGTACATTCTGCTACATTTCCAAGTTCAAGCTTTTTGAAATGGTTCTTGGTAATCACTCTGGATCTCGCTGACGATGACCCTGAAGACAAGGACCATGAAGACCACCCCGAAGAAGACAAGGACCCCGAAGACGAGGACCCTGAAGACGACGACCCTGAAGACGACGACCCTGAAGACCACCCCGAAGAAGACGAGGACCCCGAAGACGATGATCCTGAAGACGAGGACCCCGAAGACGAGGACCCCGAAGACCACCCTGAAGAAGATGAGGACCCCGAAGAAGACGAGGACCCTGAAGACGACGACCCTGAAGACCACCTCGAAGAAGACGAGGACCCCGAAGACGATCATCCTGAAGACGAGGACCCTGAAGACCACCTCGAAGAAGACGAGGACCCCAAAGACGACGACCCTGAAGACGACGACACTCAAGACCACCCCGAAGAAGACCAAGAAGATGACCCTGAAGAAGATGATCAAGAGGACAAAGAACAAGAAGACAACCACCAAGATACGGAAGAACAAGAGACAGGAAAGGAAGAAGCAGAAGAACAAGAATCTGCAGGACAAAAAGCGGAAGAACATTAAGCATAAGACTAAAATTCAGAGCAAAAGATATTATCTAAATTATAAGCAGAAGACTAAGCAGTGTATGGGGGTGAGTCCGTTCCTCCTCGTGGTGCCCCTGGAAAAGACCTGCTGCTGCAGGCCAAACTGAACGCGGACAAAATACTGTTGTAAATCTTTTGTGAAAGGCAGAACGAAAGGTGTAATCTTCAAACTTTTATAGATAACAACTACAGGAATGCCTGTCACGAATAATAATATGATGAAGAAGAAGAATATGAAGAAGATGAAGAAGTAGAATATGAAGAAGAATAATAGTTGAATAAGAAGAATATGAAGAATGTAAAAAAAAAGAATAATACGAAGAAGGTGAAGAAGAAGAAGAAGAAGGTGAAGAAGAAGTTGATGAAAAAGATGCTGATGCTGAGGATGATGAAGGAGAAAGTGTGGGAGAAGTAAAAAAGAAGGTGAAGAGCATGGAAGTAGCGAGACATAAATATCTGACAAAATATAAAAAAACTTAACAGTCAATATCTTTGTAACTCCGAACGTCTTAAAAAAAATATTAATTCCTGCTATTCCATTTGATTGGGCTAAACCTCTATGCCTTTGTTGACTCCCCCACCTCCCCCAATACATTCTACATTATTCTTAGCTGTTTTCCTTCATGTAGAATTAACCTACAAGGAAAGAAAGGGTTTATTTTTATTCCGATATTTCTGTCCCATTGACTAGCATTGGTTTCCGGTATCGGAATCGGCGATATCCGATATTTTTTGGGTATCGGTCTGATATAATCCGATCCGATATTTCTCGATATCATAAGGTATCGCTCAACACTATTGTTCACATGATGTCACTGCTGCAGCTTGTACACAATCGCCGGAGCAGCGGCAGAGCGGAGTATGAATAGTTTCTGAGTTTATTATTTTTAACATGGCCACAACAAATTTGTTGAAATGAGTTGATATAGGAAAAACCCCTAAACATAGGGTTAATGACACAGTGAAAAACAAATACTTGAACTACTGACCACAAGAAATTAGAATCAGATAAAATGAAATCCAAAAACTATTGGACTCTCTGAGATAAATAAAAGCAAACACATAGTAAGCTTTCATGTATTGTTTTGCACTAAATCACAAACAGATTACATTTTGGAGCATTTAACCAATTTAATACCAGGTCTAATAACCCCATTCCTGACTAAGCACATTTTCTGTTTTTTAATACATATATATTTGCTCTTAACAACTCAAAACATTTTTCATGTTCAAATATTCACTTTTTTTTTTTTTCACAACACATAGCGCTTAATATTTCTGTTATTTTTTTCTTTTTTTGTTGTTGAAATCATGGGAAAATGTAAAGAATATTGGGAAATGTGTTTATTTTTATTTTTTTACAACAACGAAGAACTTATAAAAAATATTTTAAATTGCGTTCCCCTTTCCATAGATATTATTTTTATATATTGGATATGGGTTTTTTTTTCCGATGGAGCGGGGCTATAAACAGCACTTCAGGTTGTTGTTTTTTCTCTTGTTTTTTATTATTTATGTATTTTTTCATTTATTTTACACACTATAACCCATAGGTTTTTAAAAGAACTTTGGGGGCATTTGAACATATTAATACATTATTTTGATTATTCATTTCTATTTTAACAGGAGCTTGTATCTTAGCCCCAATTACAGGAAAAAGTCATCTTACCGGCAGCATAGCAGAGCAAACAGGAAGGCAAACATAATCATCAATACCTTATTTGTGAAGAGTCTGACTGTGTCTGACAGTCAGCAACCAACTCCCACAACAGCACAATATCCTGCAAACTGCTTACTATGCAGTGATGTTTTAAAACATCATTGCAGAGTAAATTGTGGACTGACTGGACAACTCTGGGCATTTTTGAAATAGGTAAAAAGGATCTTTCACCAGTTTTGATCTTTTTCATTAGCTGGCCTCATCATGGAATAGTTGCTACAGAGCTAAAAAAAAAAAGTAGTTTTATATTTTTAATTTCTCATCTTCATTGCAGAGATATCAGCTTGTAAATTTTAGATACTAATTTCCACTAGACCAAGTGATCGTTATCAGAGGCTCTTCTCTGGGGACGTTGGCTAATGTGGAACGGGGGGCAATACACTCCCAAAGAATGTCAGATCTGTATCAGAGCACTATGAGAGGAGAGATGCAAAAAATGTGCATAATAACATAGAGCTCTGCTCTTCTCCACTTACCTGCTTATAATCAACTAGCTATTGAACCCGTTCTATGCCCGGGTGGCAAGCATTTTTATTGGTATATGGTCTCTCATGCTGCTATGTGCTGCCCCCATCCTGTCCCCACCATCCTATCCTGGTATGCATGGCACCCCTCATCCCCAATCCTGGTATGCTTGCCACCACTCATCCCTATCCTTGTATGCATGACACCCCTCACCTCCAATCCTGGTATGCATGGCACCCCTTATCCACATCCTGGTATGCATGGCACCCCTTTCCCCCAATCGTGGTATGCATAGCACTCCTCATCCCCAATCCTGGTATGCATGGCACCCCTCACCCCCAATCCTGGTATGCATGACTCCTCTCACCCCCAATCTTGGAAGGCATGGCCCCCCTCATCCCCAATCCTGGTATGCATGGCACCCCTCACCCCCAATCCTGGTATGCGTAGCAACCCTCATCCCCAATCCTGGTATGTATGGTACTCCTCATCCCTATCCTGGTATGCATGGCACCCCATCCCTCATCCCTATCCTGGTATATATGGTATCCCTCATTCTGGTATGCATGGGCCCCTCACCCACATCCTGGTATGCATGTCACCCCTCACCCCCATCCTGATATGTATGGCACCCCTCATCCCCAATCCTGGTATGCATGGCACCCCTCACCCCCCAATCCTGGTATGCATGGTCCCCTCATCCCCCAATAATGGTATGTGTAGTACCCCTCATCTTGGTATGCATGGTCCCCTCACCCCCAATCCTGGTATGTGTGGTACCCCTCATGCCCCAATCCTGGTATGTATGGTCCTCTCATCCCCCAATCCTGGTATGTGTGGTACCCCTCATCCTGGTATGCATGATCCCCTCACCCCCCAATCCTGATATGTGTGATATCCCTCATCCCCCCAATCCTGGTATGTGTGGCCCCCTCACACCCCAATCCTAGTATGTGTGGCCTCCTCACACCCCAATCCTGGTATGTATGGCACCCCTCACCCCCCAATCCTGGTATGCATGGTCCCCTCACCCCGCAATCCTGGTATGCATTGTCCCCTCACCCCCCAATCCTGGTATGCATGTCCCCTCAGCCCCCAATCCTGGTATGTGTGGTACCCCTCATCCTGGTATGCATGATCCCCTCACCCCCCAATCCTAGCATGTGTGGTACCCATCATCCCCCCAATCCTGGTATGTGTGGCCCCCTCACACCCCAATCCTGGTATGTGTGGCCCCCTCAAACCCCAATACTGGTATGTGTGGCCCCCTCACTCCCCAATCCTGGTATGTGTGGCCCCCTTATCCCTTTCACGCTGTACACACATACAAAAAAATAAACACTTATACTCACCTTTCTTCCCTGTGCTCCAGCGCTGCTGTGTCCTGTTCTGCCAGAAGCCGGGGGAGGAGTGTGGCGCCGGAGTACGCGCGTGCCCATAACACGCTGTCCATCGCCATTTAGCTGAAGACACACTGCAAATATGTCTTCAGTAAAATGGCACCGGATAGCGCTATGTGCATGCGCCAATCCTACGCCTCACTCCTGCCCCGGTCTCCGGCGAAGAGAGGCGCCGCGCCAATGCTCCTCCCGGTTAGGTAGTTAGGTAAGTATGTAAGTATAGCGCCAAAGATCGCGGTATGCGTTCAGTGTCTACGCATACCGTGGTCACCGGCGCCATAGACTCCTCTTACCTGTAACAGCTGGATGTGTGCTTCTTTATGGAGCCAGACTGCGCTTCGCGCATGCGCAGTCTGCAAAGGCTTCAGACAGAAACACGCATCTCCCGTTATATTATAGATGTAGATGCTGGTGTAGCACCCCGAGGGCCAGAGGTGTGATATTCCACTTCCGGGTAAGGATGGAGTGTGGACTAGGGCTCGTTTAACTGCATGCTCCACACACACCCCATTTCTGAGGGACAGCTCAACGGTGCTCCCACAGAAGTGCAGGCACGACAGCTTCTGTCCCTGGCTGGAGTGGGGAGGGGGAGGAAAACCCAGTGGTGTAGGAGCAGATAGGGGAGGGTTTCTGGGCATAGGCAGGAGCCCATTGGTTGCTAGTCACCTGGGCTCGGGTGTTAGAAGGAGGTATATAAGGTGGGCACCATCTTAGAACGGTGTGCAGTCGGGGAAGCTCAGTCTGAGGAGAAGTGACAGGGAGCAGAGCTGCTGCATGGGCTCTGCTCCACGGGCAGGCCTTGTCAGGAGGCCAGGGCCTGAGAGAGAGAGAGAGGAGAAGGAACAGAAAGGAAAGTAAGAACGGAACAGGAACACAGAGAAAGGCCCAGAGGCACGAGGACAGAGGGAACCCCAAAGACCCAGGAGAGTGCGGGTGAAGGGCTGGCAGAGCAGGGTACCGGAACCCAAATTGGTGGAGGCAACAAATTCCTCAGCCAAAGACCGGAGGTTGTGACCACATCTTGGTGCGACCCCTCACTACATCCACCAGGAAAGCATACCACATAGGGTCAGGGAAACCGGAGATAGGTTTCGCCAAGAGAAGGCCCGAGGAAGTTGGACAAAGGTGGGTCACTGGTGGGGCGGCCAGAGAAAGGAAGAGAAGGGAGCCCTGTGCCACGCTCTGGAATTGCCTGGGAGTTGGTCGAGCCCCTTGCCTGGTGGACGCAGCACGGCTTGGGCAGTCACCGCCGGTACCGAGGTGACTAGGACCAGTAAAGAACTGTGAGTAAACCATTGGAAACTGCAACCACACGTCTCTGTGTTTCATCGCCGCACCAGCACCATTAGTACTGGGACGCTCACACCATCACTCCCATCATTCACACTAGCTGCCCTGAGGCAATACTTCTCCCGTGGGGAGTTATCCCATACTTGGCTGCGCATACAACATCAGCCTCAGCGGTCAGCAGTGCAGCGGCAGTCCCCACTGACAGCAATCCACGGGTGGCGTAGTCGGACATTTGTTATTACACTAAGACTGCCACTGGTTTGACCACCCTGAGCCAAGGACCGGGTCGCTGCCACACGGAGACTACCACCCCCAGCATCCCATCAGAGGCCCGGTTCCGGGTTCCCCACGCGGCCCAGGGGGCGAGTCAATGGCAGTGAGATCAATGAGGAGAGCAGAGCTGTGTGTCATTACATGACTCACACAGAAAATGCCGGGTCTTATCATACCTGGAGGAATATTCTTTTTTCCTTTCACCCATGATGGCACCACACAAAAGAGGGGATCCGCCCTTCAAGGACAGGAATCTACTGAGTAAAAGGGTGGAACCTCTTGCATGCATCAGTTGCTTTCCTCTCCTTAAGGGAACCTTTATCTTGAGAATCAGGTGTGGAAGCAGAAGAAAAAACTTACCCAGGCCCGGCCCGGTTGCCTGGAAGAACGACCCTGTGCTTGTAGTGCCGGAGTCGGGTCCTGGAGGCGCCACTGCAGGTCTAGTGAGGGCTCATGCTGGCATGCAGACATGAGCGGAAAAGACTCTCCATGTGTCTGCCGGCTGCCGCGTCATCCCAGGTCTGCGCATGCACAAGGCGCACTGGGAGTGGCACACCCTGATGACAAGTGTGACGCCCAGATGCGCTTGGTATCACAAATCCTAGAAGGGTGTATTGAAGGATTCCACCACAAGAGGCCCCCATAACCATTCACACATCTCCACCTTCCACCTCAGACCACCAGAGGGAGCCCGTTAGGGATAGATAAATAAGAGAAGGTGGAGCCAGGCAGTTCAGTTCCTGCAGAGTGAGACACAGAAACAGGTCAGTCTGCAGTGGAGCTCAGTGACTCAGCAATTCCTCTGGAGAGTTCAGTTAGTGCAAGCCTGAATACAGAGTTGAGCCCGGTTGAGTCGTAGCTCAGAATTGTGAGCTTTAGGTGTGCCGGCGCCATAAGATCGGTGAAGTGCGGCAAGCTGCCGTTAGTGTGAGTAGCCTATTGAGGGCCCGAGTAGGCCGAAGGCGAGTAGAGAGAGTTAGTACATAGGGGGCAGAGGAGCTTAACTAGCTCACCCCGAAGAAGCAGTTACCGGACACCGGGTCTGAAGCTTATCGGGATCTCCACCACCCAGTAAGATAAACCGGAATCCCTGGAGAACTACAAGTCCCAGGATCGCTAAAGTGCTGATACGTAACAGAGCCAGGAGACACATAGGCCCCGTAAGTCGGGAGCGTGCACTCCAAGAGAAGGCCCTACCACAAGGTCAGCCAGCGCAGGACAGAGACAAAGTTAGGCCTAGCTCCAGGCAGGTCAGAAACTTACTACGCAGAAGCAAGAGACAGGAGGCCTAACACCTGCTCTTTGGGGAGGATCCTTATATGCACCAATTCACCCGACAGTGCTCCGGGATGTGCCTGAATTTCCACCAGTAAAAGGTACTGAAGTGACTGTCGTGTCTGTCCCCGTTCTTGCTCTGACCAGGCTAAATCTCTCCGTCCTGCATTCCCCATTCATACCCTGCCCTGAGGCCTAGCTCCACCTGCCTGTGGGGAGCCATACCATCTAGCTGCCTTATCATCGGCCTCAGTGGACTGCGCAGCGCTGGTGAATATCATCAGAAACCACAGGTGGCGTCACGAACTCTTTAATAAAACTTAACATCTATCAACGCCTTCTTAAAGAGGGACCCCAGGGTACGAGCCCGGGAGCCGACCACCGCGACCTCCTTAAGGCTAAAGGCCTGGGTAACAGAGTTATTCCCATTTGCCCTGGGTGAGTCATCTCTTCCTGGCGTCACGAACAGGATCACGTGCCCGCTGCAACGACGGCGTGTTATGCCCGTTGCCACCGGGTACTGTGCGCCTTTATTCTGAACTGTGTACATAAAATTGTGGTGAAGGTTGCCGCCATTGTTGGGCCGCTAAGCGAGAAGAAGGGCGTAACCGCGGGAAAATTAGGGGCGTACCTGTAAAAGAGCGCGAAGTCCCGGACACGCCCCACGCTTCGACGTCAAACCAAGAAGCGCCAGGTCCTGTAAGGAGCGTCGCTGAACGCGTTGACGTCCTGAAGACGACCGTCACCTGCGGAGCTGCGGCCTACCTGAAGAAAAACCAAAAGGCAGGCCACGGTTAACTAGGGGGGCGCCAAGATGTCTGACTAGCAGCAGAACGCCGACCTACCAGTCAACGTCCCTGAAGTGCAACCCGTGCCCGATGATGAGCAGGCCGAAGCCGCCGCTCCACCAGCAGCGCCTGTAACACCCGTCATTCCCATGACTCTACCATACATTCCTGGAGCAAAGTGGCTCCCCCAGTACAACGGCAAACCAGATACCCTGTCGGGATTCAAACGGAAGATATGTGGTATCTTAGACATGTACTCCATGACCGGCAAACAAAGAGCCGCCGTTGTATTAGGACAACTGACTGGTGCTGCGGAGCGGGAAGTGGAAACATGGTCGGCCGCAGACCAGGAGTCAGTGTCTGCAATATTTCAAAAGCTACAAACTGTATTTGAGGACCTTACTGAGGCAGACCTCCGGATGAGGTTCTACAGCTGTTCCCAACAACCAGAGGACAATGTTCGGGACTACGCCTGGCGTCTACAAGGGGCCCTGCGGGCTCTAAACCAGGTTAGTCCAACCAGCGTCGAGAATGAGAACAAGATGCTGAAGGAACAGTTTGTCCGGGGACTGAGGTCTCCAGAGTAGAGCAGGACTGTGCATTGGTGGTCCCTGGATCATCCAGATGCCACCTTTGACAATCTCAAGGACATGGCTATAAAAGGACTGCAGCCCCTGGAAACAAATGCCATCCAACGTTACCACGGTGGGGTTACCACAGAGCCTGCTGCACCCACCTTTTCCCCAGTGGCTGCTGAAGCTAAGGTTCCAGCAACGTCCCCTAAAGAACTGGACAGTCTGCGCTCTGAGGTGCGTCAGTTGAGCAATAACCCTGACCACGGTGCTGAGTGCTCTGCAGCTGCGGACGGAGCCCGAGGAAGGATGGAAGATCCTGTTAGCCGATAGCCCTGAGGATATCCCCTGGATGCTGAGGAGGAGGCCAACACCACCCTCGCCGAGGACCAGTGACCAACGCCGTCCACCAAGGGACCCAACCTGCTACCGATGCCCCAAGACCGGACATATCGCCCAGAAATGTCCTTTAAAGGAGAAAACCCTGGGTCCGAGGGCCGACACCCAGGAGTAAACTCACCAGGCCCATCAGACTGGTACAACAGGTTCGTCGGAGGAAGACCTTTCCTGTCCATTGTACTGGACGGGATCCCGACGCATGCCCTGCGGGACACAGGATCTCAGGTAACCATTATGCCTGATGTCCTCTACAAGAGGTTCTGGTCCATGGACGACCTACGTCCGCCAGCTCCAAATCTTTCTGTATATGCTTCAAATGGACTCCCCCTTACCCTACTCGGGGTTAAGAATGTGACTGTAAAGGTGGTCAGAGTGGAGCTAAAGGACCAGGGGCTAATTGTAGTAGAGACAAATCCTGATGTCACCAACCCGTATATGGTACTTGGCACTAACAATGGTGGTAATTGTTTGGGAGAAGTTGTGTTCTTGCTCCAACAGATCGCCAACACTGCCAGACCAAGACAGAGGAGGGCGCTGCAGAAGGAAATCCGAGTCCTGATGTATCAACAGCAAGTAAAGTTAACAGACGGTGAAATCGGTAACGTGCGGGTAACAGACCCCATACCCATTGCCGTCCCCCCAATGAGTGAAATGATCATCTGGTGTAGAGCTGCTATAGGTCTTAGAGGGCAGAGCTATCAGGCGGTAGTAGAACCCCTTTGCTCCGAGCATAGACCCACGCTCTTAACCGCCAGGGGAGTGGTGGATGTACGTAATGGGAGGGTGCCCATCCATCTTCTCAACTTAGGGGAAGATGAGGTCAAACTGCCACGTTATACCACTGTTGCCAAATTACATGCTGTAAATAACAACTACATTCATGAGGCTTAGTCCTTAACTTCACCAGAAGAAGTGGAGGATAATGACCCTGCAACCCAGGTGGAGGATTGGTGCCAGCAGCTCCATGTTGGGTCAGACACCACTCCTACCCATCAAAAACAGGGTGTACACCGGGTGGTTCAAGAATCCTCGCAGGTGTTCAGTAAACATGCACTAGACTTCGGGAGGGTTAAGGGGGTTCAACATCATATCCCCACAGGCAATCATTCCCCAATCAAAGAACGTTATAGGCCTATACCCCCAGCTCACTACCAGAAGGCAAAAGAAATGCTGCATGACATGAGGAAGGCGGGAGTGATAATGGATAGTTGTAGTCCCTGGGCAGCTCACCTAGTGCTAGTGAGGAAGAAGGACGGGAGCATGAGAATGTGTGTAGATTACCGTCAAGTAAATCGCATTACACATAAAGATGCATACCCTTTACCACACATAGAGGAGTCCCCTAGCTGCCTTAAAGTATGCAAATTACTTTTCCACCCTTGACCTCACTAGTGGGTACTGGCAAGTAGCTGTGGCTGAGGAGGATCGGGAGAAGATGGCCTTCACCACCCCGATGGGACTCTGCGAGTTCAACAGTATGCCGTTTGGACTCTGCAATGTCCCCGGAACGTTCCAGAGATTGATGGAGTGCTGCCTGGGACACCGCAACTTCGAGACTGTGTTACTTTACCTGGACGATGTAATAGTGTACTCCAGAACGTACGAGGACCACTTGAAGCACCTGGCAGAGGTATTTGAGTCACGGTACGGGATGAAGCTGAAGCCCTCAAAGTGCCACCTGCTCAAGAGAAAGGTACAGTACCTGGGACACATTGTCAGTCCGGAAGGGGTAGCACCAGACCCGGAGAAAGTCACAGTCATCCAGAAGTGGTCAGAGCCGAAGAACCTCAAGGAGGTGCGTCAGTTTTTGGGTCTAGTGGGATACTACCGGAGGTTCGTAAAGGACTACACTAAGAAAGCAGCTCCTCTGCAAGACCTCCTGGTGGGGCAGTCCCCGAAAGGCAAAAACCCTCCATTCCACTGGGGTAAGGAGCAAGCCGAGTCATTTCAGGAGATGAAGGAGATCCTGACAGGTGATGAGATCCTAGCCTACCCTGACTACAGCCAACCGTTCCTGCTGCATACAGATGTCAGCAACGAAGGCCTGGGAGCTGTTTTAAGTCAGAAGCAGAATGGGCAAGAGAAAGTGATCGCATATGCAAGCAGGAAGCTCCGCCCGACTGAGAGGAACCCAGAGAACTATATCAGCTTCGAGTTGGAGTTCCTGGCCTTAGTCTGGGCCATCACTGAAAGGTTCAAGCACTATCTAGCCTCCAGTAAGTTCACTGCCTTTACTGATAACAACCCCTTGACCCATCTTGAAACAGCTAAGTTGGGGGCACTGGAACAACGATGGATGGCTCGGCTGTCAAACTACCAATTTACAATCAAATACCGGGCGGGCCGCAAGAACGCCAATGCCGATGCCCTGTTTAGGATGCCTCACCAGTCAGACACATAAGAAGAAGTAGATGACCTGGAAGAGATAGAGCTACCTGCCTTTCATCGGAATGGGAAGATCCATGAGCAGAGAGCCTCCAGGAAGCAGCGTGGAAAGACGTTAAACCCCCTTCCTCACCACAGCTGGAAAGAGACCCAGGACAGCGACCCGGTTGTCAGCCGCATTAAACAGCTGATAACCCAAGAAGGTGCCTCCCTGGAGAAGGATGTGTCTCTCCAAGCAAAGCAGCTGTGGAACGAGAGAAGCCGGCTGGTTATTTACCGTGAGAAGCTGTGCCGGAGGTACGTCAATCCAAAAACTCATGAGATGGTATGGCAGATAGTGGTCCCGAAGACAGACATCCAGATGGTATTAGAAGCTTACCACGATCAGGCGGGGCACTTTGGCTGGAAAAAGCTAGAGACCCTGCTGAAATGTCGATTCTACAGGGTAGGAATGCGCAGCTCCATTGAGAGGTGGTGCAGAGACTGTGGACCCTGTGGGCTCAGAAGGAAAGACTACAGTAGCCAGAAAGCACCCCTGCAACCCATCAAGACGACTCGGCTCCTGGAGATCGTGGCCCTGGACCATGTCAAGCTGTCCTCCAGCAGATCAGGGTACTCCTATGCTCTGACTATGGTGGATCACTACTCACGTTTCCTGGTGGTCGCCCCCATCAAAGACCTGACGGCAGAGACAGCAGCAAAGACGTTCCAAGCGTATTTCTGTAGACCCCATGGTTACCCTGAGAAGGTGCTGACGGATCAAGGCCCAGCCTTTGAGGCTGAATTGTTCAAAGAGTTCTGCCATTTGTACGGTTGTAAAAAAATCAGAACTACACCGTACCATCCACAAACCAACGGTCTCTGCGAAAAGATGAACAACATCATCATCGACCTGCTAAAGACCATACCACTTGAAGAGAGAAACCAGTGGCCAGACCTACTACCTCACTTAGTGGATCTGTATAATCATATACCAGTCAGTTCCACCAATTGCACTCCGGCATATCTCATGCGGGCAAGGCCAGGAAAGCTGCCCATGGATTTGGAGCTTGGTGTTGTTGAACCTGAAGCTGATATGACCACTGAGGACTGGGACAAGACCAGACAAGAGCAGTACAGAAGGGTACAAGCTTGTGTCAAGGACAGTCTTACTCGGGTGAGAGAAAAGCAGGAGAGTCAATATAACAAAAACGCACCCGCAGAACCTTTCACACCTGGTGAAACAGTATTGAAAAGAAAAAGACGTAATCACAAACTTGATGACCAGTGGGAAAAAGATCCCTACACTGTGTTACCGTCAAGCTTTGACAACAAGAAGACATGCCTAATCAGTCGAGATGGCGGAAGAACATCTACAACAGTGTCCAGGGACCACCTAAAATTGTGTCCAGATTTACTGAAACCCCAAGAAAAAGCGCCTCTCACAACCCAGGAAGAACCTAAAGAAACAGTGATCCACACTGACTTAGGAGACTTCCCAGCGGATTGGCCTCAAATAGGAGGTGCAGTAATTATTCCAGTACTCCAATTCTATGAACAGCCAGAAAACCCTCCACAGCAAGTTGAACCTGAAAGTGCTGCAGAAGAGCCGGCTCAAGAAGTATCCCAGGATGAAGGATCCCCAGTAGGAGCGGAGCAAGAGGGCCCAGCCAATGGTAGACTTGCCAGCCCAAGAGAGGGGTTAAGGAAGTTTTACAACATGGTTACACGTAGAACTGGTAGAGTAACTGAGAATACAGGCACTGACACCCCACCAACCACCGCACTACGCAGATCAATACGTAGCATGAGAGGTAAACCCCCTGCTAGGTACACGCAGTAGATGGTAAAAATTTCTAAATGTAGATAGTTACCCCTGGGGTATTGTGTGTTAAATTGAAATGTATTGAATCAATTGTGTATTTTCATGCATGTTTATCAATTTGGGCTACCTCATTAATTCTTTTATGCGTTACCTATGACCTGCGTGGCTGAGGACTGTGTGCAGCCCAAAAACTCTTTGTGTAAATAATTGCGCTCCCTGGAGTGCCCCCTTTTAGGTGACCTCAGAAGAAAAAACTGTCTGGAGTGGCTCTTTTGAAGGTCCAACTTGGGATTTTCATGCCCTGCAGCCACCCCAGGGCCTACGTAGAGGGTTTAGGACAGGTCCCTCAAAACTACCAAAGTACTCTACTCTGTGAGATGGACATCCTTTCTGGGAACCTCACCAAAGGAGACTTGGATTCTGAGGACACTCTGTATTTGTTATACTGTTATGTAACGTTTAAGATTCGTGCCTCCCATAAAGGGAAGATTGTTCTTGTGTTGCTTATGTTTCCCAATGTTCCTGTTGTTATAAAATGTACTTCAGCCCGGGAGTGCGGAGCTTAACTAGGGGGGGAATGTGACGCCCAGCTGCGCTTGGTATCACAAATCCTAGAAGGATGTATTAAAGGATTCCTCCACAAGAGGCCCCCCATAACCATTCACACATCTCCACCTTCCACCTCAGACCACCAGAGGGAGCCCGTTAGGGATAGATAAATAAGGGAAGGTGGAGCCAGGCAGTTCAGTTCCTGCAGAGTGAGACACAGAAACAGGTCAGTCTGCAGTGGAGCTCAGTGACTCAGCAATTCCTCTGGAGAGTTCAGTTAGTGCAAGCCTGAATACAGAGTTGAGCCCGGTTGAGTCGTAGCTCAGAATAGTGAGCTTTAGGTGTGCCGGCGCCATAAGATCGGTAAAGCGCGGCAAGCTGCCGTTAGTGTGAGTAGCCTATTGAGGGCCCGAGTAGGCCGAAGGCGAGTAGAGAGAGTTAGTACATAGGGGGCAGAGGAGCTTAACTAGCTCACCCCGAAGAAGCAGTTACCGGACACCGGGTCCGAAGCTTATCGGGATCTCCACCACCCAGTAAGATAAACCGGAATCCCTGGAGAACTACAAGTCCCAGGATCGCTAAAGTGCTGATACGTAACAGAGCCAGGAGACACATAGGCCCCGTAAGTCGGGAGCGTGCACTCCAAGAGAAGGCCCTACCACAAGGTCAGCCAGCGCAGGACAGAGACAAAGTTAGGCCTAGCTCCAGGCAGGTCAGAAACTTACTACGCAGAAGCAAGAGACAGGAGGCCTAACACCTGCTCTTTGGGGAGGATCCTGATATGCACCCTTCACCCTACAGTGCTCCGAGATGTGCCTGAATTTCCACCAGTAAAAGGTACTGAAGTGACTGTCGTGTCTGTCCCCGTTCTTGCTCTGACCAGGCTAAATCTCTCCGTCCTGCATTCCCCATTCATACCCTGCCCTGAGGCCTAGCTCCACCTGCCTGTGGGGAGCCATACCATCTAGCTGCCTTATCATCGGCCTCAGTGGACTGCGCAGCGCTGGTGAATATCATCAGAAACCACAGGTGGCGTCACAAACTCTTTAATAAAACTTAACATCTATCAACGCCTTCTTAAAGAGGGACCCCAGGGTATGGGCCCGGGAGCCGACCACCGCGACCTCCTTAAGGCTAAAGGCCCGGGTAACCGAGTAATTCCCATTTCCCCTGGGCGAGTCACAAGCAAGCCGGTGGCTTCTGACCCAGAAGTGGTGACTTAACTTGCGGGGGTTCCAAAGGAGGTGTCCACGTGGAAGGAGAAGCTGTTGTATGGTTCCTCATTTAAATGGGACTCTGACTACCAGAGAGCGAGTTTTGCTCTGCCTCTCCTTTCCATTGTGGTTATGGAGGAGCAGCAGCTGCAACAACCGCAGCGTTAGAGTATACGCAGCAATAGCAGGTGCACAAGTGACAAAGGAATCGACAGTAAGGCAAGTCAGAGAAGCTGAGAGCATCGGGACAGATCCACGGCCTCCAGGGGAGAACAATTGTGTGATTTGATCCAGCCTCCAAATTCGGTACCCTTACTAAACGAATGAGTGGGGAGTGATCTTCGTGAAAGTTCACAATGGTAATAAGTTCCTTTTCTTGTTGTTTAATTGTAATACCCCAGAGTTGGGTATTCCTAGAGAACTCTGTATCGGTTAAATGTGTATTAATGTTATAGTGATTTAGCACTTTCATGCTTGTTTGTACAGTTAACAGTTAATACCCTCACCAAGGCAGGTTGCCAAGTGAACACCGGTGGCTGGAGTTTTACTCACAAAAGTAAGACACATTTCATAGGTAGTTTAGTTGAGTTCTAGTTAGAGTCTGTCTGAGAGAAGATGTAGACTACAGAGGAGGAGAGGAGGAAGAGAGTCCTTATTGGGAGTTAAGAAGAGAAGCTCAGCGAGCACCACTACACAGCCAAGCATGTAGGGGATTATTTCCCTTGTTCCTATCAGCTTGCAAATGGAGCGGCTAACTTGAGAACCTAACATGAGGGAGCAAGACGTCTGCCATTTGGGGTGAATGATTGCCTGGTCCTCAAGAGCACACAGTCGTCTACTGTTAACTGCAGGTGTGCCCATGATGCAGGAGCTACATTCGGCCATTGGTGGTTACTCATGGAATACCGTGGGGATAACGTCGAGCTGTATTTGCACTTTATGAAATATGGTTATTGAGGATGGGACAGTGAGGCCTAATAAAGATGGAGACTCTGCAAGGAATCTCTATAGCGTCAGTACTGGACACCAGACATTAGACAGCTGGAGGGACTTGCTTGTTAAGCTACTCATCTGTTTTCCCATTGCTCTGCCTCCACTGCCAGATGTTGACTGTAATATGGAACTGTTTTCACCATCACCATGTGCTTGCCTGTACTGTACTCTTCTTTGTCTGTTCTTGGGCTGTGAATGAGTAAAGTTTATCATCTCTTTTACCGTTATCAAGTCTCCTGGCTTCACACCTCTCTCTCTCACCTAACCTCCCTCCTCATCCCTGTCTCCCTCCATCACCAAAACACTATGGGGAACATAAGTCAACCACATCGCGCACCATCAAGAGCGGACAGGAGAATGACGTTTAACCCCCACACACACCCACAGCCGCGTGTCCCTTTAACTGTGACCTCCGCAGCACCAGGCGCCAGGCACGGCCACCTCCGACCTTGCGACCAGGGGAACAGAAAAAGGATCTGACCCATGCCCGGCGTACTGGAGGCTCCGATGCCCATTACATAATTACTAGAAAGACCTAAGAAATGTAGTGCAAAGCTTAAAAGGGGTTGTCCAATACTTTTTTTTTAAGTTGCCCAATGTATTCAGCATGTGGGCATAAGTATCTCTGTAAATACCTTGTGTTGTAGATAATGCCTGTGAGCGGCGCTATCACTGGCCTCTCACAGGCATCACATGACCCCCAGCTGCAGCCAGCACTCAAATCCGCTGACATCACGACAAGTCCAGGCTGCAGCCGGAGGTCCCTCTTCCGCGTTCCACCAGTGGCTGCTGGGTTGTGTTGGGGGTTATTCCCCTGCATCACACCTAGCATCCACCACGCGCTCTGCCTCTCCCCATTCATTGGGAAAGCGCGTGGTGGATGCTGGGTGTGACTCGGGGAATAACCCCACCCACAACCCAGCAGCCACCACGGGGACCCCAGTGCTGAGTCACCACTCACTTGATGTGACGTCAGCACAGGGTCACATGATGCCTGTGAGCGGCCACCGATAGCGCCGCTCACAGGCATTATCAGCAACACACGGTATTTACAAATATACTTATGCCCACATGCTGAATACATTGGGCAATTTAACAAAAGTACCGGACAACTTCTTTAAAAATTACCCAGCTCATGGCAGAAGAAACTCAGCTTGTATCAAAAAAACTATTTGTGAGATTTTCCCGAATTTCGCCATGGATTTAAAATCCGTTATTAAGGCAGAAGTTAAAGATTCCCTTAAGACACCAAAGTAATAGAAGGGGAAAAAGAAAACCAGGATGTTATCATCTGATTCGGATGAATCAGTGAAGTCAGAAGGTGAATGTGGATCTGATTCCTCTTCCTCTTCATCATCTGATGGTGGTACAGGGGGCTAGATCATGCTTCCCTGGAGATGAGACACAGACAGATTGGTCAAAGCTGTAAGGGCTGCCTATGGGTATCATAGATGCTAAAAATCCCAAATCAGTACAGGATATTATGCTCGGGAGGTCAGAGCAGAAGAAGAGGTGAACATTTCCAAAAAATTAGAAAATTCAAGCTCTTATTAAAAAGGAATGAGGAAAACCAGAAAAGAAAGAATCGCTACCCTCGTCTTCAAAGAGAATGTACCCCTTTAAAGAGGAGGAGACAGCCCCAGGGGATAATGTTCCAAAAGATAGATTTATCAATGGCCAGAAAACCTACGTTGCTTTTTGAAGGTAGGTTATCTTGAAAGAAACTCTTGATAGAAAGGCTGATGGATACCTAAGGCATACATGGGAATCCTTGGTGGGAGCCTGAAACCAGCTATCTTGGCATGGACTGGCTGGCAAATTTTGGCCTGGGGGGCAAGCACAAAGCAGTGGCCCATAATTAGCAGCCTATACTTATTGGCTCCGATTCATTATTGGGGTGGTCCGAAACAAAATTTTATTTTACTCCTAAATCTGTCTATGTAATGTCCTAATATGGTCTTTTTATTTTCCTAATATACCTTAAAGGGGTTATCCGGTCAAAAGTGATAAGTCTGCAGTCACTCTGTGTGAATGCAGACTTATGAGTCCCCCATATGCAGGCACTGTGCGCTGCAGGGATTCACCGGTTTCAGACCCGGTAATTGAGGGTATGTATGTGTTATACGTACCCCCGGCAAGTAGGTGCCGCCTCGCTTCATACACTTGTATGGAGTGAGGCCACACCATGGCTAGTGACGCACACGGCCATTGAGTGTGTCCGACTAGAAGGCGCGGCCTCTCTCAATATAAGTGTATGGAGAGCGAGGCCATGCCCACTGGCCTGGGATATGTATAACACATACGTACCCTCCATTACCGTGTCTGAAGCCGGCAAAGCCCAGCAGCACACAGTGCGTGAGCTGGGGGATTCATAAGTCTGCAGTCACACAGAGTGACTGCAGACTTATCACTTTTGACCGGACAACTCCTTTAATTAAAAATTCCCTATCCTTCCCACACTACTCCATCTGCTTTATTTTTTTTTCACTTCCTCTTTGATGACACTTCATTTGAGAATCCCCAGTCCTGGGTTACTCAAATGAGTTGTCATCAGGGGGGCACTGGCACAGCCTTTGTCCCTGTCGCGCCCCCGGGGGCCTTACTGTTTGGGGACAGTATATATATATCACGGTGGTGGGCCCAGGGCGGACAGTGCACAAAAGGGGTAGCGATTACTAATAAAGTTCAGAGAAATTCGTGACACCACCTGTGGTATCTGGTGATGGTCACCAGCGCTGCAGCAGTCCTCTGAGGCAGGTGACAAGGCAGCTAAAGATGGTACAGCTCCCCACAGGTGGAGCAGGGCCTCAGGGCAATGTAAATAGATAGATGGTGGAATGGTGTGCTGGGCGTTGTTGTGCGGTGAGGATCAGTGATGCCGGTGAAGAAACAGACAGAGGCTGTTCGATGCAGTCATCCAAGGTTTTACTTACAGTTCTTAGGCAATTCACAAATGCACTTTGCAGGTGAAGGCCTCCCACGTCGCGCTGCGTTCACCGGGCAGTGGTTCAGTCCATTCTCTGCAAATTTAGGAATGCCTGGCGGAACCCCACTTTCATATGTACCTATCTTGACTTTTTTCACACTCGGTCCTTCTCACCGCTGCCCTACGCTGCTCACTCTCATTCCCGCTCGGGTATGCTGAAGTCCTTCCTGTACGTCGGATCCGGGACCAACCTGACCCCCTGGGGTTTTAAGTGTAGCAACCGATCCCTCCTGATCACCTGGCAGGAGCTGGGCATACGGGTGCCGTCCTGCACGCGCCGTACCCCCTGGGATCCTTTAAGTAGAATGGAGCCTGCTCCCTGCTCCCCTCCGGGGCCTCTATCCTGGGCCCTAACTTGTGGAGCAGAGCTCTGACTGAGCCTCTGCTCCCGGACTGTTCCTCTGACCAGCCCTCACTAGAACTCCCCTAGACCTAATATGGCTTCCTATATATATACTTACTATATATGTGTTCCGTGTATCTGTTTCCTCCACCCACACTCACTATTGGTTCCCCCTACCTTTGGGTTCCCCCCTACTCCAGCCAGGGCCAGGGCTCAGCAGAAAACTACATTGCGTCTTGCCCCTCCTGCTGGCCTGGAGCAGTGTTGTGTTGGATGTAGGTGGTTGGGGTTCCGTGCAACACTCCCTCCTTACCTGAGAGAAGGGAGACACCACACCTCGGGGTGAGGTGCAGTATCTCTGTGGCGACTGAACCCTCAAGGGCACCACATCCCCACCGTGAAACGAAGTGTCATCAGTGACTCCCATCTCAGGGGCTGGCCAATTCCTTGCTCTGCTGAGCATGTGTCGGTTGTCAATTCTGACGAATGCTCAGCAGATTCCTGTCACTGTGCTCTTTTCTTCTTAGTGCACAGTGACAATGCGCTCTCTTGCCGCCTCTTATCAGAAGTGAAGAGCCGGCAGCGGAGCTCACAGTCAGTGTACATTGTAAGTAAAGAACAAGCAAGTGACATCAGGTAAGAGATTTTCAGGCCTCCCGTCTAGCCACAAGGTGCCACTGACCTGAGCGCTGGACTGGAGTCGCACAAATCGATCCACTCATCTCTAGTTATATCCTTTCTTTGTAGTAGACCTGAATACATTTAAAAATGTGGTGCAAATCTTGTTTAAGGCTATGTGCACATGTGCGCATTTTTGATGCATATTTTACAGCACGAATTTGGCACGGAAAATAGGTAGCGTTTTACTGTCCTAACAAAGTGAATGCACACGTCACTTATTTTCTCCTAGCAGATTTGCAGAAGATTCAAATCTGCAGCATGTCAATTCTTAAAGCGGCTTTCACATACTAATGAGGGGGAAAAATGAGTAAGAAAAATTAATTTTAAAAGTGAGGCAAAACCAAGCGTAGTTTACGTAGAGTTTTCCCTGTCAACACATTAGGATTTGCAGCAGAATTATCCCTCCATTCCCTCCCTCAGGAACCCGGCGGCAGCTGAAGAGGTGAGATGCTGTGGGGCCGGTGTCTAGCTGGGGCCGGTGTCTGGCCAGGGCCGATGCGTGGCTGGGACCGGTGCCTGGCTGGGGCCGGTGTTGCACTGTGAGCGGCGATACAGAGCGGTGTGTGTGGCTTTCTGGTGGCTGCAGCCATCTTCCTGAAGCCGTAATCTACAGGAAAATGGCCCCCAAGCCGGCGCATGCGCAGACTGGGAGCTCGGGTGGCCATTTTCCTGTAGATCCCTGCTTCAGGAAGATGGCCAGGGCCAACGGAAAGCAGCGCACGCCGCTCTGCCACGCCACTCACAGCCCAACACCAGTGCCAGCCAAGCACCGACCCCAGCCAGACACCGGCCCTGCAGCATCTCACCTCTTCTGCTGCCGCCGGGTTCCTGAGGGAGGGAATGGAGGGCCCTATGATCCTGCTCCACCACCACCACAACTCCCCACTGCTGGAGCACCGCCTTCTTGCATCCAGGGTCCACAGCATTCCTCCACTTCCTCCACTCCACTGCCTCCTGTGACCCTCGCTCCACTACCCCCCAGGTAAGATACCGTACCTATTCAGACTATAAGACGGACCCCCATCTTATAAAAATTTTTTTTTCCTCTTTTCCACCCCAAAATTTGGGGTGCTTCTTATAGTCCGAAAAATACGGTAATTATTTATTCAGTAGCAACCAATGCTCTCTTATGGTGGCTAAGCGTAGAGAATCTGTCAGTAGGGATCCCATGGGTATATCAGATTACGGATGTCATAACTACAGATGTAAGCACAAGAGGATGGGGAGCGCATCTCAGAGACTGTGTAGTCCAGGGTATTTGGTCAGAACACGAAAAGAGGAGTTCCTCTAACATGAAAGAACTTCTGGCAGTGAAATATGCGAAGAAATTTCTCGTATCTCCCCAAAACCATCAAGTTCGTATTCTGTCGGACAAACAAACAATGGTGGCTTACATCAGGCATCAGGGAGGAACAAGATCTCGCTCCTTGATGGTGGCAACAGAGGAAATTTTCCAGATGGCAGAAAAACATCGCTTGTCATTAACAGAGTTGCACATAAAAGGGAAAGAGAACGACAGAGGAGACTTCCTAAGCCACAATCAACTAAAACAAGGGGAATGGGCCCTGAATCCAACAGTCTTTTAGCAAATAGTAAGCTCATGGGGCCTTCCAAATATAGATTTGTTCACAAACAGGCGGAACAGGAAGGTAAAACATTCTGCTCGCTAAATCCCAGGGAAAAACCTCCTGCAGTGGATGCCTTCCAGATTGCATGGAACTTTGATTTAGCCTGTGCCTTTCCTTCAGTAATGATGATCCCAGCAGTATTAAGGAATATCCGGTAGGACCAGGCGAAGATCATCCTCTCATTCTGGCCCAAAAGACCATGGTTTTAATGGATGAAGCTGATGTCAATCTGAAGCACCCCCTGGGGCTGTGGGGTACACGGTCGGTTCTATTTGGGGTAGTCATGGTGGCAGTGACCCAGGGCGGTCAACAAGCGTAAGGTCAATTGGGGAAATAAAGTTTTGGGGAATAAAGATTTGTGACGCCACCCGTGGTATGGAGCTATTGATGGACGCTGCTGCTGTTCAGATCCACTGGGGCTGTTGGTGACGCAGCAGAGGTGGTTTAGCTCTCCACGGGCAGAGCTAAGCTCCAGGGCAGTATATAGGACTTGATGAGGTAGATGTTGTTGGCAGGGACAGTGTAGTGCAGGGCCGGTGACGCAGCAATAAATCAAGGACACAATGGGGTGCAGTCTTCAGGCTTTACTCACAGTTCTTAGGCAGTTCCAGGTTACCGCTGCAGCCGGTTATAACCGCCCACGTCATCCTGTGTCCTCCAGGAAAGTGATCTAGCCAACTCTCAGATGATTTGGGTGCACTTGATCGGGATTTCCTTCTTGTGTACCTCTCCAGGTCATCTCCCTGTGCTGGCTCTCTCCCTCCTGCCCTGCACCTCACACACAGTGTCCCGGGCCAGTGGCCACAGGCCTTGTTGGGCGACGTGCTGTCTGTCCCCTTTGTCCTATAAGGCCACCTTTTCAGTGTGCGGTTGTTGGCTACGGCACTTGAAGATACCGCAACCACCGGTTTGCTAGCTGAGTCTTGCAGTCCTCCACTAATCTGGGGCTGGTCCCCTACCGCGGCCTGATCCCTTCACGGTCAGCGTGAACTCGGGCGCATGGGTGGCCTCCGCACTCTCCGTGCCCCTAGGATCCTTTCTATCTCTGGAGCCCCTCTCACTGCTCCGGTCTTCTCTCCTCACTCTCTGAACTCCTGCTCCAAGGAATCCCCTCAGACAGAACTCCAACTAAACTTCTTCTAGATGTTTCTACCCTTCTTTTTATACTCTTCATTCAGTGCTCCCCTAAACTACTTCCTCCACCCACCTCCTCTACTTAGTTCCACCCTCCAGACAGGGACCAGGCCTGTGCTCTCCCTTAGGAACTATCTGGACCTTCCATCAGGAGTGGTGTACTGGAGTGTTGGATGTGAGTGTTTGGGTCCCGGGTAGTGCTCCCTCCTTAACTGAGAGTGGGGTACCACACCTCTGGCTGAGATGCAGTACCTCTGTGGCAACTGGACCCACAGGGGCGCCACAAATCTCCGATCCATGGATCTTACCCGAGATCCCAGATCTATTCATCCAAGGTCCAGTCTGGCATCCGCAAGTGGCGGGCCTTTAGTTGGCAGACTTGAATTTGAAAGGTTACTGTTAATCCAGGAAAGGTTTTGTCCAAGTTTAGTATCTACTTTACTTAAAAGCAGGAAACTGATAACGACAGAAATATATAGCAGGACTTGGAAAAAGTTTGTCTAGTTCAGGGGAAAGTCTGAGTGAGGAAATTCCAATTAAGTCTATCCTAGAGTTTCTCCAGAAAGGATTAGAGTTGGGGATGTCCACTAGTACTCTGTGACCTGGCTGGCAATAGATGGATAACTAGATTTATTAGTAAATATGATTGGTCTAGGCCAATCCCTAGTCCAGAGATTCCTCTTGGGAACCAAACTTGGTGCTGGACGCATTAACCAACCTCACCTTCGAACCGTTCGAGGTTTCATCTGCTAAAAATCATACCCTAAAGATGGTAATTCTGTTAACGATAACTTCATCCCGTAGAGTCAATGATATCCGGGCCTTGTCAGTTAATTCCCCCTTTACACAGATTTTGGAAGATAGGGTTATTCTAAGACCAGATCCAGCCTTCCTTCCAAAAGTAGCCACGAAATTTCATAGGAGTCAGGAGATTCATCTTCCTTCCTTTTTGTACTAATCCTAGGAACGAACCCAAAGGAGGAAAAATTTCACACACTGGATGTTAAGAGGGCTTTAATAAATTACATGTCAGTAGCGAAACCATGGAGGAAGAGCCAGTCGTTGTTTGTTTCCTTCCAGGGCTCTATAAAAGGTCTAAGAATCTCGAGGGGTACCTTAGCTAGATGGATTAAGGAAGCCATTAGGTTAACCTATTCCTCTAGTAGTAGATCAGTTCCAGAGAGCATTAAAGCTCATTCTACTCAAGCTTTCACGACTTCTTGGGCAGAGAAGGCGGAGGTGTCTATTGACTAAATAAGTAAAGCGGCAACATGAGCCTCTCTTTCAATCTTCTATAAGCACTATAGGCTTGAACTGCTGCTCAATCCTTTGGGAGAAGGGTTCTACAAGTTGTGGTCCCTCCCTAGGGTGGATTTTGTTTCTCTGTAAATCTCACGTGTGGTGCTGTCATGGGTGAAAGGAAAATACAAAATTACTCACTGGTAATAGGATTTTTCTAGAGCCCATGACAGCACCCTTATATCCCCCCCCCCCATGACTGAGTGACTGATAAGAAATATTGGTGTATAGTCTAGATGGTGCTGCTGGTTATGGTCTGGTAATGGTATGTACACATAACTGTCTTGGAGGTCCTCTCATGCTCTATAACCCAACTGAAAGATTCCGCCCTTTTATTCAGTAGGTTCCGGTCCTTGATGGACGGATCCCCTCTTTCATGTGGTGCTGTCATGGCCTCAGGAAAATTCCATTACCAGTAAGTAATTTAGTCTTTTCCTTGCATGAGGCTTCCTGATTATAATTGATCAACCTTATGCATAGTAAAATGTAACCACCACCAGGAAAGAATCTCTGCTAATGCCCTCTTTGTTTTAGTGAAATTTAGACTTTAAACTTTACTAGCTAATATCGCCACAACATAGATGAGAAATAAAAAAAATAAAAATGTTTAATTTAGCTCTTATCTTAGCGCTTAGCAATTATTTAGCATAATAAAAATTATATATATATCTACAAAACATGATGCATAATCTAACTGTATATAAAATATAACATTTATTCATAGTCTAAAATATGTCAGCATAAAATAGTAGAGAAGAAATGCCCAGAATAGAAGGACACTAGGGAATCAATATGTGCAATACCATAATTGTGTAATCACAATGCTGCACAGCATAGAGGTATAGCATCAATAGAAATGGTATTATAATAAATAACAACAGTGCTCAAGTAATCTGCCATATATGATATATACCTAGCCAAATCAGTTCTCATACTTTGCACTGACGAGGGCCAACAGCCCGAAACACTGTCTGCAAATTGAGATTCTGATTTGGCTATTATCCTAAGTCATATTGAATGACTGTTTAAAGGGTCGATTGTGACTTGTAGGATTGCTGCTTCCAATAGATGGCGTTATAGAGTTCAAGTCCTCTTTTTCTCTGAAGAGGCAATTTGCATATCATATACATAAAGTGCCTAGTGCATAATCAAAAGATGGCTTCACACATCAAAATTTAATTATAATAGAAAAAAGATTATTCAATAATAAATAGTTATTACATAATTATTACATAGAAAAGTGAATAATGTCAAGATGCCTGTTGTACAACACTATACTGCATAGTTGGTAAAAATGAAAGACTACAAGACAGGACTAATGATATGGTATGTCCATGATCAGAGTTGCATACATATGCTAAAATCAGACAAAGTGTCAGAGCAGAAAATGGAATGCACATACCATCCCCAAAGCGTTCCAACGGATCCGACGCGCGTTTTGCAAAAAGCTTTCACAAGGCTATGTGGGAGGGTTCCAAGAAGAAGGTATTTAAGAGATGAGAGGCCAATCAGAGGCCCCCCCTGTATAATGTGTCCAGCTGTGAATGCTCCTGCCATGCATGGAAATTCTGACGTCACCTCCGATAGGATGGCCGCGTCTCCTTGGAGCGCGGCCCTCCTGGGGGAAGTGACATCGGCGTGTGTGTCATGCTGAGATGCAGGGAAGCGTTAGAATACACGCTATCCTGCTGAGTCCAGAACGGAAGTACAGCTGTGGATCGTCGCATTGAGGTGAAAAGGAGTATGGGCAGAACACGTGAGCGAAGGTGTGACTGTAGTACTGCAGTGTATGTATTGCATTTCACTGTGGAGCGCAGATCTGGTATCGTGTCAAATAAGAAACAAAGAGTGATGTGCATCTTATAATACAGGGTGGGCCATTTATATGGATACACCTAAATTAAATGGGAATGGTTGGTGATATCAACTTCCTGTTTGTGGCACATTAGTATATGGGAGGGGGAGGAAAACTTTTCCAGATGGGTGGTGACCATGGCGGCCATTTTGAAGTCGGACATTTTGGATCCAACTTTATTTTTTTCAATGGGAAGAGGGTCATGTGACACATCAAACTTATTGAGAATTTCATAAGAAAAACAATGGTGTGCTTGGTTTTAACGTAACTTTATTCTTTCATGAGTTTTTTACAAGTTTATGACCACTTGTAAAATGTGTTCCAAGTGCTGCCCATTGTGTTGGATTGTCAATGCAACCCTTTTCTCCCACTCTTGACACACTGATAGCAAAACCGCAGAAGAAATGCTAGCACAGGCTTCCAGTATCCGTTGTTTCAGATGCTGCACATCTCGTAAAGCGGCTTGCTTGGCTGTACACGGAGGTAGACATGGAACACTGTCTCTTTAAATTTTCGGGTTAGTTTATTAAGCGTCATAAACTAACCTGAAGTCCATAAAGTAAACACAGCCCATTCGGTATAAAGGGAAAACAAAAATACAAATATGCAGCACAGTCCGTACATCAGCCAGGGTCCAGCCACTCAAGGTAAGTCACACGTGGTTCAGCATAACACATGCAAGCTCCTCTCTGGAGCAGGTTTTCTCCAGACACTGACCACCTCCTGAGCCAAAAGGCTGGCTCTTTATAGTCCTAAACCACGCCTTGGAGTGGAGATAGGGTGGATGGTGTCCCTCCCGGCTCTTAGTCATCCACCTGTAAAGCATGCCATTTTAACCCTCTCTGTACCTAATGTGCAGGAGAAACTTCCATGTTTCACATCACTGAAGCCAATAGTCACAGTGAAACATATCTCCCCTCCAGTATTCTGCCAGTGACTTTATCACAATGTGTATAAACTAGTGATGAGCAAGGATACTCGCAAGTACTTGGTACTTGGGTCCCCTCCCTGCATATTTGGCGCTCTTTAGAGAGCCAAACAACATGCAGGGATTGTCTGCCACACACTGTAATGCCGCAGTCATGTTGGTTGTGGCATTACAGTGCTTGGCTTGGTCGCACAGCGTCAACAAGTCTATATCAGATCTGGCACCGCCGTGCTCATCACAGTCTACTCCGCAATCAGGCAGTGTAGGGAGAAGTGCTGCTGAGCTCGGGAGAGATTTGGTTGTTTTTAAGTTAGTGTAGGTATTCCACAAGATTCTCTACATATCCATCTTAACTAACAGTCCTTCTGAGGACTAATTCAGCTGCAGAGAGATATCAATGACAGGCAGGCAGGGTATATAGCAGACTGCAGTGCATATAGCAAGAGGGTCCATTCCAGTTCTGTCTACAGGTACTTTTACAGATATTGATAGAAATAGCCCCAGGTATCAGGGGCCAGTGTTATGCACACGCCCAGGCTGACTGGCGTGTGCGTGATTTAGTGATTCCACTGTGCCATGAACCGGAGAGTACCTGGAGGGGCGTAACTAAGTATCAACCCGATCCGACCAAGGTCGCACGACGGCTAACGACGCCGTGCACCAGGGAGGAACCGAGCAGAGGGACCAGGTGCTACTCCAGGCCAGACCCTGGACACGGCTGTTGATCCACACCGGGGAATACAGGAACAGGCAGGTTAGGCTGGCACACAGACAGGTGGGTATTGGCAGGCACAGCTGGCATGCAGACAGGTGGGCACTGGCAGGCATGGCAGGAGTGCAGACAGGAGGATACTGGCAGGCACGGCTGGTATGCAGATAGGAGGATACTGACAAGTACGGCTGGCGTGCAGACGGGGAGGTACTAGCAGGTTGGAGCACAGGCTGGATAGGGTCCAGTACAGACTGGGATTCAGGAACAGAACCGCAGATGCGGTAGACAAGCAGAGCAGAGAGGAACCGCCGGAGCGGTGAGCAAGGCAGAGCAGGCAGGAACCGCCGGAGCCGTGAGCAAGGCAGAGCAGGCAGGAACCGCCGGAGCCGTGAGCAAGGCAGAGCAGGCAGGAACCGCCGGAGCCGTGAGCAAGGCAGAGCAGGCAGGAACCGCCGGAGCGGTGAGCAAGGCAGAGCAGGCAGGAACCGCCGGAGCGGTGAGCAAGGCAGAGCAGGCAGGAAACGCCGGAGCGGTGAGCAAGGCAGAGCAGAGAGAAACCGCCGGAGCGGTGAGCAATGCAAAGCGGGCAGAAACCGCCGGAGCGGTGAACAAGGCAGAGCGGGCAGAAACCGCCGGAGCGGTGAGTAAGGCAGAGCAGAGATAAACCGCCGGAGCGGTGAGCAAAGGCAGAGCAGAGGGGACAGGGCTCTGTTCACACGGAACAGACTGGAAGGGAAAGGCAGAACCAGATACACACAAGATACTTGCAATGAAGTAGCGAGTGGACTCTAAACTCACAAACGGAAGTACAGCGACAACGAGTAGGAGTTAGGTGCATGTTCAGACTCTGCAGAAAAAGGGAAGGTACGGACATAGAGAAAAACAGGTAACAGGCTAGGAGAATGTTCAGACAGGAACTGAGTGTTCAGACAGGAACTGACACTGCAGCGAGATACAGGAGCGGGTCTGGTTATGCGGCCCCCAGAAGGCGGAACGAACAGGCTAGGAGCGTGTTCAGACTCGCCTGGAAATACAGCCTCCAGGAAGGCGGACAGACAGGCAAGAAAACACAGATAACAGATCTAGGTATGCGGCCCTTAGAAGGCGGGACGAACAGGCTAGGAGCATGTTCAGACAGGCCTGGGAATACAGCCTCCAGGAAGGCGGACAGGCAGGAAAAACAGAACAGGACCTGGCACATTCAGCGTCAAGGAGCACACTGAATGTTAGCGTTGCTCAGGCATCAGCTCCAAGGTGGAGCTGTTTTAAATATCAAGTGACAGACAGCAATAGGCTGGGGACGCATTAGGGGTGTGCCCACAGCAGCTACAAGAAACAGGAAGTAACCGGGCCGCCACCCTAAGCAGTCAGAACAGAGACAAGCAGACAGCATGAATAGAAGCCAGGCTAGCAGACTGGACTGAAGATCAAATTTGCGATCTTGCATAGTGGGAGATGGTGCACTATGCAAGCCCGCCACCAGGTATGTTACAGCCAGGAATATTTTCTTTTATCTTAATCCTGATTATTTACTTAAAAAGCAATCCAGAGAACACCGTTTTTCGGCACCATTTGCTTGTTGGCACTGCAGAATACGGCCAGGTCCTTTCCATATTACAGCGCTAAAAATTCAGCTATTTAAAACTGTGGTTTGTACGTCACACGGATCACATAATTGCGCTGAAAATTCTACCATTTCTGGCCTCCATTAAAATTTTGTTTCAGTGTGTCAGCAAAGTTATTGACACCAGTTTGCTGTTAAAAATAGCTACCTACAGGCCAGCTATTTAAAACTGTGATTTGTCCATCACATGGATCACATATAAGTTCGCTCAAAATTCTGCCATTTCTTGCCTCCATTAAAATTTTGTTTCAGTGTGTCAGCGAAGTTATTGACACCAGTTTACAGTTAAAAATAGTTACCTACAGGCCAGCTATTTAAAACTGTGGTTTATCCGTCACACGGATCACATATAAGTTCTCTGAAAACTCTGCAATTTCTGGCCTCCAATACAATTTTATTTCAGTGTGTCAGCGAAGTTATTGACACCACTTTGCTGTTAAAAATAGTTACCTACACGCCAGCTATTTAAAACTGTGGTTTGTCCGTCACATGGATCACATATAAGTTCGCTCCAAATTCAGCCATTTGTAGTGAGCGTGGAAGATATTATACTTCATTTAAAATGGGCAAGGCGCGTGGCAAAGGACGGGGAACTGGACGTGATGGTGATGGTGCATGCAGAGGCCGAGGCCGTGGGCAAGCTGAAATTGTGCCACAACAAACACTCATATCTTCTCGCCCGATCTTCCTGTCCCAATTACTAGGGGACCGCAGCACACCACTATTGAACCGAGAGTAGTGTCAAAAGATTGTTGGTTGGATAGCGGATAATGCTTCCAGTCACTTTGCCGCCACCACCACCAGCACCCTGTCTTCCACACGGTCAAGTCTCAATAGCCGTGAGTCTGGACCGCATATTCCTCACCCTGATCCTCCTTCCTCCCACCATTCCGAATGCCCGGAGACAACTGATCCCACACTTGGACACTCCGAAGAACTGTTCACTTTTCCATTTATAGATTCTGGCCTCTAGCCTGGTTCACTTGAAGCGGGGCAAGAGGAGATCGAATGTAGCAATGCCCAAATATTTGAGCAGCCATGGTCATACAAAGGCGATGGTGGGAAAGTGTCACAAGAGGTGGACGATGATGAGACACAATTGCCTGAAAGTCAGGAGGAGGAGAAGGGTGCGGAAGTTGAAGACGAGGTGGTGGATAATATAGTAACTGACCCAACCTGGCAGGAGGACATGCAGAGCGAGGACAGCAGCACACAGGGGGAGGGAGGCAGAGAACCCCAACAGGCAGGAAGAAGCAGTGTGGTGGCTGCAGACAGAAGGCGGGCAACTGTTCCTTGTAACAACAACACGACAGAAGTTGCCAGTACGACTATTAGGTTTTCCCGAGTCTGGTTGTTTTTTAAAGACTCTGCTGATAACCCCAAAAAGGCCATTTGCACCACCTGCCAGGCCAGCATCAGCAGGGGTAGCAAAGCTACCAGCCTGACCACCACCAGCATGATCAGGCACATGGCAGCAAAGCACCCGACTTTGTTGGCCGAACCCCAGGGTCCAGGAACAGTGTCTGCGGGTGACACCACTGCTTCTTCCGCTGTTGTGCGTGCAAGCCAATCTCCTGTCCATAGTGCATGCGAAGATACCTCCAGCCCTGTACCTGCCGTTGCATACTCTCAACTAGCACCACCAGCAAGCACGTCCTTGTCCCAGCGCAGCGTTCAGTTTTCCATACCCCAGTCCTGCAAGCGCAAATACGTAGCCAACGCCCCACAGGCCACACTACTAAATTCCCACATTTCGCGACTGCTTGCACTCGAAATGTTGCCTTTTAGGCTCGTGGAGACGGAAGCTTTCCGCAACCTGATGGCGGCGGCCGTCCCTCGTTACTCGGTCCCCAGCCCCCACTATTTCTCCCAACGCCGAGGGCCCTAGGTCAATCAGGATTACCCCCACAGTCTACAGCTCCTGAACCTCATCCTCCTCAGTCTCCTCCTCCTCTTCAACTTCCATCTCCAAAATAACCACATCAGTCACAAGCTAGAAGCACTGCAGCAATGCCCCAGCCAAGCGGCAACAGGCTGTGCTGCAGCTTATATGATTAGGTGACAAACCGCACAATGCTGAAGAGTTGTGGACAGCTCTGAAACAGCAGGCAGATCTGTGGCTGACACTGCTGAACCTACTGCCAGGCATGGTCGTGTTTGACAATGGTTGGAACCTGGTGGCGGCTCTGAGGCGAGGCGAGCTCACACATGTACCATGCCTGGCCCATGTGCTTAACCTCGTGGTTCAGCGTTTTCTCAAAACCTACCCAGAGCTGCCGGATCTGCTTGTCAAAGTACGCCGCTTGTGTGCCTATTTTAGAAAGTCAGCTACAGCTTCCGCCGCCCTTGCCGTGGTTTAGCAGAGTTTGCAGCTTCCAGCTCACCGACTGGTGTGTGATGTCCCCACGTGTTGTAACTCTACACTGCAGATGTTGGGAAGGATTTGTGAGCAGAAGAGGGCAGTTGTTGACTACCAGAATCAACAAGGCCGTCGGTATTCAGTTCAGACTCCACACATAAAACCTCAGGAGTGGACATGGATGGCGGTCATATGCACCATCCTCCAAAACTTTGAGGACTCCACCAAAATGGTGAGCAACGATGACGCCATAAATAGCATCACCATCCCGCTTCTCTGTCTTCTGAAATGCTCTCTGCTCACAATCAAAGAGGATGCATTGCAGGCGGAGCACGATGAGATGGAGCAAGGAACCATACAGGGTGATTACACACAGCTCAGCCTCATCTCATCCCAATGTGGATTGGGTGACAATGAGGAAGAGGAAGAACAGGAGCTAGTTTCATGCTCTATAGACAGTACTACCTGCACAACTGTCATACCGTCTATTCAGCGTGGATGGCCAGAGGATAGAGTAGGGAGAAGGAGGAGAGCATGGTCAGTCGTCCTCTTGGTGAGGACAAGGAAGTCTTGCCTATTAGCCGTCTGGTGTGCATGGCTGAGTTTATGTTACGCTGCCTTTCCCATGACCCTCGCGTTCTCAAAATTTGGGGTGACAGTCATTACTGGTTGGTGACACTTCTAGACCCACGCTACAAGGAGAACTTTCTATCTTTTATTCCTGAGGTGGACAGGTCTACAAAAATGGGGCAGTACCAGAAGGACCTTGTTGAGGAACTATTAAAAAAATTTAGATCTGAAAACGCTGGCGGCAGAGGTCACAGTTCGTTGGACAACCAAGGAGTACAGGTGAGAGAGACACAACTCCAATCCAGCAGAGGCAGGGGAACACTGTCAAGGTTCTGGGAGAGTTTTCCCAGCCCCTCCCAATGCACAGGCCCTGAAGCGCAGGGTACTCTCACAAAGAGTGCAAAGTTTGGGAAGATGCTGAGGGAGTACCTTGCCGACCGTACCAACGTCCTCCATGATTCCTCTGTGCCTTATAATTATTGGGTATCCAAGCTGGATACATGGAATGAACTGGCTCTCTATGCCTTGGAGGTCCTGGCCTGCCCTACCGCTAGCGTTTTGTCAGAGCGGGTTTTTAGTGTCGCTGGTGGAATTATAACTGATAAGCGCATCCGTCTGTCAACTGAAAATGCTGACAGGCTGACTCTTATAAAAATGAACAAGGGCTGGATTGGGCCAGACTTCTCAACACCACTGAATGATAGCAGTGTAACATAAACTCAAATCCAGTGTCTTTTTTTGGGAGGTGTATTCCCATGCACCTCTTCACACCCACACATGGGTATACGCTCCTGAATTTGGCTATTTGCTCTTGTCCTGCTCTTTCTCCTCATCCTCATCCTCCACCACCATATCACCAGGGTGACCGTGGTCCATGATGCAACACCCACATGTTTTTTTTAAAGGATGTTTATGATGCCTATAAAAAAAAATTGTTATACAGTATGTTCATGTATACCCCCCAGGGGTAAATGTTTGTCAGCCCATACACTTAGTGCATGGATATTACAAATATAGGAGACCCGTTCCTTTCTAATGGGAACATTTTTTTATGAGGCCCTCCTCCACGTCTTTTCCAAGGGGCATTGGAGTGCCTCCCAATTTTTGGTAGCCCTTGCATTCACTGCATAGACCAACACTGTGGGAGACCCACTTCCTGATAATGGGAACATTTTTTCAAGAGGCCCTCTGACCGAAACGTCTCTTCCAAGGGGCATTGGAGTGCCTCCCAATTTTTGGCAACCCTTGCATTTACTGCATAGGCAAACACAATGGGAGACGCACTTCTTAATAATGGTAACATTATTTTCATGAGGCCCTCTGACCTCCAAGTCTCTTCCAAGGGGCATTGGAGTGCCTCCAAATTTTTACTTCTCTTCCAAGGGGCATTGGAGTGCCTCCAAATTTTTGGCAACCCTTGCATTCACTGCATAGGCCAACACAATGGGAGACCCATTTCCTAATAATGGGAACATTTTTTTTCAGGAGGCCCTCCTCTAAGTCTCTTCAAAGGGGTATTGGGGTGCATCCAAATTTTGGGCAGCCCTGCCACTCACTGCATATGCAATATCAGTATAGGAGACCCACTCTTTAGTAATGGGAACAACAAAGCATAACCGGCTGATGGCTCTCTAAGAACAGTGAGGGTCGACTGCTGGCCATTTTAAAATAGTAAAGGCCGCCTGATGGCCCTATAAAAAATAGGCTTTGTGACTTTCAGAGTCCCTTCTTCATAAATGAAACAGGATGTATCTGATCATGTCTCACACACCACATGGCCAAATAAGGTTGTAAAATGTTTAAATGACATTTCCTGATGAATGCATTTGTCACGGTTGAAAGCAAAGCAAAAGTGTAAAAACGCATCAAAAACGCTACTTATGAAGATAGCCCAAGGTGTGGAGGAATATTTTTGTTTATGGTTATTTATTTTGCCTTATATACAAGTCTTTACCCTGGAAAGGATGTTCATTAACATATTTCCTAGGAAAATCCATTTTGGTTTCGTGTTTGCATGTTTTATTGTGAGTCTTTAAAAGGCGTAATACCTCTGACAAGATTGTTCACATCAGTGACCTGGGAGTCAGAAATGCTTCCAGGGGTCTTCCCCTTGCTGTTCTCATGTCATTTGAGCACTGTTCCCATCAATTTCTGCAATTTCCAGTGCCTCTGCAGACCGCCGGGGTGGGGGCGCCGGAAAAATGCTTGAGTTTCCCATAGACTTACATTGGGCTCATTGCTCGGGTCGAGCACCCAAATATTCCAATGTGCTCAACCCGAGCAACGAGCACCCGAGCATTTTAGTGCTCACCCATCACTAGTATAAACACATATACATATAAATGAGTAAACCTGAGATAAATATTAGTGATGAGCAAACGTGCTCTCCTCTGCTTGGTACTCGCCCGAGCATCACTATGCTCAACAAGCTCGGTGCACTGCGAGTATTTCTGGGTTGCGTGAGCGAGAACTCGGGTCCCCTCCCTGCATGTTTGGCGCTCTTTAGAGAGCCAATGAACATGCAGGGATTGCCTGCCATGCACTGTAATGCCGTAGCCTTGTTGGTTGTGAGCATTACAGTGATTGGCTGGCCGCACAGCATCATAAGGTGTACATAAGACCGGGCGCCGCCATGCTCGTCACAGTCTACTCTGGAACCAGGCAGAGTAGGGAGAGCTGCTGCTGCGTCAGGGAGAGATTTGCTTGTTTATAGTTGTTACGGATCCGGGTGGTGGAACCTCTGAGCTGCGGTGCAAGGAGGGACCAGAGGGGTGTAACTAGGTATCAACTCGGACTGCCAAGGTCGCACAGCGGCTCAATCGACTCCATGAACCAGGGAAGGACCAAGAAGAGGGACCAGGTGCTACTCTGGACCAGTCCTTGTATGAGAGCAGGTGACTCCCATGGGTCAGAAGGCAGGGACTGACCGGTACAGCAGATGAGCACGGCAGGCAGGCTGACGGGTAATCCGGGAAGATGGACTGGCAGACACCACGGGTAACTGGCAGGAGCCTCCAGGTAAGCTGGCTGGTAGGCACGGCAGATAACTGGTATGTTCTCCGGGTAGGCAGGTAAGCCTGGCCCATAGACAGACTGGCGGGTTTGGACCATAGGCAGACCGTCGGGCTGGAGAGTGTACTTGGCTGGCGGAGACAGGTATACAAGCTGGGGGACTGGACTGGTAGTCAGGCTGGGGGACTGGACTGGTAGTCAGGCTGGCGGACTGGACTGGTAGTCAGGCTGGCGGACTGGACTGGTAGTCAGGCTGGCGGACTGGACTGGTAGTCAGGCTGGCGGACTGGACTGGTAGTCAGGCTGGCGGACTGGACTGGTAGTCAGGCTAGCAGCGAGACCTGAGGACTGAAGCAGAGTTTAGAACACAGAGCTACAACCTTGCATGGGCACCTCCATTTTGGAGGAGGTGCCTTTTATGTAAGAAGTCATCGTGCCATTGGCCAGGGACTCCTTAGGACGGTGCGCGCGGCCCCTTTAAGAGGGAGGGAGCACGCATGTGCCCTAAGCACAGTGCCCGGGAAGCTGCGCGCGCTGGCAGCAGCAGCAGGAGAGCCGGAAAATGCCGGGCCAGAAGCGCGGCGGTAAGGGGGACGACGTCTCTGCCTGTCAGGGGGCAGAGACGCCGATACTACAATAGTTAGTATAGGTATTCCAGAACATATATCTATATCCATCTGAACTAACAGTCCTTCTGAGGACTAATTCAGCTGCATATATTCAGTGGTGATAGCAGGAGTTAGGTAGGCAGGGCATGTGTAGCAGACTGCAGTGCATGATACAACACAAGAGGGTCCATTGAATGTCCTATTAGAAAAGGTATTCCACAACATTATATATATATATATATATATATATATATATATATATATATATATATATACACACACACACACACATACATACTGTATACAACCCCTGGCAAAAATTATAGAATCACCGGGCTCGGAGGATGTTCATTCAGTTGTTTAATGTTGTTGAAAAAAAGCAGATCACAGACATGGCACAAAACTGAAGTCATTTCAAATGGCAACTTTAGGGCTTTAAGAAACACTAAAAGAAATCAAGATTAAAAATGCGGTACTCAGTAAGGGTAATTTTTTTCAGACCAAGCAGAAGGAAATTATGGAATCACTCAATTCTGAGGAAAAAAATATGGAATCATGAAAAACAAACACACAAAAGAACACTCCAATGCATCACTAGTATTTTGTTGCACCACCTCTGGCTTTAATAACAGCTTGCAGTCTCTGAGGCATGGACTCAATGAGTGACAAACAGTACTCTTCATGAATCTGGCTCCAACTTTATCTGATTGCTGTTGCCAGATCAGCTTTGCAGGTTGGAGCCTTGTCATCGACCATTTTCTTCAACTTCCACCAAAGATTTTCAATTGGATTGAGATCCGGACTATTTGCAGGCCATGACATTGACCTTATGTGTCTTCTTTCAAGGAATGTTTTCACATTTTTTGCTCTATGGCAGGATGCATTATCATCTTGAAAAATGATGTCATCATCCCCAAACATCCTTTCAATTGATGGGATAAGAAAACTGTCCAAAATATCAATGTAAACTTGGGCATTTATTGAAGATGTAATGACAGCCATCTCCCCAGTGCCGTTACCTGACATCCCACCACATATCATCAATTACTGTGGAAATTTGCATGTTCTCTTCATGCAGTCATCTTTATAAATCTCATTGGAACGGCACCAAACAAAAGTTCCAGCATGATCACCTTGCCCAATGCAGATTCATGATTCATCACTGAATATGACTTTCATCCAGTCATCCACAAGCTCATCAAGAGAATGCCAAGAGTGTGCAAAGCAGTCATCAAAGCAAAAGGTGGCTACTTTGAAGAACCTAGAATATAAGACATATTTTCAGTTGTTTCATACTATTTTGTTAAATATATAATTCCACATGTATTAATTCATAGTTTTGATGCCTTCAGTGTGAATATACAATTTTCATAGCCATGTAAATATAGAAAAATCTTTAAATGAGAAGGTGTGTCCAAACTTTTGGTCTGTACTGTATACTGTAATATATATATATATATACACACTGTGTTCCAAATTATTATGCAAATAATATTTTCTCAGATTTTCCCAAATTACCTATATGAATTACAGTCATTGTAATTTTCCAGTCAAATAACTATTAGAGTACAATTGAAAGGTTTTTGTACAAACTGCCTTTTATGCCCACAGCAGCCAGAGATGCAGATGTGTTATGTGCAGCATGAGATGGGGCATTATCATGCATGAAAATGATCTTGCTGCGGAATGCACGGTTCTTCTTCTTGAACCATGGCAGGAAGTGCTGTTTGAGAAACTCAACATACATTATGGAGTTCATCTTTACCCCTTCAGGGATCCTAAAAGGGCCGACAATCTCTCTCCCCATGATTCCAGCCCAAAACATTACTCCACCTCTTCCTTGTTGGCGCCGTAGCCATGTTTGCATGGGGTGTCCATCAACCAGCCATCCTCCACTTCATCCATCTGGACCATTGAGATCATTTCATGCATGATAATGCCCCGTCTCATGCTGCACATAACACATCTGCATCTCTGGCTGCTGTGGGCATAAAAGGGGACAAACTTATGGTGTGGCCCCCATGCTCCCCTGACCTCAACCCCATTGAGAACCTCTGGAGCATCATCAAAAGGAGTGTCTATGATGGCGGGAGGCAGTTCACATCTAAGCAACAGCTCTGGGAGGGTATTCTGTCCTCATGCAAAACAATTGAAGCAGAAACCATCCAAAACCTGACAAATTCAATGAATGAGAGAGTTCAGAAGCTCCTTTCGAACAAGGGGTCCTATGTGCAAATGTTACATCACCTAGAATAAAGTTTTGAGTTGAAAACTGTTTGATTTCAGTTTGTAATAACCTGCTAATGCTTATAATTTCAAAAATGACCATTTTTTTGTTCTTTATTAAAATGAAAAGGTTGAAAACTCTGCTGTGCATAATAATTTGGAACATGCATTTTGAGTGCAGTTTGAGTGTTCTATTTTTTAAAAAATATACTGTTATCATAGGCAGTTTGTACAAAAACCTTTCAATTGTACTCTAATAGTTATTTGACTGGAAAATTACAATGACTGCAATTCATATAGGTAATTTGGGAAAATCTGAGAAAATATTATTTGCATAATAATTTGGAACACGGTGTATATATATATATATATATATATATATATATATATATATATATATATATATATATATATATATATATATATATATATAATCCAGCTGCATATAATCAGTGCTAGGCAGGCAGGCAATGTATGTGGCAGACTGCAGTGTATGATACAGCACAAGAGGGTCCATTGAACGTCCTGTCTGCTGCTCTAATAATTACAGATATTTGTAGACCTAGCCCCAGATATCAGGGGCAAGGGAACTTTTTTTTTCATCTTAATCTTTGTTATTTGCTTAAAAAGCAATCCATAGTACACCATTTTTCTGCTCCATTTGCTTGTTCTCACTGAAGAATAAAGCCAGATCTGTTCCATATTTCAGCAATAAAAATTCAGAAATTTGAACTGAACGTGGAAAATATTGGCCCCATTTTCCATACTGTTGCAGTGAGTCAGTGAAGCTATTCACACTAGGTCTCCGTGTAGAATAATATTAGTAAATTACAGGCCTACTGTTTAAAACCGTGGTTCTCTGTCGGACATATCACCTATAAGACTGTTCAAAAATCATGCATTTCTGTCATTTTCATTCCATTGCAGTGTGTCGGTGAAGCTATTCACACTAGGTCTCTGTGTAGAATAATATTAGTAAATTACAGGCCTGCTATTTTAAATCGTGGTTCTCTGTCAGATGTATTACATATAACTGCGTTCCAAAATCAGCCATTTCTCGTGAATGTGGAAAATATTGTCCTCCATTTAAAATGGGCAAGGTGCGTGGCAAGGGACAGAGAAGTGGATGTGATGGTGATGGTGCATGCAGAGGCTGAGGACGTGGCCGTGGGCAAAGTGAAATTGTGGCACAACAAACATCCACATCTTCTCGCCTGACCTTCCTGTCCCAATTTCTAGGGGACCGTAGCACACCACTAATGAACCCAGAACAGTGTCAAAAGGTTGCTGGTTGGATAGCGGATAATGGTTCCAGTCACTTAGCCACCACCATCACCACCCTGTCTTCCACACGGTCAAGTCTCAGTAGCCGTGAGTCTGGATCGCATATTCCTCACCTTGATCCTCCTTCCTCCCCCCATGCTGAGTGTCCGGAGACAACTGATCCCACACTTGGACACTTGGAAGAGCTGTTCACTTTTCCATTTGTAGATTCGGGCCTCTCGCCCAGCCAGCTTCAAGTGAGTCAAGAGGAGAACGCGTTTAGCGATGCCCAAATATTGGAGCAGCCACAGTCATGCGAAAGTGACAGTGGTAAAGTGCAATTACTGTACTGCAACAAGAGGTGGATGATGATGATGAGACACAATTTCCAGAAAGTCAGGAGGAGGACCAGGGTGTGGAAGTGGAAGATGAGGTGGTGTATGATATAGTAACTGATCCAACCTGGCAGGGGGACATACTAAGCGAGGACAGCAGCACACAGGGGCAGGGAGGCGTAGCACCACAACAGGCAGGAAGAAGCAGTGTGGTGGCCGCAGACACAAGGCGGGAAAGCGGTCCTCGTAACGCCAACACGACAGAAGTTGCCAGTACAACTGTTAGATCTTCCCAATTCTGGTTATTTTTTAAAGACTCTGCTGATAACCCCCAAAAAGGTCATTTTCACCCCCTGCCAGGCCAGCATCAGCAGGGGTAGCAAAACTAGCAGCCTGACCACCACCAGCATGATCAGGCACATGGCAACAAAGCACACGACTAAGTGGGCCGAACCCCAGGGTCCAGCAACAGTGTCTGTGGGTGACACCACTGCTTCTTCCGCTTTTGAGTGTGCACCCAATCGCCTGCCCATGGCGCATGCAAAGATGCCTCCCGCCCTGCACCTGTCGTTGCACACTCAAGTAGCACCATCAGCAAGCACGTCCACGTCCTTGTCCCAGCGCAGCATTCAGTTATCCCTACCCCAGTCCTTGGAACGCAAGCGCAAATACACAGCCAAAGCCCCACAGGTGGCACTACTAAATAAACACATTTCGCGAATGCTTGCGCTCAAAATGTTGCCTTTTAGGCTCGTGGAGACGGAAGCTTTCCGCAACCTGATGGTGGCGGCCATCCCTCGGTACTCGGTCTCCAGCAACCACTATTTCTCCTGGTGTGCCGTCCCCGCACTGCACGAACACGTGTCCCACAATATTAGACGTGCCCTCAACAACGCAGTTACTGGGAAAGTCCACCTAACCACGGACATGTGAACAAGTGATTGTGGGCAGGGACAGTACATCTCGCTGACGGCACACTGGGTTAATATAGTGGAAGCCGGGACCCAGTCGGACCTTGGAACAGAACACGTCCTCCCGACTCCGAGGATTGCGGGCCCTGGGTCAATTAGGGTTGCCCCCACATTCTACAGCTGCACCTCCTCCTCTTCAGCATCCATCTCCGAAATGACCACATCTGTCGCAAGCTGGAAGCACTGCAGCACTGCCTCAGCTAAGCGTCAACAGGCTGTGCTGAAGCTAATATACTTAGGTGACAAACCACACAATGTTGATGAGTTGTGGACAGCTCTGAAAGAGCAGGCAGATCTGTGGCTGACACCACTGACCCTACAGCCAGGCATCGTGTGTGACAATGGGCAGAACCTGGTGGAGGAGAAATGACAGCCGTAGTAGATAAGGTTTCCCTCTATGCCAGTACTTTCACCGAGCTATAGAATATGGCTGTAGTGAAATACAACTCCCACAGAGAAGCAGTTTCAGACTGAAAAACATTGGGCCCACCAGAGGATTTAATTCCGAGGGCTCACCTTTTTTCCCCCGCTCAAGAGCCCCATAGTAGCTGCAAAGTTTGCGCTATTATGAACTCTCCTGATGGAGAAGCCAGGGACCACCCAACGATTCACTGGTGGGACCGTCCACCTCTGACGAGAAGCAGAAAACCACAAAGTAGTGAAGTATGCCGGCACCAGTTCCCAAATCTTGCCGGTTTAGTCAATAAAACCTCTATGATGGTTTTTCTAGCCCTCGGCTATCCACATAAGGAGGTGCTATGTCTAAATAAGCAGTGCTGATCAAATGTCCAAAAAATTATGAGAACGACAGCACTCACCAATGGATGCCAATAAAAGATCCTTTTATTTCAGATCCAGCATACAGACGTTGAGGCTGGTTCAAGGGTGCGGGGGTGAAAGAAGGACGATGGCCGTTTCACGCACGAGCAGAGCTTCTGGACCCGTGAAAGTGCTGCTCATACGCGAAACGGCCGTCCGTTGATGAGTGCTGTCTTTCTCATACTTTCTTGGACATTTGACCTGCCGAGAAGCAGTCCTGGCTAAGAAAAAAAGTGTGTGGGAAGGTTTCCAGACACTTTATTGCTGCTTTTTTTTACTGAGGTGGAAACCCATGCAAACACGGGGAGAACATGAAAATCATTGCAGATGTTGTCCTTGCTGGGATTTGAACCCAGAATCCCAGCGCTGCAAGGCTTCAGTGCTAACCACTGAGCCACTGTGCTGCCCTCTCTCTGGTGGGCCTGTCCAACCCTGCTGAGAAGCAGCCCTGGCTAAGAAAAGTGAGTGGGAAGATTCCCGGACACTCTATGGCTGCTTTTTTGCTGTGGCCTGGCTCCAGTGAGATGTACCGTCCCAGGCCACATTCACTTGTTCACGTGTTTGCGGTCCTTCCCACTAATTGCACTGGGGAGGGCATGGGTAATGTTGTGGGACCCGCACTTGTGGAAGGCGGAGACGACACCGGGAGAAATAGTGGCGGCTGGGGACCAAGTATGGACACCCGGCCGCCGCCATGAGGTTGTGGACAGCCACCTCCACGAGCCTAAAAGGCCACATTTCAAGTGCAAGCAGCTGCCCAGAAATCTAGCAGTTTACTATTGCAGCCTCTGAGTGGGTGGGAGGGTGGCTGGCTGCATACTTGCGCTTGCATTTCAAGTAACAGAAAACTAAGCAAATGGTGGCCTCTATCATCATCATGGCTTCACCTGGGCACTATGAACTCTCCTGAAGAAGAAGCCAGGGCCCGTCCAACCCTGCCGAGAAGCAGCCCTGGCTAAGAAAAGTGTGTTGGAAGATTCCCGGACACTTTATGGCTGCTTTTTTACTGTGGACTTGGCTCTAATGAGATGTACCATCACTGGCCACATTCACCTGTCCACGTGTTTGTGGTTAGGCGGTCCTTCCCACTGGGGAGGGCGGCTAGGGACTGAGTATGGACACCCGGCCACCGCCATGAGGTTGTGGATAGCTTCTGCCTCCATGAGCCTAAAAGGCCACATTTCAAGTGCAAGCAGCTGCCCAGAAAAATGGCAGCTTAGTACCGTGGCCTGTGGGTGGGTAGCTGGCTGCATACTTGCGTTTGCATTCCAATGAATGGTGTAGGGTCAACTGAATGCTGCGCTAGGACAAGGACGTGGATGGTGATTGTTGCAAGTCTGCAATGACAGATGCAGGGCGGGAGGCCTCTTCGCATGCGCCAAGGATCACTTATGTTGGGCACACTTTTAGGCAGTGACCTGGTAGTCAGAGATGCTTCCAGGGGTCTTCCCCATGCTGTTCCCATGTCTTTTCAGCTCTGTATGCATGTGTCTGATGATGTGTCACACCACATGGCCAGATAAGGTTGTAAAATGTTAAAATGACATTTCCCAGTGAATGCATTTGTCTTGGTTGAAAGCAGTGCAAAAACGCTTCAAAAACGCTACGTGTGAACATAGCCCAAGGAGTGGAGGAGCATTTTTGTTTTTGTTTATGTATTTTGCCTTAAATATAAGTCATTACCCTGGAAAGGATGTTCTTTAACATATTTCCCAGGAAAATCCATTTTGGTTTAGTTTTTGCATGTTTTATTGTGAGTCCATGAAAGGCGTAATACCTCTGACAACATTGTTCACATCAGTAACCTGGGCATCAGAAATGCTTCCAGGGGTCTTCCCCATGCTGTCCCCATGTCATTTGAGCACTGTTCCCATCGATTTGGGCAATTTTTAGGCCCTCTGCAAACCTCGGGGGGGAGCCGCCGGAAAAATGCTCAAGTTTCCCATAGACTTACATTGGGCTCGTTAATGGGTCCGAGCACTCGAGCATTCCAATTTGCTCGAACGAGTACCCAAGCATTTTAGTGCTCACTCATCACTAATAAACATGTGAAATACCCATCAGACAAATCAAAAATTCCTAAAGAAAAGGTAAAAAACTGTTTGACTAGTTTAAACAATTGGGGGATATTGTATTAAGGATGGTAATCCATCGTATCTCTTTTTGGGCCAAGAGTTTTTTCCATTTTTTTCCAGTTCCCATCACGTATTCCTATGTACACCCAATCAATCACACTGACAAACTGAGAAGCGTCACACTCATGGAATTTCTTAAAGTGACAAGGTAGTGTTTTTAGCTCATCAATGTCTTCAACATCCCTTGTGGTTTTAATGTCTAAGACATGTTCTCTTGCCCGTCTACGAAGTTCCCTGGACACCCAGGGTATTGCAACAGATCGTATGGGTTATTTTGAAGTTCTTGGTGTGGTCAGCATTCGTGAATTGTTTGGTGGATCCAATAATTGGACATGCCACACATGAGCCACACGGGCGGCATCCCCACATCGTGCCATTGGAACCAAAGATGAACTTTGTTATTGGTCCCTCGAGATGGCTGTGGACTAATAAGTCCTTTAAATTCTGTGAGCATCTGTATGTTACCATTGGGTTCCGTGGGATATAGGACACAAGTGTTTGATCCAATTGAAGGATCCACATCTCACCATTTCTCACGTTGTACATTGAGATAAATCTGACCACATCCTGATCTTCATTTTTCCGAGATTGGTATAGAAGATCTCTTCTTTTAGTGAATTTAGCTCTACGATAGCTCCGTTGGATCGTCCATTCGTTATATCCTCTACTCCTAAATCTTTCTTTAAGTTCCGTTGCCTGATGCTCAAAATCAACAGCACTTGAGCAAATGCGGCGCATTCTTTGAAATTTTCCCATTGGAATACTGTTAATAAGGTTTTTGGGATGCAACGACTCCGCATGGAGGAGAGTGTACACTGCCGTTGGTTTGCTAAAAACATCCATTTGAATGATGGATCGATATTCAGTAAAACATCCAGAAAATGAAAGTTCTGTCTTCCAGTTTTGAAGGCGAGTTTGATATTCAAATTATTTGCATTCAAGGTGGAGATAAGAGATGCGACCTCCTCCTTGGAACCCTCCTCCTTGGAACCGGCAACCTCCAGAGTCAACCCTTTCAAGTGTTGAGCAAGCTCCTGGATGGTACTCATACTGAAGAAAACCCAGGAAGAGGAAAAAAAAAACAAAAAACTTTTTTTCCTTTTTTTTTTTTTTTAAACTTGGCTGGACATACTGATAACAGGGACAATGGACATCGAGCCTCTTGGACTCATGGAGCCTAGTGACTGTTATGTACTGCAACTAAGAAATAAGGAATAGGGGAAAAAGCTGTCCCTGAACTGAGACTCAGCTTAAACCCTATGCTGGGGTGGGTGCCCTATTCCTTGTGAATAGCCCCACCGACACTCCTGCACTGAACTCAAAAGAAGACCTGAAAGAAGGGGAAAGGGGTCCCTAAAAGATCTAAGGACTGGGAGCAAAAACAGGAAACCTCCTAACAGAAAAGTTAGTTGCAGAAACGAAGATTAAAGGGAACAAAACTGGTGGAACAAGAAGTCCCAGGATATCAATTGTCCTAAGCACAAAGAACTAACAAGGCTACTAAGCCAGAGAACAAGCGTAACATCACTGATGTCCAGCGGGGAATGGGAGACAGGTGCTGAGTAATAAAGAGTGAAGAGATCACGTGACCAAGACACCCAGCACCAGAAGAAAAGACTTGAAGCCAGCAAACCACAACAAGATGGCCGATAGTAAAACAACATCGATTCTAACAATACCTCCCCTTTTACGAGGATCCTCCGGATCCTCTAGGCCGAGCCTTACCAGAAAATCTCCTGTGAAAAGCCTTAATTAGCCTTGAGGCTGAGACGTCCTAGGCCTTCACCCAGGAATTATCCTCGGGGCCGAAACCTCTCCAGGACACAAGATACTTGTAATCTTCCTCTATGCCACCTGGAATCCAAAATGCGAGAAATCTCAAATTCAAGGTCCTCATCAACAGGAGGAACAGTAGGCTTTGCCTGCTTATCAGGCGTGTCCGCCTTCTTAAGTAACGACACATGAAACACAGAATTAATCCTCCAGGACGAAGGAATGCCCAACCTCACCGCTGCTGAGTTGACAATCTGAACCACTTTGAAAGGACCCACAAATTTAAGCCCCAGTTTTTTAGAAGGAATTTTCAAACGAAGATTCCTAGAGGACAACCAAACCATATCACGAACAGCAAACAAGGACTCCTTTCTTTTTTTTTCACAATACCTTTTTGATCTCCTGTTAGCCTCTTTAAAGTTCAGGCGTACACTGGTCCAAACCCTCTCCAAATCACCGGAAAAATTGTCCTCCTCCGGTACAGCAGCCCCAACTTTGGAAAATGGACCAAAAGATGGATACCTGACAGTACAACAAAAAAAAGGAGAACAACCAGCCAAGGAAGAAGTATGATTATTAAGGGCAAACTCCGCAAGTGGTAGAAATTCTGACCTCATTTCCTGATTGTCTGCCACAAAACATCTCAAAAACTGCTCGACATCCTGGTTCTTCCTTTCAGTCTGTCCATTGGACTCTGGATGATACCCCGACGAGAATGACAAATGGACTTTCAATCTGTCACAAAAAGCACGCCAAAAGTGAGCCACAAACTGTGGTCCACTAACGGAAACAATCTCCATGGGAACACCATGGAGCCTGACGATCTCCTTCACAAAAGCCTTAGCAAGAGTCTTGGCGCAAGGTAACTTGTTGAACGGAACCAGATGACACATTTTACTAAACCGGTCCACAACAGCCCAGATGACAGAAAAACTCTCCGATAAAGGCAGATCGGTGATAAAATCCATGGCAAGGTGCCTCCATGATGAACTAGGAACTTCCAAGGGGCACAGCAACCCCGCAGCCAGAGTGTGAGAGGCCTTCGACCTAGCACACACAGAACACTGATGCACCCACTTGATGACTTCCCTTTGCCACCCTTGCCACAATAAACTCCAACAGATAGACTTCCTAGTTTCCGAAATCCCTGGGTGACCTGCCAACTGAGACTCATGACATTCAACAAATAACGCTCTCCTCAAGGCTCTAGGCACAAACAATTGACCACATGGAGTGTTAGTTGGTACCGCACTCTGAGCTCCTAGGATGCTATTCTCCAACTCAGAATCCAATGCAGCCACCACCACCCCTCTCTGCAAAATACACTCCTCCCTCTCAGCATTCACCACTGGAGAGAAACTACGAGACAAAACGTCAGCCTTAACATTCTTTGTCCCCGGGACAAAGGTTACGGAAAAATTGAACCGGGCAAAAAACAATGCCCACCTAGCCTGACAGGCATTCAAATGTTTAGCTGCGTCCAGATAAACCAAATTCTTATGATCAGTGAAAACCTGTATAGGATGTCGAGCCACCTCCAAAAAATGTCGCCAATGCTTGAACGTGAGTTTAATAGCCAACAACTCACGATTCCCAACATCATAGTTGAGCTCTGTCTCAGAAAATTTTTTTGAAAAGAAAGCACAGGGATGCACCCCATCCTCACCCTCCTGGGACTGAACTGCCCCTACGCCTATAAATGAGGCATCCACCTCAACCAAAAATGGCTTGGTCTCATTCGTCTGGATAAGAACAGGAGCAGAGCTGAACCTCTCCTTGAGATACTCAAAAGCTGCAATAGCCTCAGTGGACCATTGGACTGTATTAGCACTCTTCTTGGTGAGATCAGTAATGGGTTTAGCGATGACGGAGAAATTCTTTATGAATTTCCTATAATAATTGGCAAACCCCAAAAACCCGTGTACGGACTTCAAACCCTCAGGCCTCGGCCACTCCAGCACAGCCTGAAATTTCACTGGGTCCATCTCAAAACCATCACAAGAGACAAAGTAACCCAAAAAACTAATTTTCTGGACAGCAAACTGACACTTCTCCAATTTAACAAAGAGTGTGTTATCTATCAAATCTGAAGAACTTCGTGGACTCTCTGCCAATGAGACTCAAGATCCAATGAATAAATCAAAATGTCATCCAGATAAACAATAACACTTCAACCGATCAAGGGTCTAAGAATGTCATTGATGAAATTTTGAAAAAATGCAGGAGCGTTAGTAGGGCCAAAAGGCATCACCAAACACTCAAAATGACCTTCCGGGGTGTTAAAAGCTGTCTTCCATTCATCTCCGTCCTTCACCCGTAGCAAATTATATGCCCCATGAAGGTCAATCTTAGAAAACCATTTAGCTCCGGTCAATTGATTAAACAAATCCGGAATAAGTGGTAACGGGTAAGGATTGCGCACAGTGATCTTATTAATCTCCCGAAAATCCAAACATGGCCTAAGACCCCCATCCTTCTTTTTGACAAAAAAGAACCCAACCGCCACAGGAGATTTAGAGGGTCTTATGTGACCAGCAGCTAAACTAGTCTGAAGGTACTCCTTCAAAGCCTTTCGGGAATTGTCAGATTAAACAACAGACTCTTAGGGAGCTTAGCATCAGGGACGAAGTCAGTAGCGCAATTGTAATCTCTATGAGGTGGTAAAGCTTTCGACTCCATCTCAGAAAAAACCCTCCAAAAGTCCTGAATGGGTTCAGGTAACTCCCCCTTCACAACAGCCGCAATGTGAACATTACAACACTTACCATAACACCCCTGACCCAGGATCTTATGGAACCAGATGACCAGTACATCAAAGGATTATGCACTTTTCACCAGGGCAACCCCAGGACAACCGGGGAAGGCAACTTAGCAAGTACAAATAAATCAATCTGCTCCTGATGTTCCATATTCATAGTAAGCGGAAACTCAGTGACTTTTCGAAGAATGCTCCCATGCTCCAGGGGAGTATTATCAATCGTCACCACAGGAAAAGGAGACGACAAACATTCAGAATCAAACTTATACTTTTCAAGAAATTGTTGATCAATCAAATTATGTGCAGAACCACAATCCACTATAAACTACTTCCTCCACCCACCTCCTCTACCTAGTTCCACCCTCCTGACAGGGACCAGGTCTATGCTCCTTAGGAGCTATCTGGACCTTCCCTCAGGAGTAGTGTAGTGTTTAGTGTTGAGCGAGTGTGTTCTATTAACCCTTTCGCCGACTATGCTCGGGCCGAGCTCCGAGTATTTATAGCTGCTCGGTGATATGGTTGAATCACTCCCGTGTGCATGATTTGCAACTGTTTGACAGTTTTATTACATGTGAGGAATGTTTATTTCTTACCGATTCAACCATATGACCGAGCAGCTGTAAATACTCGGAGCTCGGCCCGAGAATACTCGGACAGAACATACTCGCTCAACCCTAGTAGTGTTGGATGTGAGTGTTTGGGTCCCGTGTAGTGCTCCCTCCTTACCTGAGAGTGGGGTTCGGCCCGAGCATACTCGGACAGAACATACTCGCTGAACCCTAGTAGTGTTGGATGTGAGTGTTTGGGTCCCGTGTAGTGCTCCCTCCTTACCTGAGAGTGGGGTTCCACACCTTTGGCTGAGATGCAGTACCTCTGTGTCAACTGGACCCGCAGGGGCGCCACATCCCCCCCCCCCTTTCATTAAACACAGCACGTCCGCGGGCTGGAACAGAGTACAAAACAAGAATTTAAGACATGCAAGATTTTACAATGCTTTTCTGGATAAAACAGTAAATAGATAACTTTTTCTTCCCTTTATGGGAGGCACTTTTTCTTAAACATTATATATAAAACAATATAAAATTACTTTAAATAACATTTTTTTCAAATATAAAACATTTTATCACTTTTTCAAGCAAGTCCAGCAGGCTGTAGTGAGATCCTTATCAGGGTGTCCATCTCACTGGTGTAAGTGCAATGTGGAGGACCCGTCCACAAAAAAACCCAACTTAGGCCCTGGGCGTGGCTGCAGGGCATAGCTGATCCACTCGTTGGATCCACGTCTTCGGCCACGCCAAACGGGTTTTTGTTCTATGGTCTATAAAACCAACAAGAAACACCTTAAGAAGTGCTAACTTTTTACAATAAAAGTTCGTGCTGTTCAGCATCCACAACCACAGTGTCCTTTCTTGCTTAACCGGGTATTATAAAACTGTTCTTTAAAAATTTTTTTCTTTTTTTTTCACACAGTACTGATACTAATACCCTTCCGGGTTACTATATACACTTTTTTTCCTCTGATAGTCAACTTAGTTCAGTGGTGGTGCTCCCCCTGGGGTAGCGTATGGTCACCATTAGCTGGCCCTGCCGGGTCATCAGCTTCTGATGGCAGGGGTACGTCCTCCTCCTCTTCCACTCTGTGTACATTTAGGACAAACCACCCACGTTCTCCACGGTGACGGGTGTAAGTGACTCGGTCACCAGGATATAGATCCCGTCCCGGGTGTCCCTGTTGTAAGTGGGACTCCACGTCAAGCCAGTTGACGAACAGGTCCGTGGCTACCTGAGGCTCCCAGATAAAGCCCCAACCTCCTTCGAGGTCGAATTTTACCACGGTACCTTCCGCGCGGGTACTCTGCTTGGTGGGCCTGGCTTTGCGGGCCCAGGTCTTGGCCGGCATATTACGGGCCTCCATCGCCTCCCACTGGACCCGCCGTTCTCACCGCTCCTCCTCTAGCTTCCAGAGTTGTCGCTGGCCATACTCCTCCCTCAGCAGGGCCTCCGCTTGGGTCTACCTGGGGAATCCCATGAGGTCGCCCTCTAGGTTGTCCCACCTGTACTCCTCTCCAATGGCGCAGGCAACCTGGGGCACTGGCGTAGGCACTAAGGGAGCTTTTTGTTGGTCCTCGACCCGTGCGGACCAGTCCCACCTTGTGCGCCTGTACACCCAGCTGGGTGCAGGGGCAGATGGTTCCTCTAGGGGGCCTAGGAGGGTGTCGTCGGTGCCCAGGGTAGAGGCGCTGCTGTTACCTGCGCTTGCTGTTGCTCCGATGCTGCGTGTCTCCTCTGGGCTCAGGACAGGCCCCGCCGGGGCTGGGATGCTGGTGGCAGGACTGGGCCTTGACCGTTGCCAGTGAGCTTTTCCAGCAGCTTGCCCTTCCACCGTGGGACTGCGACCTTCTGGGCCTCCTATATCTGCCGGCCCAGCTCCTGCACCTCGGTGCGCAGGAACCCCAAGTCCTCTGCGGGTAGTTGACTCAGGACGCAATCCAGGTTAAGAGGGGAGTCTTCTACCTGCAGGCCACGGGCAGGAGTCTGGTGATCACCTCTTTCCATGGCGCCGGCCGGGTGCATTCTGACTCCTCCGCTTGTGGCCCTGCCCAGTCTCCAAGATTTTTCTTCTCCTCTCCCCTTTCGGGGGCGGTTCCACTCCAACTTGCTGTCAGCCACAGCAGGGGGCTGCGCCCCCAGACTGATGGGCAAGTCCAAGGATATGACCGCAGGTGCATGGGGCGGGCTCCGTTTTTGGCACCATTCCAGAACCCGGCCCACGATGGGAGACTTCGTTTCGTCCTTTAGCACACATATAATGGTGCCTGTACTTCTGGGGCAGGCGCCACTGCTCGGGAACCAGCACAGTCTATAGGCGCACGAGACTCGATGCAACGGTTCGGTACATCCTGTTCGTGATGCCAAAGTTGACGCGCCCCCTAGGGCCGAGGGGTATTCGGTAGCCGGGCCGGTCGGTTCTATTTGGGGTAGTCACAGCGGCAGTGACCCAGTCCGTGGCCCAGGGCGGTCAACTATTAAAGAAAAGGGGAATAAAGTTTTGGGGATAAAGTTTTGTGACGCCAACTGCGGTATGCGGCTATAGATGGCCATCGCTGCTGTTCAGATCCACTGGTGCTGTTGGTGAAGCAGCAGAGATGGTTCTGCTCTCCACAGGCAGAGCTAAGCTCCAGGGCAGTTAAAGAGGTAGCTTAGTTGTTGGTGTAGTGTAAGGCAGGTGATTCAGCCATTAAGTCAAGGACACAGGGGGGTGCCGTCTTCAAGTGTTTACTCACAGTTATCAAGATGCTCCAAGTTACAACTGTGGCGCCCTGCTGCGCATTAGTGCCACAGATCCCGGAGGGGTGCATAGATGGATTCCTCCACAAGAGGCCCTCATAGCATTCACACACCTCCACCTTCCACCTCAGACCACCAGAGGGAGCCCGGATAGGGATATAAAAAGGGAAGGTGGAGCTGGGCAGTTCAGTCTAGTCTGGAATCTACAGCCTGGAGCATGCAGTCTACAGTCTGCTGCAGCCAGTGAGGAGGACAGTCCAGCTCAGATTCAGGGAGCTCAGGTTAGTGAGCCCAAGGCGTGCCGACGCCATAAGAGCGGTGAAGAGTAGCAAGGTCTGCTGCCAGTGTGAAGCCTAGTGAGGGCCCCAAGCGCAGCTGAAGGCAAGTGGAGTAAGCGAGCTACACAGGGGGCAGAGGAGCTTAACCAGCTCACCCCATAACCATATACCGGACACCGGGTCCAAGTCTGCAAGGACCTCTAGGACTAGCAGAAACAACCAGAACCCCTGGCGAACTATATGTCCCAGGAATACCAAAAGCTGACTGTAATACCAGGGTCAGGAATCACAGAGGACCAAGAGACCAGAGAGTGTGATCTCCAACAGAAGGCCCTACCACCAGGTCAGCTGGTGCAAGACAAAGACCAAGTTAGGCCTAGCTCCAGGCAGGTCACAAACTTATCAGGAAAAGGCAAGAAACAGGAGGCCCCACACCCGCTCACTGGGAGAGTCCTGAAATGCACCCTTCACCCTACAGTGCCCAGGATCGTGCCTGAAACACCACCAGTAAAGGTACTGAAGTGAACTGTCGTGTGTGTGCCTATTCTTCTTCTGACCCGGCTGGGTCCCCTCTGTCCTGCATCCCCTCTCCTACGCTGCCCTGAGGCCCTGTTCCACCTGTGGGGAGCCGCACCAACTAAACTGCCTGACCACCGGCCTCAGAGGACTGTAGCAGCGCTGGTGATCCTCACCAGACACCACAGGTGGTGTCACGAACTTTTCCTATCACATACACCTTTCCCCCACCATTTCCTTGCTTTTTCTAAGAGTGACCCCAGGGTACGGGCCCGGGACCCGACCACCGCGACATCCCCATAAACTAAAACAGCAAGGCCCGGGCGCCGAGTCATCCCCATCTCCTGGGCGTGTCATCTCTTCCTCACGTCATGAACAGGATTTCGTACCCGCTGCAACGACGGAGTGTTGTGTCCATTGCCACCGGGTACTGTGCGCCTTTAATCAGAACTGTGTATTTCACTGTGGCGAAGATTGCCGCCATTGTTGTGCCACCGAGCGGGAAGAAGGGTGTAACCGCCGGAAGCTGAGAGGTGTACCTGCTGAAGCACGCGAAGCCCCGGACACGCCCCACGCCTCGACGTCAAACCAGGAAGCGCCAGGTCCCGGAAGGAGCCTGGTGAACGCTCTGACGTAGGATGCAAGGTCCTGAAGGAAGACCGTCACCAGCGGAGCTGCGGCCTACCGGAAGAAAAGAAAAGAAGGTAGGCCACGGTTCGCTAGGGGGGCGCCAGAATGTCTGAAGAACAGCACAACGCTGGAGTACCGGTTAACCACTCTAATGATCAACCCATGCTCGGCGCCGAGCAGGCCGAAGCAGCCGCTCCACCAGCAGGGCTTGTAACCCCTGTCATACCCATGGCCCTACCGTACATCCCTGGAGCTAAGTGGCTCCCCCAGTACAGCGGCAAACCAGATACCCTGACTGGATTTAAAAGGAAAATATGTGGTATCCTGGACATATACTCTATGACAGGCAAGCAAAGAGCCGCTGTTCTATTAGGACAATTGACTGATGCTGCGGAGCGAGAAGTAGAAACCAGGTCGGCCGCAGACCAGGAGTCAGTGTCCCCAATCTTTAAAAAGTTACAGACTGTCTTTGAGAATCGTACTGAGACAGACCTCCGGATGAGGTTCTACAACTGCTCTCAGCAACCAGAGGGCAGTGTTCGGGACTATGCCTGGCATTTACAAGGGGTCCTGCGAGCTCTGAAACAGGTTAGCCCAACCAGCATCGATAATGAAAATAAAATGCTGAAGGAACAGTTTATCCGGGGACTGAGGTCTCAAGAGGAGAGCAGGACCGTGCGTTGGTGGTCCCTGGATCATCTAGATGCCACCTTTGACACCCTTAAGGACATGGCTATAAAAGGACTGCAGCCCCTGGAAACAACTGCTTTCCAATGTTACCAGGGTGGGGCCACCCCAGTGCCTGCAGCGTCCACTTTTTCCCCGGTGGCTGCTGAAGCCAAGGTTCCAGCAATGTCCCCTAGTGAGCTGGACAGCCTGCGCTCTGAAGTGAGTCAGTTGAGCAAAACCCTGACCACTGTACTAAGTGCCCTGCAGCTGCGGACGGAGCCCGAGGAGGAAGGAAGGATCCTGCTAGCCGACAGCCCTGAGGATGTCCCCTGGATGAGAAGGAGGAGGAGGACAGCGCTACCCCCCGGGAGGATCAGTGACCAACGCCGCCCGCCGAGGGACCCTGTCTGCCACCGCTGCCACAAGACAGGTCACGCCGTCCAGAGCTGTCCTTTAAACGAGAAAACCCTGGGGCCAAGGGCAGACACCCAGGAGTAGACTCCCCAGGCCCAACAGACTGGTACAGCAGGTTCGTGGGAGGAAGACCTTTCCTGTCCATCGTGCTGGACGGCATCGCGACACCCGCTCTGCTGGACACAGGATCTCAGGTAACCATCATGCCTGATGTCCTCTACAAAAGGCTCTGGTCCATGGATGACCTAAGCCCACCAGCTCCAAACCTTTCCTTTTATGCCTCCAACGGCCTCCCCCTTAACCTAGTTTGGGGTTAAGGATGTGGCAGTAAAGGTGGGAAGAGTGGAACTGAAGGACCAGGAACTAATTGTAGTAGAGACTAATCCTGATGATACAAACTTGTATATGGTACTTGGCACTAACATTGTTAGTAACTGTTTGGGAGAAGTTGTGTTCTTGCTCCAACAGATAGCTGACACTGCCAGACCAGGGCAGAGAAGGGCGCTGCAGAAAGATATCCGAGCCCTTATGTACCAGCAACAGGTAAAGCTAATAGGCGGTGAAATTGGTAATGTACGGGTGACAGACCCGGTACCCATTGTGATTCCCCCGATGAGTGAAATGCTGATTTGGTGTAGAGCAGCAATAGGTCTCAAAGGACGGAGCTACTAGGCGGTAGTAGAGCCCCTTAGCTCCGAGCATAGGCCTACACTCTTGACTGCCAGAGGGGTAGTGGATGTATGCAATGGGAGGGTGCCCGTACGCCTCCTAAACTATGGGGAGGATGAGGTGAGATTACCACGCTATGCCATTGTTGCCAAACTGTACACAGTAAATAATAACTCCATACACACGGCGAAGTCCTTAACCTCACCAGACGAAGTAGAGGCTAATGACCCGGCAACCCAGGTGGAGTATTGGTGTCAACAGCTCCATGGTGGGACAGACACCACTCCTGCCCATCAGAAGCAGGGTGTACACCGGGTGGTTCAGGAATACACGCAGGTATTCAGTAAGCACCCACTTGACTTTGGGAGGATTAAGGAGGTTCAACACCATATCCCCACAGGTGACCATCCACCCATCAAAGAGCGTTACAGGCCTATACCACCAGCACACTACCTGAAGGCGAAGGAGATGTTGCACGACATGAAGAAGGCAGGGGTAGTAAGGGATAGTTGTAGTCCCTGGGCAGCTCCCCTAGTTCTAGTCAGGAAAAAGGATGGAAGCATGAGAATGTGTGTAGATTACAGACAAGTAAATCGCATTACACATAAAGATGCATACCCTTTACCACGTATAGAGGAATCCCTGGCTGCCTTGAAGTCTGCAAATTACTTCTCCACCCTTGACCTCACTAGTGGGTACTGGCAAGTGGCTGTTGCTGAGGAGGATCGGGAGAAGACGGCCTTCACCACCCCGATGGGACTCTGCGAGTTCAATAGTATGCCGTTTGGACTCTGCAGTGCCCCCCAGAACATTCCAGAGATTGATGGAATGCAGCCTGGGACTCCGCAACTTCAAGACTGAACTACTATACCTGGACGAAGTGATAGTGTACTCCAAAACGTATGAGGACCACTTGAAGCACCTGGCAGAGGTATTTAAGTCGCTGTCCCAGTATGGGGTGAAGCTGAAGCCCTCAAAGTGCCACCTGCTCAAGCGAAAGGTACACTACCTGGGGCACATTGTCAGTCCGGAGGGAGTAGCACCAGACACAGAGAAGGTCACTGCCATCCAGAAATGGCCAGAGCCGAAGAGCCTCAAGGAGGTACGTCAGTTCCTGAGACTAGTCGGGGATTACCGGAGGTTTGTGAAGGACTATACCAAGAAAGCGGCGCCTCTGCAAGACCTCCTGGTAGGACAGTCCCCCAGAGGCAGAAATCCCCCGTTCCAGTGGGGTAAGGAGCAAGTTGATTCCTTTAATGTGATGAAGGAGATCCTGACCGGCAAAGAGATCCTAGCCTACCCTGACTACAGCCAACCGTTCCTGCTGTACACTGATGCCAGCAACGAAGGATTAGGAGCTGTACTGAGTCAGAAGCAGAATGGCAAAGAGAAGGTGATCGCCTATGCAAGCAGGAAGCTCCGCCCGACCGAGAGGAACCCAGAGAACTATTGCAGCTTCAAGTTGGAGTTCCTGGCCCTGGTCTGGGCCATCACCGAGCGGTTCAAGCACTATCTAGCCTCCAGTAAGTTCACTGCTTTCACTGATAACAACCCCTTGACTCATCTGGAAACAGCCAAGCTAGGACCCATGGAACAACGATGGATGGCTCGGCTGTTAAACTACCAATTCACTATTAAGTACCGGGCGGGTCGCAAGAACGCCAGCGCCGATGCTCTGTCCAGGATGCCTCACCAGTCGGACACTGAAGAAGAAGTGGATGACTTGGAGGAGATTGAACTACCTGCCTTTCATCGGAATGGGATGGTCCACGAGCAACGAACCTCCAGGAGGCATCGCGCTAAGATGTTAAACCCCCTGCCTCACCACAGCTGGAAGGAGACCCAGGACAGCGACCTGGTTGTCAGCTGTATCAAAGAGGTGATAACCCAGGAAGGTTCCTCCTTGGAGAAGGACGCGTCTCTACAAGCCAAGCAGCTGTGGAATGAGAAGAGCCGGCTGTTCATCTATAGAGAGAAGCTGTGCCGGAGGTACGTCAACCCCAAAACCCATGAGATGGTATGGCAGATAGTGGTGCCCAAGACAGACATCCAGATTGTGTTGGAGGCCTACCACGATCAAGCAGGGCACTTTGGCTGGAAGAAGCTAGAAACCCTGCTGAAGTGTCGGTTTTATTGGGTAGGAATGCGCAGTTCCATTGAGAGGTAGTGCCGGAATTGTGGACCCTGTAGCCTCAGAAGAAAAGACTACAGCAGCCAGAAGGCACCCCTGCAACCCATCAAGACAACTCGACCTTTGGAGACCGTGGCCCTGGATCATGTCAAGCTGTCACCCAGCAGGTCAGGATATTCCTATGCCCTGACCATGGTGGATCACTACTCACGTTTCCTGGTGGTCGCCCCCGTCAAAGGCCTGACGGCAGAGACAGCAGCAAAGACGTTCCAAGCATATTTCTGCAGACCCCATGGATACTCTGAACAGGTGTTGACAGACCAAGGCTCAGCCTTTGAGGCCAAATTGTTCAAGGAGTTCTGCTATCTGTACGGGTGTAAAAAGATCAGAACTACTCCGTACCACCCCCAAACCAACGGTCTCTTTGAAAATATGAATAACATCATCATCGACCTGCTGAAGACCATACCACTAGAGGAGAGAAATCAGTGGCCAGACCTACTACCTGACCTGGTAGATCTGTACAACCACATACCTGTGAGTTCCACCAATTGTACTCCGGCATATCTCATGCGTGCAAGACCTGGAAAGTTACCCATGGACCTGGAGCTTGGTGTAGTAGAACCAGAAGCAGATAAGTCCACTGAGGACTGGGACATGACCAGACAGGAGCAGTACAGAAGAGTACATGCCTGTGTCGAAGACAGTCTCACTCGGGTAAGGGACAAGCAGGAAGCCCACTACAATAAAAGTGCGCCCGCAGAACCCTTCACACCAGGAGAAGTGGTGTTAAAGAGGAAAAGGAGAAACCACAAACTTGATGACCAGTGGGAGAGAGAACCCTACACTGTGTTAAATTCAAGATTTGGTAACAGGAAGACCTGTCTAATTACTAAGGATGGAGGAATAACAACTGCAACGGTATCTAGAGACCATCTGAAGTTGTGTCCCGACCTGCTAAAGCCCCAAGATGAAGTGCCATACTGGAGGAGCCTAAAGAAGCAGTAATACACACTGAATTAGGAGATTTCCCGGCAGATTGGCCTCAACTAGGAGGAGCAGTGATAATACCTGTGATCCACTTCTTTCAACAGCCAGAAGAGCCTGCTCAAGAAGAATCCCCGTAAGAAGGATCCCCGGTTGGAGCAGAGCAAGAAGGCCCAGCCAATGGTATACTTGCCAGTTCTGTAGCGAGGTTAAGGCAACCCTGCAGTTCCCCAACACTTAGAACTGACAGAATGGGAGGTAGTGCAAACACTAGTGCATCACGCATCCCAGTACCACGTATGTCGACACGTAGCACAAGAGGTCAGACCCCTGTCAGATACAGAGAGTAAAGAAGGAAATTCTGACAGTGTAAATAGTTGCCCCTGGGGTATTATATTGTGTATTTTCATGTATGTACTTATTACTTTGTGTTATCTTGCAATGGACAATTTAAGTGATATGGACACTTTTCTTGTTTGCCTCTAATTACCCGTAAGGGTACATCAAGAACTTTGTGGCTGAGGACTATATGCAGCCCAAAAACTGCTTCTTGTAAATAATTGCACTCCCTGGAGTGCCCCTTTAGGTGACCTCAGAAGAAAAAACCTTTCTGGTGTGGCACTAACAGAGAGCCAACTCGGGATCGCCATGCCCTGCAGCCACCCCAGGGCCTACGTGGAGGGTTTGAGACAGGTCCCTCAAGCTACCAAGTACTCTGCCTGTGAGATGGACATCCTATCGGGGAACCTCACCAAGAGAGACTTGGATTCTGGGGTTGCTTATTGTATATATGTATATATTTATTATTTATAATGTTTTACATGTAACGTTCAAGCAAAGTGCCTCCCGTAAAGGGAAGAGTTGTTGTTTTTGTTGTTATAAAAAGTACTTCAGTCCGGGAGTACTGAGCTTTGCTAGGGGCGAATGTGGCGCCCTGCTGGGCATTAGTGCCACAGATCCCAGAGGGGTGCATAGACGGATTCCTCCACAAGAGGCCCTCACCGCATTCACACACCTCCACCTTCCACCTCAGACCACCAGAGGGAGCCCGGATAGGGATATAAAAAGGGAAGGTGGAGCTAGGCAGTTCAGTCTAGTCTGGAATCTACAGCCTGGAGCATGCAGTCTACAGTCTGCTGCAGCCAGTGAGGAGGACAGTCCAGCTCAGACTCAGGGAGCTCAGGTTAGTGAGCCCAAGGCGTGCCGGCGCCATAAGAGCGGTGAAGAGTAGCAAGGCCTACTGCCAGTGTGAAGCCTAGTGAGGGCCCCGAGAGCAGCTGAAGGCAAGTGGAGTAAGCAAGCTACATAGGGGGCAGAGGAGCTTAACCAGCTCACCCCATAACCATATAACAGACACCGGGTCCGAGTCTGCAAGGACCTCTAGGACTAGCAGAAACAACCGGAACCCCTGGCGAACTATATGTCACAGGAATACCAAAAGCTGACTGTAATACCAGGGTCAGGAATCACAGAGGCCCAAGAGACCAGGGAGTGTGATCTCCAACAGAACACCCTACCACCAGGTCAGCTGGTGCAAGACAGAGACCAAGTTAGGCCTAGCTCCAGGCAGGTCACAAACTTATCAGGAAAAGGCAAGAAACAGGAGGCCCCACACCCGCTCACTGGGGAGAGTCCTGAAATGCACCCTTCACCCTACAGTGCCCAGGATCGTGCCTGAAACACCACCAGTAAAGGTACTGAAGTGAACTGTCGTGTGTGTGCCTATTCTTCTTCCGACCCGGCTGGGTCCCCTCTGTCCTGCATCCCCTCTCCTACGCTGCCCTGAGGCCCCGCTCCACCTGTGGGGAGCCGCACCAACTAAGCTGCCCGACCACCGGCCTCAGAGGACTGTAGCAGAGCTGGTGATCCTCACCAGACACCACAGGTGGCGTCACAAACTTTTCCTATCCCATACACCTTTCCCTCACCATTTCCTTGCTTTTTTTAAGAGTGACCCCAGGGTACGGGCCCGGGAGCCGACTACCGCGACATCCCCATAAACCAAAACAGCAAGGCCCGGGCGCCGAGTCGTCCCCATCCCCTGGGCGCGTCACAACTGCCAGATTATAACCACCCAAGTCCTCCTGTGTCCTCCAGGGATGTGATCCAGCCAACTCTCAGATAACTTGGGTGCACTTGATCAGGACCCCCTTGGTTGTCTCTCTGCGCTGGCTCTCACCCTCTTGCCGTGTATCTAATCGTATCCTGTGTGATGCCGTCTGCTGAGCCGTGTATCTAATTCTCTCCTGTGTGATATTGTCTGCTGAGCCTTGTATCTAATCCTATTGTGTGTGATACTGTCTGCTGAGCCGTGTATCTAATCCTTCCCAGTGTGATACTGTCGGCTGATCTGTATCTAATCCTATCCTGTGTGATACTGTCTGCTGAGCTGTGTATCTAATCCTATCCTGTGTGATACTGTCTGCTGAGCTGTGTATCTAATCCTATCCTGTGTGATACTATCTACTGAACCGTGTATCTAATCCTCTCCTGTGTGATACTGTGCTGAGCCGTGTATCTAATCCTCTCCTGTATGATAGTGTTTGCCGAGCCGTGTATCTAATCCTGTCCTGTGTGATACTGTCTGCTGAGCTGTGTATCTAATCCTATCCTGTGTGATACTATCTACTGAACCGTGTATCTAATCCTATCCTGTGTGATACTGTCTGCTGAGCTGTGTATCTAATCCTATCCTGTGTGATACTTTCTGCTGACCCGTGTATCCAATCCTATCCTGTGTGATACTGTCTGCTGAGCCGTGTATCTAATCCTATTCTGTGTGATACGGTCTGCTGATCTGTATCTAATCCTTCCCTGTGTGATACTGTCTGCTGATCTGTATCTAATCCTTCCCTGTGTGATACTGTCTGCTGAGCCGTGTATCTAATCCTATCCTGTGTGATACTGTCGGCTGATCTGTATCTAATCCTATCCTGTGTGATACTGTCTGCTGAGCTGTGTATCTAATCCTTCCCAGTGTAATACTGTCTGCTGATCTGTATCTAATCCTTCCCTGTGTGATACTGTCGGCTGATCTGTATCTAATCCTATCCTGTGTGATACTGTCTGCTGAGCTGTGTATCTAATCCTATCCTGTGTGATACTGTCTGCTGAGCTGTGTATCTAATCCTTCCCAGTGTAATACTGTCTGCTGATCTGTATCTAATCCTTCCCTGTGTGATACTGTCGGCTGATCTGTATCTAATCCTATCCTGTGTGATACTGTCTGCTGAGCTGTGTATCTAATCCTATCCTGTGTGATACTTTCTGCTGACCCGTGTATCCAATCCTATCCTGTGTGATACTTTCTGCTGACCCGTGTATCCAATCCTATCCTGTGTGATACTGTCTGCTGAGCCGTGTATCTAATCCTATCCTGTGTGATACATCTGCTGAGCCGTGTATCTAATCCTATCCTGTGTGATACTGTCTGCTGAGCCGTGTATCTAATCCTATTCTGTGTGATACTGTCTGCTGATCTGTATCTAATCCTTCCCTGTGTGATACTGTCTGCTGAGCCGTGTATCTAATCCTATCCTGTGTGATACTGTCTGCTGAGCCGTGTATCTAATCCTATCCTGTGTGATACTGTCTGCTGAGCCGTGTATCTAATCCTATCCTGTGTGATACGTCTGCTGAGCCGTGTATCTAATCCTTCCCTGTGTGATACTGTCTGCTGATCTGTATCTAATCCTTCCCTGTGTGATACTGTCTGCTGAGCCGTGTATCTAATCCTATCCTGTGTGATACTGTCGGCTGATCTGTATCTAATCCTATCCTGTGTGATACTGTCTGCTGAGCTGTGTATCTAATCCTTCCCAGTGTAATACTGTCTGCTGATCTGTATCTAATCCTTCCCTGTGTGATACTGTCGGCTGATCTGTATCTAATCCTATCCTGTGTGATACTGTCTGCTGAGCTGTGTATCTAATCCTATCCTGTGTGATACTGTCTGCTGAGCTGTGTATCTAATCCTTCCCAGTGTAATACTGTCTGCTGATCTGTATCTAATCCTTCCCTGTGTGATACTGTCGGCTGATCTGTATCTAATCCTATCCTGTGTGATACTGTCTGCTGAGCTGTGTATCTAATCCTATCCTGTGTGATACTTTCTGCTGACCCGTGTATCCAATCCTATCCTGTGTGATACTTTCTGCTGACCCGTGTATCCAATCCTATCCTGTGTGATACTGTCTGCTGAGCCGTGTATCTAATCCTATCCTGTGTGATACATCTGCTGAGCCGTGTATCTAATCCTATCCTGTGTGATACTGTCTGCTGAGCCGTGTATCTAATCCTATTCTGTGTGATACTGTCTGCTGATCTGTATCTAATCCTTCCCTGTGTGATACTGTCTGCTGAGCCGTGTATCTAATCCTATCCTGTGTGATACTGTCTGCTGAGCCGTGTATCTAATCCTATCCTGTGTGATACTGTCTGCTGAGCCGTGTATCTAATCCTATCCTGTGTGATACGTCTGCTGAGCCGTGTATCTAATCCTATCCTGTGTGATACGTCTGCTGAGCCGTGTATCTAATCCTATCCTGTGTGATACGTCTGCTGAGCCTTGTATCTAATCCTTCCCTGTGTGATACTGTCTGCTGAGCCGTGTATCTAATCCTATGCTGTGTGATACCATATGATAATTTGTGTTAATTATGAGTTTTCATTTATATATTTATTCAATGTTTTTTTGTAGGAGGTGAGAAGTCTTACAATCACCTCTATGATACATAAATATTCTCCACAATTTCAATGTCTTTTTTTTATTTTATTGTGGTTATATATTTTTTTTCCATAAACTGCATTTTTATGTGTTTTTTTTTACCATCCCTCGATAATATTTTTACCTTTTTTTATTAATTCTTTTCATATTTTTTATGTTTATTTTATTGTGGTGTTTTTGTGATTTTTTTTTTCATTTATTTCATAAACCTTTTAATGTTTTGTTTTTTTACAGAAATATAAAAACACATCTCGTATGATAAAATGATCACAGGACACCAGAGTTTTGCTCCTTAGATTTATTGACTAATGTCTCCGGTCGCATTATGTTGGATTCACTATGGTTTTCGTCCATCTGAAGGCGTTGAGGGACTTGAGTCGTGTCGTGGATACGGGGAGACATCTTCTTCACTCCTTGCGTCCTCTGACTTTACACAGTATGCCGGCGACGTCTGTGTCACGGAACAGAGGAGAATAAACGCGAGTACCCTGCTGTCCGCAGCGCTGCTAGATGGCGGACATACTATCACCTGTCCTGCGGCTGGCATGGTGTTTGAGGGGGCTCCTCCTTGTTCTGCGTCGCCTCCTACGTCCGCTGTGTTGTTGCGTCATTCTTGATGGCATGATGGCAGTACTTTCTTCCGGTCCAGGAGTAAGGTAAGTGATGGCCCAGGGCTCCAGGGGGGATTTTTATAGCCCCTTACTGTTGTGATGCTATAATTCAATGACATAGCAAGTAGGTGTGGCCCCTTTGTTTAGTCAGAGGGTGTGGTCGGGTGACCTAAGCGATTTGCATATTCCGTGATGTCATCGCACTTGTCATGAACATTCCATTTGGAATCCTGGATTCCACCGGCTCATTCCGCTCCGGATTCCGGAAAAGGAACATTGTGATATCAGCATGGCGTCTAGAAGGAGATACAGACGCGCCCAGACGTCACCGCAGACATATGCCATAAACAAAATGGTCTTGTTGACCATAGCAACCAGCCACAATGCAGCATTCCGAGCCACTTTAGAAGTAAAAGCTGAGCTGTGATTGGTTGCTACGGGCAACAAGTTTATCTTAGTGAACCCACTTTGTGCTGTGTGGAGTGCTCCTTTAACAGACGGGTGAACAGAATGTTTAACATTTCGGAATATTTCTAGATTTTGAGTGGAAATGATCCAGAGGCAGAATCTGATCTCATGTGTTTCTGTCCGCAGTTCACAGATGCAGGCAGCGCCATTATTAAAGCCGACGGGTGAGAAGGGGACGTCTCCCGCTAGCGATGGGTCCGTGCAAACGTCCAGACGTGCACGAGCGTCACCATAAAAAAATAAAACCGTTGTTACAGATAAATAGACATATGGAGCAGAATCCGGTGTCCTGTGATTACTTGATGACTTGGCGTTTGCTACTCACCGTAATATTCAGGCTGAATCCCCCTTATATAATCCTCACTGATGGACGTGCACCCACCATACACAAGCAGCAATGGATGCCGAGATTAGGGCTCGTATCAAGCTGGACATCGCGCCAGAGCTCATGATACGATCAGATCTAGCGCCTAATGCAAGAGTTAAATGTCACTGTCAGAAATATTTTATGCCACTTGGGATTTCTTTTAGTTTTTCACTTCACTACATGGTAAAATTAATGGGGTCACAGAAAAAAAATTACAATAAAATTGAAATGCTCGGTCCTTAAGGCGATGGTTACACGTTCAGTATTTTACATCACTTATTTGGAAGCCAAAACCAGGAGTGGGTGAAAAATACAGATGTAAAATACGGACTGTGTGCACATGGCCTGAGGCTTCGTTCCCACAATGAATTTTTGATGCTGCGTTTTTTCCCTAAAAAATGCAGGTAACCTGTTTTACTTATTGGGTGCAGAAAATCGGTAACATCAAAAAGCCACCAAAAACTCATCATGGGAACTTAACCTAAGAGGGTTAGGGTCTGTGCACACATTACAGATTGGTCACAAAACTTGCAGGGTTTCCTGATGCCAGCAAAGTGAATGAGGATTCTGAAGTCTCATGCACACGTTGCATATTTCTAACCTCCAGATTTAAATCTGCGGCATTGTCAATCATTTCACCATTTTTGATGCAAAAAATCTGCACCAAAAACGCATAAAAAAAAGTATTGTACGCTGCGTTTTTCCTGCCAAGAGATGCAGAAATGGTGCAGAAATTTCTCTATCGCTTCATTGGTGGACACAGGACCATGGGTGTATGCTGCTGTCGCTAGGAGGTTGACACTAGGCAAAAAAGAAAAATAGCTCCTCCGCAGTATGCACCCGCCAACAGGCACCAAGTTCACCAGTTTAAGCTTAGTGTCTGTAGGAGGTAGACCTGGATCCTAACAGATCCAACCCTGTTGTGTTTTATTAATCTTTGTTCTTTCCTTTTCAGATACAGCTCTTCAAGGCCAACAGGGAACACTGTGTGCCAGGGGCGTACATAGGAATCATGGGGCCCCATAGCAGAAGCTCTAATTGGGCCCCCCCCCCCCAAAAAAAAATGAAAATAATTGTCGGGGTCACCAAAGATCAGATCTCACAACTTTCCATCCTTTACATAGTAATTTTCCTCCTGCTGATGTCCTAGATCTCTCTTTCATTGCCCCCATAAAGTGTAATGCCAATAAAAGGGCCCCCCAAACACAGTATGAAACCCCCATGGTGAATTCCTCCACATGCACAGTATAATGACCCTACTTTACCCCACCTCAACTCCCAGGGTAAAGTATGCTGACCCCAACACAGTATGATCTCCCAAATGTGAGCCGCTAGAGAGGATGGTACATAATAAGGGAGGGTGTTATACATAATAAAAGAGGAAACTATATAACTAAGGATGGTGCTATACATAATAAGTGAGTGTACTATATACTAAGGGACTGTGCTATACATAATAAGGCTACATTCCTGCATCTGTGTGCAGTGTCAGTGTGCTGCCCTGTTTTACTGACGCATTGAGCATGTCCTATTCTAATCCTCAAAATCTGATCAGAACAGGACACTCTTTTACCCTCTTAGATCTCATTCTCAGATCCGTGATTTTCATGGATGTGTGAATGGATCTATAAAACTGTACGTAAATGTGAGAATGCAGCCTAAGGGATTTTACAGATAACATTATCACTCCAAGTCACACAGTGCAGATACAGAATAATATTTACATCCAGGCACTTACCGCTGACGTCTCATCTGATCAGAGCCGGTTTCTGCTGCTTCTTCTCCATCTGGTCAGACCTTCATGTCGACATCTCCCAGCCACGACTCGTCTTGTCACGATGATCTCCAGCCTAGAAAATAACAAGGTCACATATTGTATGCATACATGTGTCTCCCCCGCTCTGCGTCCTCGACTACAGATATGTAACCCCCCCCCCCATTAATATACTATTAGCCACTTAGTAATCAAAATATAAAGTCATAAGCAGCACTGTACCCCCCATTAACTATAATCTGCACCGGCCAGTCTCTGTGACTCTCCCCAATTAACTGTAAGGCTATGTGCACACGGAAAATATACAAGGCTTTACAGTACAAGCAAAGTGAAACCCCCATAATTGCTCTCTCCCAGCACCCTCGTCATTGCTCTCTCCCAGCACCTCCATCATTGCTCTCTCCCACTACCTCCATCATTACTCTCTCCCAGCACCCCCGTCATTACTCTCTCCCAGCACCCCCGTCATTGCTCCCTCCCAGCACCCCCGTCATTGCTCTCTCAGCACCCACATCATTGCTCTGTCCCATCACCCCCATCATTGCTCTCTCCCAGCCCCACATCATTGCTCTCTCCCAGACCCCCACCATTGCTCTGTCCCAGCACCCCCAATCATTGCTTTCTCCGAGCAACACGTCATTGCTCTCCCCTTCCCCACCATTGCTCTCCCCAGCTCTATCAGCCCCATCATTCCTCTCCCCAGCCCCATCAGCCCCATTATTGCTCTCCCCAGCCCCATCATCCCATCATTCCTCTCCCCAGCCCCATCAGCCCCATTATTGCTCTCCCCAGCCCCATCATCCCATCATTCCTCTCCCCAGCCCCATCAGCCCCATTATTGCTCTCCCCAGCCCCATCATCCCATCATTCCTCTCCCCAGCCCCATCAGCCCCATTATTGCTCTCCCCAGCCCCATCATCCCATCATTCCTCTCCCCAGCCCCATCAACTCCATTATTCCTCTCCCCAGCCCCATCAACCCCATTATTGCTCACCCCAGCCCCACCATCCCATCATTGCTATCCCCAGCCCCACCATCCCCATCATTGCTCTCCCCAGCCCCACCATTGCTCTCCCCAGCCCCATCATTGCTCTCCCCAGCCCCATCATTGCTCTCCCCAGCCCCATCATTGCTCTCCCCAGCCCCATCATTGCTCTCCCCAGCCCCATCATTGCTCTCCCCAGCCCCATCATTCCTCTCCCCAGCCCCATCATTCCTCTCCCCAGCCCCATCAGCCCCATTATTGCTCTCCCCAGCCCCATCATCCCATCATTCCTCTCCCCAGCCCCATCAGCCCCATTATTGCTCCCCCCAGCCCCATCATCCCATCATTCCTCTCCCCAGCCCCATCAGCCCCATTATTGCTCTCCCCAGCCCCATCATCCCATCATTCCTCTCCCCAGCCCCATCAACTCCATTATTCCTCTCCCCAGCCCCATCAACCCCATTATTGCTCACCCCAGCCCCACCATCCCATCATTGCTATCCCCAGCCCCACCATCCCCATCATTGCTCTCCCCAGCCCCATCATTGCTCTCCCCAGCCCCATCATTGCTCTCCCCAGCCCCATCATTGCTCTCCCCAGCCCCATCATTGCTCTCCCCAGCCCCATCATTGCTCTCCCCAGCCCCATCATTGCTCTCCCCAGCCCCATCATTGCTCTCCTTAGCCCCACCATCCCATTATTCCTCTTCCCAGCTCCATCAACCCCATTATTCCTCTTCCCAGTCCCACTATTGCTCTTCCCAGCCCCATTATTCCTCTCCCCAGCCCCATCAGCCCCATTATTGCTCTCCCCAGCCCCATCAGCTCCATTATTGCTCTCCCCAACCCCATTATTCCTCTCCCCAGCTGCATCAGCCCCATTATTGCTCTCCCCAGCCCCATCAACCCCATTATTCCTCTCCCCAGCCCCATCAGCCCTCTCCCCAGCCCCATCATAGTTCTCCCCAGTCCCATCAGCCCCCTTATTGCTCTTCCCAGCCCCATCATTCCTCTCCCCAGCCCCACCATCCCACCATTGCTCTCCCACAACCTCCCCTCCCCAGCATTTCAGTAAAAAAAAAAACAAAAAAAAAACAACAACTTACCTCAGCTCGCTCCCCTGCAGTAGCATCCTCCTGGTTGCCGGCAGCTTTCTTCCTGACCCAGGCGCGCGCTGCATGATGACGTCATCAAGCTGCGCGCGCCTGGGTCAGGGAGGAAGCAGAGGACGAACCCTCCAGCTCCGCTGCTATTCTCCTCCTGACAGCAGCGGAGCTGCAGGGATCGCTCCCTGACCGCCGCGTGCAGGGAGCAGCTGCACCTTGCGGGCCCCTTGGTGCAGCTGCATGGTGGGGACCCGGCGCAGCTGCACTGGCGGCGGTATGTCCACCCCTGGACTGCTATGGGGCCCCCACGGCTCACGGGCCCCATAGCAGTCGCGTGGTACGCCACTGCTGCGTGCCCTGTTAACCCATCTCACAAGCGACAGAGAGCAGTGTGGCAACCCCCACATCGCCCACTCTCGGACCTGCTGGCTTGGACTTATCCCCTGTCACCTCAGGGTGTCTCAGGGTGATTTCTGGTGGCCAGTCCTTTCCTGTTCCCCACTCCAGCCCCCTCCTCGGAGTGGCCTGGGAGGGAGACAGTAGTCCCTGCGGGTGACCTTCCCCCAGATTCTGGGGTTGACACTGTCTCCTGCCCTGTCCAGAACCGGTCAGTGCGAGAAGGAGGAAAAGCGAGGATCCCCCCTTTTCCACGGAGGACATCCTGAGACCATCCTCAGAGGGGAAGAGGAAGAAGACGTATCGGGATCCTAAGAGCACAGAGAGGTATTTCTTACCATCTCTCAGTCGCAGGTCCCAGTTCCCCAGCGTTGCCCCCCTCCCTCTCCCCCCTCTCAGCAAACATGGCGCTTACTCTACAGCGCTTCCCGGGTCACGCCCACATCTTCTGCGCCCTCCCTTCTTCCCCATTTTGCGCGGCTATTCTGCCCGCGCTTTTCTCCGTCGGGAGGTGTCTCCGGGAGGCGGCCCCTCTTACCGACGGATATACGCCCCTCCGACATCGACCAACCAGGACCGAGGAGCATGGTGACGCTTCCGTAACGCCCTCGGGCTTTCCGCGGTCCTATCAGGTCGGGTCCTTCTAGCCCGCCCCTTTCCCATTCGCCTATCAGAGCCTCGGCACTCCTCGTCATCAGGGCAGCTTACTTTACTCCTCCCCTACGCCGACGCCATCACTCTGCCTCACCGCAGATCTTCTTCTGGCGGCACCTACTCTGTCTTCCAGCAGTGACCCGCTCCAGACTCACCTCCAGAGTTCTGTTGGGGGACACGGGACCGTGTTTTCTTCAGGATTGGGTAGGCTCTGTCTCACCGACCCACACCCTTTCCTGCTCACAGCCGCCCTCCTGTGCAGTATCCCTGGTCAGGCACATATGCCCAAACCAATGGAGCTCTCGGTCCGTCCCTCTCACACTGTCACATACTATGCCTGTACTCTTTGCGGTACTAAGTGGCCCGCGGGTCTCACAACAGCTTTCTGCTCGACCTGCAAAACTCCCACCATGCTGGCACCCCAGGATCCCCCCGCCACTCAGGACGTAGGAACTCCCTCCCCTCCGGAGTGGGCTGTTGCTATGTCCCAATCTGTCTCTGACCTCACCAAAGGTATCTCAATCTCTGGTGCAGGTCTTAGAACGCTTACCAGAACGCTTGCCTATGTTATCCACGGCCACCAGTGCTCCGAACGTTCCTACAGACGGTTCGCAGGCACCCCTGCCCCCTCCTCCCAGGGGCAGACAGAGCACGTTCTCAGAAACGGACTCACACAAGCTCATCCTCCAGCTCTCCAGACTCCAAGATGCTCCCTGCGTCTCACACCTCTTCCCCGGAGGTCGCCCTGGGATCTAACTCTGCATCAGATTCAGACTCTGGTTCTGACTCAGACCAGTATTCCAAGATCCAGGACATGATTGACAGCCTTATAACGGCCGTCAATCAGACTCTGCATGTTAAAGAGTACGAGAGCCCTTCTCAGGACTACTCAGTTTCTTTCAAAAGAATTAAGCGCCCCGCACGCAATTTCTCCAACCATGCAGAATTTGACGGTGTTTTTCAAAAGCAGTGGGAGCATCCAGAAAAGCGCTTTACAGGAAAGAAACAGTTAAACATGCTATATCCGTTTAACCACGACCTTATCAGTAAATGGACGGAGTCCCCAGCTGTGGATCCTCCTGTCTCTTGCCTCTCAGCCAAGACGGTGCTGTCTCTTCCGGACGGCTCCTCCCTTAAAGATACTACAGATAGACGGGTTGAGGCCCTGGCTAAGTCAGCCTTTGAGGCTGCTGGCACCTCCCTTTGCTCTTCCTTCGCCTCAAAGCGGTGTCCACATGGGCCAAATAGCTCAGGCAGGGCATCCTAACGGGGGCCTCCCCAGACGATCTGGCCGACCTAGCGGATCAAATCGGCCACGCAGGGAAATATCTACTCACGGCGTCCCTCGACGCCGCTGCATGCTCAGCCCGGGTCTCTAGCAATCTTATTGTCTTACGTAGAATTCTTTGGCTTAAGGCTTGGAGCGCCGACCCGGCTTCCAAAAGATCTCTAACTAATCTCCCTTTTCAAGGCTCAAGGCTGTTTGGGTCTAAGTTAGACCAGATCATCTCTGATGCCACTGGGGGCAAGAGCACCTCCCTTCCCCAGCACAGACCAAAACGCCCTTTTCCTAGGAGACGTTCCCTTCAGTTCCGGTCCTTTCGTCAGTTCACTCAACCGAACACCTCCTCTCAACAGGACCATACTCCAGCACAGCGGGAGAGATGCAAGCCTTCCTTTAGGCCCACTCCTAACTGGCGCCCAAAGGGTCACTTCTCCAAGTCCTCTGGGTCCAGATCACGATCCAACAGGTTTTCCTCAGCATGACGGGTCACTCCCACCTGGGACTTCTCCCAAGGTGGGCGGCCGTCTGCTTCTGTTCTGAGACTTTTGGCTATCGGCAATAGAGGATGCCTGGGTCAAGGAGATTGTTACCTCCGGCTGCAAAATCGAATTCAACTCCAGCCGAGGAACACGATTCCTCAGTTCCCGCCCTCCTCAACCATCTCTTCTTCCCGGTTTCCTTCAGGCCATCGCCTCCCTTCTGCGCTCAGGAGTCATAGTCCCCGTCCCCTTTCAGGAAAGGTTTTCCGGTTTTTACTCCAAAAAAAGATGTCTCACTACGTCCGATTCTGGATTTCAAACTTCTAAACCGACAAGTAGGCATCCGGCAGTTCAGGATGGAGTCCCTCAGGTCGATAATAGCCTCGATGGAAACCGAGGAATATCTATGTTCAGTGGACATTCAGGATGCGTATTTTCACATCCCAATCTGTACATCACATCAGAAGTTCCTTCGCTTTTCCTTCCAGAACGCACATTACCAGTTCACTGCTCTCCCCTTCAGCCTCGCCTCAGCCCCAAGGGTCTTCACGAAAGTAATGGCGACAGTCATGGCCATTCTTCGAATTGTAATCATTCTCTACCTCGACGACCTGTTAATCAAAGGCCCCACGTTCAGGGACTGTCTCCACAGCCTCCAGATCACCTTGAACACACTCTCTCGGTTAGGCTGGTTGATCAACACAGACAAATCCTCCCTAGTCCCATCCCAACGTTTAACCTTTCTAGGGATGCAATTCGACACGACCCGTGCCCGGGTCCTCCTTCCGAGGGAAAAGATATATTCTCTACAGCACGGGATCCACCTTCTCTCCAACCCAAGTCCACACTCCCTTCGTCTATGCATGAGTGTACTGGGAAAAATGGTGGCAGCCATGGAAGCAGTGCCGTTTGCACAGTTCCATACCCGGCCTCTTCAACTAGCCCTTCTCTCAGCCTGGGGCATGGCATACATAAACCATCAGGGAGGAACGCGCAGCAAGCCCACTTTAAGAGAGGTGGCAAAAGTGCTAATTTGGACCGAGAAGACAGTTCCAGAAATCTCAGCAGTCAACATCCCAGGGGTCGACAATTGGGCGGCCGACTTCCTCAGTCGGCAGGGCCTTGCCTCAGGAGAATGGTCTCTCCATCCCGAGGTGTTTCACCAAATCTGCTTACGGTGGGGCACGCCGGACGTCGACCTCATGGCGTCTCCGTTAAACCACAAGGTCCCATCCTTTGTAGCTCGGTCCCGCGATCCACTAGCGATCGCTCAGTACACGCTAGTCATATCATGGTCACAGTTCCAGCTGCCCTACCTCTTTCCCCCTCTACCTTTGATCCCTCGAGTCATCAAAAAGATCAAGACAGAGGGAGTACCGGTCATCCTAGTAGCCCCGGATTGGCCCAGACGAGTCTGGTACTGCCAGACCGTCCGGATCTTCTCTATCAAGGGCCTTTTCTTCATCAGAGTTCTCGTTCTCTGAATTTAATGGTATGGCCGTTGAGGCCGCGGTGTTGAAGAAGGCGGGTTTTACTGACAACGTCATTCAGATCCTAATTAACGCCAGAAAACCAGCTACCTCGCGCATATACCACAGAACCTCAAAAGCCTTTTTCGTCACTGTGAACAGAATCAGCTGGCTCCCATGTCTTTTTCCTTACCGGCCATTTTGGCCTTTCTTCAGTCTGGCCTGGAGGCGGGACTCTCTCTTAGCACTCTCAAAGGCCAAGTTTCGGCCTTGTCCATTCTTTTCCAACGCAGCTTGGTTGGCTGTCCTCAGGTCAAGACGTTTCTGCAAGGGGTGGCCCACTTGGCGCCTCCTTATCGCCCTCCAGTGGACCCATGGGACCTTAATATGGCCCTAAGCGTTCTACAACAGCCCCCATTTGAACCCATTCAGGACATCTCAGCCTCTCTTCTGTCCTGGAAGGTGGCTTTTCTGGTAGCGGTTACCTCAATCAGGAGGGTTGCAGAGCTCGCAGCTCTCTCTTATCGGTCGCCTTTTCTGGTCTTCAATCAGGACAAGGTAGTGCTCAGGCCAGTGCCTTCCTTTTTGCAGAAAGTGGTCTCCTCTTTTCACATTAATGAGGACATTGTTTTGCCTTCCTTTTGCCCGACTCCAGTGCATCCACAGGAGCAGTCCCTGCACAAACTGGACCTGGTCAGAGCTCTGTGTGTGTACTTTTCTAGAATGGCCTCCCTTCGTCGTTCAGATGCCCTCTTTGCCATCCCTGAAGGGCATCGCAAGGGTCTTCCTGCTTCCAAGTCAACCATCGCCCGTTGGATACGCTCGACCATTTTGGAGGCATGTCGCATCTCTGACAAACCTCCCCCTCCAGGAGTAAGGGCTCACTCCACCAGGGCGGTGGGGGCCTCTTGGGCGGTCCGCCTTCAGGCTTCTGCTTCTCAAATCTGTAAGGCCGCAACTTGGTCTTCACTCCACACCTTTTCAAGGTATTACAAGGTCCACACTTATTCTTTGGCTGATGCCAGTCTTGGACAGAAGGTCCTGCAGGCGGCGGTTGCCGCAGTCTGACCTAGTCTGTGACTATCTAGTGTTCTCCCACCCAAGGGACTGCTTCGGGATGTCCCATGGTCCTGTGTCGCCCAATGAAGCGATAGAGAAAGAGGGATTTTTGGTACTCACCGTAAAATCTCTTTCTTGGAGCCTTCATTGGGGGGACACAGCACCCTCCCTGATTTTGGGCATATGTCCAGTTGGCCCTGTTGGGCATCTCATTCAGTTTTCACGGTTGTGTCCCGTTGGGCACTGCATTGTTGGTTTTTTTATGCTTCTCCTACTGCTTTAGCCACTAACTGGTGAGCTTGGTGCCCGTAGGCGGGTGCACACTGCGGAGGAGGAGCCATTTTTCTTCTTTGCCTAGTGTCAACCTCCTAGCGACAGCAGCATACACCCATGGTCCTGTGTCCCCCAATGAAGGCTCCAAGAAAGAGGTTTTACGGTGTTTTTCTGCACCAAACACTTAAAGTGTGCACATACCCTTAAAGAAGATATACAGTTGTGAATGCAGTATAATTAATGTACAAATGATCACATGCTCCAAGGGGAACAATTAAGCAGTTTAAAACTTTTTTTTAATAAAAAAAATATATATATGATTAAACCTCCCCCTGTATTGGACCAGACCTCCTCCTGTACTGTGCACCCCCTGTACTGGACCAGACCTCCCACTGTACTGTGCACGCCCCTGTACTATGCACCCCCTGTACTGGACCAGACCTCCCCCTGTACTGTGCAGCCCCCTGTACTGGACCAGACCTCCACCTGTACTGTGCACCCCCTGTATTGGACCAGACGCCCCCCTGTACTGGACCAGATCTCCTCCTGTACTGTGCACCCCCTGTATTGGACCAGACGCCCCCCTGTACTGGACCAGATCTCCTCCTGTACTGTGCACCCCCCTGTACTGGACCAGACTTCCCCCTGTACTGTGCACCCCTCTCTACTGGATCAGACCTCCTCCCTGTAATGTGCACCCCGTGTACTGGACCAGACCTCCTCCCTGTACTGTGCACCTCGTGTACTGGACCAGACCTCCTCCCTGTAATGTGCACCCCGTGTACTGGACCAGACCTCCTCCCTGTACTGTGCACCCCGTCTACTGGACCAGACCTCCCCCTGTACTGTGCACCCCCCTGTACTGTGCACCCCCTGTACTGGACCAGACCTCCCTCTGTACTGGGCACCCCCCTGTACTGTGAACAGACCTCCCCCTGTAATGGACCAGACATCCTCCTGTACTGTGCACCCCCCTGTACTGGACCAGACCTCCCCCTGTACTGTGCACCCCCCTGTACTGGACCAGACCTCCCCCTGTACTGTGCACCCCCCTGTACTGGACCAGACTTCCTCCTTTACTGTGCACCCCCAGTACTGGACCAGACCTCCTCCTGTACTGTGCACCCCCCTGTACTGGACCTGACCTCCCCCTGTACTGTGCACCCCCCTGTATTGGACCAGACCTCCCCCTGTACAGTGCACCCCCCTGTACTGGACGAGACCTCCTCCTGTACTGTGTACCCCCCTGTACTGGACCAGACCTCCCCCTGTACTGGACCAGACCTCCACCCGTACTGTGCACCCCCCTGTACAGGACCAGACCTCCCCCTGTACTGTGCACCCCCCTGTACTGGACCAGACCTCCCCCTGTACTGTGCACCACCCTGTACAAGACCAGACCTCCCCCTGTACTGTACACCCCCTGTACTGGACCAGACCTCCTCCTGTACTGTGCACCCCCCTGTATTGGACCAGACCTCCCCCTGTATTGGAACAGACCTCTTCCTGTACTGTGCACCCCCCTGTACTGGACCAGACCTCCCCCTGTACTGTGCACCCCTCTGTACTGGATCAGACCTCCTCCCTGTACTGTGCACCCCGTGTACTGGACCAGACCTCCTCCCTGTACTGTGCACCCCATGTACTGGACCAGACCTCCTCCTGTACTGTGCACCCCGTGTACTGGACCAGACCTCCTCCCTGTACTGTGCACCCCCCTGTACTGGACCAGACCTCCTCCTGTACTGTGTCCCCCCTGTACTGTGCACCCCCCTGTACTGGACCAGACCTCCCTCTGTTCTGTGCACCCCCCTGTACTGTGAACAGACCTCCCCCTGTAATGAACCAGACCTCCTCCTCTACTGTGCACCCCCCTGCACTGGACGAGATCTCCTCCTGTACTGTGCACCCCCCTGTACTGGACCAGACCCCCCCCTGTACTGTGCACCCCCCTGTACTGGACCAGACCTCCCCCTGTACTGTGCACCACCCTGTACAAGACCAGACCTCCCCCTGTACTTTGCACCCCCCTGTATTGGACCAGACCCCCCCCTGTACTGTGCACCCCCCTGTACTGGACCAGACCTCCCCCTGTACTGTGCACCACCCTGTACAAGACCAGACCTCCCCCTGTACTTTGCACCCCCCTGTATTGGACCAGACCTCCTCCTGTACTGTGCACCCCCTGTACTGGACCAGACCTCCCCTTGTACTGTGAACCCCTCTGTACTGGATCAGACCTCCTCCCTGTACTGTGCACCCCGTGTACTGGACCAGACCTCCTCCCTGTACTGTGCACCCCATGTACTTGACCAGACCTCCTCCTGTACTGTGCACCCCGTGTACTGGACCAGACTTCCTCCCTGTACTGTGCACCCCGTCTACTGGACCAGACCTCCTCCTGTACTGTGCCCCCCCTGTACTGGACCAGACCTCCCTCTGTTCTGTGCACCCCCCTGTACTGTGAACAGACCTGCCCCTGTACTGGACCAGACCTGCCCCTGTACTGTGCACCCCCCTGTACTGGACGAGATCTCCTCCTGTACTGTGCACCCCCCTGTACTGGACCACACCCCCCCTGCACTGGACCAGACCTCCCCCTGTACTGTGCACCCCCCTGTACAGGACCAGACCTCCCCCTGTACTGTGCACCCCCCTGTACTGTTCACCCCCCTGTACTGTTCACCCCCCTGTACTGGACCAGACCTCCCCCTGTACTGTGCACCCCCCTGTATTGGACGAGATCTCCTCCTGTACTGTGCACCCCCCTGTACTGGACCAGACCTCCCCCTGTACTGGACCACACCCCCCCTGCACTGTGCACCCCCCTGTACAGGACCAGACCTCCAGTACTGTGCACCCCCCTGTACTGGACCAGACCTCCTCCTGTACTGTGCACCCCCCTGTATTGGACCAGACCTCCTCCTGTACTGTGCACCCCCTGTACTGGACCAGACCTCCCCCTGTACTGTGCACCCCCTGTACTGGACCAGACCTCCCCCTGTACTGTGCACCCCGTGTACTGGACCATACCTCCTCCCTGTACTGTGCACCCCCCTGTACTGGACCAGACCTCCTCCCTGTACTGTGCACCCCCCTGTACTGGACCAGACCTCCCCCTGTTCTGTGCACCCCCCTGTACTGGACCAGACCTCCTCCCTGTACTGTGCACCCCGTGTACTGGACCAGACCTCCTCCCTGTACTGTGCACCCCGTGTACTGGACCAGACCTCCCCCTGTACTGTGCACCCCGTGTACTGGACCAGACCTCCTCCTTTACTGTGCACCCCCCTGTACTGTGAACAGACTTCCCCCTGTAATGGACCACACCTCCTCCTGTACTGTGCACCCCCTGTACTGGACCAGACTTCCCCCTGTACTGTGCACCCCCCTGTACTGGACCTGACCTCCCCCTGTACTGTGCACCCCCCTGTACTGGACCAGACCTCCCCCTGTATTGTGCACCCCCCTAATCACTGGAATTCTAACACAAAGTAGAAGTCATTGTACTTTACATTGTCTCAGCTTTATTAGCTGCCTGGTTCATCCTTTTAACAGTCACTGCAGAGATTTAAAGGGGCAGTACATTGTAGATAAAGGAAAAGTTTAATCATTCACAAAAATCTGTAGACTGTGCAGTGTTGCATGCACTGAGGTCATGGGGAATGGAAACATAGGGCACTGAATGGAACAGGAGTCTGGAGGGGAGGGCAAAACTGGAGTCTGGAGGGGAGGGCAAAACTGGAGTCTGGAGGGGAGGGCAAAACTGGAGTCTGGAGGGGAGGGCAAAACTGGAGTCTGGAGGGGAGGGCAAAACTGGAGTCTGGAGGGGAGGGCAAAACTGGAGTCTGGAGGGGAGGGCAAAACTGGAGTCTGGAGGGGAGGGCAAAACTGGAGTCTGGAGGGGAGGGCAAAACTGGAGTCTGGAGGGGAGGGCAAAACTGGAGTCTGGAGGGGAGGGCAAAACTGGAGTCTGGAGGGGAGGGCAAAACTGGAGTCTGGAGGGGAGGGCAAAACTGGAGTCTGGAGGGGAGGGCAAAACTGGAGTCTGGAGGGGAGGGCAAAACTGGAGTCTGGAGGGGAGGGCAAAACTGGAGTCTGGAGGGGAGGGCAAAACTGGAGTCTGGAGGGGAGGGCAAAACTGGAGTCTGGAGGGGAGGGCAAAACTGGAGTCTGGAGGGGAGGGCAAAACTGGAGTCTGGAGGGGAGGGCAAAACTGGAGTCTGGAGGGGAGGGCAAAACTGGAGTCTGGAGGGGAGGGCAAAACTGGAGTCTGGAGGGGAGGGCAAAACTGGAGTCTGGAGGGGAGGGCAAAACTGGAGTCTGGAGGGGAGGGCAAAACTGGAGTCTGGAGGGGAGGGCAAAACTGGAGTCTGGAGGGGAGGGCAAAACTGGAGTCTGGAGGGGAGGGCAAAACTGGAGTCTGGAGGGGAGGGCAAAACTGGAGTCTGGAGGGGAGGGCAAAACTGGAGTCTGGAGGGGAGGGCAAAACTGGAGTCTGGAGGGGAGGGCAAAACTGGAGTCTGGAGGGGAGGGCAAAACTGGAGTCTGGAGGGGAGGGCAAAACTGGAGTCTGGAGGGGAGGGCAAAACTGGAGTCTGGAGGGGAGGGCAAAACTGGAGTCTGGAGGGGAGGGCAAAACTGGAGTCTGGAGGGGAGGGCAAAACTGGAGTCTGGAGGGGAGGGCAAAACTGGAGTCTGGAGGGGAGGGCAAAACTGGAGTCTGGAGGGGAGGGCAAAACTGGAGTCTGGAGGGGAGGGCAAAACTGGAGTCTGGAGGGGAGGGCAAAACTGGAGTCTGGAGGGGAGGGCAAAACTGGAGTCTGGAGGGGAGGGCAAAACTGGAGTCTGGAGGGGAGGGCAAAACTGGAGTCTGGAGGGGAGGGCAAAACTGGAGTCTGGAGGGGAGGGCAAAACTGGAGTCTGGAGGGGAGGGCAAAACTGGAGTCTGGAGGGGAGGGCAAAACTGGAGTCTGGAGGGGAGGGCAAAACTGGAGTCTGGAGGGGAGGGCAAAACTGGAGTCTGGAGGGGAGGGCAAAACTGGAGTCTGGAGGGGAGGGCAAAACTGGAGTCTGGAGGGGAGGGCAAAACTGGAGTCTGGAGGGGAGGGCAAAACTGGAGTCTGGAGGGGAGGGCAAAACTGGAGTCTGGAGGGGAGGGCAAAACTGGAGTCTGGAGGGGAGGGCAAAACTGGAGTCTGGAGGGGAGGGCAAAACTGGAGTCTGGAGGGGAGGGCAAAACTGGAGTCTGGAGGGGAGGGCAAAACTGGAGTCTGGAGGGGAGGGCAAAACTGGAGTCTGGAGGGGAGGGCAAAACTAGAGTCTGGAGGGGAGGGCAAAACTAGAGTCTGGAGGGGAGGGCAAAACTAGAGTCTGGAGGGGAGGGCAAAACTAGAGTCTGGAGGGGAGGGCAAAACTAGAGTCTGGAGGGGAGGGCAAAACTAGAGTCTGGAGGGGAGGGCAAAACTAGAGTCTGGAGGGGAGGGCAAAACTAGAGTCTGGAGGGGAGGGCAAAACTAGAGTCTGGAGGGGAGGGCAAAACTAGAGTCTGGAGGGGAGGGCAAAACTAGAGTCTGGAGGGGAGGGCAAAACTAGAGTCTGGAGGGGAGGGCAAAACTAGAGTCTGGAGGGGAGGGCAAAACTAGAGTCTGGAGGGGAGGGCAAAACTAGAGTCTGGAGGGGAGGGCAAAACTAGAGTCTGGAGGGGAGGGCAAAACTAGAGTCTGGAGGGGAGGGCAAAACTAGAGTCTGGAGGGGAGGGCAAAACTAGAGTCTGGAGGGGACAGAGGAGTCTGGAGGGGACAGAGGAGTCTGGAGGGGACAGAGGAGTCTGGAGGGGACAGAGGAGTCTGGAGGGGACAGAGGAGTCTGGAGGGGACAGAGGAGTCTGGAGGGGACAGAGGAGTCTGGAGGGGACAGAGGAGTCTGGAGGGGACAGAGGAGTCTGGAGGGGACAGAGGAGTCTGGAGGGGACAGAGGAGTCTGGAAGGCAACAGAGGAGTCTGGAAGGCAACAGAGGAGTCTGGAAGGCAACAGAGGAGTCTGGAAGGCAACAGAGGAGTCTGGAAGGCAACAGAGGAGTCTGAAAGGCAACAGAGGAGTCTGGAAGGCAACAGAGGAGTCTGGAAGGCAACAGAGGAGTCTGGAAGGCAACAGAGGAGTCTGGAAGGCAACAGAGGAGTCTGGAAGGCAACAGAGGAGTCTGGAAGGCAACAGAGGAGTCTGGAAGGCAACAGAGGAGTCTGGAAGGCAACAGAGGAGTCTGGAAGGCAACAGAGGAGTCTGGAAGGCAACAGAGGAGTTTGGAAGGCAACAGAGGAGTCTGGAAGGCAACAGAGGAGTCTGGAAGGCAACAGAGGAGTCTGGAAGGCAACAGAGGAGTCTGGAGGGTAACAAAGATTTCTGGAGGAGTACAGAGAAGTCTGGTGGAGAACAGTGGGGTTTGGAGAGGAAGAGAGGGGTCTGGAGAGGAACAGAGGTGTCTGGAGAGGAACAGAGGAGTCTGGAGGGGAACAGAGGAGTCTGGAGGGGAACAGAGGAGTCTGGAGGGGAACAGAGGAGTCTGGAGGGGAACAGAGAAGTTGGGGTGAGCTGTCCGCATACATAGCAGGAGTACAAGCTGAGCCAGCGTCTTAAGCCCCCACTTTGATATAAGGTAATTTATCCATATATTCTGTATCAGCTTAGCTATACACCATTAATTTATTTTGGCATATTCAGATCTATCAGGTTTCACATTTAACCTTTGTGTCTTCTATATATATGTATCACCCTGGCCTGGATGCCACAAAATCTAATAAAGCTGTGTCTGAGAGCAAGGGGGAGGTTCTCTAGTCAGGGGAACATTAGCATGCAGTACCTCCTGTCTCAGGCCAGTAGGGGGAGCAGGCTGCCCCTATAAAAGCTGGTACTGGGGGCAGGGTTAGAGAGAACTTGACGACCTGTCTCAGCACTGGGACGTGTCCCGGAGCAGGTCAGGGACAGAAAGTTGTATTGCACCTAAGAGGAAGTGTGGCAGGAGGAGAGCCACAAGCCAGAGACAAGAGGCGAAGAGAGCCTGTCTTGGCAGATAACGGACTTAATTTACCAGACTTTGGTGTCTGAGGCTGTGAGGATTCCACATCCCCCAGCAGATAACCAGTCCGCAGGGGACTGTATATTCCTTGGCCTAAGAAGCCTGGAGGCCCTGCCACAACAGAAGGGACCAGCAAAGCCGTACAAGGCTGGGAGCAGAAAGGAACCCACGTCGCAGGTCATACAGGCGAGAATACACGGAGAGCTCGGAAACGTGGGCTGTTACCCTATAAGGAGGAGATAGCCAGAAGGAGCGCAGAAAGCACGGTAGGCCTACACCCTCACCCTGACCAGGGCCAATTTCCCCGTTGTTCTTAGACATCCAGGTCCCCTCCTAGCCAGGACTGTTTGTGGGTCAATTTACCTGTTCTAGTAAAGACCCTGGACAGCAACCTGTTGTCTGTGTGCTCCTTGCTCCTCCAGCACTATCAGCACTGGGACTCTCACTACCATCACTCCCATCATCCACTACACTGCCCTGGGGCCGCACTCTTCCCGTGGGGAGTCACACCATCCCAGCTGCATACATCATCAGCCCCAGCGGTCTGCCTTGCAGCGGTGGTTCCTAATGACCGCAAATCCACGGGTGGCGTAGTCGGACATTGTTAACAGCACGTAGCAGACTACCACTGGCCTGACCACCCTGAGCCGGGTAGCCACTACTACCCCCATCGTTCCCCTATTGCCCGGATCCGAGTGCCCCACGGCCCAGGGAGCGAGTCAGCTTAGGCGTAGTCGGCAGGATTGAAACCAACCCGCCACAAACGGGTATTGCGTGCCTGAAAGAGACTGTACACGTACCTGAAAAGAGGTTTCCTGCCATCCGGAGCCGTTTCCCGCCATTTCCAGCCGTCTCCCGCCATTTTCCATCGGTTCCCGCCATCTTCAGCCGTTTTCCCGCCATCGGACGCCATCTTCAGGACGCCGCGCGGGAAGAAGAGGGGCGTGGAAGTCCAAACCGCGCGAGATCCGAAGCTCCGCCCCACGCACCGACGATGCGCAAGGTCCTGGAAGGGAGAGAGAGCGACGCTGATGTCATCAGGACGCGACACAAGGTCCTCGTCCAGAGCAGCATCAGCGGAGCCGCGGCCTACAGAAGAGGATCGTCGGAAGGTAGGCCACGCTTAACTAGGGGGTAGGAAGATGTCGGACACAGAGGAGCCCACTACCACCAACGCGGCTGCAGCAGCGGTGATGCCCTTTTCCCTGCCCTACATCCCTGGAGCGGCCTGGCTGCCCAAGTACTCAGGGGAGCCCCATGCCCTAACTGACTTTAAGGAAAGGCTGTACAGTTTGTTCCAAGTCTACCCCCTGACAGAGGAACGGAAGGTCAGCATATTAACAGGACAGTTAACTGGCACAGCCCAGAGGGAGGTAAAATCATGGCCCACTGAGGAGAAAAGAACCGTGAAGGGTTATTCTGGCCCGGCTGCGGGGTACCTTTGACACACGTACCTCCGCTGAAATTAAAATGAGGTTCTATGGATGTAAGCAGCGGGCACAGGACAGCATCAGAGACTATGCCCTAAATTTGCAGGAAGCCCTAAGGGCTATCCAACAAACTGACCCTGGCAGTGTGCAGGAAACGGATAAACTACTAACAGAACAATTCATAGAAGGTCTGCTGTCCAGCGCCCACAGGGCCCAACTGCGCCTCATGTTCTTTCAGAACCCTGATATGGCCCTGTCCTTAAATTGGGCAAAGGTCAGAAGGGTGCTCCGTGAATCCGCAACAAGTGGCACTATAAACCCCCAGCGCCCTGCTCTCACCTACCACCAGGAGGCGGCGCCCTCCTCTATGGAATCCGTAGGGGCTGATGCACAGGCCCTGAACCAAGCCCCGTCGAAAGACCTGCACCACCAAGTCCAGGAGCTGACCAGGAGCATCGCGGCGTTGACCAGGACCGTCCAGGCGTTGCAAGTGGACTCGTCAAGACCCATCGAGTTGGCTTAAACTCCGGAGGATGTCCCGTGGCGTCGACAGAGGAGGATCCCGTCGTTCCGAGGGAGGCCCACAGACCGCTACGCAGAGGATGGACAGCCCATTTGCCGTCGATGCAACCAGCCCGGACACATTTCCAGGTACTGTAATTTAAACGGGTCCAACCTGGGGCAGAGGGCCAACCCCCAGGCATAAGATCACCAGGCCCTTATAATTGGCGTGATAAGTACGTTGGGGGGTGCCGGGTTTTACCTGTGGTGCTGGACGGTATCCCCATGAGCGCCTTGCTGGATACTGGGTCGCAAGTAACCACTATCCCTTATGTACTTTTTAAGCAGTATTGGACTGATGCCGATATCACACGGTATCCAGACAGTAACTTGAGCATCATCGCCAATAATGGCTTACCCGTGCCGCAGATGGGGTTCAAGGAGATGACCATTAAAGTTGGTAAAGTTGAACTACCAGCACAGGGAGTAATTATTGTGGACATTGACCGTCGTGAAAGTCACCCTAAAATAACTGTGGGTACTAACGTGATTGAAAATTGTCTTTCAGAGGTAATTGTAATTCTACAACAGGTGGCGGTGAATGCTAATTCCAGCCAACAGAGAGTCCTCAACAAGGAGATAAAAGCCCTGATGAGACGGCAGCAGGTAGAACTGTCTGGTGGTGAGATCGGTAGCGTAAGACTGAGTGACCCATTCCCCATTTCCATGCCTCCCAAAAGTGAAATGATGATCTGGTGTCGGACTGCAATCGGGTTGAGAGGTAGAGACTACCAAGCCATGGTAGAACCCGTGTACTCAGACAGCAGGCCCACCATTTTGACAGCCTGGGGGTGGTTGATGTCCGTCATGGGAGGGTGCCCGTCCGCATCCTGAACATTGGGGAGAGGGAGGTACACTTACCCAGGTACGCTACACTCGCCAAACTGTTTGTTGTCGAACACAAAGCTATCAGGGCGTGGAACCCTTGCCTCCATCTCCACAGGCGGAGGGTAATGGCTCCCAGAAACAAAAGGAGGACTGGTGCCAGAAACTCCATGTGGGTGCTGACTCCACTCCCCTGCACCAAAAACAAGGAGTCTACCCGGTGGTACAGGAGTACGAGAGAGTCTTTAGTAAGCACCCGCTAGACTTCGGCAGAGTAAAAGGGATAGAACACCACATCCCCACAGGGAGCCACCCACCAATAAAAGAGACACAGACTTGTACCCCCTGCACATTATCAGAACGCAAAGGGCATGCTAAGAGAAATGAAAGAAGCTGGGGTCATTCGAGATAGCTGTAGCCCCTGGGCAGCCCCCTTGGTTCTGGTGAAAAAGAAAGATGGCACCATGAGAATGTGCGTAGACTATAGACAAATCAACCGTATCACCCACAAAGACGCATATCCGCTGCCTAGAATAGAAGAGTCTTTAGCCGCACTAAAATCAGCTAACTTCTTTTCTGCTTTGGACCTTACTAGCGGGTACTGGCAGGTTCCTGTGGCAGAGGCTGATAAGGAGAAGACCGCCTTCACCACCCCGATGGGACTGAGCGAATTCAACTGCATGCCTTTCGGGCTCTGCAATGCACCAGGGACCTTCCAGCAGCTGATGGAATGCTGTCTAGGGCACTGAAACTTCGAGATGGTCCTCCTTTACCTGGACGATGTGATCGTCTATTCGAAGACCTACGAGGACCACCTAAAGCACTTGGCCGAGGTGTTCGAAGTCCTGGCAGGCTATGGCCTGAAGGTGAAACCATCGAAGTGTCACCTGTTGAAACCAAAGGTCCAGTACTTAGGGCACGTGGTAAACGCAGAAGGAGTAGCCCCCAACCCTGACAAGGTCACGGCAATCAAGAGCTGGCCAAGCCCCTCGAACATCAAAGAGGTGAGACAGTTTCTCGGGTTGGTAGGCTACTACCGAAGGTTCATCCCCGGGTTCACTAAGATGGCAGCTCCTATGCAGGACCTCCTGATCGGACAGTCTAAGTCCAGGAGTCAAAAGCCACCCTTCAAGTGGGATAAACCGGAAGAGGAGTCCTTCCGCCAGTTGAAGATGGCCCTCACGGGGGATGAGATCCTGGCCTACCCTGATTATGGCCAGCCTTTTATTTTCCACACGGACGCCAGTAATGTGGGACTGGGAGCCGTACTGTCCCAAAACCAACAGGGCAGAGAAAGGGTGATCGCATACGCCAGCCGGAAGCTGAGGCCCACCGAGAGGAACCCGGAGAATTACAGCTCCTTCAAGCTAGAATTCTTGGCAGTGGTGTGGGCCGTAACGGAACGCTTCAAGCATTACCTGGCCTCCGCAAAGTTCACCGTGTACACGGACAACAACCCGTTGACACATCTGGACAATGCGAGACTGGGTGCCCTGGAACAGCGGTGGATGGCCCGTCTCTCCAACTATGACTTCGTGATCAAGTACCGGGCGGGCAAAACCAATGCCAACGCTGACGCCCTATCGAGAATGCCTCACTTACCTGAAGGTGACGAAGACCCAGAAGAGCTGGAGGAGGTAGAACTCCCCGCATTTCACCGGTATGGAGCCGCTCTATACTCCCACCGCGTGAAGGAGGAGGATCTAACAACCGTGATGATCAATCCCCTACCTCACCACAGCTGGGCTGAGACCCAAGATAGTGACCCTGCCATCCGCCTTGTGAAAGACCTGCTGACCCAGGAAGACGCCCGCATGGATCCGGACGCCCCAGAGGAAGCCAAGCAGCTATGGAAAGAGAAGAGCAAGCTGTTCCTCTACGAAGGCAAGTTGTGCAGAAGGATTGTCAACCACCGGACGCACGAGCCGACCTGGCAAGTCGTGGTCCCAAGGCGGGATACAGCTATGGTCCGGGGGGCTTACCATGACAGAGCGGGGCACTTCGGTTGGAAGAAACTGGAGTTCCTTCTAAGAGGAAGGTTCTTTTGGGTCGGCATGAGAGGAGCTGTAGAAAAATGGTGCAGAGACTGTGGCCCTTGTCACCTAAGGAGGAAGGACCGTGCCAGCCAGAAGACACCCTTGAGGCCCATCGTCACCACGCAGCCTCTTGAGCTGGTAGCTCTGGACCATGTCAAATTGGCTCCCAGCCGGTCAGGATACATCTATGCTCTGACAATCGTGGACCACTATTCCCATTTTCTAGTGGTGGTCCCGGTAAAGGACTTGACAGCCCAAACAGCGGCCAGAGCCTTCCAGCAATACTTCTGCCGTCCACACGGGTATCTGGAACAGGTCCTGACAGACCAGGGCCCAGCGTTCGAGGCTGAAATCTTCCAAGAGTTCTGCAACCTCTATGGCTGTAAGAAGATTCGGACAACGCCTTACCATCCACAAACCAACGGGATGTGTGAGAAGATGAACAATATAGTCATTGATCTCCTGAAGACGTTGCCCCTGGAGGAACGCAGCCTGTGGCCAGAAAAACTGCCGGACCTGATAGACTTATACAATCATATCCCGGTGAACGCTACCAACTGCACCCCGGCTTACCTGATGGGAGCCAGACCAGGTAAGCTGCCCGTAGACCTGGAGATGGGAGTCCTAACACCTGAGGACACCTCCCCGGATGCAGACTGGGATACGGAAAGGCAACTGCAGTACAAGAAGGTACAGGAGAGTGTGGAGAAGAGCCTGGCCCAGGTGAGAGAGAGGCAAGAAAAACTCTTCAACCAACACGCCCCTGCTGGTCCCCTGGAACCTGGTGAGCAGGTCCTGAAGCGGAAGAGAAGGCTACATAAGTTGGACGACCAGTGGGAAAGGGAACCCTACACAGTACTGCAGTCTGATCACGACAACCCGAAGGTGTGCGTGATCACCAAGGACGGAGGAGAAACCACTAGCACCGTCTCCAGAGACCACCTCAAAAGATGCCCCGAGCAACTCCGTAGTGCAGAAGAGGATCAGAGTGACCTTGAACCCGCAGAGGACAAGGAAGAAATGATCAGCACCGTTCTCGGAGAGTTCCCTCAGTCCTGGACTCGCATAAGTGATGCCATAGTGGTACCCGTCCTGCATTTCCTGCAACCGGCACAGCAACAACCAACACCAGAGCCGGAAGGTGAACAGGAGCAAGCGGTTCCAGAGGCAGAAGAGCCTGTACCCGCAGCCCAGGAGAGTCAACCCTCTGCTGACAGTGAGCCTGCCATGCCTGCGGTAAGCCAAAGGACCTGCAGACAGCTGCCTGCCCTACCTGTACTCCAAGCTGGTAGCTGCACCCCTAACGCTAGTGGGGAAAGCCAAGTCAGTCCACCACCAGACAGTGGGTTAAGGAGGTCAACCAGGAGCACAAAGGGGCAGATACCCGCTCGCTGGAGAATATAGGGTGCACTAAGATTGTAAATAACCCTGTTGCCAAGTGTTGAAATGTTTGCCAAGTTACATGCATGTTTGGTAATTCTGTGTTTCAGTTTCTTGCAGCTACCGTAAGGACTCAAAGGTTATGGACTTTTTTATAACCGGGACCTTGTATGGACTGCGGTTGGAGCCTAACCAAGGAATGAACTAAGACTGTGAAGGACTTGGGGTAGGACAGACCCCCCACCTGGTTAAGGCTCCCCGTTATGCTGGTGATATGGACACCTGGTCACAGACCACACTGTGACCTTAAGAACTCAATCTGTGCGTCGTCTGTCTGTTATTGTTTTATGATTATGCATATTGTCTTTGTTTACTGTTTAGTCCCGGAGTACTAAATTTCACTAGGGGGGAATGTGTCACCCTGGCCTGGATGCCACAAAATCTAATAAAGCTGTGTCTGAGAGCAAGGGGGAGGTTCTCTAGTCAGGGGAACATTAGCATGCAGCACCTCCTGTCTCAGGCCAGTAGGGGGAGCAGGCTGCCCCTATAAAAGCTGGTACTGGGGGCAGGGTTAGAGAGAACTTGACGACCTGTCTCAGCACTGAGACGTGTCCCGGAACAGGTCAGGGACAGAAAGTTGTATTGCACCTAAGAGGAAGTGTGGCAGGAGGAGAGCCACAAGCCAGAGACAAGAGGCGAAGAGAGCCTGTCTTGGCAGATAACGGACTTAATTTACCAGACTTTGGTGTCTGAGGCTGTGAGGATTCCACATCCCCCAGCAGATAACCAGTCCGCAGGGGACTGTATATTCCTTGGCCTAAGAAGCCTGGAGGCCCTGCCACAACAGAAGGGACCAGCAAAGCCGTACAAGGCTGGGAGCAGAAAGGAACCCACGTCGCAGGTCATACAGGCGAGAATACACGGAGAGCTCGGAAACGTGGGCTGTTACCCTATAAGGAGGAGATAGCCAGAAGGAGCGCAGAAAGCACGGTAGGCCTACACCCTCACCCTGACCAGGGCCAATTTTCCCGTTGCTCTCAGATATCCAGGTCCCCTCCTAGCCGGGACTGTTTGTGGGTCAATTTATCTGTTCTAGTAAAGACCCTGGACTGCAACCTGTTGTCTGTGTGCTCCTTGCTCCTCCAGCACTATCAGCACTGGGACTCTCACTACCATCACTCCCACCATCCACTACACTGCCCTGGGGCCGCACTCTTCCCGTGGGGAGTCACACCATCCCAGCTGCATACATCATCAGCCCCAGCGGTCTGCCTTGCAGCGGCGGTTCCTAATGACCGCAAATCCACGGGTGGCGTAGTCGGACATTGTTAACAGCACGTAGCAGACTACCACTGGCCTGACCACCCTGAGCCACGGAGCCGGGTAGCCACTACTACCCCCATCGTTCCCCTATTGCCCGGATCAGAGTGCCCCACGGCCCAGGGGGCGAGTCATATATATCTTTAATGCTGCTGCCAATAATATTTCTTGTTGCTTTTCACATATTGGATGAGCTATTAAGTTACCTTATATACTCTGACATCTTTATACCCTCTTGTATTATCACTGATTTTGGGTATTTGCACAACGCTTTGGCTCTGTTATATACTATTATATACTTTTTATTCACTTATGCTATGTAGTGGATGCTCCTTTTTGTGCCACCACATATCATGTTTTAATGTTTCAATAAAGGTTTCTTTTTTAAATATGGCCGGTTTGTCGGACAATTATTATCGGATTTTGTTTCATGTTTCTCCGACGGTCTATATACTGTAGTCCATAGTGATATAGTCTGCATAATGTGGATATTTAAGGCTAATGCCCTACAGAAGTATAAATTTATATCATCTGTTTTTCCATTGCAATTTTTTAATTTTTTAGGAGAACAGGGGCGCCTGGAGCAGAACAGGGGCGCCGGGGGGGCAACAGGGGCGCCGGGGGGGCAACAGAGGAGTCGGGGGGGCAACAGAGGAGTCGGGGGGGCAACAGAGAAGTCTGGAGGGCAACAGAGAAGTCTGGAGGGCAACAGAGAAGTCTGGAGGGCAACAGAGAAGTCTGGAGGGCAACAGAGAAGTCTGGAGGGCAACAGAGAAGTCTGGAGGGCAACAGAGAAGTCTGGAGGGCAACAGAGAAGTCTGGAGGGCAACAGAGAAGTCTGGAGGGCAACAGAGAAGTCTGGAGAAGAACAGAGGAGTGTGGAGAGGAACAGAGGGGTGTGGAGAGGAACAGAGGGGTGTGGAGAGGAACAGAGGGGTGTGGAGAGGAACAGAGGGGTGGTGTGGAGAGGAACAGAGGGGTGTGGAGAGGAACAGAGGAGTCTGGAGAACAGAGCAGTCTGGAGATGACAGGAGTCTAAAGGAGAACAGAGGAGTCTGAAGGAGAACAGAGGAGTCTGAAGGAGAACAGAGGAGTCTGAAGGAGAACAGAGGAGTCTGAAGGAGAACAGAGGAGTCTGAAGGAGAACAGAGGAGTCTGAAGGAGAACAGAGGAGTCTGAAGGAGAACAGAGGAGTCTGAAGGAGAACAGAGGAGTCTGAAGGAGAACAGAGGAGTCTGAAGGAGAACAGAGGAGTCTGAAGGAGAACAGAGGAGTCTGAAGGAGAACAGAGGAGTCTGAAGGAGAACAGAGGAGTCTGAAGGAGAACAGAGGAGTCTGAAGGAGAACAGAGGAGTCTGAAGGAGAACAGAGGAGTCTGAAGGAGAACAGAGGAGTCTGAAGGAGAACAGAGGAGTCTGAAGGAGAACAGAGGAGTAGTGTTGAGCCACCCCCGTAGTGTTCGAGTTCGGTTCGGTTCGTCGAATACCCGTGTGTTCGCCGAACTGTTCGTCGAACACCTTCGAACACCGTTAAAACCAATGGCAGGCAAACAAAAACACATAGAAACACATAGAAAACACCTTCAAAGGTGTCCAAAAGCTGACAAACTGCTCAGAAGACATAACTAACACATGGAAAAGTGACAAGTACATATAGTCATGCGAAAATAAAAGAGGTGGAGGAGTAAAAGGAGGGGGAGACACAGATATAGGCATGTCATGCCCTTCTAAAATCCAAAAAGTGAGAAGCCGACACGGCCAGTCCGCTCCTGCCCGTGCCACCTCCGTGTCGCCGGGTTTGTGCCAGAGCCGCGGTGAACCCTGACGGCCAGCCCCCCTCTCCCAATACTGGTGCCTGTCCGCTGGTGGGTCGAGCGAGCCCCCCTGTGGTGGAGGCAGCTCTAAGCTTTTTAATTTAAATTGTCTCTCTAATTTGAATGAATACACTTTAAATCCATTTACAAGGATCTATTGGAGGGCAAGTCTCATGCCAGCAGCCGCGGTAATTCCAGCTCCAGTAGCGTCCACTAAAGCTGCTGCAGTTAAAAAGCTTTTATAAGGATCGAGCTCGGCTGTCCACCGCAAGGCATCCTACTGCCAGTCCCAGCCCCTATGCCTTGGGGTGCCTCCTGATGCTCTTCACTAAGTATCCCATGGTCCCGAAGCATTTCCTTTGAAAAAATTAAGTGTCTAAACTACAGGTGGTGCAGCTTGCTTAACAGCCGGGATAATCCGCTCACTAGCAGACACTGCTACTAGGCACAAAGTATTTCCTGGGCTAGATGCAGTTAAAAATTTGTAATTAGATACTCTCGTTGGATGCTGAGAAAGCATTCCATAGAGTCTCCTGGCACGCCATATATGATTCTCTTAAAAAGCTTGGGGTAGGGGTCTAGGGGACCCTTTTATAGCCAAAATCACGGCCCTGTATCGCAATACGTCACCTAGGCTGAAGATAAATGGAAATGTAGCACCCTGAGGGCTCGGTTGCTACAGACGTATTGCACCTCACCCAGAGGTGTGATATCTCACTCTCAGGTAAGGATGGAGTGTGGATCAGTACCCAACACCTGCATGCATTACACCACATTGCCGTGGGGCAGGGCGACCAATATGCCCCTGAGATGGGCACGACAGTCCCTGTCCCTGGCTGGAGTGGGGGGAGGGAACACTGAGGAAGGGGAAACCTGTAGTGCAGGAGCAGGGAGGAAGCAGTTCCTGGGTGCATTGAGAAGGGAGTATAAAAGGTGGGCACCATCTTAGTTCAGTGCAGAGAAGTCTGAGCAGAAGTGGCAGGGAGCAGGGGCTCTGCATGAGCTCTGCTCCGGAGGCGGGCCTAGTAACAGAGGCCCAGGCCTGGAAGAGGGAGAAGGAAGGAAGAGGAGCGGAGAAGGCTCCAGGAACGAGGAATGAAGGGATCCCAGGGGTGCGGACGGGCGAGTCGCCACCGCACGCCCGAATCCACCTGCGTGGAGGGGTCAGGCCAAAGGGGGAGACCGGTCCCCGAACTAGTGGAGGCAGGAAACGACCCTCAGCTAGAAACCGGAGGCTCTGACATTTTATGTGGCGCAGCCCCTCGCTACACCTGCTAGGAAGGCACCACATAGGGTCAGGGAAACTGGCGTCAAGTTTACCAAGAGGAGGCCCGAGGCAGCCGGACAGAAGTGTTGGTAAGAAAGGCCAGACAAAGGACACACAAAGGGGGTCCTGTGAAGTGCTCCAAAGTTATCTGGGAGTTGTCTGAGCCCCTCACCTGGTGAGCACAGTACGACGTGGGCAGCCGTTACCTGCAGACGTGGTCTGGATAATAAGAACTGTGAGTAAAGGCCCTGAACTGCATCACTGACTCCGTGTCGTTACTGCTGCTGCCCTGCACCATCACCCCCATCCTCCGCATACACTGCCCTGAGGCTATACTCCTCCCGTGGGGAGTTATGCTACGCTCTGCTGCACCCACAACACCAGCCTCAGTGGTCTGCCCTGTAGCGGCGGTTCACTCTGACCGCAATCCACGGGTGGCGTAGTCGGACATTTAAACATGAAAACCACATAAATAGTTCCGCCACTGGTTTGACCGCCCTGAGCCACGGAACTGGGTCGCCGCCACGAAGACTACAACCACCAGCATCCACCAAAAAGGGTCCGGCTCCGGGTGTCCCAAGGCCCAGGGGGTGCGTCAGAACATTTTCATCACCTTTCACAATCACCAATGGGACAAGGCAGTGATGTCCTCTGTCCCCTCTCTTATACATCCTAGTGACGGAGCACCTGCTCTCATCAATTCGCCATAACCCCAATATTAGGTGGATTGAGGTGGGAGGCACCGAGTACAAGTGCTCTCTATTTGCTGATGATGTCCTAGTATATATCACTCAATCACATATATCCATCCATGCTGTTATGGCTGAAAAAGATCACTTTGTTACATGGTAAAATTTTAAAATCAATGCAGCGAAGTCTGAGGCCCTCGATGTCTCCCTCCCCAAATCCATATAGGATTCCATCCAGTCCAACTTTCCCTTTGCCTGGCCCTCACAGGGTATCAAATACTTAGGAATTCCTATTCATAGAGACCTCTCCCATCTATGTTATCTTAATTTTGGGCCCTTTATTGAACAACTCCATACAGACCACGGTTGGCAAGTTAGAACTGTAAGATTCACTACGTGAACCACTGGTGTTTTGTGGAAAAGCACATGTACACCGCGTTCCAAATTATTATGCAAAAAGTGTTTAGGAGTGATAAGGGAAGAATTTGTTTGTTTGTCAGTTAAACTCATTGATGGTGATGTGTGTCAGGGCTCTTTATATCACTGTAAGCAATTGCAGACACCTGTGCTAATTAGTTTGGCAGGTGTGTCCAATGAAAGGCAAGACTACTTAAGAAGGCTCTCTCACATTATTAAGCAGCCTACATTTTCTGCCAAAATGGGAAAGAAAAAGGATGTGTCGGCTGCTGAGAAGCAACAAATTGTGGAGTGTTTAGGTCAAGGCATGACTACAATCAACATTGTGCGATGATCAGGATGAAGTGTCTTGGCAATCAAGAAGTATGTAGCTGATTCACAGTACACACGTGTGCGTGCTGATAAGGGCAAATTGAGGACTCTTTCCTACAGGCAATTACGTCAGGTTGAAAGAGCAGCGGCAAAAAAGCCTTGTCATAGCAGCAGACAAGTTTTTGAAGCTGCTTGTGCCTCCAACGTCCCCCGAACAACAAGATGCAGGGTCCTTCAGAGGTTTGCAGCTGTGCATGCGCCATCCTGTCGACCTCCTCTATCCACTTCACACAAGCAGAAACGGCTCCAGTGGGCCAAACATTACATGAAGACTGATTTCAAAACTGTTTTGTTCACGGATGAGTGCCGTGCAGCGCTCGATGGTCCAGATGGATGGAGTGGAGGATGGCTGGTTGATGGACACCCCACGCAAACACGGCTACAGCGCCAACAAGGAGGAGGTGGAGTAATGTTTTGGGCTGGAATCATGGGGAGAGAGATTGTCGGCCCCTTTAGGATCCCTGAAGGCGCTAAAGATGAACTCCATAATGTATGTGGATTTTCTCAAACAGCACTTCCTGCCATGGTTCAAGAAGAACCGTGTATTTCACAGCAAGATCATTTTTCTGCATGATAATGCACCATCTCATGCTGCACATAAAACATCTGCATCTCTGACTGATATGGGCATAAAAGGGGACAAACTTATGGTGTGACCCCCATGCTCCCCTGACCTCTACCCCATTCAGAACCTTTGGAGCATCATTAAAAGGAGTGTCTATGATGGCGGGAGGCAGTTCACATCTAAGCAACAGCTCTGGGAGGGTATTCTGTCCTCATGCAAAACAATTGAAGCAGAAACCATCCAAAACCTGACAAATTCAATGGACGAGAGAGTTCAGAAGCTCCTTTCGAACAAGGGGTCCTATGTGAAAATGTAACATCACCTAGAATAAAGTTTTGAGTTGAAAACTGTTTGATTTCAGTTTCTAACAACCTGCTAATGCTTATAATTTCAAAAATGACCATTTTTTTGGTCTTTATTAAAATGAAAAGGTTGATCGAAAAGTTTGGGGGATCTAAGAGTGTGGCAACCCAGTAGTCATGATTACTTCGAATTCTGACAATATGAGGGTCATGCTGCAGGTAGTGCAGCAAGAAGGCACTTATGTGCCTTGCGCATCTCGGAGCCCCAAAATTATTTTCCGGGCTAGATGCAGCTAAAAATTATTTTTAATTTTAAATCTGGTGAAGCTTTAGTATAGATGGCCTAATAGGATCAGTGCTGCACACTGCTACAAAGCCCAAATTATTTTCCAGTCAAGATACAGATAAACATGATTAGTAATTTGAAAGCTTAAAACGGTTGGTAGGGTGATTTTAACCAATCATCAAGCTTTTACTCTCCCCAGGATGACACAGGGGTAGAAAAGTCGTTTCAGATCCATGATTTGTTCATCTTTATGAACGTGAGTCTGTCTACATTATCAGTGGAGAGCCACGTGCGCTTATCTGTCAGCACACCACCAGCAGCGCTGAACACACGTTCAGACAGAACGCTGGCTGCGGGGCATGACAAGATCTCCAAGGCGTAAGTGGCTAGCTCCGGCCATTTATCCAGATTGGAAGCCCAAAAAGAGCAAGGGTCCAGTGACACAGTCGTGGCTTCAATGTTTACTTGGAGATACTCCTGTACCATCGTCTCTAGGCGTTGACTATGTGTCAGACTTCTTGTCTCCTGTGGCCTTGCAAAGGATGGGCTAAAAAAGTGGTGAAATGATTCCGCAAAATTGATGTTACCAGCAGATACTGTGGTTCTGTTACGGTTTGAGTGCTGAACACTTGACGGTCCCACGGTTGGCAAGTTGGAACTGTGAGATTCACTACGTGCACCACTGGTATTTTGTGGAAAAGCACATGTAAGATTCTGCAACAGTCTCTGCTGATACTCCTGCATGCGTGCATCCCTTTCTATGGCAGGAATAATTTCTGCAAATTTACTTTTGTACCGGGGATCTAACAGTGTGGCAACCCAGTAGTCAGGATTATTTCTAATTCTCACAATTCGAGGGTCATGTTGCAGGTAGTGCAGCAAGAAGGCACTCATGTGTGTTGCGCATCCAGGAGCACCAAGTCCCTGTTGTGTTGGTGGCGAGGTAACAATCATGCTTCCTTCCTCTGTCCTCTCCCCCCAACCTCGCACAACAGAAATGTGATCAAGGTCTCCCTCATCTGATGAGTCTTCCATCAGTTCGTCCTCCACTTCTTCCTGGGCTCCTGCACCTTCCTCACTAGTTTGGCTGCTACCATGCGCCCTGGTAAAACCATCTCCCCCACCCTCACATGCCTGCCGCCTTGGTGCTGCCGACCGTCTGGACCTTGCAGATGTTAGCCCTTCCGCATACAACTCCTCCTCCTCTACTTCCTCCACCTCCTCTTGTGCCACCACCTGACTCCGAATTCTGTTTAACATGTGCTCCAGCATGTAAATCACCGGAATAGTCATGCTGATAATGGCATCGTCAGCACTAAACATCTTCGTCGCCATTTCAAAACTGTGCAGAAGGGTGCATAGGTCCCTGATCTGAGACCACTCCTCCAGCGTGATTTGCTCCACCTCTGAATCTCGTTGGCCCAGGCTATACGTCAGAACGTATTGCACCAGGGCTTGTCGGTGCTGCCACAGTCGCTGCAACATGTGCAGAGTTGAATTCCACCGGGTAGGCACATCGCATTTTAGCCGGTGAAGTGGCAGGCCCAACGACTTCTGTAGAGATCTAAGTCGCTGAGCTGCGGGATGCGAACGGCGGAAGTGAGCACACAGCGACCGTGCCCTCTGCAGAAGGCCATCTAGTCTGGGATAGTGGGCTAAAAATTGCTGGACAACCAGGTTCAACACGTGAGCCATACAAGGCACGTGTGTGACATTGCCCCGGCGAAGGGCCGCACCCAGGTTTGCAGCATTGTCGCACACGGCCTTCCCTGGTTTCAGGTCCAGTGGAGACAACCATTCATGAAATTGGTTCTCCAGAGCTGACCACAACTCCTCAGCTGTGTGACTCACATTTCCCAGACATTTCAATGTAAAAACCGCCTGATGACGTTGAGCCCTACTGCCAGCATAGTAAGGAGGTGTGCAGGATCCCTTCTGCGCAGTTAGAAAGCTTGTGGCATGACCAGACAGGCTTTGGGTGCAGGTGGAAGACTGAGAGGAGGTTGAGGAGGCAGAAGCAGTGGAGGAACTTTGACATAAAGAGGATTGACGCACAACTCGTGGGGACGGCAAGACTTGGACAGCAGCCCCTTGTCCTGCTGTCACCATAGTTACCCAGTGCCCAGTCAGCGACATGTAACGCCCCTGTCCATGCCTACTCGTCCAAGTGTCTGTGGTGAAATGCACCCTGTCACACACAGAGTTTCTCAAAGAAGCGGTGATGTTGTGTGCGACATGCTGGTGGAGCGCAGGCACACCTTTCTTTGAGAAGTAGTGCCGACTGGGCATCTGGTACTGGGGCACTGCGACGGACATAAGGTCTCGAAAATCCTCTGTGTCCACCAGGCGGAAAGGCAGCATTTCTGTAGCCAAGAGCTTGCAGATGGTGAAATTCAACCTCTTAGCTTTCTCATGGCTAGGAGGAAATGGTCTTTTACTTGTCCACATCTGAGGGACCGAGGGCTGGCTATTGTGCTTAGACGGGGTTGATAAGGGTGTCCCCGGCAAACTGCCGGTCTGTGAGGAAGATGCAGGCGGACATGTTAGGTTGCCTTGATCCAAAGGTGGTGCTATCAATGTCGGACAGCGCTCAACACCAGCTGGTGTTACCACCTCCAAAGAAAATGATGACCTGCCAATCACGCTGGCTGTTGCGGGTAAAGAGGTGGCAGGTCTGCGCCCCAAAACAGGTGTGACTGCTGTCCCCCCAGTCACAGAGGATGAAGAGGCCGCGGATGCACAAGATATGGCAGACGGTGATTGGCCCGGCCGGCTAGGCCGCATTGTAGCACACTGAGCTTCCCACTGCAACTTATGCTTCATGTCCATGTGCCGGTTCATGCATGAAGTACTCAAACTATGTATTTTTTGGCCTCTACTTAGCTTTTGCTGACAAATGTTACAGATAACACGAGTTGGGTCATCTTTATCGATCTGAAAAAATGCCCAGGCTATGCAAGGCTTAGCACCCATGCGACCTGAAGAGCCACCACGACTTGTGGTGAGAGGCAGAGTTGTGTTTGAGGATGCAGTTGTTGACGTGCTTCCAGTACTACGTCTCTGTCCAGGAAGGCGCAACCTGACCTCGTCGTCACTAGCATCTTCCTCCACCTCCTCTGCTGACCTCATCTCTTGGCTGACTGTGGGTTGACAGTAAGTGGGATCTCCGACCTCATCATCATCACCCTGTGCGTTATCACACCCGTCGTCCTCAGAGCCAACCTGTTCCTGCCCTGACAAAAAACTAAAGTTGTCGCTCCAATCAGGTATTTGAGTCTTATCATCGTCTTCCTCATTGTCTCCACCAACAGGAGTTACAGTTTGGGAATGAGGGTCTACATTATGGTCAGAACCTTCTGCGTCTGGTCCTGGATCCGACTCATAAAGATTCTGGGCATCAGTGCAGATCATTTCCTCGTCTGGATTCACAGAAGCGCTGGAGTCGACCTCTGATTCCCAGGCTATAGTATGAGTAAACAGCTCTGCAGACTCAACCATCTGTTCTACCTCATACTCAGACGGGCAGCTGGAGATTTGGGAGCTGTGAGGAAGCAAGTGCGATTTGGGTGACACCTTTGAGGACTGGAGTATTTGTGATGTTGAAGTTGATGTGGAGGAGAGCCCACTTAAAGGAGCACTTGATATCCGTTGAAGCACCTGCTGTTTTTGTGCCTCATCTGGAATTTGTAGCGATTGGCGTGGCCGTAAGAAAGGGATCTTATCACATTGTCCGCTAAAAGAAGTAGACATTTTAGTTTGGCTGGAAGATGGTCTTTCTTCTGCAGATGTTACTGTTGCTTTAACACCTACCCCACGGACACAACCTTTTTTCCCCTTCCCAACACGCCTATTCCCCTTTCCACCAGCAGCAGGCCTTTTTCCACTCATTTTGGTGGTTAACTAATTCACAACTCTGGAGTTGTTTGCACAAAAAAACAATGGATGGTAACCGAGCAGAGCTAAGTGGCCAAACTGTGGTATTAGGCCAAAACTATTGGCTGGGTTAGATGCAGAAACAAATTATTTTGAATTTGCAACCTGATGGAGGTCAGTATAGATGGACTAATACAAATAGTCCCACACACTGCTAGAAGCCCAAATATTTTTTCAGAGGTACTGTAGATGCAGAAAAAAATTATTTTTAATTTGCAACCTGATGGAGGTCAGTATAGATGGACTAATAGACCAAGTCCCACACACTGCTAGAAGCCCAACTATTTTTTCAGAGCTAGATGCAGAAAAAAAATATTTTTAATTTGCAACCTGATGGAGGTCAGTATAGATGGACTAATAGACCAAGTCCCACACACAGCTAGAAGCCCAACTATTTTTTCAGAGCTAGATGCAGAAAAAAATTATATTCAATTTGCAACCTGCTGGAGGTCAGTATAGAAGGACTAATAGAACAAGTCCCACACACTGCTAGAAGCCCAAATATTTTTTCAGAGCTAAATGAAGAAAAAAATTATTTTTAATTTGCAACCTGATGGAGGTCAGTATAGATGGACTAATAGACCAAGTCCCACACACTGCTAGAAGCCCAAATATTTTTTCAGAGCTAGATGCAGAAAAAAATTATATTCAGTTTGCAACCTGATGGAGGTCAGTATAGATGGACTAATAGAATGATGCTATGCCCAAAAGATTTTACTTCACTAGGTGCAGTAAAAAAATTGGTATTCTATACACAGGTGTTATATCTTGCAACACAGATAGGCTACTCCACTGACTAACACACTCTGCAATAGGCCAAAAAGGATTAGTTTTGCTAGATTCAGCCAAATGCTGTGAAAAAAACTTGCACAGCACTGGCACAGACCTGCCTGGCAAAAACTGATAGGAACTCATGTAACCTAGTCCTGAAAAGGACTCCAATTACAATTAGTCTTTACTCCCACAACCTATCTATTTAAGAGCACAGACCTCCCTGATAAAAGTCGTAGGAAATGCTGTAACCTAGTCCTTAAAAGGACTGCAATCACAACTATTCCCTACTCCCAAGCTATCTGTATATTTGTGCGAAAATTGGCTTGAAATTAACAAGGTATAGCGCACACAGCAACAGCGGTGCCGTCTAACACGCAGCTGCAGCAGTGAGAAAATGGTGGCGACGGGGAAAATGGCTTGGTCTTATAGGGCAAGGACATGTGACATACACTGCCAATGACACATGCCCTTGCTTGTGTGAAAAAAAGCACTTCGCTCCGTGTGTGCGCTGCTGATAGGCTGACAGATTGCACCTCCCCACTGCAAATGCGGGAAAGAGAAAAAAAAATGGAGATCTTCATTGTTCCTGCAGAGATCCATCCCCTGCCCCTCCCCCCACCCCGCTGTACACTCAAACTGCGTATTAACATTCATTTTCATCATTACTGAGAAAAAATCCAGTTATGATTTTGGTGCACGAACAGTTATCGAACATAACCTCGAACAGCTGAATTTTTCTCAAATTGTTCGTGTTCGCCGAACGGCTCGAACACCGCCCAAAACAGCTCAACAGTGGGGGTCTGGAGGGAGAACAGTGGGGGTCTGGAGGAGAAACAGTGGGGTCTGGAGGAGAACAGTGGGGTCTGGAGGAGAACCAGGGAGCAGGGTCTGGAGGAGAACAGTGGGGTCTGGAGGAGAACAGTGGGGTCTGGAGGAGAACAGTGGGGTCTGGAGGAGAACAGTGGGGTCTGGAGGAGAACAGTGGGGTCTGGAGGAGAACAGTGGGGTCTGGAGGAGGAACAGTGGGGTCTGGAGGAGGAACAGTGGGGTCTGGAGGAGAACAGTGGGGTCTGGAGGAGAACAGTGGGGTCTGGAGGAGAACAGTGGGGTCTGGAGGAGAACAGTGGGGTCTGGAGGAGAACAGTGGGGTCTGGAGGAGAACAGTGGGGTCTGGAGGAGAACAGTGGGGTCTGGAGGAGAACAGTGGGGTCTGGAGGAGAACAGTGGGGTCTGGAGGAGAACAGTGGGGTCTGGAGGAGAACAGTGGGGTCTGGAGGAGAACAGTGGGGTCTGGAGGAGAACAGTGGGGTCTGGAGGAGAACAGTGGGGTCTGGAGGAGAACAGTGGGGTCTGGAGGAGAACAGTGGGGTCTGGAGGAGAACAGTGGGGTCTGGAGGAGAACAGTGGGGTCTGGAGGAGAACAGTGGGGTCTGGAGGAGAACAGTGGGGTCTGGAGGAGAACAGTGGGGTCTGGAGGAGAACAGTGGGGTCTGGAGGAGAACAGTGGGGTCTGGAGGAGAACAGTGGGGTCTGGAGGAGAACAGTGGGGTCTGGAGGAGAACAGTGGGGTCTGGAGGAGAACAGTGGGGTCTGGAGGAGAACAGTGGGGTCTGGAGGAGAACAGTGGGGTCTGGAGGAGAACAGTGGGGTCTGGAGGAGAACAGTGGGGTCTGGAGGAGAACAGTGGGGTCTGGAGGAGAACAGTGGGGTCTGGAGGAGAACAGTGGGGTCTGGAGGAGAACAGTGGGGTCTGGAGGAGAACAGTGGGGTCTGGAGGAGAACAGTGGGGTCTGGAGGAGAACAGTGGGGTCTGGAGGAGAACAGTGGGGTCTGGAGGAGAACAGTGGGGTCTGGAGGAGAACAGTGGGGTCTGGAGGAGAACAGTGGGGTCTGGAGGAGAACAGTGGGGTCTGGAGGAGAACAGTGGGGTCTGGAGGAGAACAGTGGGGTCTGGAGGAGAACAGTGGGGTCTGGAGGAGAACAGTGGGGTCTGGAGGAGAACAGTGGGGTCTGGAGGAGAACAGTGGGGTCTGGAGGAGAACAGTGGGGTCTGGAGGAGAACAGTGGGGTCTGGAGGAGAACAGTGGGGTCTGGAGGAGAACAGTGGGGTCTGGAGGAGAACAGTGGGGTCTGGAGGAGAACAGTGGGGTCTGGAGGAGAACAGTGGGGTCTGGAGGAGAACAGTGGGGTCTGGAGGAGAACAGTGGGGTCTGGAGGAGAACAGTGGGGTCTGGAGGAGAACAGTGGGGTCTGGAGGAGAACAGTGGGGTCTGGAGGAGAACAGTGGGGTCTGGAGGAGAACAGTGGGGTCTGGAGGAGAACAGTGGGGTCTGGAGGAGAACAGTGGGGTCTGGAGGAGAACAGTGGGGTCTGGAGGAGAACAGTGGGGTCTGGAGGAGAACAGTGGGGTCTGGAGGAGAACAGTGGGGTCTGGAGGAGAACAGTGGGGTCTGGAGGAGAACAGTGGGGTCTGGAGGAGAACAGTGGGGTCTGGAGGAGAACAGTGGGGTCTGGAGGAGAACAGTGGGGTCTGGAGGAGAACAGTGGGGTCTGGAGGAGAACAGTGGGGTCTGGAGGAGAACAGTGGGGTCTGGAGGAGAACAGTGGGGTCTGGAGGAGAACAGTGGGGTCTGGAGGAGAACAGTGGGGTCTGGAGGAGAACAGTGGGGTCTGGAGGAGAACAGTGGGGTCTGGAGGAGAACAGTGGGGTCTGGAGGAGAACAGTGGGGTCTGGAGGAGAACAGTGGGGTCTGGAGGAGAACAGTGGGGTCTGGAGGAGAACAGTGGGGTCTGGAGGAGAACAGTGGGGTCTGGAGGAGAACAGTGGGGTCTGGAGGAGAACAGTGGGGTCTGGAGGAGAACAGTGGGGTCTGGAGGAGAACAGTGGGGTCTGGAGGAGAACAGTGGGGTCTGGAGGAGAACAGTGGGGTCTGGAGGAGAACAGTGGGGTCTGGAGGAGAACAGTGGGGTCTGGAGGAGAACAGTGGGGTCTGGAGGAGAACAGTGGGGTCTGGAGGAGAACAGTGGGGTCTGGAGGAGAACAGTGGGGTCTGGAGGAGAACAGTGGGGTCTGGAGGAGAACAGTGGGGTCTGGAGGAGAACAGTGGGGTCTGGAGGAGAACAGTGGGGTCTGGAGGAGAACAGTGGGGTCTGGAGGAGAACAGTGGGGTCTGGAGGAGAACAGTGGGGTCTGGAGGAGAACAGTGGGGTCTGGAGGAGAACAGTGGGGTCTGGAGGAGAACAGTGGGGTCTGGAGGAGAACAGTGGGGTCTGGAGGAGAACAGTGGGGTCTGGAGGAGAACAGTGGGGTCTGGAGGAGAACAGTGGGGTCTGGAGGAGAACAGTGGGGTCTGGAGGAGAACAGTGGGGTCTGGAGGAGAACAGTGGGGTCTGGAGGAGAACAGTGGGGTCTGGAGGAGAACAGTGGGGTCTGGAGGAGAACAGTGGGGTCTGGAGGAGAACAGTGGGGTCTGGAGGAGAACAGTGGGGTCTGGAGGAGAACAGTGGGGTCTGGAGGAGAACAGTGGGGTCTGGAGGAGAACAGTGGGGTCTGGAGGAGAACAGTGGGGTCTGGAGGAGAACAGTGGGGTCTGGAGGAGAACAGTGGGGTCTGGAGGAGAACAGTGGGGTCTGGAGGAGAACAGTGGGGTCTGGAGGAGAACAGTGGGGTCTGGAGGAGAACAGTGGGGTCTGGAGGAGAACAGTGGGGTCTGGAGGAGAACAGTGGGGTCTGGAGGAGAACAGTGGGGTCTGGAGGAGAACAGTGGGGTCTGGAGGAGAACAGTGGGGTCTGGAGGAGAACAGTGGGGTCTGGAGGAGAACAGTGGGGTCTGGAGGAGAACAGTGGGGTCTGGAGGAGAACAGTGGGGTCTGGAGGAGAACAGTGGGGTCTGGAGGAGAACAGTGGGGTCTGGAGGAGAACAGTGGGGTCTGGAGGAGAACAGTGGGGTCTGGAGGAGAACAGTGGGGTCTGGAGGAGAACAGTGGGGTCTGGAGGAGAACAGTGGGGTCTGGAGGAGAACAGTGGGGTCTGGAGGAGAACAGTGGGGTCTGGAGGAGAACAGTGGGGTCTGGAGGAGAACAGTGGGGTCTGGAGGAGAACAGTGGGGTCTGGAGGAGAACAGTGGGGTCTGGAGGAGAACAGTGGGGTCTGGAGGAGAACAGTGGGGTCTGGAGGAGAACAGTGGGGTCTGGAGGAGAACAGTGGGGTCTGGAGGAGAACAGTGGGGTCTGGAGGAGAACAGTGGGGTCTGGAGGAGAACAGTGGGGTCTGGAGGAGAACAGTGGGGTCTGGAGGAGAACAGTGGGGTCTGGAGGAGAACAGTGGGGTCTGGAGGAGAACAGTGGGGTCTGGAGGAGAACAGTGGGGTCTGGAGGAGAACAGTGGGGTCTGGAGGAGAACAGTGGGGTCTGGAGGAGAACAGTGGGGTCTGGAGGAGAACAGTGGGGTCTGGAGGAGAACAGTGGGGTCTGGAGGAGAACAGTGGGGTCTGGAGGAGAACAGTGGGGTCTGGAGGAGAACAGTGGGGTCTGGAGGAGAACAGTGGGGTCTGGAGGAGAACAGTGGGGTCTGGAGGAGAACAGTGGGGTCTGGAGGAGAACAGTGGGGTCTGGAGGAGAACAGTGGGGTCTGGAGGAGAACAGTGGGGTCTGGAGGAGAACAGTGGGGTCTGGAGGAGAACAGTGGGGTCTGGAGGAGAACAGTGGGGTCTGGAGGAGAACAGTGGGGTCTGGAGGAGAACAGTGGGGTCTGGAGGAGAACAGTGGGGTCTGGAGGAGAACAGTGGGGTCTGGAGGAGAACAGTGGGGTCTGGAGGAGAACAGTGGGGTCTGGAGGAGAACAGTGGGGTCTGGAGGAGAACAGTGGGGTCTGGAGGAGAACAGTGGGGTCTGGAGGAGAACAGTGGGGTCTGGAGGAGAACAGTGGGGTCTGGAGGAGAACAGTGGGGTCTGGAGGAGAACAGTGGGGTCTGGAGGAGAACAGTGGGGTCTGGAGGAGAACAGTGGGGTCTGGAGGAGAACAGTGGGGTCTGGAGGAGAACAGTGGGGTCTGGAGGAGAACAGTGGGGTCTGGAGGAGAACAGTGGGGTCTGGAGGAGAACAGTGGGGTCTGGAGGAGAACAGTGGGGTCTGGAGGAGAACAGTGGGGTCTGGAGGAGAACAGTGGGGTCTGGAGGAGAACAGTGGGGTCTGGAGGAGAACAGTGGGGTCTGGAGGAGAACAGTGGGGTCTGGAGGAGAACAGTGGGGTCTGGAGGAGAACAGTGGGGTCTGGAGGAGAACAGTGGGGTCTGGAGGAGAACAGTGGGGTCTGGAGGAGAACAGTGGGGTCTGGAGGAGAACAGTGGGGTCTGGAGGAGAACAGTGGGGTCTGGAGGAGAACAGTGGGGTCTGGAGGAGAACAGTGGGGTCTGGAGGAGAACAGTGGGGTCTGGAGGAGAACAGTGGGGTCTGGAGGAGAACAGTGGGGTCTGGAGGAGAACAGTGGGGTCTGGAGGAGAACAGTGGGGTCTGGAGGAGAACAGTGGGGTCTGGAGGAGAACAGTGGGGTCTGGAGGAGAACAGTGGGGTCTGGAGGAGAACAGTGGGGTCTGGAGGAGAACAGTGGGGTCTGGAGGAGAACAGTGGGGTCTGGAGGAGAACAGTGGGGTCTGGAGGAGAACAGTGGGGTCTGGAGGAGAACAGTGGGGTCTGGAGGAGAACAGTGGGGTCTGGAGGAGAACAGTGGGGTCTGGAGGAGAACAGTGGGGTCTGGAGGAGAACAGTGGGGTCTGGAGGAGAACAGTGGGGTCTGGAGGAGAACAGTGGGGTCTGGAGGAGAACAGTGGGGTCTGGAGGAGAACAGTGGGGTCTGGAGGAGAACAGTGGGGTCTGGAGGAGAACAGTGGGGTCTGGAGGAGAACAGTGGGGTCTGGAGGAGAACAGTGGGGTCTGGAGGAGAACAGTGGGGTCTGGAGGAGAACAGTGGGGTCTGGAGGAGAACAGTGGGGTCTGGAGGAGAACAGTGGGGTCTGGAGGAGAACAGTGGGGTCTGGAGGAGAACAGTGGGGTCTGGAGGAGAACAGTGGGGTCTGGAGGAGAACAGTGGGGTCTGGAGGAGAACAGTGGGGTCTGGAGGAGAACAGTGGGGTCTGGAGGAGAACAGTGGGGTCTGGAGGAGAACAGTGGGGTCTGGAGGAGAACAGTGGGGTCTGGAGGAGAACAGTGGGGTCTGGAGGAGAACAGTGGGGTCTGGAGGAGAACAGTGGGGTCTGGAGGAGAACAGTGGGGTCTGGAGGAGAACAGTGGGGTCTGGAGGAGAACAGTGGGGTCTGGAGGAGAACAGTGGGGTCTGGAGGAGAACAGTGGGGTCTGGAGGAGAACAGTGGGGTCTGGAGGAGAACAGTGGGGTCTGGAGGAGAACAGTGGGGTCTGGAGGAGAACAGTGGGGTCTGGAGGAGAACAGTGGGGTCTGGAGGAGAACAGTGGGGTCTGGAGGAGAACAGTGGGGTCTGGAGGAGAACAGTGGGGTCTGGAGGAGAACAGTGGGGTCTGGAGGAGAACAGTGGGGTCTGGAGGAGAACAGTGGGGTCTGGAGGAGAACAGTGGGGTCTGGAGGAGAACAGTGGGGTCTGGAGGAGAACAGTGGGGTCTGGAGGAGAACAGTGGGGTCTGGAGGAGAACAGTGGGGTCTGGAGGAGAACAGTGGGGTCTGGAGGAGAACAGTGGGGTCTGGAGGAGAACAGTGGGGTCTGGAGGAGAACAGTGGGGTCTGGAGGAGAACAGTGGGGTCTGGAGGAGAACAGTGGGGTCTGGAGGAGAACAGTGGGGTCTGGAGGAGAACAGTGGGGTCTGGAGGAGAACAGTGGGGTCTGGAGGAGAACAGTGGGGTCTGGAGGAGAACAGTGGGGTCTGGAGGAGAACAGTGGGGTCTGGAGGAGAACAGTGGGGTCTGGAGGAGAACAGTGGGGTCTGGAGGAGAACAGTGGGGTCTGGAGGAGAACAGTGGGGTCTGGAGGAGAACAGTGGGGTCTGGAGGAGAACAGTGGGGTCTGGAGGAGAACAGTGGGGTCTGGAGGAGAACAGTGGGGTCTGGAGGAGAACAGTGGGGTCTGGAGGAGAACAGTGGGGTCTGGAGGAGAACAGTGGGGTCTGGAGGAGAACAGTGGGGTCTGGAGGAGAACAGTGGGGTCTGGAGGAGAACAGTGGGGTCTGGAGGAGAACAGTGGGGTCTGGAGGAGAACAGTGGGGTCTGGAGGAGAACAGTGGGGTCTGGAGGAGAACAGTGGGGTCTGGAGGAGAACAGTGGGGTCTGGAGGAGAACAGTGGGGTCTGGAGGAGAACAGTGGGGTCTGGAGGAGAACAGTGGGGTCTGGAGGAGAACAGTGGGGTCTGGAGGAGAACAGTGGGGTCTGGAGGAGAACAGTGGGGTCTGGAGGAGAACAGTGGGGTCTGGAGGAGAACAGTGGGGTCTGGAGGAGAACAGTGGGGTCTGGAGGAGAACAGTGGGGTCTGGAGGAGAACAGTGGGGTCTGGAGGAGAACAGTGGGGTCTGGAGGAGAACAGTGGGGTCTGGAGGAGAACAGTGGGGTCTGGAGGAGAACAGTGGGGTCTGGAGGAGAACAGTGGGGTCTGGAGGAGAACAGTGGGGTCTGGAGGAGAACAGTGGGGTCTGGAGGAGAACAGTGGGGTCTGGAGGAGAACAGTGGGGTCTGGAGGAGAACAGTGGGGTCTGGAGGAGAACAGTGGGGTCTGGAGGAGAACAGTGGGGTCTGGAGGAGAACAGTGGGGTCTGGAGGAGAACAGTGGGGTCTGGAGGAGAACAGTGGGGTCTGGAGGAGAACAGTGGGGTCTGGAGGAGAACAGTGGGGTCTGGAGGAGAACAGTGGGGTCTGGAGGAGAACAGTGGGGTCTGGAGGAGAACAGTGGGGTCTGGAGGAGAACAGTGGGGTCTGGAGGAGAACAGTGGGGTCTGGAGGAGAACAGTGGGGTCTGGAGGAGAACAGTGGGGTCTGGAGGAGAACAGTGGGGTCTGGAGGAGAACAGTGGGGTCTGGAGGAGAACAGTGGGGTCTGGAGGAGAACAGTGGGGTCTGGAGGAGAACAGTGGGGTCTGGAGGAGAACAGTGGGGTCTGGAGGAGAACAGTGGGGTCTGGAGGAGAACAGTGGGGTCTGGAGGAGAACAGTGGGGTCTGGAGGAGAACAGTGGGGTCTGGAGGAGAACAGTGGGGTCTGGAGGAGAACAGTGGGGTCTGGAGGAGAACAGTGGGGTCTGGAGGAGAACAGTGGGGTCTGGAGGAGAACAGTGGGGTCTGGAGGAGAACAGTGGGGTCTGGAGGAGAACAGTGGGGTCTGGAGGAGAACAGTGGGGTCTGGAGGAGAACAGTGGGGTCTGGAGGAGAACAGTGGGGTCTGGAGGAGAACAGTGGGGTCTGGAGGAGAACAGTGGGGTCTGGAGGAGAACAGTGGGGTCTGGAGGAGAACAGTGGGGTCTGGAGGAGAACAGTGGGGTCTGGAGGAGAACAGTGGGGTCTGGAGGAGAACAGTGGGGTCTGGAGGAGAACAGTGGGGTCTGGAGGAGAACAGTGGGGTCTGGAGGAGAACAGTGGGGTCTGGAGGAGAACAGTGGGGTCTGGAGGAGAACAGTGGGGTCTGGAGGAGAACAGTGGGGTCTGGAGGAGAACAGTGGGGTCTGGAGGAGAACAGTGGGGTCTGGAGGAGAACAGTGGGGTCTGGAGGAGAACAGTGGGGTCTGGAGGAGAACAGTGGGGTCTGGAGGAGAACAGTGGGGTCTGGAGGAGAACAGTGGGGTCTGGAGGAGAACAGTGGGGTCTGGAGGAGAACAGTGGGGTCTGGAGGAGAACAGTGGGGTCTGGAGGAGAACAGTGGGGTCTGGAGGAGAACAGTGGGGTCTGGAGGAGAACAGTGGGGTCTGGAGGAGAACAGTGGGGTCTGGAGGAGAACAGTGGGGTCTGGAGGAGAACAGTGGGGTCTGGAGGAGAACAGTGGGGTCTGGAGGAGAACAGTGGGGTCTGGAGGAGAACAGTGGGGTCTGGAGGAGAACAGTGGGGTCTGGAGGAGAACAGTGGGGTCTGGAGGAGAACAGTGGGGTCTGGAGGAGAACAGTGGGGTCTGGAGGAGAACAGTGGGGTCTGGAGGAGAACAGTGGGGTCTGGAGGAGAACAGTGGGGTCTGGAGGAGAACAGTGGGGTCTGGAGGAGAACAGTGGGGTCTGGAGGAGAACAGTGGGGTCTGGAGGAGAACAGTGGGGTCTGGAGGAGAACAGTGGGGTCTGGAGGAGAACAGTGGGGTCTGGAGGAGAACAGTGGGGTCTGGAGGAGAACAGTGGGGTCTGGAGGAGAACAGTGGGGTCTGGAGGAGAACAGTGGGGTCTGGAGGAGAACAGTGGGGTCTGGAGGAGAACAGTGGGGTCTGGAGGAGAACAGTGGGGTCTGGAGGAGAACAGTGGGGTCTGGAGGAGAACAGTGGGGTCTGGAGGAGAACAGTGGGGTCTGGAGGAGAACAGTGGGGTCTGGAGGAGAACAGTGGGGTCTGGAGGAGAACAGTGGGGTCTGGAGGAGAACAGTGGGGTCTGGAGGAGAACAGTGGGGTCTGGAGGAGAACAGTGGGGTCTGGAGGAGAACAGTGGGGTCTGGAGGAGAACAGTGGGGTCTGGAGGAGAACAGTGGGGTCTGGAGGAGAACAGTGGGGTCTGGAGGAGAACAGTGGGGTCTGGAGGAGAACAGTGGGGTCTGGAGGAGAACAGTGGGGTCTGGAGGAGAACAGTGGGGTCTGGAGGAGAACAGTGGGGTCTGGAGGAGAACAGTGGGGTCTGGAGGAGAACAGTGGGGTCTGGAGGAGAACAGTGGGGTCTGGAGGAGAACAGTGGGGTCTGGAGGAGAACAGTGGGGTCTGGAGGAGAACAGTGGGGTCTGGAGGAGAACAGTGGGGTCTGGAGGAGAACAGTGGGGTCTGGAGGAGAACAGTGGGGTCTGGAGGAGAACAGTGGGGTCTGGAGGAGAACAGTGGGGTCTGGAGGAGAACAGTGGGGTCTGGAGGAGAACAGTGGGGTCTGGAGGAGAACAGTGGGGTCTGGAGGAGAACAGTGGGGTCTGGAGGAGAACAGTGGGGTCTGGAGGAGAACAGTGGGGTCTGGAGGAGAACAGTGGGGTCTGGAGGAGAACAGTGGGGTCTGGAGGAGAACAGTGGGGTCTGGAGGAGAACAGTGGGGTCTGGAGGAGAACAGTGGGGTCTGGAGGAGAACAGTGGGGTCTGGAGGAGAACAGTGGGGTCTGGAGGAGAACAGTGGGGTCTGGAGGAGAACAGTGGGGTCTGGAGGAGAACAGTGGGGTCTGGAGGAGAACAGTGGGGTCTGGAGGAGAACAGTGGGGTCTGGAGGAGAACAGTGGGGTCTGGAGGGGAACAGTGGGGTCTGGAGGGGAACAGTGGGGTCTGGAGGGGAACAGTGGGGTCTGGAGGGGAACAGTGGGGTCTGGAGGGGAACAGTGGGGTCTGGAGGGGAACAGTGGGGTCTGGAGGGGAACAGTGGGGTCTGGAGGGGAACAGTGGGGTCTGGAGGGGAACAGTGGGGTCTGGAGGGGAACAGTGGGGTCTGGAGGGGAACAGTGGGGTCTGGAGGGGAACAGTGGGGTCTGGAGGGGAACAGTGGGGTCTGGAGGGGAACAGTGGGGTCTGGAGGGGAACAGTGGGGTCTGGAGGGGAACAGTGGGGTCTGGAGGGGAACAGTGGGGTCTGGAGGGGAACAGTGGGGTCTGGAGGGGAACAGTGGGGTCTGGAGGGGAACAGTGGGGTCTGGAGGGGAACAGTGGGGTCTGGAGGGGAACAGTGGGGTCTGGAGGGGAACAGTGGGGTCTGGAGGGGAACAGTGGGGTCTGGAGGGGAACAGTGGGGTCTGGAGGGGAACAGTGGGGTCTGGAGGGGAACAGTGGGGTCTGGAGGGGAACAGTGGGGTCTGGAGGGGAACAGTGGGGTCTGGAGGGGAACAGTGGGGTCTGGAGGGGAACAGTGGGGTCTGGAGGGGAACAGTGGGGTCTGGAGGGGAACAGTGGGGTCTGGAGGGGAACAGTGGGGTCTGGAGGGGAACAGTGGGGTCTGGAGGGGAACAGTGGGGTCTGGAGGGGAACAGTGGGGTCTGGAGGGGAACAGTGGGGTCTGGAGGGGAACAGTGGGGTCTGGAGGGGAACAGTGGGGTCTGGAGGGGAACAGTGGGGTCTGGAGGGGAACAGTGGGGTCTGGAGGGGAACAGTGGGGTCTGGAGGGGAACAGTGGGGTCTGGAGGGGAACAGTGGGGTCTGGAGGGGAACAGTGGGGTCTGGAGGGGAACAGTGGGGTCTGGAGGGGAACAGTGGGGTCTGGAGGGGAACAGTGGGGTCTGGAGGGGAACAGTGGGGTCTGGAGGGGAACAGTGGGGTCTGGAGGGGAACAGTGGGGTCTGGAGGGGAACAGTGGGGTCTGGAGGGGAACAGTGGGGTCTGGAGGGGAACAGTGGGGTCTGGAGGGGAACAGTGGGGTCTGGAGGGGAACAGTGGGGTCTGGAGGGGAACAGTGGGGTCTGGAGGGGAACAGTGGGGTCTGGAGGGGAACAGTGGGGTCTGGAGGGGAACAGTGGGGTCTGGAGGGGAACAGTGGGGTCTGGAGGGGAACAGTGGGGTCTGGAGGGGAACAGTGGGGTCTGGAGGGGAACAGAGGGGTCTGGAGGGGAACAGAGGGGTCTGGAGGGGAACAGAGGGGTCTGGAGGGGAACAGAGGGGTCTGGAGGGGAACAGAGGGGTCTGGAGGGGAACAGAGGGGTCTGGAGGGGAACAGAGGGGTCTGGAGGGGAACAGAGGGGTCTGGAGGGGAACAGAGGGGTCTGGAGGGGAACAGAGGGGTCTGGAGGGGAACAGAGGGGTCTGGAGGGGAACAGAGGGGTCTGGAGGGGAACAGAGGGGTCTGGAGGGGAACAGAGGAGTGTGGAGGGGAACAGAGGAGTGTGGAGGGGAACAGAGGAGTGTGGAGGGGAACAGAGGAGTGTGGAGGGGAACAGAGGAGTGTGGAGGGGAACAGAGGAGTGTGGAGGGGAACAGAGGAGTGTGGAGGGGAACAGAGGAGTGTGGAGGGGAACAGAGGAGTGTGGAGGGGAACAGAGGAGTGTGGAGGGGAACAGAGGAGTGTGGAGGGGAACAGACTCTTCACGCCCATTCCAGCTGAAGTCAATGTCTTCTGCAATAAAAGTAAAATAATAAAGCAACCTCATCCTTACCTTTCCATGGTTCCCAGGACGGCTCCAGCTCTGCTACTTTCACATGACAGGCTGGATCGCAGCCAAAAGCTGCCATCCAGCTTGCCATGCCGCAGACACTGAGAAGCGCAGGCATGTTTGCGCTCCTCAGTGTCTGGCTGTGACGGCATCCAGATGAGCCGAGTTCATGTCCAATGAACTCAGCTCACCTCATGCACGTCACTGACAGCGTGGGAGAATTCTCCTACGCATGCGGTGAGCTTGAGAGAATTCTCCTGCGCATGCGGTGAGCGCAGGAGAATTTTCCCACACTGTCAGTGACGCGCCCCTGGGCCTGTGCTGAGTGGCGTTGCGCACGCGGGGGCCTACCCGGAGCCGGGTCCGATAGGGGTAGTAGTCTCGTGGCGGTGACCCGGTCCGTGCCCAGGGAGTCAAACTAAGTGGCGGTGCTTGGCATAAGATGTTATATTGTTCGACTACGCCACCCGTTGAATGCGGTCATGAGACCGCCGCTGCAGGGCAGACCGCTGAGGCCGGTGGTACGGTCGTGCAGCGTGGATGGTATAACCCCCAACGGGAGGGGTATGGCCTCAGGGCAGCGGACGTGGATGATGAAACACTCAGAGACGGTGCGGTGTAATTCAGGGTCTTTACTGGTGGCAAAGATAGACCCTCCCGGAGTACTGGCTAGCGATCGGGGCCTGGTCAGTCCGTGAGCAGATGGGATCTCCCCTGGCCAGGCGGAGTTGTAGGCCTCCCCAACTAATTGTACTCTTCTGGCTACCTTGCTAGAGGCGGGTAAAAGTAGCCCACGTCCCTGAGTGTACCGTGTGGTGCTCACCTGTATGGCCGGTGACTCGGGGCCTTCTGGTAGCTTCCGCTTCACGACGGCGGTGCTGATCCCTTGCGTGTGACCGTGCCTTCGGGTTTCTTGGCCAGAGGACCTGAAATCCCCTGCCGGTCGGTTTCTGCTGCTGGGTAAGGATTAGTCCCCACAGCCTCGGACTCCGGGTCCGGTGAGAACTCTTCAATCAGGGCGAGCTCTACAGCTTCCAGCCCCTGACCTCTTTTAGCACGGCTCCCACAGAGCTCCTGATCTCTCTTTCCCTATAGCTGCCTCACTCCAGACCAGACTGTGTCTCTGTCTGGGACTCCTCTTCTTCTCCTTCTCTCCTCTCTAACCCTGCCTCAGCCCCAGTTTATATAGGGGAAGTTCTTCCCCTCCCAGGACTGGGCAGGAGGTGTGGCATGCTTAGGATTCCTGACCAGGAGACCTCCCACCTGCTCTCAGACGTAATATTGCTATTACTGTGGAAACCAGACCCCTGGGGTGCCACATCAGTGACATGCATGAGGTGAGTTCATGTCCAATGAACTCAGCTCACCTCATGCACGTCATTGACACCGTGGGAGAATTCTCCTGCGCTCAGCGCTTGAGCAGGAGAGTTCTCCCACGCTGGGATGGCATTGAGATGACAGGCTGGATCGCAGCTGAATGCTGCCATCCAGCTTGTCATCCTTCATAGACACTGCAGAGCGCAGGCATGCTGGCGCTCTGCAGTGTCTCTGAAGGATGAAAAGCTGGATGGCAGCGCTCAGCTGCGATCCAGCCTATCATCTCAATGCCATCCCATCTTGGGAGAATTCTCCTGCTCAAGCGCTGAGCGCAGGAGAATTCTCCCACGTTGTCAGTGACGTGCATGAGGTGAGCTGAGTTCATTGGTCATGAACTCAGCTCATCTGGATGCCGTCACAGCCAGACACTGAGGAGCGCAAGCATGCCTGCGCTTCTCAGTGTCTGCTGCATGGCAAGCTGGATGGCAGCTTTCGGCTGCGATCCCGCCTGTCATGTGAATGTAGCAGAGCTGAAGCTGTCCTGGGAACCATGGAAAGGTGAGGATGAGGTCGCTTTATTATTTTACTTTTATTGCAGTAGACATTGGCTTCAGCTGGAATGGGCGTGATGGTATGTATGGTTTAATTTAGAACATTAAAAAATTGTGTGTTTATTTCAATTAAAGGACTTTATTCTGGGTGTTGTGTTTTTTTTAAATACTTTACTAGAAATTCATGGCGGTCATGTCTAATATTGGCGTGACCCCATGAATTTCGGGCTTAGGGCCAGCTGATAATACCAAGCTGGCCCTAACCCTTTTATTACCCATTGAGCCACCGCATCAGGGCCCTGGATGAGTTGGGTACAGCGCCAGAAGACGGCGCTTCTATGAAAGCGCCATTTTCTGGGGTGGCTGTGGACTGCAATTTGCAGTGGGGGGGGTGGGGCAGAAAGCGAAGCCCCACGTATTTTTTTTTTAATTACTTCATGAAATTCATGAAACGATTCAGGTATCGAGTCCCCTATATTCCCCCTGGGTGACACATCTCTCTTTCCTGGTGTCACGAACAGGATTTCGTGCCCGTTGCCACCGAGTACTGTGTGCCGTATTTGAACTGTGTTTTTACTGTGGTGAACATCGCTGCCATTACCGCACCACCACGCGGGAAGAAGAGGGGCGTAACCGCGGGAACCAGAGAGCCGTGACCGTTGGAAGCGCGCGAAGCTCAAGCTCCGCCTCACGCTCTGACGCAGCACCTGGAAACGTCAGGTCCTGGAAGGAGACCGTCGTCTGCGGAGCTGCGGCCTACCCGATTAAAGTAAAGGATGTAGGCTACGGTTCACTAAGGGGGCGCAACCATGGCTGACGACCAGCAAAACGCAGGAGCACCGGTTAACGCTCCTGATGCTCAGCTCGCGCCTGGTGCTGCTCAGGCCGGAGCAGCCGCCCCACCAGCAGGGGTCGCGATTCCCGTCATGCCCATGGCCCTGCCGTACATCTCCGGAGCAAAATGGCTTCCCCAGTATGATGGCAAGCCAGACACCCTGTCTGGATTCAAGAGAAAGATATGCGGTGTATTGGACATGTATTCAATGATTGGTAAATAGAGGGCCGCTGTTGTGCTGGGACAATTGACTGGTGCCACAGAGCGGGAAGTTGAAACCTGGCCACCCGCAGACCAGGAATCAGTATCCATTATCTTTAAGAGACTGCAAACTGTGTTTGAAAATCGCACTGAGACAGATCTCCGGATGAGGTTCTACCACTGTACCCAGAAACCTGAGGACAGTATCCGGGACTACGCCTGGCGCTTACAGGAAGCCCTGCGGGCCCTGAAACAGGTTAGTCCAGCCAGCATACATGGTGAGGACAAAATGCTGACAGAACAGTTCATCCGGGGGTTCAGGTCCCAGGAGAAGAACAGAACCGTACGGTGGTGGGCCTTAGATCATCCAAATGCCACCTTTGACGCCCTGAAGGACATGGCTATTAAGGGTCTGCAGCTCCTAGAACCATCAGATACTGCTATCCAGCGTTACCAGGGTGGGGCCACCCCAGTGCCCGCAGCACCCACTGCTCCTTCATTAACGGCTGAAACAAAGATCAAACAGTGCCCCCTAGTGAGCTGGACAGCCTGCGCTCTGAAGTGCGTCAGCTAAGTAAAACCCTGACCACTGTCCTGAGCGCCCTGCAGCTACAGGCGGAGCCCGAGCCGGAGGGAAGGATCCTACTCGCCGACAGTCCTGAGGATGTCCCCTGGATGAGGAGAAGAAGAAGGATGACGCCACCCCATAGGAGGACAACGCCACCCCGTGGGAGGACCAACAACAAACGTCACCCTCCAGGAGACTTCATCTGCTACCATTGCCACAAGGCAGGCCACACTGCGCGGAACTGTCCTTTAAACGGGCAAACCCTGGGGCCAAGAGCCGACACCCAGAAGTAGATCAACCAGGCCCATCCAGCTGGTACGACCGGTTTGAAGGAGGAAGGCCTTTCCTGTCCATCGTGCTGGACGGCATAGCAACACCAGCATTACTGGACACTGGCTCACAGGTAACCATCATACCTGATGTCCTCTACAAAAGGTACTGGTCCATAGATGAACTCCACCCGCCAGCCCCGAACCTCTCTGTGTATGCCTCTAACGGCCTTCCTCTTAACCTAGTAGGGGTTATGGATGTGACATTGAAGGTGGGGAGAGTGGAACTAAAGGACCAAGGACTAATTGTCATAGAATCTAACCCTGGTGATACCAATCCGCATATGATACTTGGTACAAATATTGTTGGTAACTGTTTGGGAGAAGTGTTGTTTTTACTCCAACAGATTGCTGACACTGCCAAACCAGGGCAGAGGAAAGTGCTCCAGAAAGAAATTTGAGCCCTCCTGTACCAGCAACAGGTAAAGCTAACAGGTGGTGAGATTGGTAATGTATGGGTGACAGACCCGATACCCATTGTGATTCCCCCAATGAGTGAAATGCTGATTTGGTTTAGGGCAGCAGTAGGTCTCAAGGGACAGAACTACCAGGTGGTAGTGGAGCCTATTAGCTCAGAGCACAGACCTACACTCCTAACTGCTAGAGGGGTAGTTGATGTACGCAATGGAAGGGTACCTGTACGTCTCCTAAATTGTGGGGAGGAGGAAGTTAAATTGCCAAGATACGCTACTGTTGCCAGATTGTATACTGTGAATAATGATGCCATACACACAGTGGAATCCTTGACCCCACCGGATACAGTGGAGGACAATGACTCCGAAGCTCAGCTGGAGGAATGGTGTCAACAGCTCCATGTTGGGACTGATACCACTCCTGTCCATCAGAAACACGGTGTTTACAGAGTGGTTCAGGAATATGAACAGGTATTTAGTAAACACCCACTTGATTTTGGAAGGGTTAAAGGGGTACAACTCCACATACCCACCGGTAACCATCCACCCATTAAGGAGCGTTACAAACCCGTACCACCAGCACATTACCAAAAAGCCAAAGAAATGTTGCATGACATGAAAAAGGCAGGGGTAGTAAGGGATAGCTGTAGCCCCTGGGCAGCTTCCCCTTTTCCTGGTCAGAAAGAAGGACGGTAGCATGAGGATGTGTGTAGATTATAGACAAATTAATCGAATAACACAAAAAGATTAGTGTTGAGTGAGTATGTTCTGTCCGAGAACGCTCGGGCCGAGGTCCGAGCATTTATAGCTGCTCGGTGATATGCTTGAATCGCTCCCGTGTGCATGATTTGCAACTGTTTGGCAGCTTTATTACATGTGAGGAATGTGTAAGAAATAGACAGTTGCAAATCATGCACACGGGAGCGATTCAACCATATCACCGAGCAGCTGTAAATACTTGGAGCTTGGCCAGAGCATACTCGGCGAAAGGGTTAACCGAACATACTTGCTCAACACTAATAAAGATGCATACCCTTTGCCCCGTATAGAGGAATCCCTGGCTGCACTAAAATCTGCCAATTACTTCTCCACATTGGATCTCACTAGTGAGTACTGGCAAGTCTCTGTTGCTGAGGAAGACCGGGAGAAGACAGCCTTCACCACCCCGATGGGATTATGCGAGTTCAACAGTATGCTGTTTGGGCTCTGCAATGCCCCCGGAACGTTCCAGAGGCTGATGGAGTATTGCTTAGGACACCGGAACTTTGAGACAGTGCTGATGTACCTGGATGACGTTATGGTGTACTCGAGGACGTATGAAGACCATCTCAAGCACCTGGCGGAGGTATTTGAAGCATTGTCCCGGTATGGAATGAAACTAAAACCTTCCAAGTGCCACCTGCTCAAACAGAAGGTTCAGTACCAGGGTGAGGTCGGAGGGAGTAGCACCAGACCCGGAGAAGGTCACTGCCATCCAGAAGTGGCCTGAACCAAAAAACATCAAGGAAGTACATCAGTTTCTGGGACTGGTCGGGTACTACAGGAGGTTCATAAAGGATTACACCAAAAAGGCATCACCTTTACAAGATCTCCTGGTAGGACAGTCTAAGAGAGGTAAAAGTCTCCCTTTCCAGTGGGATAAGGAGCAGGCTGAGTCCTTTGCATCAATGAAGGAAGTCCTAACCGGTGAAGAAATCCTGGCTTACCCTCACTACAGTCAGCCTTTCCTGTTGTACACCGACACCAGCAACAAGGGACTGGGAGCTGTGTTGTTCCAGAAGCAAAATGGCAGAGAAAAGGTAATTGCGTATGCCAGTAGGAAGCTTCGCCCTACTGAGAGGAATCCGGAGAATTACAGTTCCTTCAAGCTGGAGTTCCTGGCCTTGGTCTGGGCTATCACTGAAAGATTCAAGCATTACCTAGCCTCAACTAAATTCACAGCCTTTACCGACAATAATCCCTTGACACACCTGGAGACAGCCAGGTTGGGAGCCATGGAACAGCGTTTGGTGGCCAGACTGTCAAATTATCAGTTCACAATCAAGTACCGGGCAGGTCACAAGAATACCAATGCTGATGCCTTGTCAAGAATGCCCCACCAGTCAGACACCGAGGATGAAGTGGATGATCTCGAAGAAATTGAACTACCTGCTTTCCACAGAAATGGAATGGTCCACGAGCAGCACGCCTCCAGAAGATGTCATGGTAGGACGCCAAACCCTCTACCTCATCACAGCTGGAAGGAGACCCAGTACAGTGACCCGGTTGTCAGCCTCATCAAAAGACTGATAACCCAAGAAGATTCTCACCTGGAGAAGGATGCTCCTCCACAAGCCAAACACCTGTGGTATGAGAGAAGCCGGCTGTTCATCTACAGAGAGAAGCTGTGCAGAAGGTATGTCAACCCCAAGACCCATGAAATGGTGTGGCAGATTGTTGTACCCAGGACAGATATCTAGATGGTGTTAGAGGCCTACCACGACCAAGCAGGTCACTTTGGCTGGAAGAAGCTGGAAACCCTGCTGAAGGACCGGTTCTATTGGGTTGGAATGCGGAGTTCCATAGAAAGGTGGTGCCGGAATTGTGGACCCTGTAGCCTCAGAAGTCTAACGGGTGTTTACTAAACACTCTCTCGTACTCTTGAACCACCCGATAGACTCCCTGTCTCTGGTGTGAGGGAGTGGAGTCAGTACCCAAATGTAGTTGCTGACACCAGTCCTCCATTGTTTCCTTAGAGCCGTTACTTTCCTCCGGGGAAGATGGAGGCAAGGGTTCTACGGACTGTATGGAGTTTTGATTGATGGTATACAATTTGGCTAGCGTAGCATACCGGGGCAGGTACACTTCCCTCTTCCCGATATTTATTATGCGAACGGGCACCCTCCCATGGCGTACATTGACCACCCCCCGTGCTGTCAAAATGGTGGGCCTACTGTCTGAGTAAACTGGTTCTACCATTGCCTGGTAATCTCTACCTCTCAGACCAATAGCTGCCCGGCACCAAATCATCATTTCACTTTTTGGGGGCATGGCAATAGGGAAAGGGTCACACATTCGCACGCTACCAATCTCACCACCGGAGAGTTCTATCTGTTGCCGTCGCATCAGTGCCCGGATCTCTTTCTGGAGCACTCGCTGCTGGCCGGAACTGGCGTTCTTGGCAACCTGCTGTAAAAGGAAAATCACTTCTGCAAGACAATTTTCAATTACATTAGTTCCTAGAGTTATCTTTGGGTGACTCTCGTGCTTGTCAATGTCTACAATGATCAGTCCCTGTGCCGCCAGTTCAACTCTACCGATTTTAATGGTCACCTCTTTAAATCCAATCTGTGGCACGGGCTGACCATTGCTGGCGATGATACTCAAATCGTCGTCAGGGTAGCGGGTGATATCCGAGTCATTCCAGTACTGCTTGAAGAGCACGTATCTTGATGCTGCCAAGCGCTTGAATGCCCGTCAGGCTAGGTGGGCACTTTTTTTCTCGCGGTTTAATTTTTCCGTTACTTACATCCCGGGTACCAAGAATGTTAAAGCGGATGCTTTGTCTCGCAGCTTTTCTCCTATGGTCAGTGCTGAGGAGGAAGAGGAGAGCATTTTACAAGAAGGTGTTGTGATTGCTGCTTTGGACTCCGTTTTGGAGGATGAGATTCTTAAAGCTCAGGAGAATGCCCCATCTAACACTCCCCATGGGAGGTTGTTTGTGCCTAGGACCTTTAGGAGAGATTTGTTTGTTGAGTGTCATGAGTCTCGGTTGGCAGGTCATCCAGGAATTTCTGAGACCAAGAGACTTGTGGGTCGCAGTTTTTGGTGGCCTGGATGGCAGAAGGAAGTCATTAAGTGGGTGCGTCAATGTACTGTGTGTGCTAGATCCAAGTCTTCGCATGCTCCTGCTGCGGGGTTGCTTTGCCCTCTGGAGGTTCCTAGTGCACCTTGGACACATCTGGCTATGGACTTTATTACTGACCTTCCCCCCCCTCTGAAGGTTTCACGGTCATCTGGGTGGTCGTGGACCGTTTTAGCAAGATGTGTCACTTGGTTCCCTTCATCAAACTGCCTTGCGCTAAGACACTCGCTAAGGCCTTTGTCAAGGAAATTGTCAGACTACATGGCGTTCCTACTGACATTGTTTCTGATAGGGGACCTCAGTTCGTGGCTCGTTTTTGGCTTGCCTTTTGTGACAGGTTGGGAGTTCATTTGTCGTTTTCATCCGGATATCATCCCGAGTCTAATGGCCAGACAGAAAGAACCAGGATGTTGAGCAGTTCTTGCGTTGCTTTGTGGCAGACAATCAAGAGGGGTGGTCTGAGTTTCTGCCACTTGCTGAATTTGCTCTTAACCATACATCCTCTTCTGCTGGGTGTTCGCCTTTTTTTTGTTGTACTGGGAGACATCCGTCTTTTGGGTCATTCTCCAAATTGGTATCGGCTCTGCCGGAGGAGGAGAGTTTTTGCGGTGATTTGGAGAGAGTTTGGACGGATGTGCGTGATAATCTTCAGGAGGTTAACAAAAAATCTAAGAGGTACTTTGATAGGAAACGGCAAGAGGTTTCGTTTGCTGTTGGTGACATGGTTTGGTTGTCCTCTAAGAATCTGCGATTGAGGATTCCTTCGAAAAAATTGGGTCCCAAGTTTGTAGGGCCCTTTAAGGTGCTTCAGATAGTTAACCAATCTGCTGTTAGGTTGGAGGTTCCTACCTCCTGGAAGATTAATCCGGTGTTTCATGTTTCTCTGTTGAAAAAAGCTGATGTGTCGGTTGGTGATGCCTCTGCCACTGTTCCTCAAGTGGTGGAGGACGGGGAATATGAAATTTCCCGCATCCTAAATTCTAGATGGTATAGAGGGAGTTTGCAGTATCTCGTCGCTTGGAAGGGTTTCGGACCCGAGGATAACTCATGGGTGAGGGCGGATGATGTTTCTGCTTCCAGACTTGTCAGAGCATTTCACAGGAGGTTTCCTGATAAGCCCGGTCCTAGGGGATCCGGAGGATCCTCTTAGAAGAGGGGGTACTGTTAGAACTCTCCTGTTAGGTTTTTTCTAGTTTGCTGGTCACATGACCATTTTTGCCTATTTAATCCGGCTCCGCCCTTCTGGCCTTGCTGGACTTCATTGTATTTACTACTCTTGAGCTAGCTTGGTGCTCTGTTACCGTTCTCTGTTAGTTTTGCTAGGTCTTCGGACCTCTATGTTCTTTGTTGTGTGTTTGTCTTTGACTGCTACAATTTCTGCTAGGTGTCCAACTTTATCCCAGTCCCTAGTTCTTGTAGGGATTCCTCCCTTGCATCTATAGGTCTTCGTACAGACTAGCCGAGGACTTTAGCGGGTCTGATCGCAGGATCAGGTTCCCCGTTACATCGTAGGGATCCAGTTTAGTTCGATTGTAGGGACAGATCTCCTGTCTTTCCTTAGTGCTTGTAGCAGATCATAACAGCGGCCACCACACTGCTTCTTCCTGCCTGTTGGGGTACTCTGCCTCCCTCCCCCTGTGTGCTGCTGGCCTCACTCTGCATGTCCTCCTGCCACGTTGGGTCAGTTACTAGATCATCCACCACCTCCTCCTCTTCCACTTGCGCACCACGATCCTCCTCCTCACTTCCTGGCAATTGTGTCTCGTCATCGTCCACCTCTTGTGACAGATTGCCAACGTCTACTTCCTGTGGCCGTGGCTGTTCAAATATTTGGGCATGCTAAATGGGATCTCCTCTTCCACCACTTCAAGCGGAGCAGGCGAGGGGCACAAATCTGGAAATGGATCAGTGAACAGCTCTTCAGAGTGTCCAAGTGTGGGATCAGTTGCTGTCTGACGACACTCGGCATGGTGGGAGAAAGGAGCATCAGGATGAGGAGGAGTATGTGGTAGAGACTCACGGCTACTAAGAGTCGACCATGTGGAAGACAGGCCGGAGGTGGTGGTGCCCAGGTAACTGGAAGTATTATCTGCTATCCAATTAATAACCTGTTCACACTGATCAGTTCACAATACTGGTGTTGTTTTGTGCTTCCCTAGTAATTCGGTCAAGAAGTGGCTGTTGGTTGTGGCACATTTTCACCTTGGCCACGGCCCCGTCCTCTGCACGCACCATCACCAGAACGTCCACTTCCACGTCCCTTGCTATGCGCCTTGCCCATTGTAAAGTAAGTTAAATAGCTTACACTCGCACTATCAATGGAAAAAGGGTAAGAAAAAGTAGATTAGAACCGTGGAAGAGGAAAACCACAGTTCTATTTCTCTGGCCTACACCCAACTCTTTTAAACAATCTGAACAATCAGGGAGAAACTATTACTGTTTTTCTTTACGGAAAAAATACCAAAAGCTGAATAATAGAGATTTCTTACCGTGGAACAGCAAAACCACAGTTATAATTTACTGGTGTATGTATACCAGACTTTTTTAAATACTGTATATATATATATATATATTTGCGGCTGAACAGTGAGCGACACACTCAAACTGTTTTTTTTAGATACAAATGGCCCATGGAACTGCAAAACCACACTTCTATTTCTCTGGCCTACACCAGACTATTTTCAACAGATATTTTGGTGTCTGAAAAATCAAAGACACACTTTTTTTTTTTTGAGGGGGGACGACACCAAAAGGTTAATAAGATGGGTATTTGTACAGTGTGAAGAAGGAAAAAAAAGAGGATTTAGATGAAAAAGAAAGGATTTTTCTTGGCCCCCCGAGACCTGGAGCTAAGTCCAGCAATTTCAGCAACAGGAGCACACAGGACTGTCATGCAGCGTTTGCTGGTATAACCACTGCGTCTCTTATACAGCCTGCCTGATATCTGGGATGGATATTAGTCCTGAGAAGGACTGTTTGTTTGATATGGAAGCCTTTATAGACCCTACACTAACTATTTCGCAGGATATATCTCTCCCTAAATCAGCAGCACTGTCCCTACACCGTCTGATCCGGAGCGACTGTGTCCAAAATGGCGGCGCCCGGTTTTAAATACTCGAGGTGATGCTGTGCGGCCAGCCAATCACTGTAATGCCCACAAACAACATGGCTGTGGCATTACAGTGACTGGCTGGCAATCCCTGCATGTTCATTGGCTCTGTAAAGAGCGCCAAACATGGAGGGCGGAGACCCGAGCTCCCGCCCGAGTAACCCGGAAACATCCTGAGAAGCGCGATGCTCGGGCGAGTACCGAGCAGTGTCGAGCATGCTCGCTCAACACTAGTCTGCACAATCCTCCCGAGGACAATTCCTGTACTTCAGGTTGTCCCTCACATATAGCTTACCATGGAAACAGCACCAAGTCAAGTCAAAAAACTTCAAGGGGATTCTACTTGAATTTAAAAGCCTTAACCCTACCTCCAGATCCCCACTTGGGCAGTCCCTGAGGGCCAGAGGTTTTTGGAAGTGTGTTGACAAGACCCTCTCATCAAGAAGTTTCCTTGACAGAGTTCTTATCTCCCACACCCCCAATCACCACCGACGTATTGTCTTCAAAACCGGGGTAACATAAGCCGGGAGATACCCATGAGGTACGCGGAGATCCTTCACGCGCCCCCCTTTCTCCCATTCCTGGAAAAAGGGCCGAATCCACCCCCTGCAGGAGAATACCCACGGAGGAGCCCTCTTTCCAGAGGTTCGAAATGTTTGTTTTCATAAAGGTGTTCACTAGAAACACCACAGGGTTGACCATATTCAACCCCCTAGTCTCCTCGTACAATTGGAAGAACAGGCTATAAACCCGTGTCCAGAAAGGCTCTGGCAAGATGCAGACAATACCCAGATAAATTAACAAAGGGAGCAGGAAGGCCTTACACAAGTTCACCCTTTCCCTCAGGGTCAGAGACCAAGTCAACTCCCAAGACTCTGGCATACTCTTGGGGCTCCGGAAGGGTGTCCGGGAGACCAAAACCAGGTTCTCCCCCTCCCAACCAGAGACTCTCACACTTATCCTGATTGACCTTGGACCCGGATGCTTCCGAGTAGCACTCCACCTCTGACATCACCACCCCAACCTCCTCCTCCGAGGAGACAAAGGCAGTGACATCATCAGCGTAGGCCACTACCTTCAGAGTGGCCTCCCGTGCCACCCATCTCTATCCCCACCAACGATCCACCCTTCTAACAAAAGGATCAATCGCGAACAAGTACAGAAAAGGATTAAGAGGACAACCTTGGCGAACACCGGAACCCACCTCAAAAGGCTGCCCAACCCAACCATTCACCAGCGTAAATCTCTCTGCCCCTCTGTAAAGGGTTTTTAGCCAATCCACAAAACCGCCTGGCAGACCATACCTCAGAAGAGTAGACCAAAGGTACCCATGATCAACTCGATCATAAGCCTTAGCCTGATCCAGGGACAGCATAAACCCCTTCCAAAGGCCTGCTCTGCTGCACTCCACCGCTTCTTGGACACCAAGAACGGCACAAAGTGCTACGGCCCGGAATACAGCAGTGCTGGGCCTCCGAAAGGAGACGTGGCACAAATTTCACCAACCTATTAAAAAGCACCTTAGCCAGGACCTTCCTGTCCACATTGAGAAGTGCTATGGGACGCCAGTTCTCAATATGTGACGGGTCCTTACCCTTTGAAAGAAGGATCAAAGCAGACCTCCTCATTGATCTCAGTAAAGCGCCTGAGGACAGACACTCAGTAAACACCCGAGTCAACAAGGGGACCAAGGAGTCCTTAAAGGTCTTCTAAAACTCAGATGTTAAGCCATCCGGGCCTGGCGATTTTTTGAGCCGAAGCTCATCAATCGCCAGGCTCACTTCCTCTTCTTTGATCACATCTTCCAAATCAACAAGCGAGGGGTCTACCCCTGACTCAGGAATGGTCTCAGCCAGAAAAGCCGACTTTCTGTCACGATCCAGTTCCTTCCTCCCCAAGAGTTGTGAGTAATAAGATCTGACGACTTCCAAGATCCCTGATACCATCCTTCAGACCTACCACAACCTTACTATTCACTGACATCTTACAGTTTCTGTAGGGATCAGGCGAGCGGTATTTCCCGAAATCCCTCTCAAAAACTAAAGATGTGTGCCTATCATACTGACACCTCTTCAGTAAGGATTTCACTCTGGAGATCTCCTCACGGTCACCCCCAGCCGAGACAAGACACTCGAGTTTCCTCCTCAGGCTCTGATACAGGCGCTCCCTGTTCAAGCTTCTGAGGTTCGAGAGCTGGTGGAAGAATCTCGCTACCCGGTGTTTAAATATCTCCCACCACTCCGACTTAGTGCTACAAAGGACCAACAACGGTAACTGGCTCTGAAGACAATCCTCAAAGGACCGTCTTACAGCTGAATCCTGAAGGAGTGATGAATTGAGCTTCCACACGCCTCTTCCCATCCGAGGGGTCTCTGTGACGTTCAAAGAAAACAAAATCAAACAGTGATCGGAGAATTCTACCTCCACCACCGATAATGGTGAGGAAACAGCCTCCTCCTTTAAATAAAACCTATCTATTCTAGATCAAGTCTGACTTCCTCTAAAGTATGTGAACCCCACGTGGCCTGGGTTATTCCTGATGTGGACATCCACCAGGTGAGCCTCATTAACTATACTATTTAACGCGACGCTGTCGTAAGCCAGCCGGTCTCTGGAACCTCTTTTGTCCTGGGGCCTCGAGACATTGTTGAAGTCCCCTCCAAAGACCACCTGCCGGCTAGAAAACAGAAAGGGTTTAATCCTCATAAAAAGACTTTTACGATCCCATTTGGACTGTGGACCATAGATGTTTATGAGCCGAAGCTCTTGTCCCTTCATGAGCACATCCAAGATCAAGCACCTCCCCATTTCCAACTCAATAACCCGTCGGCATTCAACATCTGCGGTTTTAAGAAGAACCGCCACCCCGCTATACGGCTCAGCTGCAAGAGACCAGTAGGAAGGCCCATGCGACCATTCCCTTTACGCAAAGACGTCAGATCTGATAACCTGGTCTCCTGCAAAAATAAAATGTCGGTGTTAAGTCGACCGAGAAAATCAAAGGCTGTACACCTAGCCGCATCTGACTTTATGCTGGCAACATTAATGGTTGCCAGCGTCAAGGGGGTGAGAGCTGCCATCATGGGTGATTGGGTTCGACAGCAACCTTTTTCCCACGCCCTTGCAACACAGAACCTCTTCAGTAGAAGCAACTTGCTTCAAACATACAGACACATCCATCCCCTCCTTTCGCACCCCTTTGTCTGAAGAGCTCGGCGCAGCCTCCTCTCCCAAGGGCTTACTTTCCACCCCCAGTGAAGAAGGCCCGGCGCCCTCTAAAGTCCCTGCCACCACACCTGCCGCACCCGGCAACACGTCCTCCTCCTCCCCATCTGAAGAGGAAGGAGAGATGTCACATAACATGTGATACCGGTTGGTGAGGTCCACCAGGGGCGGGGCGGTTGAGCCCTCCTCCGGCAACTGGGTCTGGGTCTCAGCTGGTGTCCCCAGGCGGTCCCATTCCAAGGACGAGCCCCGAGGCCCCCTTGCCGATTTGATTTTAGCCTTCTTTTTCCAGTTACGCTTTTTATGTATTGCATCTAGCCATTCCTTCGCGTCTTTATTGAGATCTTCACTACATGAGGAACGCGAGGCCTCGGCATCTTCCTCTCTATTGAGTCTCTCCATTTCCTCGTACAGCTCACTGCCCGAGACCTCAGCCACATATCTACTTACTCCAGGGTTATGAGGCAGGGTCATCACCCCTCCACTCCCCCCCCCCCCCCCCGGTGCCCCTCCTGCCGCCTCACCCTAGAGGGGCCCGGCTGTCTGCTCTTCACTGGTCTCTCACTCCTCCCACCTCCGCTAGTCCCTTCACCAGCAGGATTGGACCCCTTCCCATGGGCCAAACCCACTGGATTCAGGACTGCATTGGCAAAGGAGCGTGGACAGCGGCTGAACGGATGACCAAGATCTACACCTAATGTCATCACAATTTACAGCAAGGTGACCAAGACCCCCACATAAAGCGCACTTCACCACCTTGCATCCTGCGCTAAAATGTGAGGGACTACCGCACTTGTGGCAGACCTTCGGCTGCCCCTGGTAAAAGATCATGATCCTATCCCTCCCTAAAAATGTTGAGGAAGGGATGTGCATAACGGTATTACCGAAAACTTTTAACTTAATCATAAAGGTCCAGGCCCCAGACCAAATGCCGAAATGATCCAGATTTTTTTCGGGGATCTTGACTACATCCCCGAACCAGCTTATCCAAGTCATGATGTCCATACAAGAAAGTGACTCGTTACCTGTTAATATGGTCACTTTCTTAACCGCGTTCTGATGGGAGATCACTTGCACTGAGAACCCCCGCCATTCAGGGCGACTATGAGTCAGCTCGTACTGAGAGCAGAAAAGCTCCATGTCCTCTGGTCTCGCGAAACTGACATCAAAGTAGGTGGCGCCGAAAGGTTGGATTAAGGCATAGATGTTCTCCGCCTTGAAACCCATCTTCAGGAGGAGCTCCGCCACCTTGTCCCTAGGGGGACACGCATCATCACTCACCCACCGAAAACGGACCACATTTTTACGGGCACCACACCGTCCCTGCACCTTTTTCTTGGAAGGCTGATAATCCATGCCTCTTTGTCCAAAAAGACAGGTCAACCACCCCTTTCCCCACAATAAAGCTTTCCTCACCCCTTTTCAGGGCCTCCAAAAGACGCCGTTGCAAGTCACCATCACCAAGCGCCCCAGACAAAGACTCAGACACACCATCCAACCCAACCGCAACAGCCCCAGCATAGCTACCCCCTTTGGGGCCTGACCTCTACTGCTGGGGTGGCAGTGGAACTCTCACCAACCACACCACTTTTTGCACCCCCCACACTCACTTCCACCTCACCACTCACCCCATTCGTCCCCCCATCAGCCATTACCACCTCCATCCACACTTACATCAAGAGGATCAGGTAGGGCCCCAGCATGCTCACTATTTACAGTATTTACAACATTATTTGTAACTATCTCCTTATCAGCTGCCACCACAGTCACTTTATTTACCTCCAGGGCCTCCTCAACGGGCCCTCCGTTATCCTCGGTGACAGAAATACCAACCACCCCTTCGGACCCAGGGGCCATGACCATCTCGCCCACTTTGGCATGCTGTGCCCCTGTCGCAGCAGCATGCTTCTCTGCCCCTCCCCCCAGTGACAACCGGCTTAGATACAAGGGGAAGAGCAGGAAACTCCGCCATACTCTCAATGTCTGGTATTTTTACCAAAACCGCTGCACCACCACCCCTGCTGTGAACCGCAGAGACGGCAGCTTCACCACTTACGCCCTCCTTCCTGCTCTCCCCGCCTGACCCACAGCCTGCACTCACTGACAGAGCCGGCTGCTGCCCAGCGGGGTTTACACAGGAAATAGCAGGCACATCAGGCATGTTTATATATTTAAAACTCACCATTTCCCATGCAGAAGAGTTTTTTCCCCTTCCGTTTCTCCTCTTGGGTTTTCCTTTCACCTCCTCCGCTGGCATATCATCACCAAGAGAAAACCCTGTCAGATCCATAGGGGATTCCTGCTGCTTGATAGCCTTTAACAGGCCCTCAGATCCACTTGACTCGTAATCTTCCTCACTGACGTCAAGTTCACCCCCGGCATCCGACATGGAAACAGGCTCCTGCCTCGGTCTCAGTGAACAATCATCTGCCGAGGCCGTACTCACTGACCTCTCCACAACAACCTTTGTAGTTTTACCGCCATCTTGGCTCACCTCCATGCTGCAGGTAGAGTCCAGCCCTTGCTCCTCCCCACCTGGCTGGACACCACTGACTGAACCTCCTGGGGGCAGGACCTGATCGCTGCTAGGTGGAACACACCCAAGATTGATGCTGCTCAGTTCATTGCATGCAGTAATGCTGCCGGCTGATTTGGGAGGAGCAATAGAGCCTGGTGAAACAGTTGAGTGCTGTGGAACAACAGAGCCCAGCACACCAGAATCATGCACAGCAACAGAAACCACTTTTTTTTCCCTTTTTTGCAAAGTGGCAGAGTCCTGCACCGCAGCAGAAACATGCTGTGTGGCAGAGCTTTGCAGAGCACACAGACCGCTCGGAGTGTCAGAGCCCTGCAGAGCAGAGCCCCGCGCAACGACCGATCCGGGCCGCACAGCCAAACCACATATGACAGCAGGACCGTGTCGGATGCTACTGCCTGGTGGGACCTCACTGACAGTCATGTCATGGGGTGATCTCTCCCGAGAGCTTGTACAGCTAGGTGAGGCAGCACCAGCCTGAGCGCCAAGCGCTGCATTCTCATTACCACTGTCCTGACTTGGTTTCCCCATGCTGGCAAAACGCCGGTCATTCATAAAAGGTCCTGCGTTTTTCAGGATTTCCTCCTGGAGGGCTATTAAGGCCTCCCTTTTCTCCCTCAGGGCTTGCACCCTGACAGCTACACCCTGGTTATTCTTCCCACTTGCAGAGCTGCGACCACCCCACTTTGCTTTTTCCATTTTGATTTCCTCTTGCAAACGAGTTATGTCCCTACCCGTCTCTCCATAGATTTTAAACATGTAGGAGATGCGGGCAGTGAAAGTTTCCACAGTGTCCCGAGAATCCATGATTCCCCAATTCCTTTTTAAGGCCACACGACAAAACCCCCCAACCGTCACACCGGTAGTCATTTTAAGGGCAGATGCACGCCCCTTACCTGGCTGTGGTTGGGATCCTTGCTGCAGCTGCGATCCTTCCTTGAGAGCTGGACATGGGAAATCCATGCTCTTAAGTCTAGCCGACCTCCTAACACCTTCCTCAGCCGATGAAGATGGCTCCCTGCCCCCTGCAGGTGCAGATCGGGGGGCAGGAGCAGGGGCCGCCATGAGCCCCTCCTGGGAATCCCTGCCTCTCCCTGGGGAGTAGAGAGGCAGGACGCGGGCCTCCTTCCTGGTTCTTTGGAGAGCACACTCCAAACACACACAGATCCTCCTCTCCCTGTTTCTGCGGCTGTTGGCAGCAGACTTGCCCTCCAATAGATCCTTGTAAAAGGATTTAAAGTGTACTCATTCAAATTACAGAGCTTAGACCTGCTTCCTCCGCGGGTGGTCTCGACCCACCAGTGGACAGGCACCAGTATTGGGAGAGGGGGGATGGCCGTCAGGGTCCACCATGGCTCTGGCACAAACCCGGTGACACGGAGGTCGCACAAGCAGGAACGGCCTGGCCGTGTCGGCTTCACACTCCAGCGTAGTCCCTCTGCCCGCTCGCGCCCGTAACCTCAAAGGAATGCGCAAGCGGCTTTTCTTCCCAGAGCTGTTCCCCGCCCAACAGGAACGTGGGGAAGCTCAGGTCGGCCTTCCTTCCCTAACCTCACTCGCCCTCTTTCCTTCTTCCATTCTCCATCTAACCCCTCGGCTCTGTGGTGTCCGCTCTCCCTCCAGCTCTCTCCTTCTCACAGGTGGACTACCGCATGTATTCACACTGTGGCAAATCTTTTGGGCACAGGCATAAGAAGTCGTCGAGGTAATGGATAATATGTGCCCCCTTAGAAATGTCCATGACGACCCATTCGAGGAAGCAACTAAACGCAAGGTCCTGAAGAAGACCGTCACCTGCTTTGCTGCGGCCTAGCGGAAGAAAAGAAAAGGAGGTAGGCCACGGTTCGCTAGGGGGGCGTCAGAATGTCCGAAGAGCAGCACCACGCCGGAATACCGGTTAACAGCCCTGATGTTGAACCCGAGCTCGTCGCCGAGCAGGCCGAAGAAGCCGCTCCACCAGCAGGGCCTGTAACCCCTGTCATACCCATGGCCCTACCGTACATCCCTGGAGCAAAGTGGCTACCCCAGTACAGCGGCAAACCGGATACCCTGTGTGGATTTAAACGGAAAATATGCGGAATACTGGACATGTACTCTATGACAGGCAAGCAAAGAGCCGTTGTTGTGTTAGGACAATTGACTGGTGCTGCAGAGCGAGAAGTAGAAGCCTGGTCGGCCGCAGACCAGTAGTCAGTGTCCGCAATCTTTAAAAAGTTACAGACTCATTGAAAATCGTACTGAGACAGACCTCTGGATGAGGTTCTACAACTGCTCTTAGCAACCGGAGGACAGTGTTCAGGACTATGCCTGGCGTCTACAAGGGGCCCTGCGGGCTCTGAAACAGGTTAATCCAACCAGCAGGGGCGGACCTACCGCCCGTGCAGCCGGTTCATTGAACAGGGGCCCCCGAGGGAGAGGGGGCCCCTCCAGCCTCCAGCAGGGCCGCCATCAGGGCATGACTGCCCTGACTCCAGCATGGGGCCTGGCCGGTCGGGGCCCCCTCGGATCCCCGTTGGGGCCCCCCTCTTGTGCGTCTCCTCATGGGGCCCCCCACGCGAAAAGGACCCCCCGCCGTTTTTATTACATGACCGGAGATGTCCCAGCGCTCAGCAGGGACATCTCCAGTCATGTGACGGCGCTGGCACAATACTTACCCCTCCCTGTGCCTCCACAGCGTCTTCCCCGGCTGCTGCACTGTGACGTCTCAGGTCAGAGGGCACGGTGATGTCTTTACACCGCGCGTGCGCTCTCCTGAGCAGTCACAGTGCACAGCGGGAAGACGCGCACAACGCTGGAGTCCGGAGCAGCGCCAGCAGCAGGTAAGAAGTGAGGTGAGTATTGGATTTTTTTATTTTTTTCATGTATGGGGGCATGGGGTATTATATGGTGGGGGTGTGTGTGACATCCTGCATGGGGCATTAATCATAAGGTGGGGGTGTGTGTGACATCCTGCATGGGGAATTAATTATAAGGTGGGGGGGTGACATCCTGCATGGTGCATTATATGGGGGGGTGACATCCTGCATGGGGCATTATATGGGGGGGTGACATACTGCATGGGGCATTATATGGGGGGGGTGAAATACTGCATGGGGCATTATAAGAGGGGAAGGGGGGAAGTGACATCCTGCATGGGGCATTATATGGGGGGGTGACATCCTGCATGGGGCATTATATGAGGGGGGTGACATACTGCATGGGGCATTATAAGAGGGGAAGGGGGGAAGTGACTTCCTGCATGGGGCATTATAAGGGAGTGGGTGTGACATCCTGCATGGGGCATTATAAGGGAGGGGAATTGACTTCCTGCATGGGGCATTATAAGAAGGGGAGGGGGGAATTGACATCCTACATGGGGCATTATATGGGGGAGGGGGAAATTGACATTCTGCATGGGGGCATTATATGGGGGGGTGACATCCTGCATGGGGCATTATAAGAGGGGAAGGGGGGGAAATGACTTCCTGCATGGGGCATTATAAGAGGGGAAGGGGGAAGTGACATCCTGCATGGGGCATTATAAGGGAGGGGGTGTGTGGCATCCTGAATGGGGCATTATAAGAGGGGGAGGGGGGAATTGACATCCTGCATGGGGCATTATATGGGGGTGGGGGGGAGTGTGACATCCTGCATGGGGCATTATAAGAGGGGAAGGGGGGAAGTGACATCCTGCATGGGGCATTATAAGAGGGGGAGGGGGAAATTGACATCCTGCATGGGGCATTATAAGGAGGGTGGGTGTGTGACATACTGCATGGGGCATTATAAGGAGGGGGGTGTGACCTGCATGGGGCATTATAAGGGAGGGGGTAGTCTGACATACTGCATGGGGCATTGAAAAGGAGGGAAGTGACATCATGCAAGGGGCATTATATGGGGGGGGAGGTGACATCCTGCATGGGGCATTTTATGGGGGGTAGAGGTGACATCCTGCATAGGGCATTAAAAAGGGGGTGTCATCCTGCATGGGGCATTATAAGGGGGGAACAGCCTGCATGGAGCATTAAATTTGGGCCAGTATTCTGTATGGAGCTTTATATGAGGGCCAGTATTCTGTATGGAGCGTTATATGGGGGTCAGTATTCTGTATGGAGCATTTTATGGGGGCCAGAAGTCTGTATGCAGTGTTATATGGGGACCAGTATCCTGTATGGAGCGTTATATAGGGACCAGTATCCTGTATGGAGCGTTATATGGGGACCAGTATCCTGTATGGAGCATTATATGGGGACAAGTATCCTGTATGGAGCATTATAAGGGGGTCAGTATCCTGTATGGAGCATTATATGGGGCCCATAAGTCTGCACTGTGCACTGTGAGGATTCGCCGGTTTCTGAGCTATTGTAGAATTTACAATAGATATCGCTCATGTAATGTAGTAAGTGAAATCCTTGGCCTTGTACTATATATATATTTCTCTGCGGTATCTGTGCATCATGAATCATGGTATGTGTTAAAGGGGCCCACTGAAACTCTGTCGCCCAGGGCCCACAAAAACCTGGAGCCGGCCCTGGGGGTAAGTATAACAAGTTTTATTTTTTTTAAATACAATTAATTAACTAGGAGTGGGGGGAATCAGAGATGCACAGGGGGATGAGAGATGCACGGGGGGGGGCCTTCATGCCCCCTATGAAGGGCAGGGGGGGGGCCCCAAAAAAATTCTTGCACAGGGGCCCACTACAGTCTGTGTCCGCCCCTGCCAACCAGTATCAATGATGAAAATAAAATGCTGAAAGAACAGTTTGTCCGGGAACTGAGGTCCCAAGAGGAGAGCAGGACTGTGTGTTGGTGGTCCCTGGATCATCCAGATGCCACATTTGACACCCTTAAGGACATGGCTATAAAAGGACTGCAGCCCCTGGAAACAACTGCTATCCAATATTACCAGGGTGGGGCCACCCCAGTGCCTGCAGCGTCCACCTCTTCCCCGGTGGCTGCTGAAGCCAAGGTGAAAGCAACATCCCCTAGTGAGCTGGACAGCCTGCACTCTGAAGTGAGTCCGTTGAGAAAAAAACACTGACCACTGTACTGAGTGCCCTGCAGCTGCGGATGGAGCCCGAGGAAGAAGGAAGGATCCTGCTAGCCGACAGCCCTGAGCATGTCCCCTGGATGAGAAGGAGGAAGAGGACAACGCCACCCCCTGGGAGGATCAGCGACCAACGTCGTCCAACAAGGGACCCTGTCTGCCACCGCTGCCACAAGTCCGGCCACACCATCCAGAGCTGTCCTTTAAACGAGAAAACCCTTGGGCCGAGGGCCGACACCCAGGAGTAAATTCCCCAGGCCCCTCAGACTGGTACAGCAGGTTCGTGGGAGGAAGACCTTTCCTGTCCATTGTGCTGGACGGCATCCCGACACATGATCTGCTAGACACAGGATCTCAGGTAACGATCATGCCTGACGTCCTCTACAGAAGGTTCTGGTCCATGGACGTTCTACGCCCGGCAGCTCCAAATCTTTCCGTTTATGCCTCAAACAGCCTCCCCCTTAACCTAGTCAGGGTTAAGGATGTGGCAGTGAAGGTGGGGAGAGTAGAACTGAAGGAATAGGGACTAATTGTAGTAGAGACTAATCCTGATGATACTAATTTGTATATGGTACTTGGCACTAATATTGTTGGTAACTGTTTGGGAGAAGTTGTGTTCTTGCTCCAACAGATAGCTGACACTGCCAGACCAGGGCAGAGGAGGGCGCTGCAGAAAGAGATCTGAGCCCTGATGTACCAGCAGCAAATAAAGTTAACAGGTGGTGAAATTGGTAATGTGCGGGTAACAGACCCCATACCCATTGTGATTCCCCCAATGAGTGAAATGCTTATCTGGTATAGAGCAGCAATAGGTCTTAAAGGACAGAGCTACCAGGCGGTAGTAGAACCCCTTAGCTCAGAGCACAGACCTACACTCTTAACTGCCAGAGGGGTAGTGGATGTACGCAATGGGAGGGTGCCCGTCCATCTTCTCAACTTTGGGGAAGACAAGGTTATATTACCACGCTATGCCACTGTTGCCAAGTTACATGCTGTAAATAACAACTCCATTCACACGGCGGAGTCCTTAACTTCACCAGACAAAGTGGAGGATAATGACCCTGCAACCCAGGTGGAGGAATGGTGTCAACAGCTCCATGTTGGGACGGACACCACTCCTACCCACCAGAAGCAGGGTGTACACCGGGTGGTTCAGGAATACGCGCAGGTATTCAGCAAGCACCCACTTGACTTTGGGAGGATTAAGGGGGTTCAACACCATATCCCCACAGGTGACCATCCACCCATCAACGCAGGGACGCGCGCACGCAGCGTTCATTACCTGAACCACCGTGGCGCCTGTCCCAGTGAAGCAGCTGAAGCTGCGTGTCTCCCTTCGCCGGCCGGCGTATGACGTCATCGTCATGCGCCTGCTGTGAAGGAGGCGCGCAACTCAGGAGAAGGAGGACACCGCACGGGAGCGCAGGAAGGTAAGAGGTGTGTGTGTGTGTGTGTAATGGTCTGGACCCACTGGCTGGACACACAAGGCGGGGGCCAGCTGGACACACAAGGGGAGGCCCAGCTGGACACACAAGGGGGGGCCCAGCTGGACTCACAAGGGGGGGCCCAGCTGGACACACAAGGGGGGCCCAGCTGGACACACAAGGGGGGGGCCCAGCTGGACACACAAGGGGTGGGCCCAGCTGGGCACACAAGGGGGGGCCCAGCTGGACAGACATACAAGGGGGTAGCCTGGCTGGACACACAAGTGGCAACCCTGGCTGGACACACAAGGGGAGCCCAGCTGGACACACAAGGGGGTAGGCTGGCTGGACACACAAGGGGGGAGCCAGCTGGACACAAAAGCGGTGGCCCTGGATGGACACACAAGGGGGGAACCCGGGCTGGACACACAAGGGGGGGCCCAGCTGGACACACAAGGGGGGAACCCTGGCTGGACACACAAGGAGGAACCCTGGCGGGACACACAAGGGGGGAACCCTGGCGGGACACACAAGGGGGGAACCCTGGCGGGACACGCAAGGGGGGAACCCTGGCTGGACACACGAGGGGGGCCCTGGCTGGACACACGAGGGGGAACCCTGGCTGGACACACGACGGGGGGCCCTGGCTGGACACACGAGGGGGAACCCTGGCTGGACACACGAGGGGGGGCCAAGCTGGACACACGAGGGGGGGGCCAAGCTGGACACACGAGGGGGGAGCCCTGGATGGACACGCAAGGGGGAACCCTGGCTGGACACGCAAGGGGGAACCCTGGCTGGACACGCAAGGGGGGGCCCGGCTGGGCACACAAGGGGGGGAGCCCTGGCTGGACACACAAGGGGGGGAGCCCTGGCTGGACACACAAGGGGGAGCCCTGACTGGACACACAAGGGGGAACCCTGGCTGGACCCAGGCAAAGGGGGGTGGGCAGGCTGGACACATGGAGGCCAGGATGGATATATGGGGGGCAGGATGGATATATGGGGGGGCAGGCTGGACTCATGGAGGCCAGGAAGGATATATGGGGGGGCAGGCTGGACTCATGGAGGCTAGGATGGATATATGGGGGGGCAGGCTGAACACATGGAGGCCAGGATGGATATATGGGGGGGGGGACAGGCTGGACACATGGGGGGCTAGGATGAATATGTGGGGGGGGCGGGCTCGACACACATGGGCTAGCATAAATATATGGAGGGGCACGCTGGATATATGGGGGGTGTCAGGATGGATATATGCAGGGGGTAAGGGCAGTATGGATATATGAGGGGGGGAGGCTGGACACATGGAGGCCAGGATGGATGTGTAGAGGGCAGGCTGGACACATGGAGGATATATGGGTGGGATATATGGGGGCGCAGGCTGGAAACATGGAGGCAAGGATGGATATGTGGGGGGGCAGACTGGCCACATGGGGGGGCTAGGATGGGTATATGGGAGGGGGCAGGCTCAATACACGTGTGCTAGGATAAATATATGGAGGGGTCACACTAGACAAATGGTGGCCAGAAGGGACATATGGGCGTGCCTGGCTAGACAAGGGACTTAATTACTGTTTGGGAGCCAGATTGAGGAACATACTTTATTAGTTTATGGTGACCAGTGGGGAACATTATTACTTTAGATTCCAATTATTATTATTACATTATTACTTCTGTAATATAATTTACTTTTTAGGAAATTGTTTTCCATGGGATGGGACAAAAGAGGGGTCCTGTTACTGTGCAGGACGGCACTATGTTGCTTTTTTTCTTCAACTGGTGTAGTGTAGAAGTCGGGGGGAAAAGTGGGAATATTCTCTAGAAGAGATCAGTTATTGATAACTGTGTGTTATTTTCTGCAGAGATGATTCCTGGCTGGAAGAAGTGATGGCTGTCTGTGCCAGATGAAGAAGAAAAGAGAAGATGAAGGACTTCACCTAGAGACATCACTGGTGAGTCAGTGTATTACATGTACACTTACACTACACACGTGGTCAAAATTGTTGGTACCCCTCGTTTAATGAAAGAAAAACCCACAATGGTCACAGAAATAACTTGAATCTGATAAATTACTAATTTTTGAAAATGAACAAATGAAAGTCAGACATTGCTTTTCTGCTTCCACAGAATTTAAAAAAAAATTAACCTCATGAAATAGGCCTGGACAGAAATGATGGTTCTTCTTAACTTAATACTGTAGCGTCGGCGTCCCTGCCCTCTGCTAGGCAGGGACGCTGTTCCCCTCACCTCTCTGCTCCGAGCCCGGCGTCCTCCTCCCGCTCTGCTGGCAGCGCGCGCTCCTTCCCGGCCACTGTGCTTAGGGCGCGCGCGCGCTTCCTCCCTCTTAAAGGGGCCGCGCGCGCCGTCCTAAGGAGTCCCCGGCCAATGGCCGGAGGACTTCACCATATATAAGGCACCTCCTCCAAAATGGAGGTGCCCGAGCAATGTTGTTGCACTGTTCACTACTCTGCTTCAGCCCTCAGGTCCCGTTGCCAGTTACCTGCCTGATTCCTGCCAGAGTCCTGCCAGTTTGCTGTCTGTTTCCTGCCTGATATTCCTGCTAGCCTGTGGTCCGACGGTCTGCCTTCCAACTCTTGTCAGTCTGTCTAAGGACCAGCTTGCCCGCTCACCTGGGAGCGCACATCAACTTCCTGCCTGCTTGCCTGAGGTCCGACGGTCTGCCTTCCAACTCTTGTCAGTCTGTCTATGGACCAGCTTGCCCGCTCACCTGGGAGCGCACATCTGCTACCTGCCTGCTAGCCTACCTGGAGGCTCTGCCGTCACGTGCTGTGACCACCTGCCTGTCCAGTGACTCTTGCCCGCTCACCTGGGAGCGCTCATCTGCTGCCTGTCTGCTAGCCTACCTGGAGGCTCTGCCGTCACGTGCTGTGACCACCCGCCTGTCCAGAGACTTCTGCCCGCTCACCTGGGAGCGCTCATCTGCCGCCTGTCTGTTGGTCTTCCTGGAGGCTCCGCCGTCACATGCTGTGACCACCCGTTTATCCAGAGACTCTCGCCTGCTCACCTGGGAGCTCACGTCTACCATCAGCCGCCACAGGTCGTACCAACCCTTTACCCAGAGACTGCCCCGGTCACTTGCCGTGACCTCCTGCCCGTTCATCCAGAGACTGCCCCGGTCACTTGCCGTGACCTCCTGCCCGTTCATCCAGAGACTGCCCCGGTCACTTGCCGTGATCTCCTGCCCGTTCATCCAGAGACTGCCCCGGTCACTTGCCGTGACCTCCTGCCCGTTCATCCAGAGACTGCCCCGGTCACTTGCCGTGACCTCCTGCCCGTTCATCCAGAGACTGCCCCGGTCACTTGCCGTGACCTCCTGCCCGTTCATCCAGAGACTGCCCCGGTCACTTGCCGTGACCTCCTGTCCGTTCATTCAGAGACTGTCCCAGTCACCTGCTGTGACTGCCTGCCCGTCTACCCTGGTCGCCACCCACTCCCTTACAAGGACCGCCCCCTTGTATAGTAGCTCAGAGGTTCCGCCGCCCAGACCCGTTACAGTTTGCTCGGGCCATGGAACCCGGTGGCACCCAAGCTCCCTCGCTCTCGGACCTCTGTCATGAACTGTCCCGTCAGAGGTCCCAACAGGAGTCCATCCTGGGTCACCTGCGGAATGTCAATTCTCGCCTGGACACTCTGACTGCTCCACCAGCAACCACCGCCAGTGCCCTGACTCGCAACCTGGCAGCTCCGCTGCCCACCAATACCATGGTATCCTACCCCGGCTTTCTGCACCTCCTCGCTTCGGAGGCGACTCCGCCCAGGCTCGGGGCTTCATAAATCAGTGCACCCTGCACTTTGAACTCCTGTCCCACCAGTTTAACTCCGACCGGGCCAAAATTGCCTTCATCATGTCCCATCTCACCGGGGAGGCCCTGGCCTGGCTAAATCCTCTATGGGAGAGAGGAGACCCCCTGGTGTCCGATTTGCCTGCCTTTCTCATGGCTTTCCGGAAAATCTTCGACGAACCCGGACGGAAGACCTCATCCGCATCATCTCTGCTACGCCTCCGTCAGGGAAGTCTCACCGTGGGCCAATATGCCATACGGTTCCGTACCCTTGCCTCGGAGCTGGCCTGGGATAACGACGCTCTGGTATCCGTCTTCTGGGAGGGTCTGTCCGGCCGTATTAAAGATGAACTTGCCGGTCGGGACATTCCTACCACTCTCGATGACCTAATAACTCTTGCCACCCGGATTGATCTACGGTTCCAGGAGCGTGCCAAAGAGGTCACCCGTGAGAGGAGGTTTCCACGTTTAGCTCCTACTTTTCAGAAATCCGTCTCTCCCCAGGTACACTCTCCTGAGCCTATGCAGGTCGACCAGACCAAGATGGTCAAAACCCGTCAGGACTTACGCCGTGCCGAAGGGAGCTGCTTCTACTGTGGCAGTAAGGAGCACCGGATCCGTACCTGCCCGGAGAGGTCGGGAAACGCCTGTGTCTAGGTTCGCTCAGAGAGGTCAACCTAGACAAGAATAAATCCTCTCCATCTCTGCTACTGTCAGTCTCTATTATCTGCGGGGAGAATCGTTATTTTGAACTAGCCCAACTTGACTCTGGAGCGGCCGGGAATCTTATCTCACAGTCCCTGGTAGAAAAATACCGCATTCCCACCAAACCTCTGGCTGTACCATTATCTGTCGCTGCTGTGGATGGGGGCCTCTTACCACGTCCCATCCAACTCATCACTGAATCCGTAACTCTGCAGGTGGGAATGCTGCATTCTGAGAGCATCTCTTTTCATGTTCTGCCTGGACTCTCTCACGCCCTCTTACTAGGTCTACCTTGGCTCTAGAGACATGCACCCGTGCTTGACTGGCAGACCGGAGAAGTCCTTCGCTGGGGACAGGACTGTCATAAGACTTGTTTGGTTCCTGTTCATCCCGTCCGTCCTTCTCCTACCCCAACTAATCTACCTGGACTTCCGATTCCCTATTGGTCATTTGCTGATGTCTTTAATAAAAAAGAGGCAGAGACATTACCCCCTCATAGACCATACGACTGTCCTATCGACCTGTTACCCGGTACTACTCCTCCCCGTGGGCGTATTTACCCATTGTCTGCTGCTGAGACCCGGTCGATGTCCGAATATATTGAGGAGAATTTGGCCAGGGGATTCATCCGGAAATCTACCTCCCCGGCGGGAGCAGGCTTCTTCTTCGTAAAAAAGAAGGACGGCTCTCTCCGTCCCTGTATAGACTATAGAGGCCTTAACCAGATCACGGTGAAGAATAAGTACCCCCTTCCGCTCATTCCAGAATTATTTGATCGCCTGAGGGGGGCTAGAGTCTTCACCAAACTGGACCTCCGTGGGGCGTACAACCTGGTCCGTATCCGTCAAGGGGATGAATGGAAGACTGCATTCAACACCCGGGACGGCCACTATGAATATCTGGTAATGCCCTTTGGTCTCTGTAACGCTCCTGCCGTCTTTCAAGAGTTGGTCAATGACATCTTCCGGGACCTTCTCTACTCCTGCGTTGTGGTGTACCTGGACGACATCTTGGTCTTCTCTCCGGATCTCCAGACTCACCGGAGGGACGTTCGTCAGGTCCTGCTCAGGCTCAGGCAGAACCACCTCTTCGCTAAGTATGAGAAGTGCCTCTTTGAGCAGACCTCGCTTCCGTTTTTGGGCTACATTATTTCTCAGACCGGCCTACGAATGGATCCAGAGAAATTGTCTGCCATCGAGAAATGGCCCCGACCGGAGGGGTTGAAGGCCATTCAGCGGTTCCTGGGCTTCGCCAACTACTACCGCCTCTTCATACCGCACTTCTCTTCCCGGACTGCCCCAATTTCCGCGCTCACCCGTAAGGGTACTAATCCCAAGGAGTGGCCGCCCGAAGCAGAGGAGGCCTTTCTTTCCTTAAAACAGGCCTTCTCTTCCGCCCCGGTGCTGCATCGTCCGGACGGCAACAAGCAGTTCTTTCTGGAGGTTGACGCCTCCTCCTCTGGAGCCGGAGCTGTACTTACTCAAAAATCTTCTTCCGGGAGGATGGTAACTTGCGGCTTCTTCTCCAAACTCTTCTCCTCTTCTGAGCGCAATTATTCCATAGGAGACCGAGAGTTATTGGCCATCAAGCTGGCATTGGAGGAGTGGCATTACCTACTCGAGGGGGCTCTTCATCCGGTAATAATTTACACTGACCACAAGAACTTGGCTTATCTCCAGCATGCCCAGAGACTTAATCCGCGCCAAGCCCGGTGGTCCTTGTTTTTTGCTCGCTTTGATTTTGTTCTACATTTTCGCCCAGCTGACAAGAACATCAAAGCAGACGCCTTGTCCCGATCCTTTCTGGTATCTGATCTCGAGGAAGAACCTAAACATATCATCGATCCCGCCAGAGTAATGCAGGTGGCTCCCGTGAGTCTAAATTGTCTCCCTCCCGGTAAGACGTTCGTATCGGTACCTGATCGGGAGAAGATCCTACACTGGGGTCATTCGTCTAAACTAGCTGGCCACGCCGGTCAGAAAAAGACCCTACAGCTTATTTCCCGGCACTACTGGTGGCCTAACCTGCGCAAGGATGTAATAGACTTTGTTTCTGCCTGTGTGTCCTGTGCCCGCAACAAAGTTCCGAGACACCTGCCAGCCGGTCGCCTTCTTCCTCTGCCAGTACCTGCTGCCCCCTGGCAGCATATAGCGATGGACTTCATAACTGATCTTCCCGTCTCTGCCGGTTGTACGGTCATTTGGGTGGTCGCTGACCGCTTTTCCAAGATGGCTCACTTCATTCCCCTGCCAGGCCTCCCGTCTGCACCCAAGCTGGCTAAAGACTTTATCCGCCACATCTTCCGTCTTCATGGCCTGCCCCGTCACATCGTGTCGGATCGTGGGGTACAGTTCACTTCTCGTTTCTGGAGAGCCACTTGTAAATTGCTAGACGTCACCCTGGACTTCTCCTCCGCTTACCATCCACAGTCTAATGGTCAAGTGGAGCGGATCAATCAGATCCTGACCTGTTACCTCCGGCACTTCGTTAATGCCCACCATTCTGACTGGGTGGATCTCCTGCCATGGGCCGAATTCTCGTACAACAATCATGAGAGCGAATCTTCCTCCAAATCCCCGTTTTTTGTAGTCTTCGGTCAGCATCCTCGGATCCCGTTTCCCGTCTCCACCTCGGTGGACAATCCGGCTGCGGAATCTCTTGTTAACAAATTTTCCTCCACATGGGAAAATACCCGGTCCGCACTCCTTCTGTCATCCGAGCGTATGAAAAGACATGCCGACAAAAAACGTCTGGATCCTCCTCAATTCCGTCCAGGGGATAAGGTCTGGCTCTCGTCCAAGTATGTCCGGCTCAAGATTCCTTCCTATAAGTTAGGGCCTCGGTTCATCGGTCCTCTGGAGGTCATCAGTCAGATCAACCCGGTGGCCTATAAATTGAAACTCCCGGCCAACTTACGGATCCCTAACTCCTTCCATGTATCTCTCCTCAAACCTGTGGTACTTAACTCTTTTTCCAAGTCTACAGGTACGCCTCCTGCTCCGGTTTCTGCTGAGGACGAGTTTGAGGTAGAGAACATTCTTGCCACCAAAAGGGTAAGAGGAAAGACCTTTTTTCTAGTAGATTGGAAGGGGTTTGGTCCTGAGGAGAGAACGTGAGAGCCCCGGGAGAACATCCATGCCCCTCTCATTCTAGCTAAATTTCTGTCTGGCCTAAAAAAGGGGGGGCCTAAAGGGGGGGGTACTGTAGCGTCGGCGTCCCTGCCCTCTGCTAGGCAGGGACGCTGTTCCCCTCACCTCTCTGCTCCGAGCCCGGCGTCCTCCTCCCGCTCTGCTGGCAGCGCGCGCTCCTTCCCGGCCACTGTGCTTAGGGCGCGCGCGCGCTTCCTCCCTCTTAAAGGGGCCGCGCGCGCCGTCCTAAGGAGTCCCCGGCCAATGGCCGGAGGACTTCACCATATATAAGGCACCTCCTCCAAAATGGAGGTGCCCGAGCAATGTTGTTGCACTGTTCACTACTCTGCTTCAGCCCTCAGGTCCCGTTGCCAGTTACCTGCCTGATTCCTGCCAGAGTCCTGCCAGTTTGCTGTCTGTTTCCTGCCTGATATTCCTGCTAGCCTGTGGTCCGACGGTTTGCCTTCCAACTCTTGTCAGTCTGTCTAAGGACCAGCTTGCCCGCTCACCTGGGAGCGCACATCAACTACCTGCCTGCTTGCCTGAGGTCCGACGGTCTGCCTTCCAACTCTTGTCAGTCTGTCTATGGACCAGCTTGCCCGCTCACCTGGGAGCGCACATCTGCTACCTGCCTGCTAGCCTACATGGAGGCTCTGCCGTCACGTGCTGTGACCACCTGCCTGTCCAGTGACTCTTGCCCGCTCACCTGGGAGCGCTCATCTGCTGCCTGTCTGCTAGCCTACCTGGAGGCTCTGCCGTCACGTGCTGTGACCACCCGCCTGTCAAGAGACTTCTGCCCGCTCACCTGGGAGCGCTCATCTGCCACCTGTCTGTTGGTCTTCCTGGAGGCTCCGCCGTCACATGCTGTGACCACCCGTTTATCCAGAGACTCTCGCCTGCTCACCTGGGAGCTCACGTCTACCATCAGCCGCCACAGGTCGTACCAACCCTTTACCCAGAGACTGCCCCGGTCACTTGCCGTGACCTCCTGCCCGTTCATCCAGAGACTGCCCCGGTCACTTGCCGTGACCTCCTGCCCGTTCATCCAGAGACTGCCCCGGTCACTTGCCGTGATCTCCTGCCCGTTCATCCAGAGACTGCCCCGGTCACTTGCCGTGACCTCCTGCCCGTTCATCCAGAGACTGCCCCGGTCACTTGCCGTGACCTCCTGCCCGTTCATCCAGAGACTGCCCCGGTCACTTGCCGTGACCTCCTGCCCGTTCATCCAGAGACTGCCCCGGTCACTTGCCGTGACCTCCTGTCCGTTCATTCAGAGACTGTCCCAGTCACCTGCTGTGACTGCCTGCCCGTCTACCCTGGTCGCCACCCGCTCCCTTACAAGGACCGCCCCCTTGTATAGTAGCTCAGAGGTTCCGCCTCCCAGACCCGTTACAAATACTTTGTTGAACGACCTTTTGAGGCAGTCACTGCAATCAAACGATTCCTGTAACTGTCAATGAGACTTCTGCACCTCTCGACAGGTATTTTGGCCCACTCCTCATGAGCAAACTGCTCCAGTTGTCGTGTGTGTGAAGGTTGCCTTCTCCAGACGGCATGTTTCAGCTCTTTCCAAAGATGCTCCATAGGATTTAGGTCAGTGCTCATAGAAGGCCACTTCAGAATAGTCTAATGTTTTCCTCTTAGCCATTCTTGGGTGTTTTTAGCTGTGTGTTTTGGGTCATTATCCTGTTGCAAGACCCATGACCTGCGACTGAGACCAAGCTTTCTGACACTGGGCAGCACATTTCTCTCTAGAATCCCTTGATAGCCTTGAGATTTCATTGTACCCTGCACAGATTCAAGACACCCTGTACCAGATGCAGCAAAGCAGCCACAGAACATAACAGCCTCCCCCATGTTTCACAGTAGGGACAGTGTTCTTTTCTTGATATGCTTCATTTTTCCATCTGTGAACATAGAGCTGATGTGCCTTGCCAAAAACTTCCATTTTTGTCTCATCTGTCCATAGTACATTCTCCCAGAAGCTTTGTGGCTTGTCAACATGTAGTTTGGCAAATTCCAGTCTGGCTTTTTTATTATTTTTTTTTTCAACAATGGTGTTCTCCTTGGTCGTCTTACATGAAGTTCACTTTGGATCAAACAACGGTGGATAGTACGATCTGACACTGATGTTCCTTGAGCTTGAAGTTCACCTTTAATCTCTTTAGAAGTTTTCCTGGACTGTTTTGTTACCATTCATATTATCCGTCTCTTTGATTTGTCATCAATTTTCCTCCTGCGGCCACGTCCAGGGAGGTTGGCTACAGTCCCATGGATCTTAAATTTCTGAATAATATGTGCACCTGTAGTCACGGGAACATCAAGCTGCTTGGAGATGGTCTTATAACCTTTACCTTTTAACATGTTTTTCTATAATTTTCTTTCTAATCTCCTGAAACAACTCTTTCCTTTGCTTCCTCTGGTCCATGTTGAGTGTGGTACACACCATGTCACCAAACAACACAGTGAGTATCTGTAGCCCTATATACAAGCCCATTGACTGATTACAAGATTGTAGACACCTGTGATGCTAATTAGTGGACACAACTTGATTTAACATGTCCCTTTTGTCACATTTTCAGGGGTACCATCATTTCTGTCCAGGCCTATTTCATGAGTTTAATTTTTTTTTTAATTCAGTGGAAGCAGAAAAGCAATGTCTGACTTTCATTTGTTCATTTTCATAGATTTTTAATTTATTATTACTTTTGTCAGATTCAAGTTATTTCTGTGACCATTGTGGGTTTTTCTTTCATTAAACGAGGGGTACCAACAATTCTGACCACGTGTGTATATAGTATATACAGAACTCCTGTGTATGTCACTGGTGATCACTGTATTATGTATACACTATATACAGAGCTTCTGTGTATGTCACTGGTGACCACTGTATTACCTGTACACTATATACAGAGCTCTAGTGTATAATGTCACTGGTGATCACTGTATTACCTGTACACTTACACTATATACAGAGCTCCTGTGTATAATGTCACTGGTGACCACTGTATTACCTGTACACTATATACAGAGCTCCTGTGTATAATGTCACTGGTGACCACTGTATTATCTGTACACTATATACAGAGCTCCTGTGTATAATGTCACTGGTGACCACTGTATTACCTGTGCACTATATACAGAGCTCCTGTGTATAATGTCACTGGTGATCACTGTATTACCTGTACACTATACACTATGTACAGAGCTCCTGTGTATAATGTCACTGGTGACCACTGTATTACCTGTACACTATATACAGAGCTCCTGTGTATAATGTCACTGGTGACCACTGTATTACCTGTACACTATATACAGAGCTCCTGTGTATAATGTCACTGGTGACCACTGTATTACTTGTACACTATATACAGAGCTCCTGTGTATAATGTCACTGGTGATCACTGTATTGCCTGCACACTATATACAGAGCTCCTGTGTATAATGTCACTGGTGGTAATAACAGTGTTGCTAGTATTGTGGTTTGTATTCATGATCAGTATTGTAGTATTTGGTCACTTTGGGGTGGTAATATGTGGTCTGGTCATGGTGTGGCCGTATTTGTTCCTTGTATGTGGTATTATTCGGTCACTATGTGGTGGTAATATATGATCTAGTCATGGTGTGGCGATATTTGTCCCTTTTGTATGTGGTATTATTGGTGTTGATATAGTGGACTGTGTTGTGTATGGCAGTCATTTTGTTCTTGCTGATATTAACTAGGAAAATATTTTTTTCCATTAGGCCACAGCCCCACCATTAGTATTCGGTCAGTATTTTTTCTCAGGAGTCGCTGCCAAAACCAGGAGTGGGTGATAAATGCAGAATTGGTGACTTGTTTCTATTACACCTTTTCTCTGATTGTTCCTCACCTGGTTTTGGCTCCCACTCCTGAGAAAATATACTGACCGAATACTGACCAAATACTGATAGTGGGGCCGTGGCCTTAGAGATTAAATACTTGGACCAGAGCGGCAGAGATGCACTTACAGGGGTTCTCTGGTGAAAACAAGTAATCACCTCTCCACAGGATCAGTGATAATATTGATTGGTGGGGGTCTGACTGCTGGGACACAATCGGCAGAATGTGAAGCTTTTCACCCCATTAGACTGGAGTGGCATGTGAGATGCGACCACTGATCCATTCATTCCTTCAGTGACTGTGAGCGCTGCTCTTTTTTGGAAGCTGCATTTTAAAATGGGGATAAGCGTCCTGTCAGGGATGAAACTTCCCCATTCTTCTGATAGGTGCGTTTTCCAATGTTCGGACCCAAACGATCAATAAGTGATCACCGATCCTGTGGATCCCATGGATCGGTGATAACTTGTTTTAACCAAATAAGCCCTTTAATGCAAACTACCGTAATTGTACATCCCAGTTAGTGTCGCACAGTAGATGTGCAGGAGCCGCCAGTCAATGCTCCACTATAACAGGGATAGCAGATAACAGATATTTGCATATGGCTGTAGGTGGGCCCCTAGAGTCAGTTCTCCCTGTGGGCCCCAGACACCCCAGTCCAACCCTGCTAGTGGGTACTGGCAAGTAGTTGTGGCTGAGGAGGATCGGGAGAAGACGGCCTTCACCACCCCGATGGGACTCTGCAATGCCCCCGGAACGTTCCAGAGATTGATGGAGTGCTGCCTGGGACACCGCAACTTCGAGACTGTGTTACTTTACCTGGATGACGTGATAGTGTACTCCAAGACGTATGAGGACCACTTGAAGCACCTGGCGGAGGTATTTGAGTCACTGTCCCGGTACAGGATGAAGCTGAAGCCCTCAAAGTGCCACCTGCTCAAGAGAAAGGTACAGTACCTGGGGCACATCGTTAGTCCAGCGGGAGCAGCACCAGACCCGGAGAAGGTCACTGCCATCCAGAAATGGCCAGAGCCGAAGAACCTCAAGGAGGTGCGTCAGTTCCTGGGACTAGTAGGATACTACCAGAGGTTTGTAAAAACTACACTAAGAAAGCAGTCCCTCTGCAAGACCTCCTGGTAGGACAGTCCCCCAAAGGCAGAAATCCCCCGTTCCACTGGGGTAAGGAGCAAGCCGAGTCATTTCAGGAGATGAAGGAGATCCTGACAGGTGACGAAATCCTAGCCTACCCTGACTACAGCCAACCGTTCCTGCTGTATACTGATGCCAGCAACGAAGGACTGGGAGCTGTCCTAAGTCAGAAGCAGAGTGGCTAAGAGAAAGTGATCACATACGCAAGCAGGAAGCTCCGCCCGACTGAGAGGAACCCAGAGAACTATAGCAGCTTCAAGTTGGAGTTCCTGGCCTTGGTCTGGGCCATCACTGAACGGTTCAAGCACTATCTAGCCTCCAGTAAGTTCGCCGCCTTCACTGATAACAACCCCTTGACTCATCTTGAAACAGCCAAGCTAGGAGCCCTGGAGCAGCGATGGATGGCTCGGCTGTCAAACTACCAATTCACAATTAAATACCGGGCGGGCGGCAAGAACGCCAATGCCGATGCCCTGTCCAGGATGCCTCACCAGTCAGACACAGAAGAAGAAGGGGATGACCTGGAGGAGATTGAGCTACCTGCCTTTCACCGGAATGGGATGATCCACGAGCAATGAGCCTCCAGGAGGCAGCGTGGGAAGACGTTAAACCCATTGCCTCACCACAGCTGGAAAGCCGGTTGTCAGCCGTATTAAGGAGCTGATAACCCAAGAAGGTTCCTCCCTGGAGAAGGAAGCGTCTCTGCAAGCAAAGCAGCTGTGGAACGAGAGAAGCCGGCTTTTTATCTACCGTGAGAAGCTGTGCCGAAGGTACGTCAATCCAAAAACCCATGAGATGGTATGGCAGATAGTGGTCCCCAAGACAGACATCCAAATGGTGTTGGAGGCCTACCACGATCAGGCGGGGCACTTTGGCTGGAAGAAGCTAGAGACCCTGCTGAAGTGTCGATTCTACTGGGTAGGAATGCGCAGCTCCATTGAGCGGTGGTGCCGAAACTGCAGACCCTGTAGCCTCAGAAGAAAAGACTACAGCAGCCAGAAGGCACCCCTGCAACCCATCAAGATGACTCTACCTCTGGAGATCGTGGCCCTGGACCATGTCAAGCTGACACCCAGCAGGTCAGGGTACTCCTATGCCCTGACCATGGTGGATCACTACTCCAGGTTCCTGGTGGTCGCCCCCGTCAAAGACCTGACGGCACAGACAGCAGCAAAAATGTTCCAGGCGTGTTTATGCAGACCCCATGGATACCCTGAGCAGGTGCTGATGGACCAACGCCCGGCCTTTGAGGCTGAGTTGTTCAAAGAGTTCTGCCATCTCTATGGGTGTAAGAAGATAAGAACTACACCGTACCACCCACAAACCAACGGTTTCTGTGAAAAGATGAATAACGTCATCATCGACCTGCTGAAGACCATACCACTAGAGGAAAGAAATCAGTGGCCAGACCTACTACCTGACCTAGTAGATCTGTACAATCACATACCAGTAAGTTCCACCAACTGCACTCCGGCATATCTCATGCGGGCAAGGCCAGGAAAGCTGCCCATGGACTTGGAGCTTGGTGGTGTAGAACCAGAAGCGGATGTGACCACTGAGGATGGGGACACGACCAGACAGGAGCAGTACAGAAGAGTACAGGCCTGTGTCGAAGACAGTCTCACTTGGCAGCGGTGGCAGACAGGGTCCCTTGTTGGATGACGTTGGTCGCTGATCCTCCCAGGGGGTGGCGTTGTCTTCTTCCTCCTTCTCATCCAGGGGACATCCTCAGGGCTGTCGGCTAGCAGGATCCTTCCTTCTTCCTCGGGCTCCATCCGCAGCTGCAGGGCACTCAGTACAGTGGTCAGTGTTTTTTTCTCAACGGACTCACTTCAGAGCGCAGGCTGTCCAGCTCACTAGGGGATGTTGCTTGCACCTTGGCTTCAGCAGCCACCGGGGAAGAGGTGGACGCTGCAGGCACTGGGGTGGCCCCACCCTGGTAACATTGGATAGCAGTTGTTTCCAGGGGCTGCAGTCCTTTTATAGCCATGTCCTTAAGGGTGTCAAATGTGGCATCTGGATGATCCAGGGACCACCAACACACAGTCCTGCTCTCCTCTTGGGACCTCAGTTCCCGGACAAACTGTTCTTTCAGCATTTTATTTTCATCATTGATGCTGGTTGGCAGGGGCGGACACAGACTGTAGTGGGCCCTTGTGCAACAATTTTTTTGGGGCCCCCCCCCTGCCCTTCATAGGGGGCATGAAGGGCCCCCCCCCGTGCATCTCTCATCCCCCCGTGCATCTCTGATTACCCCCACTCCTAGTTAATTAATTGTATTTAAAAAAATAAAATTTGTTATACTTACCCCCAGGGCCGGCTCCAGGTTTTTGTGGGCCCTGGGCGACAGAGTTTCAGTGGGCCCCTTTAACACATACCATGATTCATGATGCACAGATACCGCAGAGAAATATATATATAGTACAAGGTCAAGGATTTCACTTACTACATTACATGAGCGATATCTATTGTAAATTCTACAATAGCTCAGAAACCGGCGAATCCTCACAGTGCACAGTGCAGACTTATGGGCCCCATATAATGCTCCATACAGGATACTGACCCCCTTATAATGCTCCATACAAGTAAAATAGTTAAACTTCTGACAAGTGTAGATAGTTACCCCTGGGGTATTATATAGCATAGTATCGTATTGTACTGAATTATATGGAGTATTTTTATGAATATGTATTTATTAATGTGTTTTGCTTTATAATGGACAATTTAAGACAATTTAAGTGAAACGGACACTTACTTTGTTACATAAAGAACTCTGTGGCTGAGGACTGTGTGCAGCCCCAAAACTGCTTCTTGTAAATAATTGCACTCCCTGGAGTGCCCCTCTAGGTGACCTCAGAAGTAAAACCTGTCTGGAGTGGCTCTCCTGGAGGTCCAGCTCGGGATCTTCATGCCCTGCAGCCACCCCAGGGCCTACGTTGAGGGTTTGTGACAGGTCCCTCAAGCTACCAAGTACCCTGCCCTGTGAGACGGACATCCTTTCGGGGAACCTCACCAGAAGAGACTTAAATTCTTGGGTTGCTTATGGTATATATGTATATATTTGTTATTTATAATGTTATATGCAATGTTTAAGAATGTGCCTCCCATAAAGGGAAGATTGTTATTGTTCATGTTTATTCAAAATGTACTTCAGCCCGGGAGTGCTGAGCTTTGCTAGGGGGGAATGTGACGCCCCTGCTGTGCATGAGTGCCACAGATCCTAGAGGGGTGCATGAACGGATTCCTCCACAAGAAGCCCTCACAGCATACACACACCTCCACCTTCCACCTCAGACCACCAGAGGGAGCCCGTTAGGGATATAAATAGGGAAGGTGGAGCTAGGCAGAGTGGTTCCTCTGGAGAGTTCAGCAAGTACAGGTCTGAATACAGAGTCGAGCTCAGTCCAGAGAGCGGGGTTCCTGCAGCTGAGAAGCCTGAGAGAGGTCAGCCTGCAGTGGAGTTCAGTCCAGAGGGAGCTCAGGTTAGTGAGCCCAAGGCATGCCGACGCCATAAGAGCGGTGAAGCGCGGCAAGCTGCCCCTAGTGAGTATAGCCTAGTGAGGGCCTCGAGCGAGGCCGAAGGCTAGAGGAGTGAGTAGCATTAGGGGCAGAGGAGCTGTACAAGCTCACCCCAGGAAGCATATTCCAAGCACCGGGTCCGCATCTACAGGGCCGTATATCCCCCTGTAGAGACAACCGGAGACCCCTGGAAGACTCCCAGGATCACCCAAGAGCTGATACGTAACAGAGCCAGGAGTCATGGAGGCCCCGCAAGTTGGGAGTGTATACACCAAGAGAAGGCACTACCACAAAGCCAGCCGGTGCAGGACAGAGACAAAGTTAGGCCTAGCTCCAGGCAGGTCAGAAACTCACTACGCAAAGGCCAGAAACAGGAGGCCCTACACCCGCTCACTGGGGAGGATCCTGATATGCACCCTTCACCCTACAGTGCTCCGGATTGTGCCTTGGATACCATCAGTAAAAGGTACTGAAGTGACTATCGTGTGTGTCCCTGTTCTTGCTCTGACCCGGCTGGGTCCCATCTGTCCTGCATCCTTACATCCCTTCTCCTACACTGACCTGAGGCCTAGCTCCACCTGTGGGGAGCTATATCACCCAAGCTGCCTTAACACCGGCCTCAGTGGGTTGCCGCAGCGCTGGTGATCCTCACCAGACACCACAGGTGGCGTCACAAACTTTTATATAATTATCCACCCTTTTAAAAGAGAGGCCCAGGGTATGGCCCCGGGAGTCGACTACCGCGACATCTCCAAGACCAGACAACAAGGCCCGGGCGCCGAGTCATCCCCATCCCCTGGGCGCGACAGCCTCAAATAGTGAGCAGGATCTGGAGCACCCCATGGGCAAACAGCGATCTATATAGTATGCTCCTTCCCAGAAGCAGCCCAATAGGCAGACACTATTCGTAGGCACAGGTAGTAAGTAACTGGAATGCCCCCTCAATGTCTGTTTTGGCCATTAGGATGCCCCTTCCCAACTTCTTGACCCGCCTGATTGCCTTGTCAAAGGATGTACTTGGTTCCGCGTCGATGTTGTAGTTTACTGACCTGCCACTTGGATATGGTGGATAAGTCCGAATGTATTGGGTTCCGTTTTTGGCACGACTCCCAACCGGGATACCACTATGTCTTGTAAGGAAAGTGTTCTGAATGGAACCGCCATTATACCTAAAGATTTTTCTTTTTTTAATTTTCTCGTCACGATGTCTGGGTGTTGGTAGGCTGATTTTAGATTTTTACTCCAGCCTTTCTTGATTTTAGAAGGGCATCACATGCCTATATCTGTGTCTCCTCCTCCTTTTACTCCTCCACCTCTTTTCTTTTCGCATGACTATATGTACTTGTCACTTTTCCATGTGTTAGTTGTGTCTTCTGAGCAGTTTGTCAGCTTTTGGACACCTTTGAAGGTGTTTTCTATGTGTTTCTATGTGTTTTTGTTTGCCTGCCATTGGTTTTAACGGTGTTCGACGGTGTTTGACGAATCGTTCTATGAACAGTTCGGTGAACATGCCGGTGTTCGACGAACCGAACCGAATCCGAACACTATGGAGGTGGCTCTAATTGGTACTCACCCAGCAGCAGTAGCAGCAGCAGCTGTAACAACAGCATAATCAGCAGCAGCAGCTACTGTATCAACAGCAGCAGAAAATGAACGAACTGATTTTGCAGCAGATTGCGGCCCTGCGAGAGAAGCCCACAGCCCCGATTCGTTCTGAGGCCCAGGACAAAGTCAGGTCAGAACTGAGGAAGATTTCATCACCGTGTTTGAACGCACAGTGGAGTGAGAGAGCTTGCCAATTGCTCAGTGGGCTGAGGTTGTTGCCCCGTTCCTGATGGGAGATGCCCAGAAGGCGTACTTTGACCTCATTCGGGAGGATGCCTTGAACTAAGGGAAGTGAAAGGTGAGATACTTGCCCGACTGGGGGTTAACACATATGTGTGGGCACAACGCATGTACCAGTGGTCCTTTGCGGAGTCCCGACCCGCTAGGTCTCAGGCATATGACTTTTTACAGTTGGTAAAAAAGTGGCTCCAGCCTGAGACCTTGAGCCCAGCCCAAATGGGAGAGAGGGTGGTGGTGGACCGGCTAGTGCAAACTCTGCCAGCAGCCATACAGCGTTGGGTGGGGCAAGGGGACCCGGGTAACCTAGACCAGGTGGATAGCCTGATCGAGCGGTATACAGCCACCCAGTATTTTGTACGAGACTCTACCCCACTGCGGGTAACCCGTCGGCCCCTGCAAGCCCAGGAGCCTGGAAGGGGGTCATGTCCCTCTGCTGGGGAAAGTCGGAACCAAGCCCACACTGACACACTGAGGGGGGAACCCTGGAGTGAGGGTGGCAGGAGTCCAGCTTCCCCTAAATTGGCCTCCAGGACTAGTGGTGCCACAGCTATTAGATGCTGGCAATGCCAAGCGCCAGGACATGTGGCTGCCAACTGCCCCCTGACTGTTGAACCTATTGTCTGCAGGTACAACTGCAGGTCATCTATGTATGCTAGGACTGTCTACACCGCGGACCCCGTAGGTCCAACCGGCGAGCCCCATCTGTGCCAGGTGCGCGTCAATGGACATCGAGCCTCTTGGACTCCGGGAGCCTAGTGACTGTTATGTACTACAACAAAGAATTAAGGAATAGGGGGGAAAAGCTTTCCCTGCACTGAGACTCAGCTTAAACCCTACGCTGGGGTGGGTGCCCTATTCCTTGTGAATACCACATGGAGTGTTAGTTGGTGCCGCACTCTGAGCTCCTAGGATGCTATTCTCCAACTCAGAATCCAATGCAGCCACCATCAACCCTCTCTGCAAAATACACTCCTCCCTCTCAGCATTCACCACGGGAGAGAAACTACGAGACAAAGCGTCAGCCTTAACATTCTTTGTCCCCGGGACAAAGGTTACAGAAAAATTGAACCGGGCAAAAAACAGTGCCCACCTAGCCTGACAGGCATTCAAATGTTTAGCTGCATCCAGATAAACCAACTTCTTATGATCAGCGAAAACCTGTATAGGATGTCGAGCCCCCTCTAAAAAATGTCGCCAATGCTCGAACGTGAGTTTAATAGTCAACAACTCACGATTCCCCACATCATAGTTGAGCTCTGTCTCAGAACATTTTTTTGAAAAGAAAGCACAGGGATGCACCTCATCCTCACCCTCCAGGGACAGAACTGCCCCTACGCCTATAAATGAGGCATCCACCTCAACCAAAAATGGCTTGGTCTCATTCGTCTGGATAAGAACAGGAGCAGAGCTTAACCTCTCCTTGAGATACTCAAAAGCTTCAATAGCCTCAGTGGATCATTGGACTGTATTAGCACCCTTCTTGGTGAGATCAGTAATGGGTTTAGCGATGACAGAGAAATTCTTTATGAATTTCCTATAATAATTGGCAAACCCCAAAAACCTCTGTATGGACTTCAAACCCTCAGGCCTCGGCCACTCCAGCACAGCCTAAACTTTCACTGGGTCCATCTCAAAACCATCACAAGAGACAAAGTGTAGCGCCGGCGTCCCTGCCCTCTGCTAGGCAGGGACGCTGTTCCCCTCACCTCCCTGCTCCGTGCCCGGCGTCCTCCTCCCGCTCTGCTGGCAGCGCGCGCTCCTTCCCGTCCACTGTGCTTAGGGCGCGCGCTCTCCCTCCCTCTTAAAGGGGCCGCGCGCGCCGTCCTAAGGAGTCCCCGGCCAATGGCCGGAGGACTTCACCATATATAAGGCACCTCCTCCAAAATGGAGGTGCCCGAGCAATGTTGTTGCACTGTTTACTACTCTGCTTCAGCCCTCAGGTCCCGTTGCCAGTTACCTGCCAGTTACCTGCCAGTTACCTGCCAGATTCCTGCTTGATTATCTGCTACCTGCCTGCTAGTCTGAGGTCCGACGGTCTGCCTTACTACTCCTGTCAGTCTGTCTAAGGACCAGTCTGCCCGCTCACCTGGGAGCGCACATCAGCCACCTGCCTGCTTGCCCGAGGTCCGACGGTCTGCCTTCCAACTCCTGTCAGTCTGTCTATGGACCAGCTTGCCCGCTCACCTGGGAGCACACACCTGCTACCTGCCTGCTAGTCTACCTGGAGGCTCCGCCGTCACGTGCTGTGACCACCTGCCTGTCCAGTGACTCCTGCTCGCTCACCTGGGAGCGCTCATCTGCTGCCTGTCTGCTAGCCTACCTGGAGGCTCTGCCGTCACGTGCTGTGACCACCCGCCTGTCCAGAGTCTTCTGCCCGCTCACCTGGGAGCGCTCATCTGCCGCCTGTCTGTTGGTCTTCCTGGAGGCTCCGCCGTCACATGCTGTGACCACCCGTTCTTCCAGAGACTCTCGCCTGCTCACCTGGGAGCTCACGTCTATCATCAGCCGCCACAGGTCGTACCAACCCTTTACCTAGAGACTGCCCCGGTCACTTGCCGTGACCATCTGCCCGTTCATCCAGAGACTGCCCCGGTCACTTGCCGTGACCATCTGCCCGTTCATTCAGAGACTGCCCCGGTCACTTGCCGTGACCATCAGCCCGTTCATCCAGAGACTGCCCCGGTCACTTGCCGTGACCTCCAGCCCGTTCACTCAGAGACTGTCCCGGTCACCTGCTGTGACCTCCTGCCCGACTTCCCTGGTCGCCACCCGCTCCCTTACAAGGACTGCCCCCTTGTATAGTAGCTCAGAGGTTCCGCCTCCCAGACCCGTTACACAAAGTAACCCAAAAAACTAATTTTCTGGACAGCAAACTGACACTTCTCCAATTTAGCAAAGAGTGTGTTATCTCTCAGTATCTGAAGAACTTCGCGGACTCTCTGCCAATGAGACTCAAGATCCAATGAATAAATCAAAATGTCATCCAGATAAACAATAACACTTCAACCGATCAAGGGTCTCAGAATGTCATTGATGAAATTTTAAAAAAATGCAGGAGCGTTAGTAGGCCCAAAAGGCATCACCAAACACTCAAAATTACATTCCGGGGTGTTAAAAGCTGTCTTCCATTCATCTCTGTCCTTCACCCGCAGCAAATTATATGCCCCACGAAGGTCAATCTTAGAAAACCATTTAGCTCCGGTCAATTGGTTAAACAAATCCAGAATAAGTGGTAACGGGTAAGGATTGCGCACAGTGATCTTATTAATCTCCCGAAAATCCAGACATGGCCTAAGACCCCCATCCTTCTTTTTGACAAAAAAGAACCCAACCGCCACAGGAGATTTAGAGGGTCTTATGTGACCTGCAGCTAATCTAGTCTGAAGGAACTCCTTCGAAGCCTCTTGGGAATTGTCAGATTAAACAACCGACTCTTAGAGAGCTTAGCTTCAGGGACGAAGTCAATAGCGCAATCGTAATCTCTATGAGGTGGTAAAGCTTTCGACTCCATCTCCGAAAAAACCCACCAAAAATCCTGAATGGATTCAGGTAACTCCCCCTTCACAACAGCCGCATTGTGAACATTACAACACTTACCATAACACCCCTGACCCAGGATCTTATGGAACCAGACGACCAGTCTATTTCTTACACATTCCTCACATGTAATAAAGCTGCCAAACAGTTGCAAATCATGCACACGGGAGCGATTCAACCATATCATCGAGCAGCTGTAAATACTCGGAGCTCGGCCCGAGCATACTCGGACAGAACATACTCGCTCAACCCTAGTAGTGTTGGATGTGAGTGTTTGGGTCCGTGTAGTGCTCCCTCCTTACCTGAGAGAGGGGTTCCACACCTTTGGCTGAGATGCAGTACCTCTGTGGCAACTGGACCCGCAGGGGCGCCACATCCCCCCCCCCCATTAAACACAGCACGTCCGCGCGGCTTGAACAGAGTACAAAACAAGAATTTAAGACATGCAAGATTTTGCAATGCTTTTCTGGATAAAACAGTAAATAGATAACTTTTTCTTCCCTTTATGGGAGGCTCTTTTTCTTAAACATTATATATAAAACAATATAAAATCACTTTAAATAACATTTTTTTCAAATATAAAACATTTTATCACTTTTTCAAGCAAGTCCAGCAGGCTGTAGTGAGATCCTTATCAGGGTGTCCATCTCACTGGTGTAAGTGCAATGTGGGGGACCCGTCCACAAAAAAACCCAACTTAGGCCCTGGGTGTGGCTGCACGGCATAGCTGATCCACTCGTTGGACCACGTCTTCGGCCACTCCAAACGGGTTTTTGTTCAATGGTCTATAAAACCAACAAGAAACACCTTAAGAAGTGCTAACTTTTTACAATAAAAGTTCGGGCTGTTCAGCGTCCACAACCACAGTGTCCTTTCTTGCTTAACCGGGTATTATAAAACTGTTCTTTAAACATTTTTTTTCTTTTTTTTCGACACAGTACTGATACTAATACCCTTCCGGGTAACTATATACACTTTTTTTTCTCTGATAGTCAAGTTAGTTCAGTGGTGGTGCTCCCTCCGTGGTAGCGTATGGTCACCATTAGCTGGCCCTGCCGGGTCATCAGCTTCTGATATTAGGGGTATGTCCTCCTCCTCTTCCACTCTGTTTACATTTAGGACAAACCAACCACATTCTCCACGGTGACAGGTGTAAGTGACTCGGTCACCAGGATACAGATCCCGTCCTGGGTGTCCCTGTTGCAGGTGGGACTCCACGTCAAGCCAGTTGACGAACAGGTCCGTGGCTACCTGAGGCTCCCGGATAAAGCCCCAACCTCCTTCAAGGTCGAATTTTACCATGGTACCTTCCGCGCGGGTACTCTGCTTGGCGGGCCTGGCTTTGCGGGCCCAGGTCTTGGTCTGCATATTATGGGCCTCCATCGCCTCCCACTGGACCCGCCGTTCTCACCGCTCCACCTAATCCCGGCGAGTCAGCAGAAGAGTGAGACGCTGTGATTTGCACCATCCTGTGTATTTGTTGGGACTGTTCTATATGTTCATGGTCTATTTGGTGGTTATTAATTTTGCAGAAAAGAAAGCGAAGTTAAAACATAACCTTTACTACAACGCTTAAAATACAATAACCACCCAAAACATGATATACATCCTATCCTGAGAGGTATGAGGAACCTCAGATAGGATGACCCATGCTACAAGATGGGTGAGACTTTTTCAATTTTCTCTCTTTTTTAAAAAGATTGGTTTACATTGCATTGCACTTTATTATTCACTTGAAAGAGCTGAATATTAGCTCTATTGTTAAGTTATTGTGCAATATGTAGATTATTATTGAATCTTGCCCAGCATTCTGAACTAGCTGACTATGATCACTGTGTGTCCTACACAGGGACAAGGGCATTTTGTTGTTTTGTTTTATCTTGTGTGCTGTGGGTGGTTATTGTATTTTAACCATTGTAGTAAAGGTTATGCTTTAACTTCACTTTTTTTGCTGCAAAATTACTAACTAGCGAATCAGGTCTTGGGACTGTTTTTTTGTCTGTGAAGTTGCTTTTGCTTATACATATCTGTTTTACCCTCAATCTGTGTTGTCTAAGTAGTTTTATGCCCACTGGAGACCCTCGTGTCTTCACAGGCTGGATCTGAAATAACAAGCACTTTTCACCTATTGTGTCCCCATCAATTTCCTTGTAGATTGTCTTGACAAAGCGAATTTGCGAAAGGCACGTCGAGGCTTGCAGGTCCCACACTGGTCTGCTCCTGCCTTGTCCCCCTTCCCCCCCTGAGCGATCCCTGGTGACCATACTGGTGAGTGTATTTTTCTTATGGACTATACCCATTCTTGCCCTATAGTGGGAAAAGTGCGATACTTATCTACTATTTTTTTGAATTATTCGTATTTTCCTATATATACCTCTCCTACCTTGTCATCAGTCAGTACATGTAATTTTGGGTCGCTCTCTTTCCTTTTTATGCTATCCTGCTATACATGGCAACTGTGGATACTCTTTAGGTGATTTTTGTATCCGCATTGCTTCCCCCTTTGCATCTATTTATTATATATGTGGCACTATGTATTTATACTTTATTATTAATAAATATAGACATGATATCAGAGTATATGCATAATAAAGACCAAGTGAGCACGCCACAGACCCTTCACAACAATCCAAAGCGCGTTTCGCTTCTACTTCGAAAGGGAGTGTTGTGGAGGGGTATTGGCTGGTTAATATAGTGTAGATACAGCTGCCGCAAATAGGTAATTAGGGGAAACGTCGTCTTACTGGGTGCCGCTGCGTGCTCATGGGCATGGCATCTGTTGCACCCCGGCAGCAAGATGTGTATCAATGAAATGCAACAATGTCGCCGTTCATGATGTGGACCCGCTAGCCAGTCAGGAGCCAAGCTCAGTGCATGCGCAGGGTGGTACACAATGATCTCCGCAGCCATCTTTAAAATGTGAAAAAGAGTTAGTGAAGGTAATTAGTGATAATATGGCTGTAGATCACTATGCACAAAGGGGCACAGCCATCTTTAATTGGAATGGGAATTGGCAGAATAACTTCAAAGAAATGTGTTGAAAATGTGTAGAGAAAATGGGGATATTGTAAAAAAAGAAAAATATGAATGTAAGTGATCTAATGATAGTGAAAAAACCTATTAAATGAGAAATGAAGGAAAAACGTTTCTATGTGTGTATGTATGTATGTGCAAATGTGTGAACATAAATAAAAATACAAATAAAGTTGAAAGCAAAATAATGAAATTAAAAAATGTGTGAGTGAATGTTGAAAGAAAAAGATTATTCTCCCTAAAGGGAACAATTTTTTGTTGCATAAAAGTATATAAAAATCTAATAATAAATGTGAGTATGTGTAAAAAAATGTTTATTTTTCTTTTTTATTGATTTATTTTTCGTTTTCCTTTCCTTTTTTTCTTTTTGTAAAATTATTATATACACGCACACTTATACATACATATAAAAACATATTTTTGTGTTGTATTCTATGTCCTAGAAAAAATATAGAAAGAAAATTATTTTATTATTATTGATAACACAATATAGACAACTAAAAAACTCACATTTTTGTAAATATTTTATTATATCATTTCATGGGACAACTCTGTACATATGGCACTTTGATATAATGTAAAGTAGTCAGTGTACAGCTTTTATAACAGTGTAAATTTGGTGTGCACTCTAACTCAACACACAGCCATTAATGTCTAAACCACTGGTAACAAAATGAGTACACCCCTAAGTGAAAATGGCTAAATTGTGCCCATAGTGTCAATATTTTGTGTGGCCACCATTCTTTTCATGCACTGCCTTAACTATCTTGGGCATGGAGTTCACTAGAGCTTCACAGGTTGCCACTGGAATCCTCTTCCACTCCTCAATGACGACATCACTGAGCTGATGGATGTTAGAGACCTTGCCCTCCACCTTCTATTTGAGGATGCCCCACAGTTGTCCAATAGGGTTTATGTCTGGAGACATGCTTGGCCAGTCCAGCACCTTTACCCTCAGTTTCTTTGGCAAGGCAGTGGTTGTTTTGGAAGTGTGTTTGGGGTCGTTATCATGTTGGAATGATGGAACTGTGGCCCAGTTTCCGAAGGGAGTGGACCATGCTTTGCTTCAGTATGTCACAGTATATGTTGGCATTCATGGGTCCCTTAAATAACTGCACTGTTGCAGCTTCAAACCTTGACACTTACACCACCATGCTTGACTCTAGGCCAGATACACTTGTCTTTGTACTCCTCACCTGGTTGCTGCCACACACACTTGACAACATCTGAACCAATTAAGTTTATCTTGGTCTCATCAGACCACATCACATGGTTCCAGTATTCCATGTCCTTAGTCTGCTTGAATTCAGCAAAGTGTTTGTAGGTTTTCTTGTGCACCATCTTTAGAAGAGGCTTCCTTCTGGGAAAACAGCCCTGCAGACCAATTGATGCAGTGTACAGCGTATGATCTGCATTGAAAGGCAGATCCACCACCCCTTTAACCTCTGCTGCAATACTGGCAGCAATTATATGTCTATTTTGAAAAGACAACATCTGGTTATGATGCTGAGTACGTGCACTCAACTTCTTTGGTCGACCATGGTGATGCCTCTTCTGAGTGTAATCTGTCTTGTTAAAGGGGTTGTACACTACTATTTAAAATATGCCATAGCATTTTTATGATGAAAAGCAATTTCTTTATAATTACCACCCTCTGCCTCTTCTGCCTGTGAGCGGCACTATCACTGGCCGCTCACAGGCAGAACGTGACCCCGCTTACGTCCCGTCTATTGAGGCATGACTCAGCGTTGGGGTCCCCACGGTGGCTGCTGGGTTGTGGGTGGGGTTAGCCCACCTTGTCACACCCAGCATCCAATGAATGGGGAGAGCGCGCGTTGGATGCTGGGTATGACGCGCGGGGATAACCCTGCCCACAACCCAGCCGCCACCAATTGATGTGGATTGATACAATCTTTTCTACTATTAAGCATGTCTTGTTACAACATGCTATTTGTCCTGTAAATTAATTATTATACAGAATATATTTTTTGGACCTATGGTTGTATACATTTGATTGTATATTTGTGTGAGCTACGCATTGACCCCTTTTGTAACCACCTGTCTTGTTCCAGAAATAAGCTGTGAAATTTTATATTATCACTTGATTAAATACGTTTATTTTCACGCCTTCTCTCCTTTTTCTTTGTGTTATTCATGATTGGAGTTTTCATGTGTCTGTTGACTATAGTCTCTCAGACACATTTTATGGATTGTATGGAAGTTTCATACCTAATATTGTTTTCTGCGGTTTCCACAGCGTTTCCAATGTGCAATATGGATTTTTGTGCCCGGCCAGATGCCTGGCTTTCGCAGCTGAGTCGAGCTCTGGACGAGGAGGGTGATGACACACTTCAGGGGCATACTAAGAAATATAGGGAACTCCTCAAAAACCTGACAAAGATTTGGTGGAATCGGGCCTTCCTGAGCAAGTATGTCGAAAAAAATCTTATACCAATAGGACTTAGGATTCAAATTTTCCTTCCTTTCCTATTGACAATGAGTCCTTTAGAGGGCGGTGGGAGGAGGTGGCCAGTGAGTGCTCGTTAGGGTTTTTGAAATTCCTCAGCAAACTCAATACTGAGTCCCTGAACAATATGGAAAGTGAAATGGAGGATTTGTCGGAGAAAATCAAGGACCTATCATCTAGTGAAGCCCTGACTAAATTTAAGGAGGACATTGATAATGAATTAGCCAAAATAGAGAAGGAGATTCAGGCATATAAAATCAAAAAATTTCAGTGTGACCAGACCGACTTCCACTCGAATCATGTATATAAGTGGAAGAACAATGATAAGAGAGGCCGTCCGAAATTACGCCCTGACATCAGAATAAAAAAAGACACCATCATGTCCTCCTTTTAGAGGCACTGTTGGAGGCTCTATTCCGAGAGGTACAGATGAGTCTGATTCCAAAATGTCTAGCATCGGTGTGGTCACTCACTTTAAATCCAAGACGCAGATGCCTAGATCTCCCTCTAAGAATCCTCACAATAAAGACGACAGGGCTTTACAGGCGATTAATTTGTCTACTCATACACTTTCTCCGGTACATATTGAAGTGCTGACTAAGGGTCTTTCTTTTTCTCCGACTAACCCTTTCCATTTTTTCACAGCCATGAAGGACCTTTACCTGTTCTCCCGCAAATTGGTTTTTAAAAAATTACATACTCAGAAGCTCTCTTCCCCTGTCACCTTTGAAGCAAATGAAATGGAGGCTCTTGAGAACCTTGAGAATCTGGTGAATGAGGTTCCACCAGACCTGCAAGGTGAGTTTCCTCCTTGCACCAGGACCAGAGCAATGAGGTTTCCCCCCTGTCTGTCTGTTCTGCGGTTGATATTTTCACCAAATTGGTGATAGAGGACTTTTTGGAGGTATGGACCAAATGCAGATATGACAATCTTACACATCAACTGAGGAAGGCACTATTTGAAGTGGAACACAAAGCTGATTGTCAGTAGACTAGCAGACAAGGGGGGAAACATTGTGATCTGCCTGTTGATATGTATATGACGCACCCCCTGGGCCATGTTCAAGGGGATACCCGGAGCCGGATCTGTATGGGGGTAGTAGTCCTTGTGGCGGTGACCCGGTCCGTGCCCAGGGTGTCAAACTAAGCGGCAGTCTATGGCAGTAGATGTTGTTAAGTGTCGACTACGCCACCCGTTGAGTGCGGCTTTGAAGCCGCCGCTGCAGAGCAGTCCGCTGAGGCCGGTGGTATATGTGCAGCAGTGATGGTATAACCCCCAACGGGAGGGATTTGGCCTCAGGGCAGCAGGTGTGGATGATGGGGGTTGTGATGGTGCAGTAAGGAGAGGCAGAGTCAGGAGATGCAGTTTCAGGGTTTTTACTCACTGATGTTGCTTTAGTCACTCTGGCCTTGAGTGACCACCCGAGCCGTGCTGCGTCCACCAGGTCCTGGACTCGGCCAACCCCCAGGCAATTCCGGAGCGTGGTCCTGAGCTCCTTTCTGACTCTCCCTTCCTCTGGCCGTTCCCACCAGGGATCCACTTTTGGCCGGCTCCCTCGGGTCTCTTGGTGGTCAAGCCTCCTCTGGGCTCCCTGACCCTATACTTGGTGTGCCTTTCTAGTGGATTTGGTGAGGGTCGCGGCAGATCCTGACCACGACCTCCGGTTCCTGGCTAAGGTTTACTTCTGCCTCTGCCAGCTTGGGTTCCGGTACCCGTGTCCGCCAACCCTTCACCCTTCTGTCCTTATTCTGGGATCTTGGGGTTCCTTCTGACTCTTTCTCTGGGTCCTTCTTCTCTGGAGCTGGGCCCAGCCGGAGCCACAGCTCCCTGTCAGCCCTCCTGGCTGAGCTCCTCTGCTCTGCTTCTCCTCAGGCTGAACTCACCCTGATCTAAGATGGTGCCCACCTTATATACTCCCTCTATGTGTGAGCCCAGGTGACCAGCACCCAATGAGCTCCTAGCTTTACCCAGACTACTCCCCCTATCTGCCCCTACACTACTGGGATGTTCCACCCCCCTCCCACTCCAGCCAGGGACAGACGTTGTCGTACCTGCACATATACTGGTGGGAGTACCGTTGTTCTGTCCCCCGGAAATGGGATGTATGTAGTGCATGCAGCCTACTAAGCTCAGTTCCACACTCCATCCTTACCCGGGAGTGGAATACCACACCTCTGGGTTGAGGTGTAATACCCCTGTAGCAGCCGAATCCTCAGGGTGCTACATTCCCCCCTGGTAAATCACAGCACGTCCTCGGGCTGTAAAAGAATAAAAACATCCACAAACATACAAATTTTTTCCAAAAACATCATAAACATATAAAACATTATATATATCATTAGCATAAAACTTTTCATAGTAAACATTCTTGTTCCTCCGGCCACGGTGCAACTTGTGACCCGGTAAGTGCCACAGTCTCTGGTAGAAAAAACAACAGTTTCCTATAAAACCGGTAGGGGGCGCCTTAAAAAGCGCAACTATATACAAGGGGAGGTATGGCCGCTCTCAGTCCTCGGCCAGCGGGGAAAAGGAATGGCTGTTCACAGTCCTCAGCCTGTGGGGAGATGGGACACACTGGAACAGTTCACACTTGTCCCAACGGGGAACTCATTTTAATTAAGCAGCATGGCATATACCCTTACGGGTAACTATTTTACAGTTTCAGTTCACCTCTTAATGGTGACGATGCCCTCCTGCTCCTTCCTGAGGGTAGGCTTCAGACCCGTCCGGGTCCTCTTGACCTTCCTCACACCGCAACTACTCTTCCATCAGGCGATGTACATGAAGTGCATAGGGTCCTTTGGCACACTGGTGCCGGGTAAAGGTGACCTCATCACCCAGGTAAAGGTCACGACCTCTGTGTCCCTCCCGTAGGTGGGACTCGACATCTCTTCTGGTCACGAAGACGTCGCCGGGGGTGTGATGGTCTCTGATGAAGCCCCAACCGTGCTGCAACTGGAATTTAATTACAGTCCCGGTGGCACGGGGACCGTGGGCTGCACGGGGGTTCCTTCGGGTCCGGCTTTTCTGCTCTGCACTTTTTATTTGCAGCCGCTGCTCACGGACCCGCCTCTCTCTCCTTTCTCTGTCAAAGACCTCTAGCTGCTGCCGGCAGCACTCCGCACGCTCAGCTGCGGCCGCCCGGGTCTCTTGGGTGAACCCGATGAGGTCTTCTCCTGTGGGGTCCCACGCAAACTGCGCTTCCTCCAACGAGAGTGGGGTGATCTTGGCGGGCGCCGGAGCCGGGATCAGGGGCTCATCCAGGGGTCTTTCTTTCCGGTATCGGGGATGGTGGTACTCCGGTGGCCACACAGGGGGCTGCCCATCCGGGCAAGTGTGCTGGGCAAATAGGTCTTCACCCAGGTGTGGCGCTGTGGACGCTGAGGGCGCGGTGGTGGTAGTGGCGCCCGGGTTCACCAGGCCTTGCGACCAGGCCTGGGGCACCCTGAAGGTGAAGGGCACCGTGAAGACGGCGGCGCCCGGGGTTACTTGGCCCAGCGACCAGGCCGGTGGCTCGGCAGAGGTAGAGGGCACTGTTGGTACTGCGGCGCCCGGGGGCACTCGGCCTTGCGACCAGGCCGGTGGCGTCTCCTGCTTGGCCGCGCTCAGGATTGAGGTGCGTGACGTCACAAGAGGCGTGGCCGCGGCCCCTGCTTGAGGCCTAGTCTGGAGCGGTAGCGGAGCGGCAACGGGCACGATCGGTGGGATTTCGGGCTCTGCGACGGGGAGCGGGGGTAGGCTTACGGTGGCCGGGCTTGGGGTAGTGACGTCCCCTTTACTTGCCTCCGTATCTTCAGCTCCCTCTGTGGCGTTGTCTCCGGCCTCAGTCCCTTCTGCATCCTCTTCAGGGGCAGGCGTGCTCCTCGTTGCGGGTGGTGTGCTTCGCTGGCGGGCTCCAGCCTGCTGGGCCATCTCTCTGCTCCATGCGGCCAGTATGTCTTGCTGCACTCGGGCCATCCTCTGAGCCAAGCCCTCCAGTGCGGTCCGTGCATGCTCCCGATCTCTGGGGAGCTGCGGCAGGATCTCCACCAGGCCTTCTGGGGTTGTCGCTTGCAACAGGCTCCTGACCACTGGGTCGGTGCTGCCTGACTCTCCCTCCATCTCCGGGTACGGCTCCTCCAGACTCCTCCAAGCTGCTCCCATCTTCACTCTTTTGTTCTCGGTCCGCCCACACTGAGGGTGGTCCCGGGGCAACTTGGTGATTGTCAGTCCCAGGGGCAGTCCCCTCACGCTGATGGACATCTCAAGCATCACAGTCTCTGCTGGTGGGGGCAGTCTTCGTTTTTGGCGCCATTCTTGGTCCTGGCCCACGATGGGAGGTGGCCTCTTGCCACCCTCTGGCACGCCCATAATGGCGTCCGCTCTGCCAGGGCGGGAAATCTTTTCTGATGGCGGGAATCGTCTCCCAGTGGCGGGAAACTCTGCAGATGGCGGGAAAAGACTGCAGATGACGTGCAAATGGCGGGAACCGATCCGAGATGGCGTCCGATAGCGGGGACCCTCCGGAATCGGCGGGAGACTTCTTTTTGAGGTAAATGCGAACTTTTCTTCAGGCACGCAGTACCCGGTGGTTGCGGGCATGTAATCCTGCCGACTACGCCAAAAGTTGACGCACCCCCTGGGCCATGTTCAAGGGGATACCCGGAGCCGGATCTGTATGGGGGTAGTAGTCCTTGTGGCGGTGACCCGGTCCGTGCCCAGGGTGTCAAACTAAGTGGCAGTCTATGGCAGTAGATTTTGTTAAGTGTCGACTACGCCACCCGTTGAGTGCGGCTTTGAAGCCGCCGCTGCAGAGCAGTCCGCTGAGGCCGGTGGTATATGTGCAGCAGTGATGGTATAACCCCCAACGGGAGGGGTTTGGCCTCAGGGCAGCAGGTGTGGATGATGGGGGTTGTGATGGTGCAGTAAGGAGAGGCAGAGTCAGGAGATGCAGTTTCAGGGTTTTTACTCACTGATGTTGCTTTAGTCACTCTGGCCTTGAGTGACCACCCGAGCCGTGCTGCGTCCACCAGGTCCTGGACTCGGCCAACCCCCAGGCAATTCCGGAGCGTGGTCCTGAGCTCCTTTCTGACTCTCCCTTCCTCTGGCCGTTCCCACCAGGGATCCACTTTTGGCCGGCTCCCTCGGGTCTCTTGGTGGTCAAGCCTCCTCTGGGCTCCCTGACCCTATACTTGGTGTGCCTTTCTAGTGGATTTGGTGAGGGTCGCGGCAGATCCTGACCACGACCTCCGGTTCCTGGCTAAGGTTTACTTCTGCCTCTGCCAGCTTGGGTTCCGGTACCCATGTCCGCCAACCCTTCACCCTTCTGTCCTTATTCTGGGATCTTGGGGTTCCTTCTGACTCTTTCTCTGGGTCCTTCTTCTCTGGAGCTGGGCCCAGCCGGAGCCACAGCTCCCTGTCAGCCCTCCTGGCTGAGCTCCTCTGCTCTGCTTCTCCTCAGGCTGAACTCACCCTGATCTAAGATGGTGCCCACCTTATATACTCCCTCTATGTGTGAGCCCAGGTGACCAGCACCCAATGAGCTCCTAGCTTTACCCAGACTACTCCCCCTATCTGCCCCTACACTACTGGGATGTTCCACCCCCCTCCCACTCCAGCCAGGGACAGACGCTGTCGTACCTGCACATATACTGGTGGGAGTACCGTTGTTCTGTCCCCCGGAAATGGGATGTATGTAGTGCATGCAGCCTACTAAGCTCAGTTCCACACTCCATCCTTACCCGGGAGTGGAATACCACACCTCTGGGTTGAGGTGTAATACCCCTGTAGCAGCCGAATCCTCAGGGTGCTACATATAAGCGGGAGGCACCGCGCCAATTACGTAATCGTGACACCTAAGTGAGACTCCATTCTAATCCTGTTGCCTCTTTCTCTGAACAACTCCAGTTCATCTTTGGGGGTGCATGTGAGCAGGGAATCATTAATAAACCGGTGGTTGATGGACTGATGGTAAGGTTTCCTAAGGTCACGACCTTTTATTTGTTACCAAAAGTCCACAAGGATGGTGCGGTCCCACCGGGGCACCGAATCGTGTCCTGCATAGGGGGGTTATGTGAACCAATATGTCAATTCATTGACTTTTATCTAAAACCATTGGTAGAGACTCTTCCCTCCTATGTGCGTGACTCGACGGATGTCCTGACGGGGATCGACGGCATCTTTGTGGAACATGATGTGTTAATTGTTACTGCTGACATAGAATCCTGTACACGTGCATCCGCCATGATGATGGCCTTGAGGCAGTGAGATTTTTTCTGATGTCTACCTGTCGGGATGGCGTGATGAATGACCTTATACTCAAGCTTCTCCATTTTGCTTTGACTCACAACTTTTTTGCATTTAAAGATGTTTTTTATTTACATGGATGCGGCACTGCCATCTTGTTACAACATGCTATTTGTCCTGTAAATGAATTATATTACAGAATATATTTTTTGGACCTATGGTTGTATACATTTGATTGTATATTTGTGAGCTACGCATTGACCCCTTTTGTGCCCACCTGTCTTGTTCCAGAAATAAGCTGTGAAATTATATATTATCACTCGATTAAATACCTTTATTTGCACGCCTTCTCTCCTTTTTCTTTTTGATATTTTAAAAAGTAGTGGACAACCCCTTTAAACCATTGTATGATCTTGGCTACCATGCTGCAGCTCAGTTTCAGGGTGTTGGCAACCTTCTTATAGCCTAGCCTATCTTTATGTAGAGCAACAATTATTTTTTTCAGATCCTCAGAGAGTGCTTTTGTGACACCCCAGGGGTCTGGTTGCCACAGTGATAGAGATATTACGTCTGAGAGCAGGTGGGAGGTCTCTTGGTCAGGAATCCTATGCATGCCACACCTCCTGCACAGTCCTGGGAGGGGAAGAACTTCCCCTATATAAAACTGGGGCTGAGGCAGGGTTAGTGAGTAGAGAAGAAGTAGAGACAGAGAAAAGAAGCAAATATAGGAACAGAACATCAGGAGCTCTGTGGGAGCAGTGTTACAAGGAGTCAGGGGCTGGCAGCTGCAGAGCTCGCCCTGACTGAGAAGATTTCTTACCGGACCCGGTGTCCGAGGCTGTGGGGACTAACTCCTACCCAGCAGCAGAATCCGTCAGGCAGGGGATTCCAGGTCCTCTGGCCAAGAAACCCGAAGGCCCCGAGTCACCGGCCATACGGGTGAGCACCACACGGTACACTGAGGGACGTGGGCTACTTATACCCGCCTCTAGCAAGGTAGCCAGAAGAGTACAGTTAGTTTGGGAGGCCTACAACTCCGCCTGGCCAGGGGAGATCCCATCTGCTCAAGGACTGACCAGGCCCCAATTGCTAGCCAGCACTCCGGGAGGGTCTATCTTTGTCACCAGTAAAGACCCTGAACTACACCGTACCGTCTCCGAGTGGTTCCTGCTACGCCCATCATCCACGTCGGCTGCCCTGAGGCCATACCCCTCCCTTTGGGGGTTATACTATCACGCTGCACAATCCTACCACCGGCCTCAGCGGTCTGCCCTGCAGCAGCAGCTCCTTAGCTGTACTCAACGGGTGGCGTAGTCGTCCAACATCTACCGCTGATACATCGCCGCTCAGTTTGACTCCCTGGGCACGGAACGGGTCACCGCCACGAGACTACAACCCTCAACAGATCCGGCTCCGTGTAAGCTCCCGCGTGCGCAACGCAGCGCGACACAGGCCCAGGGGCGCGTCACTTTACCATGAGGTTCCATGTTGAACTTCCATTGACCAGTATGAGAGAGTGTGAGAGCAATAACACCAAATTTAACACACCTGTTCCCCATTCACACCTGAGACCTTGTAACACTAATGAGTCACATGACAACTGGGAGGAAAAATTACTAATTGGGCACAATTTGGCCATTTTCACTTAGTGAAACTCACTTTTTTAATGTACTCACTTTTGTTGCCAGTGGTTTACACATTAATGACTGTGTTGAGTTATTTAGAGGGCACACCAAATTTACACTGTTATACACGCTGTACACTGACTACTTTACATTGTATCAAAGTGTCATGTCCTCAGTGTTGTCCCATGAAAATATATAATAAAATATTTACAAAAATGTGAGGGGTGTACTCACTTTTGTGAGATACTGTAAGTATTCACCTCAAGAAAAAATATTTAAATGCAAAACTTGGAAAGTAAAAAGAGAAAAAAAAGACAAAAGAAGAGCCAAATATAAATATCTGACGTGTATATAATAATGGACAAGATACCAATATTTTATAGTAAACGTCCAAAACCCCATTGTTCATTTAACCCCCTTGGCGTTGTCATTCTGACATAAATCAGACCACAAGGGCAAGTTGTAAGATAAATAACTAAGCTTGTCCTGCAGTCAATAAAATGTAATATCTTGAAATTGCGCTCTCTTGCTGAATCTGAAAAGATATCTGTTTAGTCACTATATCTGCACACTTTGCAATTTCCACAGTTTCAGGCGCCCTTTTGAACCAAATAGAAATGTTGATGTCGGAGGAATATGATGACCGTTTACCAACATATCACGTAAAGTCTTGCTACATTTAGCCGGTCTGAAAGAAATTGGGAAAGTTTAGTGGTTGAGCCCCAATTGTGACATCACTCATGTGTAGCTTTGCCCCCGTGATGTCACAATTAGGTTCCAATAGTGATGTCACGGAATCCTTGGTTATAACCAGCGATTTTGCAGTGATATCCTTTGTCTGGAGAGGCTGATTGTGCACTACACATTAAGCGATATTCCTCCAGGCTGAAATGCTGTTTAGACTAGTTCTAATTCTCAGCGTGCTATTAGCATCTGCGGAAAGTGCTCCCATCTTTATCCGCAACCATCCGTCAAGAGCGCAGATCAGGATCCCTGCAGGTAAGTGCATTACCAGATATACTCTGACTCTTAACTCCTTGCCTCCGCAGCCAATTTTCGTTTTTGCACTTTTTTTTCTCCTCCACTTCTTCCAAGAGCTATAACTTTTTTTTTGTATTCGTATAGCTGTATGACGACTTGTTTATTTTTTTGCGGGACGAGTTGTAGTTTTGAATGACATTCATTTTACCATTCAATGTTGAATTGGGGAAAAAATGCAGCTCCGCCATATTCTTTTGTTATTTTATTTTTACGGCATAAAAAGTAACTGTCGTTTTCATTTTTAGCATAGATGAGACATAGAGCATTAATACTGTTTTCTCCTTACTGGATACACTCACTACTACATGTAGCAAAAGGTGCCCACAAGAGATACAGGGGATAATGGTGACTTCTCATTAGTCAGTGGAGTTCTTCTTTAATGTCTATTTTTACTTTCTAGGTGACAAAGGAGACCTGCACCGTGGTCCTTGCTCAGCAGCATGCGGTAAGCAAATCAGAAGTCAAATATGTTCTTCACATGTAACATTTCACATCCGGCCCCAGAAACCATTGGGATCCATTAATAAGGCCAAGGTTATGAGAGTCAGACTCTGCGTCATTAGGGGTTCTATAACTTTTCTTATGTGACCGGAGGTCACATGTTTCATGGATTGGAGAAATGTTCCTGTCTTGCTTGTAATTTAAGGTGTCATCTCCCATCGTGTTTGTTCCCTATTTCAGGAATATAAAAGAACAGATCTCTGTATTGTCCATTATATAGTGATATGACGTCATGCATCATTTTTCCAGACTAAATACCCCTCTTTTTAATAGTCATATTTGGTTCCTCATTCCGCCCATTCCATGTATTTGGTTTCTACTTCTGAACACATTCCAGCTCTGGTTACCTGATCACTTATGTTCTCTCTCTTTTTAGTGCATGGCACCGTCCCTCCAAAAACTTCTGAGGATACAGTCATTAAGATTGTTATAGCTGCTGCCATTCTCTTTGTCCTTGCAATATTCATTGTTGCCATTGGTGTCATCTATTGGTAAGTATAGTAAGGTGATTTATGGGCTACACAGGAGTTTGTAGAGGAAATGTCACATCTTCAGGTTACTCCAGTATTGGGAATATTTTAATGTAGACTTCTTGTGGCTCACACATGTCACCCAAAGGTTTGTGCCCTGTGGGTAACTGATGGATATAATTTATACTTTGTAGGGTCTCATGCAGGCATTAGGTATCGTTAACACAGTCAATGTGGTTTGGTCCAAATCAGTGCAGTTTTATTGCTTTCATAAAACTCCAATGATTCAAAACCAAAAACAGCCTCTTCTGGGCATAAAGGTATCATAGCAAATAAACAGTTCATTTAGCAGGGTACATATTTTAGAGCAGGCTCACCCATACCCAAACAGATTATCCCTTCTCCCACAGAAAAGTTCATACACAGAAGAGATCCCACCAATCTTGATATCCCCTTCAGCCCAAACTCTGGTCACAGTTCACACTGAAAAGGCTGTAGCTTCAACACGGTTCCCTGCAGCTCCAGCACACAGACTGCTCAGCTTTCCAAGCTGACCCATGCAGTCTTCGTTCAGAGAGAGATCTCAGCACGTCTCTCTCTTAGCTATAGGTCACATTTTGGCTGACTCAGCTCCAGCACACTCAACGCTGCTTCATCTACCAGACTGACACACCTAGTGAACACAGGCCATGGTTTTAGTAAAACATGCTAGGCTAACCCTGTCCTTAATTTGTGATTTACAATGTGACTTTTATTTTTGCAATTTTATAGCTATCTGAAAAAGAAGCCAATGAAAGATGATGAAAGCCAATATTGCGCCGATGATTTTAAAAAGAGCAACACCAAACTAAATGGTAACTATAGCTTGACAAATCTGACATTAAAGAAGCACTCCAGCTAAATATGTATTGTGTACTCCAGCTAAATATGTATTGTGTAATCCCTTCTAGATATATCAGTGGTGTAGGGTACAAGTGATAAAATACTTACCATTTGCCATCTTTTCTGGTTTCCAGCGCAATTCTGGTTGTCTTCTGAACCATACGACCGGTATTCAGCTTTGTCAGTCACACAGCATCTTATGTGTGGCATGGTAACGATTTTCCCAATGTAAGCCTATGAGACTCAGAGCGAGGTTCCATATGCTTACATTGAGACAGCAACTTCCAGTCCACACATAAGAAAGACATTGTGATCGCCAGTCCAATTTACAGTCACATGATTCAGCAGAGGACTGGAGCTGAGCTGTAAACCGGAGAAGACAGCGATCAGTGTTTTACCAAATACACTACACTACTGATGTGTGCAGAAGTGATTAGCAATATAATTTAGCTCAGAGTGCTTCTTTGATATTGGCAGTTATTGCCGGTTTTTATATTACATGGAAGCAGTCCGCATTGTAAAGTCTGTTACTGACACTGAGGACCTTCCGATTTGTCTTCTTCAATGTATGAACTGTATTTAATAGAAAAACAACATTATAGAAAAAAATTATCTTGTTAGAAAATGATCCGTAGACAGAGTAGAAACATAATGGAAGCTGTTATTTTAGAAATGTTGATTTCAATGTTCTGTGTTCTAGGAAAACATGAGGACTACATAGCAATCACAATTGATGATTTTCGTCATGGATCCAGGAATGAACAGATAGATGTCCTCTCAGGACCCCCTGATGTAATAACCAATATCAGCCCAGATGAGGATGAGGTCACCTCCTCTAACAGTAAGTTCTCAGGGTTTTTACGAAATATATTTAACAGAAAAACAAACTAACATATAAATAAAAAAAATGGTCTCCTATAGGAACTTGTCAGTGAATGAACCGTTAATATACTAGTAGTCAGAGAGGCTCAGCCCCTCTATTGTCATAGCTCAATGTACCATTCTAGAGGTTTTAATAACATATATACTGATAATCTTCAATAATTTTTTTCCATTACAGATCAGGAGGTCCAAACAACTATTACAATTGAGGATGTTCCTCATGGACCTGTGGCTGAAAAGGGAGACGTCCTCAAAGACACCAAAATCACCATGGCTCACCCCACTGACCCCACCAGCAGCCTTGATGAGAATGTGGTCATCCCTTCTGATGGTAAGTTTCAGAACTATTATAAGAAATATATTTAAAGAGTAATAAAACTATTTTTTTAAATAATATAACAGTAAAGTCCAAGATAATAAATCTACTAATATATAGTCTGAGAGTCTGCACGTCTGTAGAAAACATACTTTGCAGAGCAGGCCAGTGAATACAAGGAGAGACTTGACAAACCTTGGTGCTGCCCCCAGCTGGCATTTCCCCATATCGTTGTAGTTGACTGACAGGTCTCTCCCATATCTTAATTAGGGTAGACCTGTCAATGAAGTGCAACGGCGCAAGGAGAAGCCGTCTGGGAGCAGCGTCTTACCAGTAAAGACTCTCACTTTAGTCCCCAGGAGGCTCTTCAAACTATATAGAAGTTATAATAACCTGTAAATGTTAATCATTTTAATCATATAGAAGCTTGCATTTTATTAAATCTTTTTTCAATACATTATGTTTCAGGAGAATTTGACATCTTCTGTACTTCTAAAGACATTATAGTGCCGCATAAGGCCGGTATAGAGGAGATGAAAGAGTCCCAGATTAAGCCAGACTTAAATGATTACAAACAGACACCTCCATCTATTCTGAAAGGAAGTCAAATGAAAAATAAAATCAAAGGGAAAACAGTTTATTTTGAAGAATCGGATAATCGATATGTTTACTCATATGATTCCGAGTCCTCACAACCTGGATGTCAAATAAGATATTTCCGAAACTAACAAGGCTGGAAAAAAAGTGAGTGTTTTTCATATCTCAGCTCAAATATTAGCAGAAGATCATCTTTCATTTCTTTCAAAAGGACTTAGGGGCCCAATTTGTCAAATCTTTTACACCAGTATTCTGATGTAAAAAGCTTTGAACAGTCACAAAATTTTGCCGAATCTCCAGGCTGCAGTAAAATATTGTGACTTCTGGCATTCTCATGCCATTTTTGCCCAGTTCCGACAATGTGCCGGAGCTTGGGCAGGATGGGTGGCATGGCAAATACTACTTGTCAAATTCATGTTAATCGGCGGTGTTTGCTAAGCCACGAAACACGCTCACCAGAAGTGCACACCAGTAGTCCGACACTCCTGAATCATGAATCGGTGTATACATCTTCAAGAATCAGGAGCGTCTGACTTCAGTGTGCCTCCTCATCAAGACAGGTGCAAAAAAGTTGTTTTAAGAGTATTGTTTGAAAAAAATGTGGAATAATTAATTATTGGTGGGTAACCCAATGACGCCAATATTTCATTCACTTCCTAAAATTCTCAAGTCTTTTTTCCACCTTCCATGTACTCCATTGTGGTGGGAATAGGTTCATTCATTAAAAGACTGGAGTCTTGGGTGAGGAAATATTACAGCCACTAATGCGAGAGATTTCAGGGTGCAGTATAGATGTTCTGCAAAAATTGTCTGTTGCTAAATGGTTGATGTGCAATGTTACATCGCTGTATTCCAGCAGACCACAGGATTTAACTATTGCTGCCCTGTCTCATTATTTGGATGAATACAGTGAATATTGCAAAGAAATTAGTTTCTAATTTCTTAAGTTCATTATCTACTTCATCCTATTTTTTTCTCATCAATGGTGATTTTTTCTTACAAACTATTGGGTGGATATGCCCTAAATGGATGAGATGGGAATTTAAAGCTAGGAATTAGTTTTGTATAAAAGTCTATATTTTCTATAGAATAGCCCCGAGATCTGATCTATAGGATACAAACTGTCATTTATATCAAACTGGATTCTGCAATAGGCCCCAGGTTTTGTAATATTAACTAGATTCTGCTAAGGGGATGTTGTGTTAAAAATCAACATCCCCTTAGCAAGTTTAGTCATAATAATCCTTTATTGTTTCTGCAGAAAAATCGAGAAAGAAGGCTCGCTGAGTTCCAACAATGGATAAGGAATCCAGAATGAGGTGACGACTTCATTACATGGTGGCTGCGATGTGAGGATCAAACAACTTGTGTTTAAGCAAAAAGACAGATTCTGGGCTCGGTCTCTGCTCTCACCCAAGAATATGACACTTACCGGACTTTCCGCAGTCAGACATGTTCACGGATAAGTGACTTACCTGCTGCATGAAGAGGCAGATTCCGGGCTTGGTCTCTGCTCTCACCCATGGATATGACACTTGCTGGACTTTCCGCAGTCAGACGTGTTCACGGATAAGTGACTTACCTGCTGCATGAAGAGACAGATTCCGGGCTCGGTCTCTGCTCTCACCCTTTAATATGACATTTGCCAGACTTTCAGCAGCCAAGTGTACTCATGACACAAGTGAGGTACCTGCTGTAAGAAGAGACAGATTCCGGGCTTGGACTCTGCTCTCACCAATCCACAGCCCAAGGGAAGGGCAGTCCTTTAAGCATGGTTCCCTAGAGGTTTCCTCCATTGGGGGTTTTTCCTCTCCTGAGTGCTAAAGGATGACTTTTCATGAGTCCATCAACTCACGATGTGGCCAATCAACATCATCATCATCAAGGTCACATTTAAGACTATTGTCCTGACTTGTAATGGAAACTTCCACACTATGCAACTTGAATAAAGTTAGTAAAGAAGTCAACATATATCATGTGTATCTGAGTCTCCTTATGGAACTTTACAATAGAGCAAAATATGCATAGCACTGGACTACTTTGTATAGTCATTACCATCACACATGGCTGATTATCAACCCCCTTTCTTGCAAACGTTAACTAGGGTACAAGTGGTGTTGTGCTTAAGAACAATATATCCCCTTTTCAACATGCAATCTACATGTATGTCACATGTCTAATGTGGTTCTATGGAAAGAGTTATGGAGCATAGCCCAATTCATATATAGTAGGTGCTAGCTGCTTTATACAGCTGGCACCTGCTTCTAACAACCTGACTTGAATTGCCTCTATTTAACCACTTAGATGCGGTGTCAAAGATAAGACCCTGAGAAGGTCACGCAGAACCACCATCTGTGATCTTTGGTCGAACAGCTCTCTGCTACCCCCTATCCTCTGGGCAATTACACGATTGGCTGACCATTAATGGAGGAGGCCGCAGGCTGATTGCACTAATAGGCCAGTTATCCGGAAACTAACAGTGAGCGCATGGTATATACATCTCCAATGCCAATGTACAAAATATATGTAAATACCTCCGTACCGTCACTGCTATCTCCACTATAACCCCAGTACTACTCACTCGCCACCACCAGTTATGTTTTATACAGGCTGACTGGAGGCCTGGTTTCTGGTACCGTATGGCTTTGAGGCGTGGTTTACAGAGCAAAAGGAACAGAATTATTACATTTAATATTTAATTAAAAATGAGGGAGTTTTTATGAAAAAGATATAAAATATTTAACAAAGGGGACAAAACAATACAGCATATACAGTTACATGAAATAAAAGGTATAAACAAAATAACTTACTACGCCACTCGTCACTCACAGAGTTGAGTCAACTTAGCCGAAGGAGAGCGTTTCGCTTGGGGACATTTAGGAAATGGGCTTCATGAATACACAATGTGTGTAACTTTTTTACAGGAACCCACATCATAATTCAGCTTAATCTTTTATTAGCACCTGAGTTACACCCACACACCCCCCGGTTATGACCTCACGTGGGCCGGGTTGTGTTTTGTTCTCAGTCCTTCAGGATTTTATGGAATTCTCAACTTATGTGATAACTACTCTCCGGATAATCAAAGAAGTTAGAGGTCCCCATCTTATTTTTTATTGGGATTTTACCATTACCCAGAGACCAAACATGACATTGCTGCTGTCAGCGATTTGCCCATTATTGATTTGTGGCATATAGGCAGGGGTTACAGTTAGGAAAAAATATGCGTCTTCTTCCCCTATTATCCCTGAAGTTGAAAAGTTATGACCCATCAGTATCAAATGGATTAAAACTTCCATATTCTACATTTTCTTTCGGCGACATCAACTCTATTGCAGGTGCAATATTTTCCTTACAGGGACATTGCCCCTAAAAAGGACAATGTATTTCCTGGGGACAAAAGGATTCCTGCCTTAATTATCTGTCCAATCTATAACTCTTTGTCTATGCTCAATAGACATCCTCATTAGTACTGCCGGGGTCTTTTGTTCTAAAAGGAGCTTTTGCATGTTAATTAAGATAGTTCACTCTCCTAACTAATTTACTATATGTTAAACTGTGTAATTCAACTACTAAAAGAGATTTGTGAGTTACAAGCCCTTTTTGCTACTGCACCAGAGAGAGTAGAGGAGGGAGGGGTTGGGAATGAATGCCCCTTGTATTAGTCTGACTCTGACTGTCACCTATTTTTACCCCTGCAATTTCGTGTGGTGTAAAGATTTTAATATTTTCTTTTCTATGACAAGCTGTTTTAAGTAGTTTGATGCGGGAGTTAAGTATGTGTGTTTTCATTTAAGTTGCCCTTCGGCCCAGCACATGGAGCTAATAGGTCACCATGGCATTTAGGGTCCCACTGAAGGTAATGCAACTATCATCTTTGAATCTCATTTACAATCTGTGGTTTGTAGAGAAATATGGTTATTTGTAATTATAATAATATACAATTGATGTGTATTGATACAATCTTTTCTACTATTAAGCATGTCTTGTTACAACATGCTATTTGTCCTGTAAATGAATTATTATACAGAATATATTTTTTGGACCTATGGTTGTATACATTTGATTGTATATTTGTGTGAGCTTCGCATTGACCCCTTTTGCAATCACCTGTCTTGTTCCAGAAATAAGCTGTGAAATTTTATATTATCACTTGATTAAATACGTTTATTTGCACGCCTTCTCTCCTTTTTCTTTGTGTAATTCATGATTGGAGTTTTCATGTGTCTGTTGACTATAGTCTCTCAGACACATTTTATGGATTGTATGGAAGTTTCATACCTAATATTGTTTTCTGCGGCTTCCACAGCGTTTCCAATGTGCAATATGGATTTTTGTGCCCGGGACAATGCCTGGCTTTCGCAGCTGAGTCGAGCTCTGGACGAGGAGGGTGATGACACACTTCAGGGGCATACTAAGAAATATAGGGAACTCCTCAAAAACCTGACAAAGATTTGGTGGAATTGGGCCTTCCTGAGCAAGTATGTCGAAAAAAATCTTATACCAATAGGACTTAGGATTCAAATTTTCCTTCGTTTCCTATTGACAATGAGTCCTTTAGAGGGCGGTGGGAGGAGGTGGCCAGTGAGTGCTCGTTAGGATTTTTGAAATTCCTCAGCAAACTCAATACTGAGTCCCTGAACATTATGGAAAGTGAAATGGAGGATTTGTCGGAGAAAATCAAGGACCTATCATCTAGTGAAGCCCTGACTAAATTTAAGGAGGACATTGATAATGACTTAGCCAAAATAGAGAAGGAGATTCAGGCATATAAAATCAAAGAATTTCAATGTGACCAGACCGACTTCCACTCGAATCATGTATATAAGTGGAAGAACAATGATAAGAGAGGCCGTCCGAAATTACGTCCTGACATCAGATTAAAAAAAGACACCCTCATGTCCTCCTTTTAGAGGCGCTGTTGGAGGCTCTATTCCGAGAGGTACAGATGAGTCTGATTCCAATATGTCTAGCATCGGTGTGGTCACTCACTTTAAATCCAAGACGCAGATGCCTAGAGCTCCCTCTAAGAATCCTCACAATAAAGACGACAGGGCTTTACAGGCGATTAATTTGTCTACTCATACACTTTCTCCGGTACATATTGAAGTGCTGACTAAGGGTCTTTCTTTTTCTCCGACTAACCCTTTCTATTTTTTCACAGCCATGAAGGACCTTTACCTGTTCTCCCGCAAATTGTTTTTTAAAAAATTACATACTCAGAAGCTCTCTTCCCCTGTCACCTTTGAAGCAAATGAAATGGAGGCTCTTGAGAACCTTGAGAATCTGGCGAATGAGGTTCCACCAGACCTGCAAGGTGAGTTTCCTCCTTGCACCAGGACCAGATCAATGAGGTTTCCCCCCTGTCTGTGTGTCCTGCGGTTGATATTTTCACCAAATTGGTGATAGAGGACTTTTTGGAGGTATGGACCAAATGCACATATGACAATCCTACACATCAGCTGAGGAAGGCACTCTTTGAAGTGGAACACAAAGCTGATGTTGTCAGTAAACTAGCAGACAAGGGGGGAAACATTGTGATCTGCCTGTTGATATGTATGAGCGGGAGGCATCGCGCCAATTACGTAATCGTGACACCTAAGTGAGACTCCATTCTAATCCTGTTGCCTCTTTCTCTGAACAACTCCAGTCCATCTTTGGGGGTGCATGTGAGCAGGGAATCATTAATAAACAGGTGGTTGATGGACTGATGGTAAGGTTTCCTAAGGTCACGACCTTTTATTTGTTACCAAAAGTCCACAAGGATGGTGCGGTCCCGCCGGGGCGCCCGATCGTGTCCTGCATAGTGGGGTTATGTGAACCAGTATGTCAATTCATTGACTTTTATCTAAAACCATTGGTAGAGACTCTTCCCTCCTATGTGCGTGACTCGACGGATGTCCTGACTGGGATCGACGGCATCTTTGTGGAACATGATGTGTTAATTGTTACTGCTGACATAGAATCCTGTACACGTGCATCCACCATGATGATGGCCTTGAAGCAGTGAGATTTTTTCTGATGTCTACCTGTCGGGATGGCGTGATGAATGACCTTATACTCAAGCTTCTCCGTTTTGCTTTGACTCACAACTTTTTTGCATTTAAAGATGTTTTTTATTTACATGGATGCGGCACTGCCATCTTGTTACAACATGCTATTTGTCCTGTAAATGAATTATTATACAGAATATATTTTTTGGACCTATGGTTGTATACATTTGATTGTATATTTGTGAGCTACGCATTGCCCCCATTTGCGCCCACCTGTCTTCTTCCAGAAATAAGCTGTGAAATTATATATTATCACTCGATTAAATACCTTTATTTGCACGCCTTCTCTCCTTTTTCTTTTTGATATTTTAAATAGTAGTGGACAACCCCTTTAAACCATTGTATGATCTTGGCTACCGTGCTGCTGATGTGACCGCGGGCAAGGCCGCGCTTTGGTATCCATGATCTGGCCCAGCAAGATCCCCACACACAGACTCTATCTTGATAACCGTATCTTTACTTGTATACATTTTTAACATAGCAGAACACAATAAACGACAATCGTAAATGTTCACAGCAATAACGTGTACTTATAAGCTGACCCTCACTGTCCCTACTCACACGTTACCAGTCCTTTACTCCAGAAGGATGTGTCCCCCGTCGCAGGCCTGTCTGTCTTTGCAGGAAGGTGTCCCAGCCAAAGAAAAAAAAACAGGAACAACAAATTTCGCTGAAAGGAGGGAATACTTCGGCCTCTCGCCAGAGGTCCCGCTTACAGTCTCTCTGATCCGGATAGCACCTCTCGTGGATTCCCTTGTGTAGTCCACACTCCAATAGTGGGGAGTGTAACAGCTGAATCCTTCAGCAGTGTGGAAGCTGGAGAAAGCTCTGAGGAAAACATGTCAGATAACAGCAGCCACGTTGAGAGTATCCTCTACGGCACACACGAGGACCGGCACACCATCCTGGTTCTTTTCACAGACTCTCTCAGACTCCTCGCGCGCTTTTTCCTGCTTCTCACTCTGGTCACGTGACTCTCTAGGGCGGGACACAGGAGACTCAGTATTTTTCTCTGTCATCACACCCTGCGCAGGTGCAACCTCTGGCCACAAGGTGGCAACACCATCCTGCGTTATCATTTCTGTCACAGGCTCTATGTCAATTATCACAGAACAGCCAGAGCCGGCCAGCTCACTACACGCCCCCCCACTCAAAGGTTGGCAGACTCTGCCAACGACTGGCTCCAGGGCGGCGATGGCTGTGGATGTGACAGGGGGCGGCTGGGAAGAGGGCCACACATATTGGTCTCTGTAGGACTGTCCTGGAGGTACCCCTGCAGTGGTCCTCGTTGTCCGCCTAACGGGTTGGATCCCCTCTCTCCTATCAGTCACCCCACTCTCTTTCCCAGTCGACATGTCAGTAGAGGAGGTAATCGGTTCAAGTGCGTCAGTCAGACGGACAGGGGTAGGCATGCATTCAATCTCTACATCCCCGGGGTCAGTGTCTCCGACAGTATTAGTGATATCCATCTCTCTAGGTATCACAGTAGGGGAGTCAGGCTGGGAACGGCAGGGGCGCAACATATTACGGTGCAAAGCTCGGATGCTGCCGCTGTCTTCGCCCTGCACTCGATAGACGGGGCCACCGGGGTACGGCTGTCCAATTACTCGATAGACTTCGGTCTCCCACTTGGGCCGGAGTTTCCCTTGCGGTTTCTTTATACGGACTAGGACCAGTTGACCTACATTCAGTGGGTCCTCTTGTACCAGAAGTGGGTCAGTGTGCACTTGATCCTGAATTTGTCGGCCTACTAGCCGGTAGACAGTCTCCATTCTCTGGCAGTGTGTTTGTAGCCAGGAAGGATAGGTACCACAGGTATCTTCTTCGGAGCTAGACAGTTGCAACTCATGGATGTCTTTGCCTGGACGGCCAAAGAGAAGGGTGTATGGGGTGTATCCGGTGACGGAATGGACTTGATTATTATAGGCCCACAGCAGTTCTGAGAGGAATCGAGGCCAGTCGGGCTTTTTGTCTTCAGCCAGTGTCCGGATCAGTTGTAAGAGGGTCCGGTTAAAGCGTTCACACGCGCCATTCCCTTGTGGATGGTAAGGGGTGGTCCTGGACTTCTTGATTCCATACATCCGTTGGAGTTCTTCAATGACTCGCCCTTCGAAACAAGCCCCTTGATCAGAGTGCAGCCGCTCCGGACACCCGTAGATCCGAACGAACTGCTGACAGATGGCCTGTGCAGCTGATTCGGCAGTCTGATCTTTGGTAGCAACAGCGATGGTGAATTTCGTGAAGTGGTCCACCATCACCAGACAGTACTGGTAGCCACTATTCGCCGTTCCGATCAACAGATAGTCCACCATCAACAGCTCGAGGGGCCTCGACGTCTTAATAGTCTGGACGGGGGCACGCTGCTCTGCGGACTTGTGGAGTTCACAGGTACGGCATTCTTGACAGATGTTTTCGACCAGCTTACGGAGCCCCGGACAAAAAATGAACTGCTGGGTCCACCGGAGTGTCTTGTCTATGCCGAAGTGGCCATTCCTCCTGTGAGCTTCGCCCACCATCTCATGGGCCAACTGCACCGGGACGACAATCTGCAAACACTCCTCCAGCATATGGGATAAAAGGGCCCTGCGATACAGGACTCCATCTTTCACGATCAGCCGATCCCATTGGGTGAGCAGAGCTAAGGCTCCGGTCGATAGTTGGGCTCTCACTTCGGAGGGCGGTTTCTCTTGTTTATTCACATACTGTTTCAGTAAGACGTGCTCGGGATCTCGATCTTGAAGCTTGGCCCATTCTTGCTGGGACAGGGGAGATCCCACTACGGCTTCAATCCCTCCTACCGCATACTGGCGGCTATCTTCTATTTGCTTTGCGAGCCGGGCAAAGTCAGGCATCTCATCTTCCTCCAACTCTTCATCCCGGTCCCCCACTGGCGGGGATGATGTCACTCTAGACAGGCTGTCCGCATTCTGATTCTCATTCCCCGCTCTGTATTTAATTTTGTATTGGAATCTGGAGAGCCTGGCCATCCAGCGCTGTTCCATTGCCCCTAGTTTGGCATTCTCTAGGTGGGCAAGAGGATTGTTGTCCGTCATGACCAGCACCTCCGCTCCTGTCAGATAGCCGGCAAATTTCTCCGTCATAGCCCAAGTCAGAGCCAAGAGTTCCAAGCGGAAGGAGCTGTAGTTGACGGGATTCTTTTCGGTATCACGGAGAGACCTACTGGCATAGGCTATCACGCGTTCTTTATTATCTTGAACTTGAGAGAGGACCGCCCCTAGGCCTTTAAGGCTGGTGTCGGTGTGCAACTGAAACGGTAATGTGTAATCTGCATATGCCAGAACAGGGGGTGATGTTAGAGCAGCCTTACGTGCCTGAAAGGATTTTTCTCGGTCAGGCCCCCAACTGATGCGTCGTCCTCTGGGACTGTTCGCGGTCCCTCGGAGAACCTCATGCAGTGGCTCAGCAAGCCGAGTAAAGTCCTTGACAAACCGACGGTAGTAGCCTGCCAGCCCCAGAAAAGCCCGGACTTCTTTGACGGTAGTTGGCTGCGGCCACTCTTCAACGGCTGCTATCTTCTCCGGAGAGGGCTGGACGCCTTTGGCCGAGATCCGGTGACCCAAGTAGTCGATTTCCTGCTGTAACAGACGGCACTTGCTGGGCTTCAACTTCAAGCCGTGTCCCCTCAAGCGCTGGAACACTTGGCCAAGCTTGTGAAGATGATCCTCGAAGGTGGCGGAGTATACCACGATGTTGTCAAGGTATATCAGCGTAAACTCAAAGTTGAAGTCTCCCAGACAGCGTTCCATCAGTTTCTGAAAGGTCCCCGGTGCATTATTGAAGGCGGAAGGCATCCGGTCGAACTCATACAGGCCCATGGGAAGGATGAAAGCGGTCTTTTCCCTGTCCTTCTCACTCATTGGAACCTGCCAATATCCACTGGCCAGGTCTAGGGACGAAAAATATTTGGCCTTCTTCAGGGCGGTCAGTGACTCTTCGATCCGGGGAAGTGGATATGAGTCCCGGATAGTGCAAGCGTTCAGCCTACGGTAGTCCATGCAAAATCTCAGGGAATCATCTTTCTTTTTGACTATCACCACGGGTGCAGCCCACGGGCTCTGGCTTTCACGTACCACTCCGGCATGTAGCATGGATTCTAATAGGCTTTTCACTTCCTGGTATTGTTGTGGTGGTATCTGCCGGTACCTCTCGCGGATAGGGGGGTATCGCCCGTGGATATCTCGTGCTGGATACTGGTGGTACACCTAAAGTCTGTGTCATGCTTTGCAAAGGAGTCTTGGTGTTCCCGTAGGAGTTCCTCCACTTGAGACACTTCTTGTTTGGTGTATTGAGATGTGTCTAGCTGTACTTTTTCCCGTAGTTTTTGCCCAATGTCTTCATCGTCTACTTGAGCGTTTATGGCTGAGACGGTTACCGTCCAGTCGCCTTCTGTAGACGGGGTGAATTCTAGGGATCCAATGGGATTCACTTCCGTGGGTAGAGCATATACCCGGGCAAGTTGAGTGCCGGCTTCAAGGGCTAGGCCTACATCCGCGGTGTTGTTTAGCCTGACAGGGACTCTCCCGTTCCTCACGACGGCTAGAGTGAGAGCAACGAGTGGGTTTAGCTTACCCCCACTTGGGGTCCTCGGCTCGATCAACACTTCAACCCCCTCAAGTTGTCGGTGGGTGTTAAGGGGTAAGGAAATGACTGTCTCTTTTTCAGCGGGCAATATAATCCGAGTACGGCGTGGCACCGTAATGGCGGCTAGGGGTAGTTGTTCCTCTGCCATCTGTTGAAGTCCAACGGTCCGGATTACGCGCTGGAACGCCAGACGAGTCGGCTTATGTTTGGTGACTTTCTGCCAGTATTTGGGTCCCTTTCTTGTCAACAGCATAAGATCCAGGTCTTTCAAGATGTTCATTCCAACTATCACTGGGGTCTCGGAGCCGAAACCTTCCTTGACGATGACGATCCCTCGTTTCCCTAAGTCCTGTCCGCAGGCCTTTGTGTCCATCCAAGCAACTCCGGTCACTGGAATGGGTAGATTATTAGCCGCAATAATCTTAATGGCGGTGTCTGGGTCACGAGCAGTTCTTGGTTTGAGGTAATTTTCGTAAAACTGTTCAGAGATCGTGGTCACTTGTGACCCAGTGTCCATCAGTCCCTGTACGGCAAATCCTTCCAGGACAACTTCAAGTGTCGGGCTACTCGAGCAGAGAGCACTCCGCCGTCGGCTGTTTTTCCACACCCCTCTCTTTGGCCTCCCCTGCCGCGCGAGCCTGAGCTGCAGGGGTGTCTAGTTTAACGGCGGCCATTGTGGTGAGGCCCGGCGTGGTAGCTCTGCTTGTGGATATGGCTGGGGTTCCATTCGCTGGTCTGATCGAAATTCCCTTCGCTGGGGTGGCTGAGGGTTTGTTCGTTGGTGCAACGGAGGTTTTTGCGGAGGGAAGTTTTGAGGACAACGATTTGCCCTATGGCGAGGATCACCGCATGACCAACACTGTCCCACGGGACGACTAGGCTGTCTTCGCTGGTCTCCCTGTCGGTCTAATGTTAACTGTAATACCTGTTTCTGTAAGTCTGCTACCATCTGTTTCAGGTCTTCCGTGTCACTGTTCGGATTTTTAATGTCAGATATGGATCTGCACGCAGCACCTGGAATCCCCACATCCATGACGGGTCACCTTGAACGTTCTATGGCTTCCTGTTTGACTTCAGCAAAAGTAAGAGTCGGCATCATCCGGATCAAGTCCTGTAACGTGCGGTTAAGATACTGGTCTCTCAGTCCTATTACAAATTGGTCTCTCAGTACCAGGTCACGAGGAGCCATACCAGCTAGTTGTTCCCCTTTTCCACAGGCTTGTTAAAGTAGTACCTGAAGGGCGTTCGCATATTGGGGAATATCCTCCCATTCAAGCTGCGTCCGTCTAAAGAACATGTGTCGCAGTTAGAGATGAGCGTTGTTCTACTCGAACTGTCGCCAATCTCAAATTCGAGCTGTTTTGGGCGGTGTTCGAGCCGGTCGGCGAACACGAACAATTTGAGAAAAATTCGGCTGTTCGAGGTTATGTTCGATAACTGTTCGTGCACCAAAATCATAACTGGATTTTTTCTCAGTAATGATGAAAATTAATGTTAATACACAGTTTGAGTGTACAGCGGGGCGGGGGGAGGGGCAGGGGATGGATCTCTGCAGGAACAATGAAGATCTCCATTTTTTTTTCTCTTTCCCGCATTTGCAGTGGGGAGGTGCAATCTGTCAGCCTATCAGCAGCGCACACACGGAGCGAAGTGCTTTTTTTCACACAAGCAAGGGCATGTGTGATTGGCAGTGTATGTCACATGTCCTTGCCCTATAAGACCAAGCCATTTTCCCCGTCGCCACCATTTTCTCACTGCTGCAGCTGCGTGTTAGACGGCACCGCTGTTGCTGTGTGCGCTATACCTTGTTAATTTCAAGCCAATTTTCGCACAAATATACAGATAGCTTGGGAGTAGGGAATAGTTGTGATTGCAGTCCTTTTAAGGACTAGGTTACAGCATTTCCTACGACTTTTATCAAGCAGGTCTGTGCTCTTAAATAGATAGATTGTGGGAGTAAAGACTAATTGTAATTGGAGTCCTTTTCAGGACTAGGTTACATCAGTTCCTATCAGTTTTTGCCAGGCAGGTCTGTGCCAGTGCTGTGCAAGTTTTTTTCACAGCATTTGGCTGAATCTAGCAAAGCTAATCCTTTTTGGCCTAATGCAGAGTGTGTTAGTCAGTGGAGTAGCCTATCTGTGTTGCAAGATATACCACCTGTGTATAGAATACCAATTTTTTTACTGCACCTAGTGAAGTAAAATCTTTTGGGCATAGCATCATTCTATTAGTCCATCTATACTGACCTCCATCAGGTTGAAAATTAAAAATAATTTTTTTCTGCATCTAGCTCTGAAAAAATATTTGGGCTTCTAGCAGTGTGTGGGACTTGGTCTATTAGTCCATCTATACTGACCTCCATCAGGTTGCAAATTAAAAATAATTTTTTTCTTCATTTATCTCTGAAAAAATATTTGGGCTTCTAGCAGCGTGTGGGACTTGTTCTATTAGTCCATCTATACTGACCTCCATCAGGTTGCAAATTAAAAATAATTTTTTTCTGCATCTAGCTCTGAAAAAATATTTGGGCTTCTAGCAGTGTGTGGGACTTGGTCTATTAGTCCATCTATACTGACCTCCATCAGGTTGCAAATTAAAAATAATTTTTTTCTGCATCTAGCTCTGAAAAAATATTTGGGCTTCTAGCAGTGTGTGGGACTTGGTCTATTAGTCCATCTATACTGACCTCCATCAGGTTGCAAAATGAATAAAAAAATTTTCTGCATCTAGCTCTGAAAAAATATTTGGGCTTCTAGCAGTGTGTGGGACTTGGTCTATTAGTCCATCTATACTGACCTCCATCAGGTTGCAAATTAAAAATAATTTTTTTCTGCATCTAGCTCTGAAAAAATATTTGGGCTTCTAGCAGTGTGTGGGACTTGGTCTATTAGTCCATCTATACTGACCTCCATCAGGTTACAAATTAAAAATAATTTTTTTCTTCATTTAGCTCTGAAAAAATATTTGGGCTTCTAGCAGTGTGTGGGACTTGTTCTATTAGTCCTTCTATACTGACCTCCAGCAGGTTGCAAATTGAATATAATTTTTTTCTGCATCTAGCTCTGAAAAAATATTTGGGCTTCTAGCGGTGTGTGGGACTTGGTCTATTAGTCCATCTATACTGACCTCCATCAGGTTGCAAATTAAAAATAATTTTTTTCTGCATCTAGCTCTGAAAAAATATTTGGGCTTCTAGCAGTGTGTGGGACTTGGTCTATTAGTCCATCTATACTGACCTCCATCAGGTTGCAAATTAAAAATAATTTTTTTCTTCATTTATCTCTGAAAAAATATTTGGGCTTCTAGCAGCGTGTGGGACTTGTTCTATTAGTCCATCTATACTGACCTCCATCAGGTTGCAAATTAAAAATAATTTTTTTCTGCATCTAGCTCTGAAAAAATATTTGGGCTTCTAGCAGTGTGTGGGACTTGGTCTATTAGTCCATCTATACTGACCTCCATCAGGTTGCAAATTAAAAATAATTTTTTTCTTCATTTATCTCTGAAAAAATATTTGGGCTTCTAGCAGCGTGTGGGACTTGTTCTATTAGTCCATCTATACTGACCTCCATCAGGTTGCAAATTAAAAATAATTTTTTTCTGCATCTAGCTCTGAAAAAATATTTGGGCTTCTAGCAGTGTGTGGGACTTGGTCTATTAGTCCATCTATACTGACCTCCATCAGGTTGCAAATTAAAAATAATTTTTTTCTTCATTTAGCTCTGAAAAAATATTTGGGCTTCTAGCAGTGTGTGGGACTTGTTCTATTAGTCCTTCTATACTGACCTCCAGCAGGTTGCAAATTGAATATAATTTTTTTCTGCATCTAGCTCTGAAAAAATATTTGGGCTTCTAGCGGTGTGTGGGACTTGGTCTATTAGTCCATCTATACTGACCTCCATCAGGTTGCAAATTAAAAATAATTTTTTTCTGCATCTAGCTCTGAAAAAATATTTGGGCTTCTAGCAGTGTGTGGGACTTGGTCTATTAGTCCATCTATACTGACCTCCATCAGGTTGCAAATTGAATAAAAAAATTTTCTGCATCTAGCTCTGAAAAAATATTTGGGCTTCTAGCGGTGTGTGGGACTTGGTCTATTAGTCCATCTATACTGACCTCCATCAGGTTGCAAATTAAAAATAATTTTTTTCTGCATCTAACCCAGCCAATAGTTTTGGCCTAATACCACAGTTTGGCCACTCAGCTCTGCTCGGTTACCATCCATTGTTTTTTTGTGCAAACAACTCCAGAGTTGTGAATTAGTTAACCACCAAAATGAGTGGAAAAAGGCCTGCTGCTGGTGGAAAGGGGAATAGGCGTGTTGGGAAGGGGAAAAAAGGTTGTGTCCGTGGGGTAGGTGCAGAAGAAAGACCATCTTCCAGCCAAACTAAAATGTCTACTTCTTTTAGCGGACAATGTGATAAGATCCCTTTCTTACGGCCACGCCAATCGCTACAAATTCCAGATGAGGCACAAAAACAGCAGGTGCTTCAACGGATATCAAGTGCTCCTTTAAGTGGGCTCTCCTCCACATCAACTTCAACATCACAAATACTCCAGTCCTCAAAGGTGTCACCCAAATCGCACTTGCTTCCTCACAGCTCCCAAATCTCCAGCTGCCCGTCTGAGTATGAGGTAGAACAGATGGTTGAGTCTGCAGAGCTGTTTACTCATACTATAGCCTGGGAATCAGAGGTCGACTCCAGCGCTTCTGTGAATCCAGACGAGGAAATGATCTGCACTGATGCCCAGAATCTTTATGAGTCGGATCCAGGACCAGACGCAGAAGGTTCTGACCATAATGTAGACCCTCATTCCCAAACTGTAACTCCTGTTGGTGGAGACAATGAGGAAGACGATGATAAGACTCAAATACCTGATTGGAGCGACAACTTTAGTTTTTTGTCAGGGCAGGAACAGGTTGGCTCTGAGGACGATGGGTGTGATAACGCACAGGGTGATGATGATGAGGTCGGAGATCCCACTTACTGTCAACCCAGAGTCAGCCAAGAGATGAGGTCAGCAGAGGAGGTGGAGGAAGATGCTAGTGACGACGAGGTCAGGTTGCGCCTTCCTGGACAGAGACGTAGTACTGGAAGCACGTCAACAACTGCATCGTCAAACACAACTCTGCCTCTCACCACAAGTCGTGGTGGCTCTTCAGGTCGCATGGGTGCTAAGCCTTGCATAGCCTGGGCATTTTTTCAGATGGATAAAGATGACCCAACTCGTGTTATCTGTAACATTTGTCAGCAAAAGCTAAGTAGAGGCCAAAAAATACATAGTTTGAGTACTTCATGCATGAACCGGCACATGGACATGAAGCATAAGTTGCAGTGGGAAGCTCAGTGTGCTACAATGCGGCCTAGCCGGCCGGGCCAACCACCGTCTGCCATATCTTGTGCATCCGCGGCCTCTTCATCCTCTGTGACTGGGGGGACAGCAGTCACACCTGTTTTGGGGCGCAGACCTGCCACCTCTTTACCCGCAACAGCCAGCGTGATTGGCAGGTCATCATTTTCTTTGGAGGTGGTAACACCAGCTGGTCTTGAGCGCTGTCCGACATCGATAGCACCACCTTTGGATCAAGGCAACCTAACATGTCCGCCTGCATCTTCCTCACAGACCGGCAGTTTGCCGGGGACACCCTTATCAACCCCGTCTAAGCACAATAGCCAGCCCTCGGTCCCTCAGATGTGGACAAGTAAAAGACCATTTCCTCCTAGCCATGAGAAAGCTAAGAGGTTGAATTTCACCATCTGCAAGCTCTTGGCTACAGAAATGCTGCCTTTCCGCCTGGTGGACACAGAGGATTTTCGAGACCTTATGTCCGTCGCAGTGCCCCAGTACCAGATGCCCAGTCGGCACTACTTCTCAAAGAAAGGTGTGCCTGCGCTCCACCAGCATGTCGCACACAACATCACCGCTTCTTTGAGAAACTCTGTGTGTGACAGGGTGCATTTCACCACAGACACTTGGACGAGTAGGCATGGACAGGGGCGTTACATGTCGCTGACTGGGCACTGGGTAACTATGGTGACAGCAGGACAAGGGGCTGCTGTCCAAGTCTTGCCGTCCCCACGAGTTGTGCGTCAATCCTCTTTATGTCAAAGTTCCTCCACTGCTTCTGCCTCCTCAACCTCCTCTCGGTCTTCCACCTGCACCCAAAGCCTGTCTGGTCATGCCACAAGCTTTCTAACTGCGCAGAAGGGATCCTGCACACCTCCTTACTATGCTGGCAGTAGGGCTCAACGTCATCAGGCGGTTTTTACATTGAAATGTCTGGGAAATGTGAGTCACACAGCTGAGGAGTTGTGGTCAGCTCTGGAGAACCAATTTCATGAATGGTTGTCTCCACTGGACCTGAAACCAGGGAAGGCCGTGTGCGACAATGCTGCAAACCTGGGTGCGGCCCTTCGCCGGGGCAATGTCACACACGTGCCTTGTATGGCTCACGTGTTGAACCTGGTTGTCCAGCAATTTTTAGCCCACTATCCCAGACTAGATGGCCTTCTGCAGAGGGCACGGTCGCTGTGTGCTCACTTCCGCCGTTCGCATCCCGCAGCTCAGCGACTTACATCTCTACAGAAGTCGTTGGGCCTGCCACTTCACCGGCTAAAATGCGATGTGCCTACCCGGTGGAATTCAACTCTGCACATGTTGCAGCGACTGTGGCAGCACCGACAAGCCCTGGTGCAATACGTTCTGACGTATAGCCTGGGCCAACGAGATTCAGAGGTGGGGCAAATCACGCTGGAGGAGTGGTCTCAGATCAGGGACCTATGCACCCTTCTGCACAGTTTTGAAATGGCGACGAAGATGTTTAGTGCTGACGATGCCATTATCAGCATGACTATTCCGGTGATTTACATGCTGGAGCACATGTTAAACAGAATTCGGAGTCAGGTGGTGGCACAAGAGGAGGTGGAGGAAGTAGAGGAGGAGGAGTTGTATGCGGAAGGGCTAACATCTGCAAGGTCCAGACGGTCGGCAGCACCAAGGCGGCAGGCATGTGAGGGTGGGGGAGATGATTTTACCAGGACGCATGGTAGCAGCCAAACTAGTGAGGAAGGTGCAGGAGCCCAGGAAGAAGTGGAGGACGAACTGATGGAAGACTCATCAGATGAGGGAGACCTTGATCACATTTCTGTTGTGCGAGGTTGGGGGGAGAGGACAGAGGAAGGAAGCATGATTGTTACCTCGCCACCAACACAACAGGGACTTGGTGCTCCTGGATGCGCAACACACATGAGTGCCTTCTTGCTGCACTACCTGCAACATGACCCTCGAATTGTGAGAATTAGAAATAATCCTGACTACTGGGTTGCCACACTGTTAGATCCCCGGTACAAAAGTAAATTTGCAGAAATTATTCCTGCCATAGAAAGGGATGCACGCATGCAGGAGTATCAGCAGAGACTGTTGCAGAATCTTACATGTGCTTTTCCACAAAATACCAGTGGTGCACGTAGTGAATCTCACAGTTCCAACTTGCCAACCGTGGGACCGTCAAGTGTTCAGCACTCAAACCGTAACAGAACCACAGTATCTGCTGGTAACATCAATTTTGCGGAATCATTTCACCACTTTTTTAGCCCATCCTTTGCAAGGCCACAGGAGACAAGAAGTCTGACACATAGTCAACGCCTAGAGACGATGGTACAGGAGTATCTCCAAGTAAACATTGAAGCCACGACTGTGTCACTGGACCCTTGCTCTTTTTGGGCTTCCAATCTGGATAAATGGCCGGAGCTAGCCACTTACGCCTTGGAGATCTTGTCATGCCCCGCAGCCAGCGTTCTGTCTGAACGTGTGTTCAGCGCTGCTGGTGGTGTGCTGACAGATAAGCGCACGCGGCTCTCCACTGATAATGTAGACAGACTCACGTTCATAAAGATGAACAAATCATGGATCCGAAACGACTTTTCTACCCCTGTGTCATCCTGGGGAGAGTAAAAGCTTGATGATTGGTTAAAATCACCCTACCAACCGTTTTAAGCTTTCAAATTACTAATCATGTTTATCTGTATCTTGACTGGAAAATAATTTGGGCTTTGTAGCAGTGTGCAGCACTGATCCTATTAGGCCATCTATAATAAGCTTCAACAGATTTAAAATTAAAAATAATTTTTAGCTGCATCTAGCCCGGAAAATAATTTTGGGGCTCCGAGATGCGCAAGACACATAAGTGCCTTCTTGCTGCACTACCTGCAGCATGACCCTCATATTGTCAGAATTCGAAGTAATCATGACTACTGGGTTGCCACACTCTTAGATCCCCCAAACTTTTCGATCAACCTTTTCATTTTAATAAAGACCAAAAAAATGGTCATTTTTGAAATTATAAGCATTAGCAGGTTGTTAGAAACTGAAATCAAACAGTTTTCAACTCAAAACTTTATTCTAGGTGATGTTACATTTTCACATAGGACCCCTTGTTCGAAAGGAGCTTCTGAACTCTCTCGTCCATTGAATTTGTCAGGTTTTGGATGGTTTCTGCTTCAATTGTTTTGCATGAGGACAGAATACCCTCCCAGAGCTGTTGCTTAGATGTGAACTGCCTCCCGCCATCATAGACACTCCTTTTAATGATGCTCCAAAGGTTCTGAATGGGGTAGAGGTCAGGGGAGCATGGGGGTCACACCATAAGTTTGTCCCCTTTTATGCCCATATCAGCCAGAGATGCAGATGTTTTATGTGCAGCATGAGATGGTGCATTATCATGCAGAAAAATGATCTTGCTGTGAAATACACGGTTCTTCTTCTTGAACCATGGCAGGAAGTGCTGTTTGAGAAAATCCACATACATTATGGAGTTCATCTTTAGCGCCTTCAGGGATCCTAAAGGGGCCGACAATCTCTCTCCCCATGATTCCAGCCCAAAACATTACTCCACCTCCTCCTTGTTGGCGCTGTAGCCGTGTTTGCGTGGGGTGTCCATCAACCAGCCATCCTCCACTCCATTCATCTGGACCATCGAGCGCTGCACGGCACTCATCCGTGAACAAAACAGTTTTGAAATCAGTCTTCATGTAATGTTTGGCCCACTGGAGCCGTTTCTGCTTGTGTGAAGTGGATAGAGGAGGTCGACAGGATGGCGTATGCACAGCTGCAAACCTCTGAAGGACCCTGCATCTTGTTGTTCGGGGGACGTTGGAGGCACAAGCAGCTTCAAAAACTTGTCTGCTGCTATGACAAGGCTTTTTTGCCGCTGCTCTTTCAACCTGACGTAATTGCCTGTAGGAAAGAGTCCTCAATTTGCCCTTATCAGCACGCACACGTGTGTACTGTGAATCAGCTACATACTTCTTGATTGCCAAGACACTTCATCCTGATCATCGCACAATGTTGATTGTAGTCATGCCTTGACCTAAACACTCCACAATTTGTTGCTTCTCAGCAGCCGACACATCCTTTTTCTTTCCCATTTTGGCAGAAAATGTAGGCTGCTTAATAATGTGAGAGAGCCTTCTTAAGTAGTCTTGCCTTTCATTGGACACACCTGCCAAACTAATTAGCACAGGTGTCTGCAATTGCTTACAGTGATATAAAGAGCCCTGACACACATCACCATCAATGAGTTTAACTGACAAACAAACAAATTCTTCCCTTATCACTCCTAAACACTTTTTGCATAATAATTTGGAACGCGGTGTACATGTGCTTTTCCACAAAACACCAGTGGTTCACGTAGTGAATCTTACAGTTCTAACTTGCCAACCGTGGTCTGTATGGAATTGTTCAATAAAGGGCCCAAAATTAAGATAACATAGATGGGAGAGGTCTCTATGAATAGGAATTCCTAAGTATTTGATACCCTGTGAGGGCCAGGCAAAGGGAAAGTTGGACTGGATGGAATCCTATATGGATTTAGGGAGGGAGACATCGAGGGCCTCAGACTTCGCTGCATTGATTTTAAAATTTTACCATGTAACAAAGTGATCTATTTCAGCCATAACAGCAGGGATGGATATATGTGATTGAGTGATATATACTAGGACATCATCAGCAAATAGAGAGCACTTGTACTCGGTGCCTCCCACCTCAATCCACCTAATATTGGGGTTATGGCGAATTGATGAGAGCAGGTGCTCCGTCACTAGGATGTATAAGAGAGGGGACAGAGGATATCCCTGCCTTGTCCCATTGGTGATTGTGAAAGGTGATGAAAATGTTCTGACGCACCCCCTGGGCCTTGGGACACCCGGAGCCGGACCCTTTTTGGTGGATGCTGGTGGTTGTAGTCTTCGTGGCGGCGATCCGGTTCCGTGGCTCAGGGCGGTCAAACCAGTGGCGGAACTATTTATGTGGTTTTGATGTTTAAATGTCCGACTACGCCACCCGTGGATTGCGGTCAGAGTGAACCGCCGCTACAGGGCAGACCGCTAAGGCTGGTGTTGTGGGTGCAGCAGAGCGTAGCATAACTCCCCACGGGAGGAGTATAGCCTCAGGGCAGTGTATGCGGAGGATGGGGGTGATGGTGCAGGGCAGCAGCAGTAACGACACGGAGTCAGTGATGCAGTTCAGGGCCTTTACTCACAGTTCTTATTATCCAGACCACGTCTGCAGGTAACGGCTGCCCACGTCGTACTGTGCTCACCAGGTGAGGGGCTCAGACAACTCCCAGATAACTTTGGAGCGCTTCACAGGACCCCCTTTGTGTGTCCTTTGTCTGGCCTTTCTTACCAACACTTCTGTCCGGCTGCCTCGTGCCTCCTCTTGGTAAACTTGGCGCCAGTTTCCCTGACCCTATGTGGTGCCTTCCTAGTGGGTGGAGCAAGGGGCTGCGCCACATAAAATGTCAGAGCCTCCGGTTTCTAGCTGAGGGTCGTTTCCTGCCTCCACTAGTTCGGGGACCGGTCTCCCCCTTTGGCCTGACCCCTCCACGCAGGTGGATTCGGGCGTGAGGTGGCGACTCGCCCGTCCGCACCCCTGGGATCCCTTCATTCCTCGTTCCTGGAGCCTTCTCCGCTCCTCTTCCTTCCTTCTCCCTCTTGCAGGCCTGGGCCTCTGTTACTAGGCCCGCCTCCGGAGCAGAGCTCATGCAGAGCCCCTGCTCCCTGCCACTTCTGTTCAGACTTCTCTGCACTGAACTAAGATGGTGCCCACCTTTTATACTCCCTTCTCAATGCACCCAGGAACTGCTTCCTCCCTGCTCCTGCACTGCAGGGTTCCCCTTCCTCAGTGTTCCCTCCCCCCACTCCAGCCAGGGACAGGGACTGTCGTGCCCATCTCAGGGGCATATTGGTCGCCCTGCCCCACGGCAATGTGGTGTAATGCATGCAGGTGTCGGGTCCTGATCCACACTCCATCCTTATCTGAGAGTGAGATATCACACCTCTGGGTGAGGTGCAATACGTCTGTAGCAACCGAGCCCTCGGTGCTACAGTTCCATTTATCTTCAGCCTAGGTGACGTATTGTGATACAGGGCCGTGATTTTGGCTATAAAAGGGTCCCCTAGACCCCTACCCCAAGCTTTTTAAGAGAATCATATATGGCGTGCCAGGAGACTCTATGGAATGCTTTCTCAGCATCCAACGAGAGTATCTACTTACAAATTTTTAACTGCATCTAGCCCAGGAAATACTTTGTGCCTAGTAGCAGTGTCTGCTAGTCAGCGGATTATCCCGGCTGTTAAGCAAGCTACACCACCTGTAGTTTGGACACTTAATTTTTTCAAAGGAAATGCTTCGGGACCACGGGATACTCAGTGAAGAGCATCAGGAGGCACCCCAAGGCATAGGGGCTGGGACTGGCACTAGGATGCCTTGCGGTGGACAGCCGAGCTCGATCCTTATAAAAGCTTTTTAACTGCAGCAGCTTTAGTGGACGCTACTGGAGCTGGAATTACGCGGCTGCTGGCATGAGACTTGCCCTCCAATAGATCCTTGTAAATGGATTTAAAGTGTATTCATTCAAATTAGAGGGACAATTTAAATTAAAAAGCTTAGAGCTGCCTCCACCACAGGGGGGCTCTCTCGACCCACCAGCGGACAGGCACCAGTATTGGGAGAGGGGGGCTGGCCGTCAGGGTTCACCGCGGCTCTGGCACAAACCCGGCGACACGGAGGTGGCACGGGCAGTAGCGGACTGAACGTGTCGGCTTCTCACTTTTTGGATTTTAGAAGGGCATGACATGCCTATATCTGTGTCTCCCCCTCCTTTTACTCCTCCACCTCTTTTCTTTTCGCATGACTATATGTACTTGTCACTTTTCCATGTGTTAGTTGTGTCTTCTGAGCAGTTTGTCAGCTTTTGGACACCTTTGAAGGTGTTTTCTATGTGTTTCTATGTGTTTTTGTTTGCCTGCCATTGGTTTTAACGGTGTTCGAAGGTGTTCGACGAACAGTTCGACGAACAGTTCGGCGAACACACGGGTGTTCGACGAACCGAACCGAACTCGAACACTACGGGGGTGGCTCAACACTAGTCGCAGTGTTCCCTGGTATGTGGTCGGCCCATAGGTGTTCTCCAGCACCCGCACCAAATCATCCACTGTACGCTGGCCCCTGACAGTCTCCAGTCTGACTGTCGTCCATGCCTCCCCCTCTAGCGTCAGTACCGCCATTTCTGCCAAGGTCTTAGGGTCAATATTATACATTTCCCCCAGTATCCGGACTTGTTCCGCCCACTCTGGTACAGGGTAGTTTCGTCCGCCAAATTTCCTGACCTGATTCACAATAGACACCGGCGTGGCTTTCTGACTGTACACGTGGCCTGGGTGGGAATCTTGTTGGTCACAGATCCTGCCGACTACGCCAGATGAAGTGACCGCGGGCAAGGCCGCTCGTTGGCATCCATGATCTGGCCCAGCAAGATCTCCACACACAGACTCTATCTTGATAACCGTATCTTTACTTGTATACATTTTTAACATAGCAGAACACAATAAACAACAATCGTAAATGTTCACAGCAATAACGTGTACTTATAAGCTGACCCTCACTGTCCCTACTCACACGTTACCAGTCCTTTACTCCAGAAGGATGTGTCCCCCGTCGCAGGCCTGTCTGTCTTTGCAGGAAGGTGTCCCAGCCGAAGAAAAAAAACAGGAACAACAAATTTCGCTGAAAGGAGGGAATACTTCGGCCTCTCGCCAGAGGTCCCGCTTGCAGTCTCTCTGATCCGGATAGCAGCTCTCGTGGATTCCCTTGTGTAGTCCACACTCCAATAGTGGGGAGTGTAACAACTGAATCCTTCAGCAATGCGGAAGCTGGGGAAAGCTCTGAGGAAAAGATGTCAGATAACAGCAGCCAAGTTGAGAGTATCCTCTACAGCACACACGAGGATCTGCACACCGTCCTTGTTCTTTTCACAGACTCTCTCAGAATCCTCGCACGCTTTTTCCTGCTTCTTACTCTGGTCACGTGACTCTCTAGGGCGGGACAGGAGACTCAGTATTTTTCTCTGTCATCACACCCTGCGCAGGTGCAACCTCTGGCCACAAGGTGGCAACACCATCCTGCGTTATCATTTCTGTCACAGGCTCTATATCAATTATCACAGAACAGCCAGAGCCGGCCAGCTCACTACACTGCAGCTCAGTTTCAGGGTGTTGGCAACCTTCTTATAGCCTAGCCCATCTTTATGTAGAGCAACAATTATTTTTTTCAGATCCTCAGAGAGTTCTTTACCATGAGGTTCCATGTTGAACTTCCATTGACCAGTATGAGAGAGTGTGAGAGCAATAACACCAAATTTAACACACCTGTTCCAAATTTACAACTGAGACCTTGTACCACTAATGAGTCACATGACAACTTAGTGAAACTCACTTTTTTTAGTGTACTCACTTTTGTTGCAGTGGTTTACACATTAATGACTGTGTTGAGTTATTTAGAGGGCACACCAAATTTACACTGTTATACACGCTGTACACTGACTACTTTACATTGTATCTAAGTGTCATGTCCTCAGTGTTGTCCCATGAAAATATATAATAAAATATTTACAAAAATGTGAGGGGTGTACTCACTTTTGTGAGATACTGTAAGTATTCACCTCAAGAAAAAATATTTAAATGCAAAACTGGGAAAGTAAAAAAGAGAAAAAAGACAAAAGAAGAGCCAAATATAAATATCTGACGTGTATATAATAATGGACAAGATACCAATATTTTATAGTAAACGTCCAAAACCCCATTGTTCATTTAACCCCCTTGGCGTTGTCATTCTGACATAAATCAGACCACAAGGGCAAGTTGTAAGATAAATAACTAAGCTTGTCCTGCAGTCAATAAAATGTAATATCTTGAAATTGCGCTCTCTTGCTGAATCTGAAAAGATATCTGCTTAGTCAATATATCTGCACACTTTGCAATTTCCACAGTTTCAGGTGCCCTTTTGAACCAAATAGAAATGTTGATGTCGGAGGAATATGATGACCGTTTACCAACATATCACGTAAAGTCTTGCTACATTTAGCCGGTCTGAAAGAAATTGGGAAAGTTTAGTGGTTGAGCCCCAATTGTGACATCACTCATGTGTAGCTTTGCCCCGAGATGTCACAATTAGGTTCCAATAGTGATGTCACGGAATCCTTGGTTATAACCAGCGATTTTGCAGTGATATCCTTTGTCTGGAGAGGCTGATTGTGCACTACACATTAAGCGATATTCCTCCAGGCTAAAATGCTGTTTAGACTAGTTCTAATTCTCAGCGTGCTATTAGCATCTGCGGAAAGTGCTCCCATCTTTATCCGCAACCATCCGTCAAGAGCGCAGATCAGGATCCCTGCAGGTAAGTGCATTACCAGATATACTCTGACTCTTAACTCCTTGCCTCCGCAGCCAATTTTCGTTTTTGCACTTTTTTTTCTCCTCCACTTCTTCCAAGAGCTATAACTTTTTTTGTATTCGTATAGCTGTATGACGACTTGTTTATTTTTTGCGGGACGAGTTGTAGTTTTGAATGACATTCATTTTACCATTCAATGTTGAATTGGGGAAAAAATGCAACTCCGCCATGTTCTTTTGTTATTTGATTTTTACGGCATAAAAAGTAACTGTCGTTTTCATTTTTTAACATAGATGAGACATAGAGCAGTAATACTGTTTTCTCCTTACTGGATACACTCACTACAACATGTAGCAGAAGGTGCCCACAAGAGATACAGGGGATAATGGTGACTTCTCATTAGTCAGTGGAGTTCTTCTTTAATGTCTATTTTTACTTTCTAGGTGACAAAGGAGACCTGCACCATGGTCCTTGCTCAGCAGCATGCGGTAAGCAAATCAGAATTCAAATATATTCTTCACATGTAACATTTCACATCCGGCCCCAGAAACCATTGGGATCCATTAATAAGACCAAGGTTATGAGAGTCAGACTCTGCGTCATTAGGGGTTCTATAACTTTTCTTATGTGACCGGAGGTCACATGTTTCATGGATTGGAGAAATGTTCCTGTCTTGCTTGTAATTTAAGGTGTCATCTCCCATCGTCTTTGTTCCCTATTTCAGGAATATAAAAGAACAGATCTCTGTATTGTCCATTATATAGTGATATGACGTCATGCATCATTTTTCCAGACTAAATACCCCTCTTTTTAATAGTCATATTTGGTTCCTCATTCCGCCCATTCCATGTATTTGGTTTCTACTTCTGAACACATTTCAGCTCTGGTTACCTGATCACTTATGTTCTCTCTCTTTTTAGTGCATGGCACCGTCCCTCCAAAAACTTCTGAGGATACAGTCATTAAGATTGTTATAGCTGCTGCCATTCTCTTTGTCCTTGCAATAATCATTGTTGCCATTGGTGTCATCTATTGGTAAGTATAGTAAGGTGATTTATGGGCTACACAGGAGTTTGTAGAGGAAATGTCACATCTTCAGGTTACTCCAGTATTGGGAATATTTTAATGTAGACTTCTTGTGGCTCACACATGTCACCCAAAGGTTTGTGCCCTGTGGGTAACTGATGGATATAATTTATACTTTGTAGGGTCTCAGGTAGGCATTAGGTATCGTTAACACAGTCAATGTGGTTTGGTCCAAATCAGTGCAGTTTTATTGCTTTCATAAAACTCCAATGATTCAAAACCAAAAACAGCCTCTTCTGGGCATAAAGGTATCATAGCAAATAAACAGTTCATTTAGCAGGGTACATATTTTAGAGCAGGCTCACCCATACCCAAACAGATTATCCTTTCTCCCAGAGAAAAGTTCATACACAGAAGAGATCCCACCAATCTTGATATCCCCTTCAGCCCCAACTCTGGTCACAGTTCACACTGAAAGGCTGTAGCTTCAACACGGTTCTCTGCAGCTCCAGCACACAGACTGCTCAGCTTTCCAAGCTGACCCATGCAGTCTTCGTTCAGAGAGAGATCTCAGCACGTCTCTCTCTTAGCTATAGGTCACATTTTGGCTGACTCAGCTCCAGCACACTCAACGCTGCTTCATCCACCAGACTGACACACCTAGTGAACACAGGCCATGGTTTTAGTAAAACATGCTAGGCTAACCCTGTCCTTAATTTGTGATTTACAATGTGACTTTTATTTTTGCAATTTTATAGCTATCTGAAAAAGAAGCCAATGAAAGATGATGAAAGCCAATATTGCGCCGATGATTTTAAAGAGAGCAACACCAAACTAAATGGTAACTATAGCTTGACAAATCTGACATTAAAGAAGCACTCCAGCTAAATATGTATTGTGTAATCCAGCTAAATATGTATTGTGTAATCCCTTCTAAATATATCAGTGGTGTAGGGTACAAGTGATAAAATACTTACCATTTGCCATCTTTTCTGGTTTCCAGCGCAATTCTGGTTGTCTTCTGAACCATACGACCGGTATTCAGCTTTGTCAGTCACACAGCATCTTATGTGTGGCGTGGTAACGATTTTCCCAATGTAAGCCTATGAGACTCAGAGCGAGGTTCCATATGCTTACATTGAGACAGCAACTTCCAGTCCACACATAAGAAAGACATTGTGATCGCCAGTCCGATTTACAGTCACATGATTCAGCAGAGGACTGGAGCTGTGCTGCAAACCGGAGAAGACAGCGATCAGTGTTTTACCATATACACTACACTACTGATGTGTGCAGAAGTGATTAGCAATAATAATTTAGCTCACAGTGCTTCTTTGATATTGGCAGTTATTGCCGGTTTTTATATTACATGGAAGCAGTCCGCATTGTGAAGTCTGTTACTGACACTGAGGACCTTCCGATTTGTCTTCTTCAATGTATGAACTGTATTTAATAGAAAAACAACATTATAGAAAAAAATTATTTTGTTAGAAAATGATCCCTAGACAGAGTAGAAACATAATGGAAGCTGTTATTTTAGAAATGTTGATTTCAATGTTCTGTGTTCTAGGAAAACATGAGGACTACATAGCAATCACAATTGATGATTTTCCTCATGGATCCAGGAAAGAACAGATAGATGTCCTCTCAGGACCCCCTGATGTAATAATCAATATCAGCCCAGATGAGGATGAGGTCACCTCCTCTAACAGTAAGTTCTCAGGGTTTTTACGAAATATATTTAACAGAAAAATAAACTAGCATATAAATAAAAAAAATGGTCTCCTATAGGAACTTGTCAGTGAAAAAACCGTTAATATACTGGTAGCCAGAGAGGCTCAGCCCCTCTATTGTCATAGCTCAAGGTACCATTCTAGAGGTTTTAATAACATATATACTGATAATCTCCAATAATTTTTTTCCATTACAGATCAGGAGGTCAAAGCAACTATTACAATTGAGGATGTTCCTCATGGACCTGTGGCTGAAAAGGGAGACGTCCTCAAAGACACCAAAATCACCATGGCTCACCCCACTGACCCCACCAGCAGCCTTGATGAGAATGTGGTCATCCCTTCTGACAGTAAGTTTCAGAACTATTATAAGAAATATATTTAAAGAGTAATAAAACTATTTTTTTAAATAATATAACAGTAAAGTCCAAGATAATAAATCTACTAATATATAGTCTGAGAGTCTGCACGTCTGTAGAAAACATACTTTGCAGAGCAGGCCAGTGAATACAAGGAGAGACTTGACAAACCTTGGTGCTGCCCCCAGCTGGCATTTCCCCATATCGATGTAGTTGACTGACAGGTCTCTCCCATATCTTAATTAGGGTAGACCTGTCAATGAAGTGCAACGGCGCAATTAGAAGCCGTCTGGGAGCAGCGTCTTACCAGTAAGGACTCTCACTTTAGTCCCCAGGTGGCTCTTCAAACTATGCTTTCTCTGAAACGCTGGAGCATTGCTCTGAAGATTGGGTCCCTCTTTTCTCAGTCTAATGTACTATATAGAAGTTATAATAACCTGTAAATGTTAATCATTTTAATCATATAGAAGCTTGCATTTTATTAAATCTATTTTCAATACTTTATGTTTCAGGAGAATTTGATATCTTCTGTACTTCTAGAGACATTATAATGCCGCATAAGGCCGGTATAGAGGAGATGAAAGCGTCCGAGATTAAGCCGGACTTAAATGATTACAAACAGACACCTCCATCTATTCTGAAAGGAAGTCAAATGAAAAATAAAAACAAAGGGAAAACAGTTTATTTTGAAGAATCGGATAATCGATTTGTTTACTCATATGATTCCGAGTCCTCACAACCTGGATGTCAAATAAGATATTTCCGAAACTAACAAGGCTGGAAAAAAAGTGAGTGTTTTTCATATCTCAGCTCAAATATTAGCAGAAGATCATCTTTCATTTCTTTCAAAAGGACTTAGGGGCCCAATTTGTCAAATCTTTTACACCAGTATTCTGATGTAAAAAGCTTTGAACAGTCACAAAATTTTGCCGAATCTCCAGGCTGCAGTAAAATATTGTGACTTCTGGCATTCTCATGCCATTTTTGCCCAGTTCCGACAATGTGCCGGAGCTTGGGCAGGATGGGTGGCATGGCAAATACTACTTGTCAAATTCATGTTAATCGGCGGTGTTTGCTAAGCCACGAAACACGCTCACCAGAAGTGCACACCAGTAGTCCGACACTCCTGAATCATGAATCGGTGTATACATCTTCAAGAATCAGGAGCGTCTGACTTCAGTGTGCCTCCTCATCAAGACAGGTGCAAAAAAGTTGTTTTAAGAGTATTGTTTGAAAAAAATGTGGAATAATTAATTATTGGTGGGTAACCCAATGACGCCAATATTTCATTCACTTCCTAAAATTCTCGAGTCTTTTTTCCACCTTCCATGTACTCCATTGTGGTGGGAATAGGTTCATTCATTAAAAGACTGGAGTCTTGGGTGAGGAAATATTACAGCCACTAATGCGAGAGATTTCAGGGTGCAGTATAGATGTTCTGCAAAAATTGTCTGTTGCTAAATGGTTGATGTGCAATGTTACATCGCTGTATTCCAGCAGACCACAGGATTTAACTATTGCTGCCCTGTCTCATTATTTGGATGAATACAGTGAATATTGCAAAGAAATTAGTTTCTAATTTCTTAAGTTCATTATCTACTTCATCCTATTTTTTTCTCATCAATGGTGATTTTTTCTTACAAACTATTGGGTGGATATGCCATAAATGGATGAGATGGGAATTTAAAGCTAGGAATTAGTTTTGTATAAAAGTCTATATTTTCTATAGAATAGCCCCAAGATCTGATCTATAGGATACAAACTGTCATTTATATCAAACTGGATTCTGCAATAGGCCCCAGGTTTTGTAATATTAACTAGATTCTGCTAAGAGGATGTTGTGTTAAAAATCAACATCCCCTTAGCAAGTTTAGTCATAATAATCCTTTATTGTTTCTGCAGAAAAATCGAGAAAGAAGGCTCGCTGAGTTCCAACAATGGATAAGGAATCCAGAAGGAGGCGACGACTTCATAACATGGTGGCTGCCATGTGAGGATCAAACAACTTGTGTTTAAGCAAAAAGACAGATTCCGGGCTCGGTCTCTGCTCTCACCCAAGAATATGACACTTACCGGACTTTCCGCAGTCAGACGTGTTCATGGATAAGTGACTTACCTGCTGCATGAAGAGGCAGATTCCGGGCTTGGTCTCTGCTCTCACCCATGGATATGACACTTGCTGGACTTTCCGCAGTCAGACGTGTTCACGGATAAGTGACTTACCTGCTGCATGAAGAGACAGATTCCGGGCTCGGTCTCTGCTCTCACCCTTTAATATGACATTTGCCCGACTTTCAGCAGCCAAGTGTACTCATGACACAAGTGAGGTACCTGCTGTAAGAAGAGACAGATTCCGGGCTTGGACTCTGCTCTCACCAATCCACAGCCCAAGGGAAGGGCAGTCCTTTAAGCATGGTTCCCTAGAGGTTTCCTCCATTGGGGGTTTTTCCTCTCCTGAGTGCTAAAGGATGACTTTTCGTGAGTCCATCAACTCACGATGTGGCCAATCAACATCATCATCATCAAGGCCACATTTAAGACTATTGTCCTGACTTCTAATGGAAACTTCCACACTATCCAACTTGAATAAAGTTAGTAAAGAAGTCAACATATATCATGTGTATCTGAGTCTCCTTATGGAACTTTACAATACATCAAAATATACACTGGATTACTTTGTATAGTCATTACCATCACACATGGCTGATTATCAACCCCCTTTCTTGCACACATTAACTAGGGTACAAGTGGTGTTGTGCTTAAGAACAATATATCCCCTTTTCAACATGCAATCTACATGTATGTCACATGTCTAATGTGGTTCTATGGAAAGAGTTTAGGAGCATAGCCCAATTCATATATAGTAGGTGCCAGCAGCTTTATACAGCTGGCACCTGCTTCTAATAACCTGACTTGAATTGCCTCTATTTAACCACTTAGATGCGGTGTCAAAGATCAGACCCTGAGAAGGTCACGCAGAACCACCCTCTGTAATCTTTGGTCGAATAGCTCTCTGCTACCCCCTATCCTCTGGGCAATTACACGATTGGCTGACGATTAATGGAGGAGGCCGCAGGCTGATTGCACTAATAGGCCAGTTATCCGGAAACTAACAGTGAGCGTATGGTATATACATCTCCAATGCCAATGTACAGAATATATGTATATACCTCCGTACCGTCACTGCTATCTCCACTATAACCCCAGTACTACTCACTCGCCACCACCAGTTGTGTTTTATACAGGCTGACTGGAGGCCTGGTTTCTGGTACCGTATGGCTTTGAGGCGTGGTTTACAGAGCAAAAGGAACAGAATTATTACATTTTATATTTAATAAAAAATGAGTGAGTGTTTATGAAAAATATATAAAATAGTTAACAAAGGGGACAAAACAATACAGCATATACAGTTACATGAAATAAAAGGTATAAACAAAATAACTTACTACGCCACTCGTCACTCACAGAGTTGAGTCAACTTAGCCGAAGGATAGCGTTTCGCTTGGGGACATTTAGGAAACGGGCTTCATGAATACACAATGTGTGTAACTTTTTTACCGGAACCCACATCATAATTCAGCTTAATCTTTTATTAGCACCTGAGTTACACCCACACACCCCCCGGTTATGACCTCACGTGGGCCGGGTTGTGTTTTGTTCTCAGTCCTTCAGGATTTTATGGAATTCTCAACTTATGTGATATCTACTCTCCGGATAATCAAAGAAGTTAGAGGTCCCCATCATATTTTTTATTGGGATTTTACCATTACCCAGAGACCAAACATGACATTGCTGCTGTCAGCGGTTTGCCCATTATTGATTTATGGCCTATAGGCAGGGGTTACAGTTAGGAAAAAATATGCATCTTCTTCCCCTATTATCCCTGAAGTTGAAAAGTTATGTCCCATCAGTATCGAATGGATTAAAACTTCCATATTCTACATTTTCTTTCGTAGACATCAACTCTATTGCAGGTGCAATATTTTCCTTACAGGGACATTGCCCCTAAAAGGACAATGTATTTCCTGGGGACAAAAGGATTCCTGACTTAATTATCTGTCCAATCTATAACTCTTTGTCTATGCTCAATAGACATCCTCATTAGTACTGCCGGGGTCTTTTGTTCTAAAAGGAGCTTTTGCATGTTAATTAAGATAGTTCACTCTCCTAACTAATTTACTATATGTTAAACTGTGTAATTCAACTACTAAAAGAGATTTGTGAGCTACAAGCCCTTTTTGCTACTGCACCAGAGAGAGTAGATGAGGGAGGGGTTGGGAATGAATGCCCCTTGTATTAGTCTGACTCTGACTGTCACCTATTTTTACCCCTGCAATTTCGTGTGGTGTAAAGATTTTAATATTTTCTTTTCTATGACAAGCTGTTTTAAGTAGTTTGATGCGGGAGTTAAGTATGTGTGTTTTCATTTAAGTTGCCCTTCGGCCCAGCACATGGAGCTAATAGGTCACCATGGCATTTAGGGTCCCACTGAAGGTAATGCAACTACCATCTTTGTATCTCATGTTCAAAATGTAAAAAAATGGAAGTGTCTGGTCTGTATCTGCGCTGCCAACTGATGAAGTGACGTCAAATGCCAGGGATAATGTAAAAAAAGGTTTCTTTCATTTTTCTACGCAATTCAAAGTGTAACCCACTTCTTCTTCAGGAACAAAACCATATGCATATAAAGGGTTCACAAAGGTTTATATAGAGGCGCATTTTAAAATAGAACGCCAAGAAAAACACATGATAATGTGTCAAAGTTCATAGGGTAGACACATGATGCGGTTCAAGTGAAGAAACAGGGCATCATGGTGGCTCAGTGGTTAGCACTGCAGCCTTGCAGCACTGGGGTCCTGTGTTCAAATTCCACCAAGGACAACATCTGCAAGGAGTTTGTATGTTCTCTCCATGTTTGCATGAGTTTCCTCCAGTTTCCTCCCACACTCCAAAGACATACTGATAGGGAATGGGGACAGTGCTGATAATGTCTGCAAATTGTCTGAATTGTAAAGCGCTGCAGAATATGTCGATGCTATAATAATAAAAAGATTATTATTTTTAAGGAAAAAAATATGTAAGGAGATATATACAGTTGAAACCAGAAGTCTACATACACTATATAAAAAGACACACATGCATGTTTTTCTCAATATCTATACAACCATAGGTCCAAAAAATATATTCTGTATAATAATTCATTTATAGGACAAATAGCATGTTGTAACAAGACATGCTTAATAGTAGAAAAGATTGTATCAATCCACATCAATTGTATAATATTATAATTACAAATAACCATATTTCTCTACAAACCACAAAGATTGTACATAATCATGACACAAAAGGACCAATGATAAGTAACCACGAAGATTGAAGCATTGTTGCAAACAGAAAATATGGTTAGAAGATACCATGCCCAAATTAGGCACAGTGTAGCACCATGCATGGACCCCACAGTGGAAGAATCCAGCGTTTACAAACCCCAACGTACGTTTCCTCTTTTAGTTATAGCTTCATCAGGGGGGAATATGATGAGCCCCAAGCTGCAGCCTCTTTATATGCCATATGGCGTTTTGAAATGCCCTACGCCGAACACTTTGCAATGCTATGTCGCTTCCTGTCCTTCACCTCCAAACCGGAAGTGCAATGGCGTCACCGCGGCAGGAAGTGAGCGCATGTCCAGGAGTAGGGACGCGTCACCATGACTCCCGGGCATGTGCTCTCACGGTTTGAGACATCATGCCTTCCGGAGGAGGGAGGGGGAATAGAGGGAGCACAAGTGACAGCAGATCAATAGAACAGGAGTGGATATTAACCCTCACGGACCAGAATGGACATGAAAAGTGGCCACAAATAGGAAACAGTGGAAATACGGAACTTAATAATACAAGAATTCCATATACATCAACCCTACAGAAATTCAAGAAAAGTTAGATCAATATATTTAGGTCCGGCCACAGATCCAATGATCCAACCATGATAAAGATCAACCGTGCCAATTCCGTCCAGGAGATGGTGTCCATTCACATGCAGATCGAACTGAGGACAAGGAGAGGGGCATCATCAAAAAAACAAAGATCTGTTTGAAAGAGTGTGAGAATTTTATTTTTGTTTTAAATTAAAATATTAAATTAATTATTAAAATATAATGTAGGTGCAACACACAGAAGACACAGGGGGCAATGCTCAAAAGAAAGGGACGAAACTAAGGGATTCGTTCAGACCCCTGGGGGTCATTGTTCCCTGGGTTACAATCCAACGTGTTTCACGTTGGGCAGGGACCCTTCTAATATTACCCCCGCGGATCCCACCATGAACGACCTTTAAGGGAAGTAGGGTCGCAATCATGATGGGTCCTAAAGTGGCGGGGCAATGCTTTCAATATAGAAGGATCCTCCACTGTCCGGGCTGCAACAATGTCCCTCACATGCTCCCTCACACGTCTGCATAACTCTCTTGATGTCAAACCAACGGATATGAGTTGGCAACTGCAATTAGCATAATACACTACATTACAGGTGCTACAATTCACATATTCCTTAATGTCACATACTTTAGTACCGTCCGCCGACGTGAAGGAAGCAGTGCGAAGGACATTTCTGCAGGCCAGACAATGTCCACACTGGAAACATCCCCTCAAAGATCTAGTAGATCCAAACAAAGATGGTGTTTGGGGCACATAATGGCTCTGAACAAGTATGTTGCGGAAGTTTCTAGACCTACGGGCTGTCATTAATGGATAATCCGACAGAGAGTCAGTCAGATGAGGGTCGGTCTGGAGGACAGGCCAATGATGCTTTAAAACGGACCTCATGTTCTCCCACTCATGGTTATAAGTGGTAATAAATCTAACCTTAGATTGGTTAGTAGACATGCCCCTGGTCCCCTTAGTATGAAGCAATTCATTGCGGGGGGTATGCTTCGCCCTAAGGTACCCCTTCTTGATACTCCAGTTGCTGTAGCCTCTCTCTCTCACTCCGGTTGCTGTAGTCTCTCTCTCTGATTTCAATGCCAAATCAGCCGCCTGCTCCTCAAATTGTGAATCCGAAGAGCAGATGCGTCTCATACGCAAGAACTGACCGGTGGGGATGGCGCGAATCGTAGACCTGTCATGGACAGATGATACATGTAGAAGGGCATTAACAGAGGTGGGTTTATGATACACATCAGTTGTAATCAAGAGATCTGGACCCACCTCTATTAACATGTCCAAAAACTCCACTTTCTTAGTATCAAATTTATACATAAATTTGATATTAAATGGGTTAATGCCCAATCATCATATTCCCCCCAGATGAAGCTATAATTAAAGAGGAAACGTACATTGGGGTTTGTAAACGGGGGATTATTCCACGGTGGGGTCCATGCATGGCACTACACTGTGCCTAATTTGGTCATGGTATCTTCTAACCATATTTTCTATTTGCAACATAATGCTTCAGTTTTCGTGGTTACACCTTTTGTGTCATGATTATTTACAATCTGTGGTTTGTAGAGAAATATGGTTATTTGTAATTATAATAATATACAATTGATGTGTATTGATACAATCTTTTCTACTATTAAGCATGTCTTGTTACAACATGCTATTTGTCCTGTAAATGAATTATTATACAGAATATATTTTTTGGACCTATGGTTGTATACATTTGATTGTATGTTTGTGAGCTACGCATTGACCCCTTTTGTGCCCACCTGTCTTGTTCCAGAAATAAGCTGTGAAATTATATATTATCACTCGATTAAATACCTTTATTTGCACGCCTTCTCTCCTTTTTCTTTTTGATATTTTAAATAGTAGTGGACAACCCCTTTAAACCATTGTATGATCTTGGCTACCTTGCTGCTGATGTGACCGCGTTGGTATCCATGATCTGGCCCAGCAAGATCCCCACACACAGACTCTATCTTGATAACCGTATCTTTACTTGTATACATTTTTAACATAGCAGAACACAATAAACGACAATCGTAAATGTTCACAGCAATAACGTGTACTTATAAGCTGACCCTCACTGTCCCTACTCACACGTTACCAGTCTTTTACTCCAGAAGGATGTGTCCCCCGTCGCAGGCCTGTCTGTCTTTGCAGGAAGGTGTCCCAGCCAAAGAAAAAAAAACAGGAACAACAAATTTCGCTGAAAGGAGGGAATACTTCGGCCTCTCGCCAGAGGTCCCGCTTACAGTCTCTCTGATCCGGATAGCAGCTCTCGTGGATTCCCTTGTGTAGTCCACACTCCAATAGTGGGGAGTGTAACAGCTGAATCCTTCAGCAGTGCGGAAGCTGGGGAAAGCTCTGAGGAAAACATGTCAGATAACAGCAGCCACGTTGAGAGTATCCTCTACGGCACACACAAGGACCTGCACACCGTCCTGGTTCTTTTCACAGACTCTCTCAGACTCCTCGCGCGCTTTTTCGATGCTTCTCACTCTGGTCACGTGACTCTCTAGGGCGGGACACAGGAGACTCAGTCTTTTTCTCTGTCATCACACCCTGTGCAGGTGCAACCTCTGGCCACAAGGTGGCAACACCATCCTGCGTTATTGACTCGCCCCCTGGGCCATGGGGCACTCGGATCCGGGCAATTAGGGAAACAGTGGGAGTAGTAGTGGCAACCCGGTTCCGTGGCTCAGGGTGGTCAGGCCAGTGGTAGTCCATTATGTGCTATTGATAATGTCCGACTACGCCACCCGTGGATTTGTGGTCATTAGGTACCGACGCTGCCATGCAGACCGCTGGGGCTGATGAGGTGTGCAGCTGGGATGGTGTGACTCCCCACGGGAAGAGTGTGGCCCCAGGGCAGTGTAGTGGATGGTGGGAGCGATGGTGGTGAGAGTCCCAGTACCGGTAGTGCTGGAGGCGCGAAGGAGCACACAGACAATAGGTTGCAGTCCAGGGTCTTTACTGAAACAGGTAAACTGACCCATGAACAGTCCCAGCTAGGAGGGGACCTGGATGTCTGAGAGCAACGGGGAAATTGGCCCTGGTCAGGGTGAGGGTGTAGGCCTACCGTGCTTTCTGCGCTCCTTCTGGCTATCTCCTCGTTATAGGGTAACAGCCCACGTTTCCAAGCTTTCTGTGTATTCTCGCCTGTATGGCCTGCGACGTGGGTTCCTTTCTGCTCCCATCCTTGTACGGCTTTACTGGTCCCTTCGGTTGTGGCAGGGCCTCCAGGCTTCTTAGGCCAAGGAATATACAGTCCCTTGCGGACTGGTTCTCTGCTGGAGGATGTAGAATCCTCCCAGCCTCAGACACCAAAGTCTGGTAAAGTCAGTCTCTTATCTGCCAAGACAGGCTTGCTTCGCCTCTTGTCTCTGGCTTGTGGCTCTCCTCCTGCCACACTTGCTCTTAGGTGCAGTGCAACTGTCTGTCCCTGCTCTGCTCTGGGACAAGTCTCAGTGCTGAGACAGGCCATCAAGTTCTCTCTAACCCTGCCCCCAGTACCAGCTTTTATAGGGGTCGCCAGCTCCCCCTACTGGCCTGAGACAGGAGGCATTGCATGCTAATGTTCCCCTGACTAGAGAACCTCCCCCTTGCTCTCAGACACAGCTTTAATTACACTTGTGGCATCCAGGCCAGGGTGACACATTCCCCCCTAGTGAAATTTAGTACTCCGGGACTAAACAATAAACAAAGACAATATGCATAACCATAAAACATTATCAGGAAAGTGACACACAAATTGAGTTCTTAAGGTCACAGTGTGGCCTGTGACCGGGTGTCCATATCACCAACACAACGGGGAGCCTTAACCAGGTGGGGGTCTGTCCTACCCCAAGTCCTTCACAGTCTTAGTTCATTCCTGGGTTAGGCTCCGAACGCAGTCCATACAAGGTCCCGGTTATAAAAAGTCCATAACCTTTGAGTCCTTACGGTAGCTGCAAGAAACTGAAACACAGAATTACCAAACATGCATGTAACTTTGCAAACAATTCAACATTTGGTAACAGGGTTATTTACAATTTTAGTACACTCTATATTTTACAGCGAGCGGGTATCTGCCCCTTTGTGCTCCTGGTTGACCTACGTAGCCCACTGTCTGGTGGTGGACCAACCTGGCTTTCCCCACTAGCGTTAGGGGTACAGCTACCAGCTGGGTGTACAGGTAGGGCAGGCAGCTGTCTGCGGGTTCTTTGGCTTACCGCAGGCATGGCAGGCTCACTGTCAGCAGAGGGTTGACTCTCCTGGGCTGCTGGTACAGGCTCTTCTGCCTCTGGAACCGCTTGCTCCTCTTCACCTTCCGGCTCTGGTGTTGGTTGTTGCTGTGCCGGTTGCAGGAAATGCAGGACGGGTACCACTATGGCATCATTTATGCGAGTCCAGGACTGAGGGAACTCTCCGAGAACGGTGCTGATCATTTCTTCCTTGTCCTCTGCGGGTTCAAGGTCACTCTGATCCTCTTCTGCACTACGGAGTTGCTCGGGGCACCTTTTGAGGTGGTCTCTGGAGACGACACTAGTGGTTTCTCCTCCGTCCTTGGTGATTACGCACACCTTTGGGTTGTCGTGGTCAGACTGCAGTACGGTGTAGGGTTCCCTTTCCCACTGGTCGTCCAACTTATGTAGCCTTCTTTTTCGCTTTAGGACTTGCTCACCAGGTTCTAGGGGACCAGCAGGGGCGTGTTGATTGAAGAGTTTTTCTTGCCTCTCTCTCACCTGGGCCAGGCTCTTCTCCACACTCTCCTGTACCTTCTTGTACTGCAGTTGCCTTTCCGTATCCCAGTCCGCATCCGGGGAGGTGTCCTCAGGTATTAGGACTCCCATCTCCAGGTCTACGGGCAGCTTACCCGGTCTGGCTCGTATCAGGTAAGCCGGGGTGCAGTTGGTAGCATTCACTGGGATATGATTGTATAAGTCTATCAGGTCCGGCAGTTTTTCTGGCCACAGGCTGCGTTCCTCCAGGGGCAACGTCTTCAGGAGATCAATAACTATATTGTTCATCTTCTCACACATCCCGTTGGTTTGTGGGTGGTAAGGCGTTGTCCGAATCTTCTTACAGCCATAGAGGCTGCAGAACTCCTGGAAGATTTCAGCCTCGAACGCTGGACCCTGGTCCGTCAGGACCTGTTCCGGATACCCCTGTGGACGACAGAAGTATTGCTGGAAGGCTCTGGCCGCTGTTTGCGCTGTCAAGTCCTTTACTGGGACCACCACGAGAAAACGGGAATAGTGGTCCACGATTGTCAGGGCGTAGATGTACCCTGACCGGCTTGGAGCCAACTCGACGTGGTCTAGAGCTACCAGCTCAAGAGGCTGCGTGGTGACGATGGGCCTCAAGGGTGTCTTCTGGCTGGTGCGGTCCTTCCTCCTTAGGTGACAAGGGCCACAGTCTCTGCACCACTTTTCTACAGCTCCTCTCATGCCGACCCAAAAGAACCTTCCTCTTAGCGGGAACTCCAGTTTCTTCCAACCGAAGTGTCCCGCTCTGTCATGGTAAGCTCCCAGGACCATAGCTGCATCCCGCCTTGGAACCACGACTTGCCAGGTCAGCTCGTGTGTCCGGTGGTTGACAATCCTTCTGCACAACTTGCCTTCGTAGAGGAACAGCTTGCTCTTCTCCTTCCATAGCTGTCTAGCTTCCTCTGGAGCATCCGGATTCATGCGGGCGTCTTCCTGGGTCAGCAGTTCTTTCACCAGATGGATGGCAGGGTCACTATCTTGGGTCTCGGCCCAGCTGCGGTGAGGTAGGGGATTGATCATCACGGTTGTTAGATCCTCCTCTTTCACGCTGTTAGAACTCTCCTGTTAGGTTTTTTCTAGTTTGCTGGTCACATGACCATTTTTGCCTATTTAATCCGGCTCCGCCCTTCTGGCCTTGCTGGACTTCATTGTATTTACTACTCTTGAGCTAGCTTGGTGCTCTGTTACCGTTCTCTGTTAGTTTTGCTAGGTCTTCGGACCTCTATGTTCTTTGTTGTGTGTTTGTCTTTGACTGCTACAATTTCTGCTAGGAGGTGTCCAACTTTATCCCAGTCCCTAGTTCTTGTAGGGATTCCTCCCTTGCATCTATAGGTCTTCGTACAGACTAGCCGAGGACTTTAGCGGGTCTGATCGCAGGATCAGGTTCGCCGTTACATCGTAGGGATCCAGTTTAGTTCGATTGTAGGGACAGATCTCCTGTCTTTCCTTAGTGCTTGTAGCAGATCATAACAGTAAGTCCAGCCTAAAAAAAAAAAATTTCTCTAAGGAAAGACCTCCAGTTTCCATGATGGTCTCGGTTCAAGATTTGGCTCAACGCTTGCAGGGACTCTCTCTGGAGGTGGCCGAGTTCCAACAACACGTGAGTAGCTGTTCTGGAGCACATTTGGTAGAGCCAAAGGTACGTCTGCCTGATCTATTTTTTGGTGAACAACAAGATTTTTTTTCTTTTAAAAATGCTTGTTTATTGTATTTTCGTTTAAGACCCGGATCCTCTGGTGATGAATCACAGCGCATAGGGTTCATAATGTCACTTTTGCGCAAGGATCCTCAGGGATGGGCTTTTTCTCTCCAACCTAGTGATCCGTGCTTTAGAACAGTGGATAGTTTTTTTTCTGCTTTGGGTTTGTTGTACGATGATCCTGATCGTGTCTCATCTGCTGAGTCTGAATTGAGACGTTTGAGGCAGGGATCAGGTAATGTGGAAAAGTATTGTTCTCACTTCCGTCGGTGGTCTGCCCAGGTGGGGTGGAACGATTCATCTTTGAAAAGTTTGTTTCTGGCGGGGCTAGGTGAAAGGGTTAAAGATCTGCTGATTGCTTATCCCACATCCGGAAACTTGCAGGAGGCTATGCAATTAGCTATACGGGTGGACAGGAGACTGCGTGCAAGGGTTAATGAGAGCAAATCCTCTGCTATGTCAGCTCCGAGTCTTGAGAGGGTCTGTGCTGACAAAGGAGAGGCGATGGAGATTGGGGCAATGACACCCCGCTCTCAGGGAAAAGACCGCAGGATGACATTCTGATTTATTCGCCTGATCTGGAGTCTCATTGGCGGAGCATACGTGAGGTTTTACAGTTATTAATGGACAATTCGCTTTTTGCTAAGCTAGAGAAATGTGAGTTCGCTGTACAGAGAATTAGTTTTTTGGGTTACATTATCTCCAGTGAAGGTTTTGAGATGGACCCGGTTAAAGTTCAAGCTGTGCAGGAATGGCCTAGGCCTATTGGTTTGAAATCGATACAGAGGTTTTTGGGTTTCGCCAATTATTACAGAAAATTCATAAAAAATGTTTCTATTATTGTCAAACCACTGACCGATCTCACCAGGAAAGGTGCTAATGCGGTTCAGTGGACTTCTGAGGCCATTGAAGCTTTTGTGTTTCTAAAGGAGAGGTTCACCTCTGCTCCCATCCTTATGCAGCCTGATGTGACTAAGCCGTTTTTGGTTGAGGTTGATGCTTCTTCTGTGGGGGTCGGTGCGGTGTTGTCTCAGGAAAGCAAGGATGGAGTACATCCCTGTGCCTTTTTTTCAAAAAAATTTTCTGAGACTGAACTTAATTACGATATTGGTAATCGGGAATTGCTGGCTATTAAACTCGCATTTGAACACTGGCGTCATCTCTTGGAAGGTGCTGAATTTCCCATTGAGATTTTCACTGATCATAAAAATCTGATCTATCTTGATGCTGCCAAGCGCTTGAATGCCCGTCAGGCTAGGTGGGCACTTTTTTTCTCGCGGTTTAATTTTTCCGTTACTTACATCCCGGGTACCAAGAATGTTAAAGCGGATGCTTTGTCTCGCAGCTTTTCTCCTATGGTCAGTGCTGAGGAGGAAGAGGAGAGCATTTTACAAGAAGGTGTTGTGATTGCTGCTTTGGACTCCGTTTTGGAGGATGAGATTCTTAAAGCTCAGGAGAATGCCCCATCTAACACTCCCCATGGGAGGTTGTTTGTGCCTAGGACCTTTAGGAGAGATTTGTTTGTTGAGTGTCATGAGTCTCGGTTGGCAGGTCATCCAGGAATTTCTGAGACCAAGAGACTTGTGGGTCGCAGTTTTTGGTGGCCTGGATGGCAGAAGGAAGTCATTAAGTGGGTGCGTCAATGTACTGTGTGTGCTAGATCTAAGTCTTCGCATGCTCCTGCTGCGGGGTTGCTTTGCCCTCTGGAGGTTCCTAGTGCACCTTGGACACATCTGGCTATGGACTTTATTACTGACCTTCCCCCCTCTGAAGGTTTCACGGTCATCTGGGTGGTCGTGGACCGTTTTAGCAAGATGTGTCACTTGGTTCCCTTCATCAAACTGCCTTGCGCTAAGACACTCGCTAAGGCCTTTGTCAAGGAAATTGTCAGACTACATGGCGTTCCTACTGACATTGTTTCTGATAGGGGACCTCAGTTCGTGGCTCGTTTTTGGCGTGCCTTTTGTGACAGGTTGGAAGTTCATTTGTCGTTTTCTTCCGGATATCATCCTGAGTCTAATGGCCAGACAGAAAGAAAGAACCAGGATGTTGAGCAGTTCTTGCGTTGCTTTGTGGCAGACAATCAAGAGGGGTGGTCTGAGTTTCTGCCACTTGCTGAATTTGCTCTTAACAACCATACATCCTCTTCTGCTGGGTGTTCGCCTTTTTTTGTTGTACTGGGAGACATTCGTCTTTTGGGTCATTCTCCAAATTGGTATCGGCTGTGCCGGAGGAGGAGAGTTTTTGCGGTGATTTGGAGAGAGTTTGGACGGATGTGCGTGATAATCTTCAGGAGGTTAACAAAAAATCTAAGAGGTACTTTGATAGGAAACGGCAAGAGGTTTCGTTTGCTATTGGTGACATGGTTTGGTTGTCCTCTAAGAATCTGCGATTGAGGATTCCTTCTAAAAAATTGGGTCCCAAGTTTGTAGGGCCCTTTAAGGTGCTTCAGATAGTTAACCAATCTGCTGTTAGGTTGGAGGTTCCTACCTCCTGGAAGATTAATCCGGTGTTTCATGTTTCTCTGTTGAAAAAAGCTGATGTGTCGGTTGGTGACGCCTCTGCCACTGTTCCTCCAGTGGTGGAGGACGGGGAATATGAAATTTCCCGCATCCTAAAGTCTAGACGGTATAGAAGGAGTTTGCAGTATCTCGTCACTTGGAAGGGTTTCGGACCCGAGGATAACTCATGGGTGAGGGCGGATGATGTTTCTGCTTCCAGACTTGTCAGAGCATTTCACAGGAGGTTTCCTGATAAGCCCGGTCCTAGGGGATCCGGAGGATCCTCTTAGAAGAGGGGGTACTGTTAGAACTCTCCTGTTAGGTTTTTTCTAGTTTGCTGGTCACATGACCATTTTTGCCTATTTAATCCGGCTCCGCCCTTCTGGCCTTGCTGGACTTCATTGTATTTACTACTCTTGAGCTAGCTTGGTGCTCTGTTACCGTTCTCTGTTAGTTTTGCTAGGTCTTCGGACCTCTATGTTCTTTGTTGTGTGTTTGTCTTTGACTGCTACAATTTCTGCTAGGAGGTGTCCAACTTTATCCCAGTCCCTAGTTCTTGTAGGGATTCCTCCCTTGCATCTATAGGTCTTCGTACAGACTAGCCGAGGACTTTAGCGGGTCTGATCGCAGGATCAGGTTCCCCGTTACATCGTAGGGATCCAGTTTAGTTCGATTGTAGGGACAGATTTCCTGTCTTTCCTTAGTGCTTGTAGCAGATCATAACACACGCGGTGGGAGTATTGAGCAGCTCCATACCGGTGAAACGCGGGGAGTTCTACCTCCTCCAGCTCTTCTGGGTCTTCGTCACCTTCAGGTAAGTGAGGCATCCTCGACAGGGCGTCTGCGTTGGCATTGGTTTTGCCTGCCCGGTACTTGATCACGAAGTCATAGTTGGAGAGACGGGCCATCCACCGCTGTTCCAGGGCACCCAGTCTTGCATTGTCCAGGTGTGTCAACGGGTTGTTGTCCGTGTACACGGTGAACTTTGCGGAGGCCAGGTAATGCTTGAAGCGTTCCATCATGGCCCACACCACCGCCAAGAATTCTAGCTTGAAGGAGCTGTAATTCTCCGGGTTCCTCTCGGTGGGCCTCAGCTTCCGGCTGGCGTATGCGATCACCCGTTCTCTGCCCTGTTGGTTTTGGGACAGTACGGCTCCCAGTCCCACATTACTGGCGTCTGTGTGAAGGATAAAAGGCTGGCCATAATCAGGGTAGGCCAGGATCTCATCCCCCGTGAGGGCCATCTTCAACTGGCGGAAGGACTCCTCTTCCGGTTTATCCCACTTGAAGGGTGGCTTTTGACTCCTGGACTTAGACTGTCCGATCAGGAGGTCCTGCATAGGAGCTGCCATCTTAGTGAACCCGGGGATGAACCTTCGGTAGTATCCTACCAACCCGAGGAACTGTCTCACCTCTTTGATGTTCGAGGGGCTTGGCCAGCTCTTGATTGCCGTGACCTTGTCAGGGTCGGGGGCTACTCCTTCCGCACTTACCACGTGCCCTAGGTACTGGACCTTCGGTTTCAGCAGGTGACACTTCGATGGTTTCACCTTCAGGCCGTAGCCTGCCAGGGCTTCGAACACCTCGGCCAGGTGCTTTAGATGGTCCTCGTAGGTCTTTGAATAGACGATCATGTCGTCCAGGTAAAGGAGGACCGTCTCGAAGTTTCGGTGCCCTAGACAGCATTCCATCAGCCGCTGGAAGGTCCCTGGTGCGTTGCAGAGCCCGAAGGGCATACAGTTGAACTCACTCAGTCCCATCGGGGTGGTGAAGGCGGTCTTCTCCTTGTCAGCCTCTGCCACAGGAACCTGCCAGTACCCGCTAGTAAGGTCCAAAGTAGAAAAGAAGTTAGCAGATTTTAGTGCGGCTAAAGACTCCTCTATTCTAGGCAACGGATATGCGTCTTTGTGGGTGATACGGTTGATTTGTCTATAGTTCACGCACATTCTCATGGTGCCGTCTTTCTTTTTCACCAGAACCAAGGGGGCTGCCCAGGGGCTACAGCTATCTCTAATGACCCCAGCTTCCTTCATTTCTCTTAGCATCCCCTTTGCGTACTGATAATGTGCAGGAGGTACAGGTCGGTGTCTTTCTTTTATCGGTGGGTGGCTTCCTGTGTGGATGTGGTGTTCTATCCCTTTTACTCTGCCGAAGTCTAGCGGGTGCTTACTAAAGACTCTCTCGTACTCCTGTACCACCCGGTAGACTCCTTGTTTTTGGTGCAGGGGAGTGGAGTCAGCACCCACATGGAGTTTCTGGCACCAGTCCTCCTTTTGTTTCTGGGAGCCATTACCCTCCGCCTGAGGAGATGGAGGCAAGGGTTCCACGGCCCTGATAGCTTTGTGTTCGACAACAAACAGTTTGGCGAGTGTAGCGTACCTGGGTAAGTGTACCTCCCTCTCCCCAATGTTGAGGATGCGGACCGGCACCCTCCCATGACAGACATCAACCACCCCCCGGGCTGTCAAAATGGTGGGCCTGCTGTCTGAGTACACGGGTTCTACCATGGCTTGGTAGTCTCTACCTCTCAACCCGATTGCAGTCCGACACCAGATCATCATTTCACTTTTGGGAGGCATGGAAATTGGGAATGGGTCACTCAGTCTTACGCTACCGATCTCACCACCAGACAGTTCTACCTGCTGCCGTCTCATCAGGGCTTTTATCTCCTTGTTGAGGACTCTCTGTTGGCTGGAACTAGCATTCACCGCCACCTGTTGTAAGATTACAATTACCTCTGAAAGACAATTTTCAATTACGTTAGTACCCACAGTCATTTTAGGGTGACTTTCACGACGGTCAATGTCCACAATAATCACTCCCTGTGCCGGCAGTTCAACTTTACCAATTTTAATGGTCATCTCCTTGAACCCCATCTGCGGCACGGGTAAGCCATTACTGGCAATGATGCTCAAGTTACTGTCTGGATACCGTGTGATATCAGCATCAGTCCAATACTGCTTAAAAAGTACATAAGGGATAGTGGTTACTTGCGACCCAGTATCCAGCAAGGCGCTCATGGGGATACCGTCCAGCACCACGGGTAAAACTGGGCGCCCCCCAACGTACTTATCACGCCAATTATAAGGGCCTGGTGATCTTATGCCTGGGGGTTGGCCCTCTGCCCCAGGTTGGACCCGTTTAAATTACAGTACCTGGAAATGTGTCCGGGCTGGTTTCATTGACGGCAAATGGGCTGTCCATCCTCTGCGTAGCGGTCTGTGGGCCTCCCTCGGAACGACGGGATCCTCCTCTGTCGACGCCACGGGACATCCTCCGGACTTGAAGCCAGCTCGATGGGTCTTGACGGGTCCACTTGCAACGCCTGGACGGTCCTGGTCAACGCCGCGACGCTCCTGGTCAGCTCCTGGACTTGGTGGTGCAGGTCTTTCGACAGGGCTTGATTCAGGGCCTGTGCATCAGCCTCCACGGAGTCCATAGAGGAGGGCGCCGCCTCCTGGTGGTAGGTGAGAGCAGGGCGCCGGAGGTTTATAGCGCCACTGGTTGCGGTTTCACGGAGCACCCTTATGGCCCTGTCCTTAAATTGGGCAAAGGTCAGATCAGGGTTCTGAAAGAACATGAGGCGCAGTTGGGCCCTGTGGGCGCTAGACAGCAGACCTTCTATGAATTGTTCTGTTAGCAGTAATGTTGAGCCACCCCTGTAGTGTTCGAGTTCGGTTTGGATAGTCGAACACCCGTGTGTTCGCCGAACTGTTCGTCGAACTGTTCGTCGAACACCTTCGAACACCGTTAAAACCAATGGCAGGCAAACAAAAACACATAGAAACACATAGAAAACACCTTCAAAGGTGTCCAAAAGCTGACAAACTGCTCAGAAGACACAACTAACACATGGAAAAGTGACAAGTACATATAGTCATGCGAAAAGAAAAGAGGTGGAGGAGTAAAAGGAGGGGGAGACACAGATATAGGCATGTCATGCCCTTCTAAAATCCAAAAAGTGAGAAGCCGACACGTTCAGTCCGCTCCTGCCCGTGCCACCTCCGTGTCGCCGGATTTGTGCCAGAGCCGCGGTGAACCCTGATGGCCAGCCCCCCTCTCCCAATACTGGTGCCTGTCCGCTGGTGGGTCGAGCGAGCCCCCCTGTGGTGGAGGCAGCTCTAAGCTTTTTAATTTAAATTGTCTCTCTAATTTGAATGAATACACTTTAAATCCATTTACAAGGATCTATTGGAGGGCAAGTCTCATGCCAGCAGCCGCGTAATTCCAGCTCCAGTAGCGTCCACTAAAGCTGCTGCAGTTAAAAAGCTTTTATAAGGATCGAGCTCGGCTGTCCACCGCAAGGCATTCTACTGCCAGTCCCAGCCCCTATGCCTTGGGGTGCCTCCTGATGCTCTTCACTGAGTATCCCGTGGTCCCGAAGCATTTCCTTTGAAAAAATTAAGTGTCCAAACTACAGGTGGTGTAGCTTGCTTAACAGCCGGGATAATCCGCTGACTAGCAGACACTGCTACTAGGCACAAAGTATTTCCTGGGCTAGATGCAGTTAAAAATTTGTAATTAGATACTCTCGTTGAATGCTGAGAAAGCATTCCATAGAGTCTCCTGGCACGCCATATATGATTCTCTTAAAAAGCTTGGGGTAGGGGTCTAGGGGCCCTGTATCACAATATGTCACCTAGGCTGAAGATAAATGGAACTGTAGCACCGAAGGCTCGGTTGCTACAGACGTATTGCACCTCACCCAGAGGTGTGATATCTCACTCTCAGATAAGGATGGAGTGTGGATCAGGACCCGACACCTGCATGCATTACACCACATTGCCGTGGGGCAGGGCGACCAATATGCCCCTGAGATGGGCACGACAGTCCCTGTCCCTGGCTGGAGTGGGGGGAGGGAACACTGAGGAAGGGGAACCCTGCAGTGCAGGAGCAGGGAGGAAGCAGTTCCTGGGTGCATTGAGAAGGGAGTATAAAAGGTGGGCACCATCTTAGTTCAGTGCAGAGAAGTCTGAGCAGAAGTGGCAGGGAGCAGGGGCTCTGCATGGGCTCTGCTCCGGAGGCGGGCCTAGTAACAGAGGCCCAGGCCTGGAAGAGGGAGAAGGAAGGAAGAGGAGCGGAGAAGGCTCCAGGAACGAGGAATGAAGGGATCCCAGGGTTGCGGACGGGCGAGTCGCCACCGCACGCCCGAATCCACCTGCGTGGAGGGGTCAGGCCAAAGGGGGAGACCGGTCCCCGAAACTAGTGGAGGCAGGAAACGACCCTCAGCTAGAAACCGGAGGCTGTGACATTTTATGTGGCGCAGCCCCTCGCTACACCTGCTAGGAAGGCACCACATAGGGTCAGGGAAACTGGCGCCAAGTTTACCAAGAGGAGGCCCGAGGCAGCCGGACAGAAGGGTTGGTAAGAAAGGCCAGACAAAGGACACACAAAGGGGGTCCTGTGAAGCGCTCCAAAGTTATCTGGGAGTTGTCTGAGCCCCTCACCTGGTGAGCACAGTACGACGTGGGCAGCCGTTACCTGCAGACGTGGTCTGGATAATAAGAACTGTGAGTAAAGGCCCTGGACTGCATCACTGACTCCGTGTCGTTACTGCTGCTGCCCTGCACCATCACCCCCATCCTCCGCATACACTGCCCTGAGGCTATACTCCTCCCGTGGGGAGTTATGCTACGCTTTGCTGCACCCACAACACCAGCCTCAGCGGTCTGCCCTGCAGCGGCGGTTCACTCTGACCGCAATCCACGGGTGGCGTAGTCGGACATTTAAACATCAAAACCACATAAATAGTTCCGCCACTGGTTTGACCACCCTGAGCCACGGAACCGGGTCGCCGCCACGAAGACTACAACCACCAGCATCCACCAAAAAGGGTCCGGTTCCGGGTGTCCCAAGGCCCAGGGGGTGCATCAGAACATTTTCATCACCTTTCACAATCACCAATGGGACAAGGCAGGGATGTCCTCTGTCCCATCTCTTATACATCCTAGTGACGGAGCACCTGCTCTCATCAATTCGCCATAACCCCAATATTAGGTGGATTGAGGTGGGAGGCACCGAGTACAAGTGCTCTCTATTTGCTGATGATGTCCTAGTATATATCACTCAATCACATATATCCATCCATGCTGTTATGGCTGAAATAGATCACTTTGTTACATGGTCAAATTTTAAAATCAATGCAGCGAAGTCTGAGGCCCTCGATGTCTCCCTCCCCAAATCCATATAGGATTCCATCCAGTCCAACTTTCCCTTTGCCTGGCCCTCACAGGGTATCAAATACTTAGGAATTCCTATTCATAGAGACCTCTCCCATCTATGTTATCTTAATTTTGGGCCCTTTATTGAACAACTCCATACAGACCACGGTTGGCAAGTTAGAACTGTAAGATTCACTACGTGAACCACTGGTGTTTTGTGGAAAAGCACATGTACACTGTGTTCCAAATTATTATGCAAAAAGTGTTTAGGAGTGATAAGGGAAGAATTTGTTTGTTTGTCAGTTAAACTCATTGATGGTGATGTGTGTCAGGGCTCTTTATATCACTGTAAGCAATTGCAGACACCTGTGCTAATTAGTTTGACAGGTGTGTCCAATGAAAGGCAAGACTACTTAAGAAGGCTGTCTCACATTATTAAGCAGCCTACATTTTCTGCCAAAATGGGAAAGAAAAAGGATGTGTCGGCTGCTGAGAAGCAACAAATTGTGGAGTGTTTAGGTCAAGGCATGACTACAATCAACATTGTGCGATGATCAGGATGAAGTGTCTTGGCAATCAAGAAGTATGTAGCTGATTCACAGTACACACGTGTGCGTGCTGATAAGGGCAAATTGAGGACTCTTTCCTACAGGCAATTACGTCAGGTTAAAAGAGCAGCGGCAAAAAATCCTTGTCATAGCAGCAGACAAGTTTTTGAAGCTGCTGGTGCCTCCAACGTCCCCCGAACAACAAGATGCAGGGTCCTTCAGAGGTTTGCTGCTGTGCATACGCCATCCGGTCGACCTCCTCTATCCACTTCACACCAGCAGAAACGGCTCCAGTGGGCCAAACATTACATGAAGACTGATTTCAAAACTGTTTTGTTCACGGATGAGTGCCGTGCAGCGCTCGATGGTCCAGATGGATGGAGTGGAGGATGGCTGGTTGATGGACACCCCACGCAAACACGGCTACAGCGCCAACAAGGAGGAGGTGGAGTAATGTTTTGGGCTGGAATCATGGGGAGAGAGATTGTCGGCCCCTTTAGGATCCCTGAAGGCGCTAAAGATGAACTCCATAATGTATGTGGATTTTCTCAAACAGCACTTCCTGCCATGGTTCAAGAAGAAGAAGCGTGTATTTCACAGCAAGATCATTTTTTTGCATGATAATGCACCATCTCATGCTGCACATAAAACATCTGCATCTCTGGCTGATATGGGCATAAAAGGGGACAAACTTATGGTGTGACCCCCATGCTCCCCTGACCTCTACCCCATTCAGAACCTCTGGAGCATCATCAAAAGGAGTGTCTATGATGGCGGGAGGCAGTTCACATCTAAGCAACAGCTCTGGGAGAGTATTCTGTCCTCATGCAAAACAATTGAAGCAGAAACCATCCAAAACCTGACAAATTCAATGGACGAGAGAGTTCAGAAGCTCCTTTCGAACAAGGGGTCCTATGTGAAAATGTAACATCACCTAGAATAAAGTTTTGAGTTGAAAACTGTTTGATTTCAGTTTCTAATAACCTGCTAATGCTTATAATTTCAAAAATGACCATTTTTTTGGTCTTTATTATAATGAAAAGGTTGATCGAAAAGTTTGGGGGATCTAAGAGTGTGGCAACCCAGTAGTCATGATTACTTCGAATTCTGACAATATGAGGGTCATGTTGCAGGTAGTGCAGCAAGAAGGCACTTATGTGTCTTGCGCATCTCGGAGCCCCAAAATTATTTTCCGGGCTAGATGCAGCTAAAAATTATTATTAATTTTAAATCTGGTGGAGCTTAGTATAGATGGCCTAATAGGATCAGTGCTGCACACTGCTACAAAGCCCAAATTATTTTCCAGTCAAGATACAGATAAACATGATTAGTAATTTTAAATCTGGTGGAGCTTATTATAGATGGCCTAATAGAATCAGTGCTGCACACTGCTACAAAGCCCAAATTATTTTCCAGCCAAGATACAGATAAACATGATTAGTAATTTGAAAGCTTAAAACGGTTGGTAGGGTGATTTTAACCAATCATCAAGCTTTTACTCTCCCCAGGATGACACAGGGGTAGAAAAGTCATTTCGGATCCATGATTTGTTCATCTTTATGAACGTGAGTCTGTCTACATTATCAGTGGAGAGCCGCGTGCGCTTATCTGTCAGCACACCACCAGCAGCGCTGAACACACGTTCAGACAGAACGCTGGCTGCGGGGCATGACAAGATCTCCAAGGCGTAAGTGGCTAGCTCCGGCCATTTATCCAGATTGGAAGCCCAAAAAGAGCAAGGGTCCAGTGACACAGTCATGGCTTCAATGTTTACTTGGAGATACTCCTGTACCATCGTCTCTAGGCGTTGACTATGTGTCAGACTTCTTGTCTCCTGTGGCCTTGCAAAGGATGGGCTAAAAAAGTGGTGAAATGATTCCGCAAAATTGATGTTACCAGCAGATACTGTGGTTCTGTTACGGTTTGAGTGCTGAACACTTGACGGTCCCACGGTTGGCAAGTTGGAACTGTGAGATTCACTACGTGCACCACTGGTGTTTTGTGGAAAAGCACATGTAAGATTCTGCAACAGTCTCTGCTGATACTCCTGCATGCGTGCATCCCTTTCTATGGCAGGAATAATTTCTGCAAATTTACTTTTGTACCGGGGATCTAACAGTGTGGCAACCCAGTAGTCAGGATTATTTCTAATTCTCACAATTCGAGGGTCATGTTGAAGGTAGTGCAGCAAGAAGGCACTCATGTGTGTTGCGCATCCAGGAGCACCAAGTCCCTGTTGTGTTGGTGGCGAGGTAACAATCATGCTTCTTTCCTCTGTCATCTCCCCCCAACCTCGCACAAAAGAAATGTGATCAAGGTCTCCCTCATCTGATGAGTCTTCCATCAGTTCGTCCTCCACTTCTTCCTGGGCTCCTGCACCTTCCTCACTAGTTTGGCTGCTACCATGCGCCCTGGTAAAACCATCTCCCCCACCCTCACATGCCTGCCGCCTTGGTGCTGCCGACCGTCTGGACCTTGCAGATGTTAGCCCTTCCGCATACAACTCCTCCTCCTCTACTTCCTCCACCTCCTCTTGTGCCACCACCTGACTCCGAATTCTGTTTAACATGTGCTCCAGCATGTAAATCACTGGAATAGTCATGCTGATAATGGCATCGTCAGCACTAAACATCTTCGTCGCCATTTCAAAACTGTGCAGAAGGGTGCATAGGTCCCTGATCTGAGACCACTCCTCCAGCGTGATTTGCCCCACCTCTGGATCTCGTTGGCCCAGGCTATACGTCAGATCGTATTGCACCAGGGCTTGTCGGTGCTGCCACAGTCGCTGCAACATGTGCAGAGTTGAATTCCACCGGGTAGGCACATCGCATTTTAGCCGGTGAAGTGGCAGGCCCAACGACTTCTGTAGAGATGTAAGTCGCTGAGCTGCGGAATGCGAACGGCGGAAGTGAGCACACAGCGACCGTGCCCTCTGCAGAAGGCCATCTAGTCTGGTATAGTGGGCTAAAAATTGCTGGACAACCAGGTTCAACACGTGAGCCATACAAGGCACGTGTGTGACATTGCCCCGGCGAAGGGCCGCACCCAGGTTTGCAGCATTGTCGCACACGGCCTTCCCTGGTTTCAGGTCCAGTGGAGACAACCATTCATGAAATTGGTTCTCCAGAGCTGACCACAACTCCTCAGCTGTGTGACTCACATTTCCCAGACATTTCAAAGTAAAAACCGCCTGATGACGTTGAGCCCTACTGCCAGCATAGTAAGGAGGTGTGCAGGATCCCTTCTGCGCAGTTAGAAAGCTTGTGGCATGACCAGACAGGCTTTGGGTGCCGGTGGAAGACCGAGATGAGGTTGAGGAGGCAGAAGCAGTGGAGGAACTTTGACATAAAGAGGATTGACGCACAACTCGTGGGGACGGCAAGACTTGGACAGCAGCCCCTTGTCCTGCTGTCACCATAGTTACCCAGTGCCCAGTCAGCGACATGTAACGCCCCTGTCCATGCCTACTCGTCCAAGTGTCTGTGGTGAAATGCACCCTGTCACACACAGAGTTTCTCAAAGAAGCGGTGATGTTGTGTGCGACATGCTGGTGGAGCGCAGGCACACCTTTCTTTGAGAAGTAGTGCCGACTGGGCATCTGGTACTGGGGCACTGGGACGGACATAAGGTCTCGAAAATCCTCTGTGTCCACCAGGCGGAAAGGCAGCATTTCTGTAGCCAAGAGCTTGCAGATGGTGAAATTCAACCTCTTAGCTTTCTCATGGCTAGGAGGAAATGGTCTTTTACTTGTCCACATCTCAGGGACCGAGGGCTGGCTATTGTGCTTAGACGGGGTTGATAAGGGTGTCCCCGGCAAACTGCTGGTCTGTGAGGAAGATGCAGGCGGACATGTTAGGTTGCCTTGATCCAAAGGTGGTGCTATCGATGTCGGACAGCGCTCAACACCAGCTGGTGTTACCACCTCCAAAGAAAATGATGACCTGCCAATCATGCTGGCTGTTGGGGGTAAAGAGGTGGCAGGTCTGCGCCCCAAAACAGGTGTGACTGCTGTCCCCCCAGTCACAGAGGATGAAGAGGCCGCGGATGCACAAGATATGGCAGACGGTGGTTGGCATTCTAGCACACTGAGCTTCCCACTGCAACTTATGCTTCATGTCCATGTGCCGGTTCATGCATGAAGTACTCAAACTATGTATTTTTTGGCCTCTACTTAGCTTTTGCTGACAAATGTTACAGATAACACGAGTTGGGTCATCTTTATAGATCTGAAAAAATGCCCAGGCTATGCAAGGCTTAGCACCCATGCGACCTGAAGAGCCACCACGACTTGTGGTGAGAGGCAGAGTTGTGTTTGAGGATGCAGTTGTTGACGTGCTTCCAGTACTACGTCTCTGTCCAGGAAGGCGCAACCTGACCTCGTCGTCATTAGCATCTTCCTCCACCTCCTCTGCTGACCTCATCTCTTGGCTGACTTTGGGTTGACAGTAAGTGGGATCTCCAACCTCATCATCATCACCCTGTGCGTTATCACACCCGTCGTCCTCAGAGCCAACCTGTTCCTGCCCTGACAAAAAACTAAAGTTGTCGCTCCAATCAGGTATTTGAGTCTCATCATCGTCTTCCTCATTGTCTCCACCAACAGGAGTTACAGTTTGGGAATGAGGGTCTACATTATGGTCCTGGATCCGACTCATAAAGATTCTGGGCATCAGTGCAGATCATTTCCTCGTCTGGATTCACAGAAGCGCTGGAGTCGACCTCTGATTCCCAGGCTATAGTATGAGTAAACAGCTCTGCAGACTCAACCATCTGTTCTACCTCATACTCAGACGGGCAGCTGGAGATTTGGGAGCTGTGAGGAAGCAAGTGCGATTGGGGTGACACCTTTGAGGACTGGAGTATTTATGATGTTGAAGTTGATGTGGAGGAGAGCCCACTTAAAGGAGCACTTGATATCCGTTGAAGCACCTGCTGTTTTTGTGCCTCATCTGGAATTTGTAGCGATTGGCGTGGCCGTAAGAAAGGGATCTTATCACATTGTCCGCTAAAAGAAGTAGACATTTTAGTTTGGCTGGAAGATGGTCTTTCTTCTGCAGATGTTACTGTTGCTTTAACACCTACCCCACGGACACAACCTTTTTTCCCCTTCCCAACACGCCTATTCCCCTTTCCACTATCAGCAGGCCTTTTTCCACTCATTTTGGTGGTTAACTAATTCACAACTCTGGAGTTGTTTGCACAAAAAAACAATGGATGGGAACCGAGCAGAGCTGAGTGGCCAAACTGTGGTATTAGGCCAAAACTATTGGCTGGGTTAGATGCAGAAAAAAATTATATTCAATTTGCAACCTGATGGAGGTCAGTATAGATGGACTAATAGAACAAGTCCCACACACAGCTAGAAGCCCAAATATTTTTTCAGAGGTAGATGCAGAAAAAAATTGTATTCAGTTTGCAACCTGATGGAGGTCAGTATAGATGGACTAATAGAACAAGTCCTACACACAGCTAGAAGCCCAAATATTTTTTCAGAGGTAGATGCAGAAAAAAAATATATTCAGTTTGCAACCTGATGGAGGTCAGTATAGATGGACTAATAGAGAAAGTCCCACACACTGCTAGAAGGCCAAATATCTTTTCAGAGCTAGATGCAGACAAAAAATTATTTTTAATTTGCAACCTGATGGAGGTCAGTATAGATGGACTAATCGAGAAAGTCCCACACACTGCTAGAAGGCCAAATATTTTTTCAGAGCTAGATGCAGAAAAAAATTATATTCAGTTTGCAACCTGATGGAGGTCAGTATAGATGGACTAATAGAACAAGTTCCACACACAGCTAGAAGGCCAAATATTTTTTCAGAGGTAGATGCAGATAAAAATTATTTTTAATTTGCAGCCTGATGGAGGTCAGTATAGATGGACTAATAGAGAAAGTCCCACACACTGATAGAAGGCCAAATATTTTTTTCAGAGCTAGATGCAGACAAAAAATTATTTTGAATTTGCAACCTGATGGAGGTCAGTATAGATGGACTAATAGAGAAAGTCCCACACACTGCTAGAAGGCCAAATATTTTTTCAGAGCTAGATGCAGACAAAAAATTATTTTTAATTTGCAACCTGATGGAGGTCAGTATAGATGGACTAATAGAGAAAGTCCCACACACTGCTAGAAGGCCAAATATTTTTTCAGAGCTAGATGCAGATAAAAATTATTTTTAATTTGCAACCTGATGGAGGTCAGTATAGATGGACTAATAGAGAAATTCCCACACACTGCTAGAAGGCCAAATATTTTTTCAGAGCTAGATGCAGAAAAAAATTATATTCAGTTTGCAACCTGATGGAGGTCAGTATAGATGGACTAATAGAACAAGTCCCACACACAGCTAGAAGCCTATATATTTTTTCAGAGGTAGATGCAGATAAAAATTATTTTTAATTTGCAACCTGATGGAGGTCAGTATAGATGGACTAATAGAGAAAGTCCCACACACTGCTAGAAGGCCAAATATTTTTTCAGAGCTAGATGCAGCAAAAAATTATTTTGAATTTGCAGCGTGATGGAGGTCAGTATAGATGGACTAATAGAACAAGTCCCACACACTGCTAGAAGGCCAAATATTTTTTCAGAGCTAGATGCAGAAAAAAATTATATTCAGTTTGCAACCTGATGGAGGTCAGTATAGATGAACTAATAGAACAAGCCCCACACACTGCTAGAAGCCCAAATATTTTTTCAGAGTTAGATGCAGAAAAAAATTATATTCAATTTGCAACCTGATGGAGGTCAGTATAGATGGACTAATAGAATGATGCTATGCCCAAAAGATTTTACTTCACTAGGTGCAGTAAAAAAATTGGTATTCTATACACAGGTGGTATATCTTGCAACACAGATAGGCTACTCCACTGACTAACACACTCTGCAATAGGCCAAAAAGGATTAGCTTTGCTAGATTCAGCCAAATGCTGTGAAAAAAACTTGCACAGCACTGGCACAGACTTGCCTGGCAAAAACTGATAGGAACTGATGTAACCTAGTCCTGAAAAGGACTGCAATTACAATTAGTCTTTACTCCCACAACCTATCTATTTAAGAGCACAGACCTGCCTGATAAAAGTCGTAGGAAATGCTGTAACCTAGTCCTTAAAAGGACTGCAATCACAACTATTCCCTACTCCCAAGCTATCTGTAGATTTGTGCGAAAATTGGCTTGAAATTAACAAGGTATAGCGCACACAGCAACAGCGGTGCCGTCTAACACGCAGCTGCAGCAGTGAGAAAATGGTGGCGACGGGGAAAATGGCTTGGTCTTATAGGGCAAGGACATGTGACATACACTGCCAATGACACATGCCCTTGCTTGTGTGAAAAAAAGCACTTCGCTCCGTGTGTGCGCTGCTGATAGGCTGACAGATTGCACCTCCCCACTGTAAATGCGGGAAAGAGAAAAAAAAATGGAGATCTTCATTATTCCTGCAGAGATCCATCCCCTGCCCCTCCCCCCACCCCGCTGTACACTCAAACTGCGTATTAACATTAATTTTCATCATTACTGAGAAAAAATCCAGTTATGATTTTGGTGCACGAACAGTTATCGAACATAACCTCGAACAGCCGAATTTTTCTCAAATCGTTCGTGTTCGCCGAACGGCTCGAACACCGCCCAAAACAGCTCGAATTTGAGATTGGCGAACAGTTCGAGTCGAACAACGCTCATCTCTAGTTAGCAGTTTATCCGTTTCCTGCACGCTGTCAGAGTCAGTTTGTTGGATGGCCCTCAGGGCTTCCTGCAAATTTAAGGCATAGTCTCTAATGCTGTCCTGTGCCCGCTGCTTACATCCATAGAACCTCATTTTAATTTCAGCGGAGGTACGTGTGTCAAAGGTACCCCGCAGCCGGGCCAGAATACCCTTCACAGTCCTTTTCTCCTCAGTGGGCCATGATTTTACCTCCCTTTGGGCTGCGCCAGTTAACTGCCCTGCTAGTATGCTGACCTTCTGTTCCTCTGTCAGGGTGTAGACTTGGAACAAACTGTACAGCCTTTCCTTAAAGTCAGTTAGGGCATGGGGCTCCCCTGAGTACTTGGGCAGCCAGGCCGCTCCAGGGATGTAGGGCAGGGAAAAGGGCATCACCGCTGCTGCAGCTGCGTTGGTGGTAGTGGGGGCCTCTGTGTCCGACATCTTCCTCCCCCCTAGTCAAGCGTGGCGTACCTTCCGACGTTCCTCTTCTGTAGGCCGCGGCTCCGCTGCTGTTGGTTGCTCTGGATGAGGACCTTGCGTCGCGTCGTGATGACGTCAGCGTCGCTCCCTCTCCCTTCCAGGACCTTGCGCAGCGTCGGTGCGTGGGGCGGAGCTTCGGATCTCGCGCGGTTTTGACGTCCACGCCCCTCTTCTTCCCGCGCGGCGTCCTGAAGATGGCGTCCGATGGCTGGAAACAGCTGCGGATGGCGGGAAGACGGCAGAAGACGGCGGGAAACGGTCCAAGATGGCGTCTGATGGCGGGAATCGGCTCCGGATGGTGGGAAACGACTCCGGACGGCGGGAAACTTCGCCACAGGTAAGTTACAAAAGTATTTTTCAGGCACGCAGTACCCGGTGGTTGCGGGCACGAAATCCTGCCGACTACGCCAAAGCTGACTCGCCCCCTGGGCTGTGGGGCACTCGGATCCGGGCAATTAGGGAAACGATGGGAGTAGTAGTGGCAACCCGGTTCCGTGGCTCAGGGTGTTCAGGCCAGTGGTAGTCCGTTATGTGCTATTGATAATGTCCGACTACGCCACCCGTGGATTTGCGGTCATTAGGTACCGCCGCTGCAAGGCAGACCGCTGGGGCTGATGAGGTGTGCAGCTGGGATGGTGTGACTCCCCACGGGAAGAGTGCGGCCCCAGGGCAGTGTAGTGGATGGTGGGAGCGATGGTGGTGAGAGTCCCAGTACCGGTAGTGCTGGAGGCGCGAAGGAGCACACAGACATTAGGTTGCAGTCCAGGGTCTTTACTGAAACAGGTAAACTGACCCATAAACAGTCCCAGCTAGTAGGGGACCTGGATGTCTGAGAGCAACGGGGAAATTGGCCCTGGTCAGGGTGAGGGTGTAGGCCTACCGTGCTTTCTGCGCTCCTTCTGACTATCTCCTCGTTATAGGGTAACAGCCCACCTTTCCAAGCTTTCCGTGTATTCTCGCCTGTATAGCCTGCGACGTGGGTTCCTTTCTGCTCCCAGCCTTGTACGGCTTTACTGGTCCCTTCGGTTGTGGCAGGGCCTCCAGGCTTCTTAGGCCAAGGAATATACAGTCCCTTGTGGACTGGTTCTCTGCTGGAGGATGTAGAATCCTCCCAGCCTCAGACACCAAAGTCTGGTAAAGTCAGTCTCTTATCTACCAAGACAGGCTTGCTTCGCCTCTTGTCTCTGGCTTGTGGCTCTCCTCCTGCCACACTTGCTCTTAGGTGCAGTGCAACTGTCTGTCCCTGCTCTGCTCTGGGACAAGTCTCAGTGCAGAGACAGGCCATCAAGTTCTCTCTAACCCTGCCCCCAGTACCAGCTTTTATAGGGGCAGCCAGCTCCCCCTACTGGCCTGAGACAGGAGGCATTGCATGCTAATGTTCCCCTGACTAGAGAACCTCCCCCTTGCTCTCAGACACAGCTTTAATTACACTTGTGGCATCCAGGCCAGGGTGACACATTATCATTTCTGTCACAGGCTCTATATCAATTATCACAGAACAGCCAGAGCCGGCCAGCTCACTACACGCCCCCCCACTCAAAGGTTGGCAGTCCCTGCCAATGACCGGCTCCAGACTGGCGATGGCTGTGGATGTGACAGGGGGCGGCTGGGAAGAGGGCCACACATATTGGTCTCTGTAGGACTGTCCTGGAGGTACCCCTGCAGTGGTCCTCGTTGTCCGCCTAACGGGTTGGATCCCCTCTCTCCTATCAGTCACCCCACTCTCTTTCCCAGTCGACATGTCAGTAGAGGAGGTAATCGGTTCAAGTGCGTCAGTCGGACGGACAGGGGTAGGCATGCATTCAATCTCTACATCCCCGGGGTCAGTGTCTCCGACAGTATTAGTGATATCCATCTCTCTAGGTATCACAGTAGGGGAGTCAGGCTGGGAATGGCAGGGGCGCAACATATTACGGTGCAAAGTTCGGATGCTGCCGCTGTCTTCGCCCTGCACTCGATAGACGGGGCCACCGGGGTACGGCTGTCCAATTACTTGATAGACTTCGGTCTCCCACTTGGGCCGTAGTTTCCCTTGCGGTTTCTTTATACGGACTAGGACCAGTTGACCTACATTCAGTGGGTCCTCTTGTACCGGAAGTGGGTCAGTGTGCACTTGATCCTGAATTTGTCGGCCTACTAGCCGGTAGACAGTCTCCATTCTCTGGCGGTGTGTTTGTAGCCAGGAAGGATAGGTACCACAGGTATCTTCTTCGGAGCTAGACAGTTGCAACTCATGGATGTCCTTGCCTGGACGGCCAAAGAGAAGGGTGTATGGGGTGTATCCGGTGACGGAATGGACTTGATTATTATAGGCCCACAGCAGTTCTGGGAGGAATCGAGGCCAGTCGGGCTTTTTGTCTTCAGCCAGTGTCCGGATCAGTTGTAAGAGGGTCCGGTTAAAGCGTTCACACGCGCCATTCCCTTGTGGATGGTAAGGGGTGGTCCTGGACTTCTTGATTCCATACATCCGTTGGAGTTCTTCAATGACTCGCCCTTCGAAACAAGCCCCTTGATCAGAGTGCAGCCGCTGCGGACACCCGTAGATCCGAACGAACTGCTGACAGATGGCCTGTGCAGCTGATTCGGCAGTCTGATCTTTGGTAGCAACAGCAACGGCGAATTTCGTGAAGTGGTCCACCATCACCAGACAGTACTGGTAGCCACTATTCGCCGTTCCGATCAACAGATAGTCCACCATCAACAGCTCGAGGGGCCTCGACGTCTTAATAGTCTGGACGGGGGCAAGCTGCTCCGCGGACTTGTGGTATTCACAGGTACGGCATTCTTGACAGATGTTTTCGACCAGCTTACGGAGCCCCGGACAAAAAATTAACTGCTGGGTCCACCGGAGTGTCTTGTCTATGCCGAAGTGGCCGTTCCTCCTGTGAGCTTCGCCCACCATCTCATGGGCCAACTGCACCGGGACGATAATCTGCAAACACTCCTCCAGCATATGGGATAAAAGGGCCCTGCGATACAGGACTCCATCTTTCACGATCAGCCGATCCCATTGGGCGAGCAGAGCTAAGGCTCCGGTCGATAGTCGGGCTCTCACTTCGGAGGGCGGTTTCTCTTGTTTATTCACAAACTGTTTCAGTAAGACGTGCTCGGGATCTCGATCTTGAAGCTTGGCCCATTCTTGCTGGGACAGGGGAGATCCCACTACGGCTTCAATCCCTCCTACCGCATACTGGCGGCTATCTTCTATTTGCTTTGCGAGCCGGGCAAAGTCAGGCATCTCATCTTCCTCCAACTCTTCATCCCGGTCCCCCACTGGCGAGGATGATGTCACTCTAGACAGGCTGTCCGCATTCTGATTCTCATTCCCCGCTCTGTATTTAATTTTGTACTGGAATCTGGAGAGCCTGGCCATCCAGCGCTGTTCCATTGCCCCTAGTTTGGCATTCTCTAGGTGGGCAAGAGGATTGTTGTCCGTCATGACCAGCACCTCCGCTCTTGTCAGATAGCCGGCAAATTTCTCCGTCATAGCCCAAGTCAGAGCCAAGAGTTCCAAGCGGAAGGAGCTGTAGTTGACGGGATTCTTTTCGGTATCACGGAGAGACCTACTGGCATAGGCTATCACGCGTTCTTTATTATCTTGAACTTGAGAGAGGACCGCCCCTAGGCCTTGAAGGCTGGCGTCGGTGTGCAACTGAAACGGTAATGTGTAATCTGCATATGCCAGAACAGGGGGTGATGTTAGAGCAGCCTTAAGTGCCTGAAAGGATTTTTCTCGGTCAGGCCCCCAACTGATGCGTCGTCCTCTGGGACTGTTCGCGGTCCCTCGGAGAACCTCATGCAGTGGTTCAGCAAGCCGAGCAAAGTCCTTGACAAACCGACGGTAGTAGCCTGCCAGCCCCAGAAAAGCCCGGACTTCTTTGACGGTAGTTGGCTGCGGCCACTCTTGAACGGCTGCTATCTTCTCCGGAGAGGGCTGGACGCCTTCGGCCGAGATCCGGTGACCCAAGTAGTCGATTTCCTGCTGGAACAGACGGCACTTGCTGGGCTTCAACTTCAAGCCGTGTCCCCTCAAGCACTGGAACACTTGGCCAAGCTTGTGAAGATGATCCTCGAAGGTGGCGGAGTATACCACGATGTCGTCAAGGTATATCAGCGTAAACTCAAAGTTGAAGTCTCCCAGACAGCGTTCCATCAGTCTCTGACAGGTCCCCGGTGCATTATTCAAGCCGAAAGGCATCCGGTCGAACTCATACAGGCCCATGGGAAGGATGAAAGCGGTCTTTTCCCTGTCCTTCTCACTCATTGGAACCTGCCAATATCCACTGGCCAGGTCTAGGGACAAAAAATATTTGGACTTCTTCAGGGCGGTCAGTGACTCTTCGATCCGGGAAAGTGGATATGAGTCCCGGATAGTGCAAGCGTTTAGCCTACGGTAGTCCACGCAAAATCTCAGGGAACCATCTTTCTTTTTGACTATCACCAAGGGTGCAGCCCACGGGCTCTGGCTTTCACGTACCACTCCAGCGAGTAGCATGGATTCTAATAGGCTTTTCACTGTCTGGTATTGTTGAGGTGGTATATGCCGGTACCTCTCGCGGATAGGGGGGTATCGCCCGTGGATATCTCGTGCTGGATACTGGTGGTACACCCAAAGTCTGTGTCATGCTTTGCAAAGGAGTCTTGGTGTTCCCGCAGGAGTTCCTCCACTTGAGACACTTCTTGTTTGGTGTATTGAGATGTGTCTAGCTGTACTTTTTCCCGTAGTTTTTGCCCAATGTCTTCATCGTCTACTTGAGCGTTTATGGCTGAGATGGTTACCGTCCAGTCGCCTTCTGTAGACGGGGTGAATTCTAGGGGTCCAATGGGATTCACTTCCGTGGGTAGAGCATATACCCGGGCAAGTTGAGTGCCGGCTTCAAGAGCTAGGCCTACGTCCGCGGTGTTGTTTAGCCTGACAGGGACTCTCCCGTTCCTCACGACGGCTAGAGTGCGAGCAACGAGTGGGTTTAGCTTACCCCCACTTGGGGTCCTCGGCTCGATCAACACTTCAACCCCCTCAAGTTGTCGGTGGGTGTTAAGGGGTAAGGAAATGACTGTCTCTTTTTCAGCGGGCAAATTAATCCGAGTACGGCGTGGCACCGTAATGGCGGCTAGGGGTAGTTGTTCCTCTGCCATCTGTTGAAGTCCAACGGTCTGGATTACGCGCTGGAACGCCAGACGAGTCGGCTTATGTTTGGTGACTTTCTGCCAGTATTTGGGTCCCTTTCTTGTCAACAGCATAAGATCCAGGTCTTTCAAGATGTTCATTCCAACTATCACTGGGGTCTCGGAGCCGAAACCTTCCTTGACGATGACGATCCCTCGTTTCCCTAAGTCCTGCCGCAGGCCTTTGTGTCCATCCAAGCAACTCCGGTCACTGGAATGGGTAGATTATTAGCCGCAATAATCTAAATGGCGGTGTCTGGGTCACGAGCGGTTCTTGGTTTGAGGTAATTTTCGTAAAACTGTTCAGAGATCGTGGTCACTTGTGACCCAGTGTCCATCAGTCCCTGTATGGCAATTCCTTCCAGGACAACTTCAAGTGTCGGGCTACTCGAGGCGAGAGCACTCCGCCGTCTGCTCTGTTTTTCCACACCCCTCTCTTTGGCCTCCCCTGCCGCGCGAGCCTGAGCTGCAGGGGTGTCTAGTTTAACGGCGGCCATTGTGGTGAGGCCCGGCGTGGTAGCTCTGCTTGTGGATATGGCTGGGGTTCCATTCGCTGGTCTGATCGAAATTCCCTTCGCTGGGGTGGCTGAGGGTTTGTTCGTTGGTGCGACGGAGGTTTTTGCGGAGGGAAGTGTTGAGGACAACGATTTGCCCTATGGCGAGGATCACCGCATGACCAACACTGTCCCACGGGACGACTAGGCTGTCTTCGCTGGTCTCCCTGTCGGTCTAATGTTAACTGTAATACCTGTTTCTGTAAGTCTGCTACCATCTGTTTCAGGTCTTCCGTGTCACTGTTCGGATTTTTAATGTCAGATATGGATCTGCACACAGCACCTGGAATCCCCACATCCATGACGGGTCCCCTTGAACGTTCTATGGCTTCCTGTTTGACTTCAGCAAAAGTAAGAGTCGGCATCATCCGGATCAAGTCCTGTAACGTGCGGTTAAGATACTGGTCTCTCAGTCCTATTACAAATTGGTCTCTCAGTACCAGGTCACGAGGAGCCATACCAGCTAGTTGTTCCCCTTTTCCACAGGCTTGTTCAAGGAGTACCTGAAGGGCGTTCGCATATTGGGGAATATCCTCCCATTCAAGCTGCGTCCGTCTAAAGAACATGTGTCGCAGTGTTCCCTGGTATGTGGTCGGCCCATAGGTGTTCTCCAGCACCCGCACCAAATCATCCACTGTACGCTGGCCCCTGACCGTCTCCAGTCGGACTGTCGTCCATGCCTCCCCCTCTAGCGTCAGTACCGCCATTTCTGCCAAGGTCTTAGGGTCAATATTATACATTTCCCCCAGTATCCGGACTTGTTCCGCCCACTCTGGTACAGGGTAGTTTCGTCCACCAAATTTCCTGACCTGATTCACAATAGACACCGGCGGGGCTTTCTGACTGTACACGTGCCCTGGGTGGGAATCTTGTTGGTCACAGATCCTGCCGACTAGGCCAGATGAAGTGACCGCGGGAAAGGTCGCGCGTTGGTATCCATGATCTGGCCCAGCAAGATCCCCACATACAGACTCTATCTTGATAACCGTATCTTTACTTGTATACATTTTTAACATAGCAGAACACAATAAACAACAAACGTAAATGTTCACAGCAATAACGTGTACTTATAAGCTGACCCTCACTGTCCCTACTCACACGTTACCAGTCCTTTACTCCAGAAGGATGTGTCCTCCGTCGCAGGCCTGTCTGTCTTTGCAGGAAGGTGTCCCAGCCGAAGAAAAAAAAAAACAAGAACAACAAATTTCGCTGAAAGGAGGGAATACTTCGGCCTCTCGCCAGAGGTCTCGCTTACAGTCTCTCTGTTCCGGATAGCAGCTCTCGTGGATTCCCTTGTGTAATCCACACTCCAATAGTGGGGAGTGTAACAGCGGAATCCTTCAGCAATGCGGAAGCTGGGGAAAGCTCTGAGGAAAAGATGTCAGATAACAGCAGCCAAGTTGAGAGTATCCTCTACGGCACACACGAGGACCTGCACACCGTCCTGGTTCTTTTCACAGACTCTCTCAGACTCCTCGCGCGCTTTTTCCTGCTTCTTACTCTGGTCACGTGACTCTCTAGGGCGGGACAGGAGACTCAGTCTTTTTCTCTGTCATCACACCCTGCACAGGTGCAACCTCTGGCCAAAAGGTGGCAACACCATCCTGCGTTATCATTTCTGTCACAGGCTCTATATCAATTATCACAGAACAGCCAGAGACGGCCAGCTCACTACACTGCAGCTCAGTTTCAGGGTGTTGGCAACCTTCTTATAGCCTAGCCCATCTTTATGTAGAGCAACAATTATTTTTTTCAGATCCTCAGAGAGTTCTTTACCATGAGGTTCCATGTTGAACTTCCATTGACCAGTATGAGAGAGTGTGAGAGCAATAACACCAAATTTAACACACCTGTTCCCCATTCACACCAGAGACCTTGTAACACTAATGAGTCACATGACAACTGGGAGGCAAAATGACTAATTGGGCACAATTTGGCCATTTTCACTTAGTGAAACTCACTTTTTTAGTGTACTCACTTTTGTTGCCAGTGGTTTACACATTAATGACTGTGTTGAGTTATTTAGAGGGCACACCAAATTTACACTGTTATACACGCTGTACACTGACTACTTTACATTGTATCAAAGTGTCATGTCCTCAGTGTTGTCCCATGAAAATATATAATAAAATATTTACAAAAATGCGAGGGGTGTACTCCCTTTTAGTGAGATACTGTAAGTATTCACCTCAAGAAAAAATATTTAAATGCAAAACTGGGAAAGTAAAAAGAGAAAAAAAGACAAAAGAAGAGCCAAATATAAATATCTGACGTGTATATAATAAAGGACAAGATACCAATATTTTATAGTAAACGTCCAAAACCCCATTGTTCATTTAACCCCCTTGGCGTTGTCATTCTGACATAAATCAGACCACAAGGGCAAGTTGTAAAATAAATAACTAAGCTTGTCCTGCAGTCAATAAAATGTAATATCTTGAAATTGCGCTCTCTTGCTGAATCTGAAAAGATATCTGTTTAGTCAATATATCTGCACACTTTGCAATTTCCACAGTTTCAGGTGCCCTTTTGAACCAAATAGAAATGTTGATGTCGGAGGAATATGATGACCGTTTACCAACATATCACGTAAAGTCTTGCTACATTTAGCCGGTCTGAAAGAAATTGGGAAAGTTTAGTGGTTGAGCCCCAATTGTGACATCACTCATGCGTAGCTTTGCCCCCGTGATGTCACCATTAGGTTCCAATAGTGATGTCACGGAATCCTTGGTTATAACCAGCGATTTTGCAGTGATATCCTTTGTCTGGAGAGGCTGATTGTGCACTACACATTAAGCGATATTCCTCCAGGCTAAAATGCTGTTTAGACTAGTTCTAATTCTCAGCGTGCTATTAGCATCTGCGGAAAGTGCTCCCATCTTTATCCGCAACCATCCGTCAAGAGCGCAGATCATGATTCCTGCAGGTAAGTGTATTACCAGATATACTCTGACTCTTAACTCCTTGGTGACTTCTCATTAGTCAGTGGAGTTCTTCTTTAATGTCTATTTTTACTTTTTAGGTGACAAAGGAGACCTGCACCATGGTCCTTGCTCAGCAGCATGCGGTAAGCAAATCAGAATTCAAATATGTTCTTCACATGTAACATTTCACATCCTGGCCCCAGAAACCATTGGGATCCATTAATAAGGCCAAGGTTATGAGAGTCAGACTCTGCGTCATTAGGGGTTCTATAACTTTTCTTATGTGACCGGAGGTCACATGTTTCATGGATTGGAGAAATGTTCCTGTCTTACTTGTAATTTAAGGTGTCATCTCCCATCGTGTTTGTTCCCTATTTCAGGAATATAAAAGAACAGATCTCTGTATTGTCCATTATATAGTGATATGACGTCATGCATCATTTTTCCAGACTAAATACCCCTCTTTTTAATAGTCATATTTGGTTCCTCATTCCGCCCATTCCATGTATTTGGTTTCTACTTCTGAACACATTCCAGCTCTGGTTACCTGATCACTTATGTTCTCTCTCTTTTTAGTGCATGGCACCGTCCCTCCAAAAACTTCTGAGGATACAGTCATTAAGATTGTTATAGCTACTGCCATTCTCTTTGTACTTGCAATAATCATTGTTGCCATTGGTGTCATCTATTGGTAAGTATAGTAAGGTGATTTATGGGCTACACAGGAGTTTGTAGAGGAAATGTCACATCTTCAGGTTACTCCAGTATTGGGAATATTTTAATGTAGACTTCTTGTGGCTCACACATGTCACCCAAAGGTTTGTGCCCTGTGGGTAACTGATGGATATAATTTATACTTTGTAGGGTCTCAGGTAGGCATTAGGTATCGTTAACACAGTCAATGTGGTTTGGTCCAAATCAGTGCAGTTTTATTGCTTTCATAAAACTCCAATGATTCAAAACCAAAAACAGCCTCTTCTGGGCATAAAGGTATCATAGCAAATAAACAGTTCATTTAGCAGGGTACATATTTTAGAGCAGGCTCACCCATACCCAAACAGATTATCCTTTCTCCCAGAGAAAAGTTCATACACAGAAGAGATCCCACCAATCTTGATATCCCCTTCAGCCCAACTCTGGTCACAGTTCACACTGAAAAGGCTGTAGCTTCAACACGGTTCTCTGCAGCTCCAGCACACACACTGCTCAGCTTTCCAAGCTGACCCATGCAGTCTTCGTTCAGAGACAGATCTCAGCACGTCTCTCTCTTAGCTATAGGTCACATTTTGGCTGACTCAGCTCCAGCACACTCAACGCTGCTTCATCCACCAGACTGACACACCTAGTGAACACAGGCCATGGTTTTAGTAAAACATGCTAGGCTAACCCTGTCCTTAATTTGTGATTTACAATGTGACTTTTAGTTTTGCAATTTTATAGCTATCTGAAAAAGAAGCCAATGATTTTAAAGAGAGCAACACCAAACTAAATGGTAACTATAGCTTGACAAATCTGACATTAAAGAAGCACTCCAGCTAAATATGTATTGTGTAATCCAGATAAATATGTATTGTGTAATCCCTTCTAGATATATCAGTGGTGTAGGGTACAAGTGATAAAATACTTACCATTTGCCATCTTTTCTGGTTTCCAGCGCAATTCTGGTTGTCTTCTGAACCATACGACCGGTATTCAGCTTTGTCAGTCACACAGCATCTTATGTGTGGCGTGGTAACGATTTTCCCAATGTAAGCCTATGAGACTCAGAGCGAGGTTCCATATGCTTACATTGAGACAGCAACTTCCAGTCCACACATAAGAAAGACATTGTGATCGCCAGTCCGATTTACAATCACATGATTCAGCAGAGAACTGGAGCTGTGCTGCAAACCGGAGAAGACAGCGATCAGTGTTTTACCATATACACTACACTACTGATGTGTGCAAAAGTGATTAGCAATAATAATTTAGCTCACAGTGCTTCTTTGATATTGGCAGTTATTGCCGGTTTTTATATTACATGGAAGCAGTCCGCATTGTGAAGTCTGTTACTGACACTGAGGACCTTCCGATTTGTCTTCTTCAATGTATGAACTGTATTTAATAGAAAAACAACATTATGGAAAAAAATTATCTTGTTAGAAAATGATCCCTAGACAGAGTAGAAACATAATGGAAGCTGTTATTTTAGAAATGTTGATTTCAATGTTCTGTGTTCTAGGAAAACATGAGGACTACATAGCAATCACAATTGATGATTTTCGTCATGGATCCAGGAATGAACAGATAGACGTCCTCTCAGGACCCCCTTATGTAATAACCAATATCAGCCCAGATGAGGATGAGGTCACCTCCTCTAACTGTAAGTTCTCAGGGTTTTTACGAAATATATTTAACAGAAAAATAAACTAACATATAAATTAAAAAAATGGTCTCCTATAGGAACTTGTCAGTGAATAAACCGTTAATATACTGGTAGCCAGAGAGGCTCAGCCCCTCTATTGTCATAGCTCAATGTACCATTCTAGAGGTTTTAATAACATATATACTGATAATCTCCAATAATTTTTTTCCATTACAGATCAGGAGGTCAAAACAACTATTACAATTGAAGATGTTCCTCATGGACCTGTGGCTGAAAAGGGAGACGTCCTCAAAGACACCAAAATCACCATGGCTCACCCCACTGACCCCACCAGCAGCCTTGATGAGAATGTGGTCATCCCTTCTGACGGTAAGTTTCAGAACTATTATAAGAAATATATTTAAAGAGTAATAAAACTATTTTTTTAAATAATATAACAGTAAAGTCCAAGATAATAAATCTACTAATATATAGTCAGAGAGTCTGCACGTCTGTAGAAAACATACTTTGCAGAGCAGGCCAGTGAATACAAGGAGAGACTTGACAAACCTTGGTGCTGCCCCCAGCTGGCATTTCCCCATATCGTTGTAGTTGACTGACAGGTCTCTCCCATATCTTAATTAGGGTAGACCTGTCAATGAAGTGCAATGGCGCAAGGAGAAGCCGTCTGGGAGCAGCGTCTTACCAGTAAGGACTCTCACTTTAGTCCCCAGGTGGCTCTTCAAACTATGCTTTCGCTGAAACGCTGGAGCATTGCTCTGAAGATTGGGTCCCTCTTTTCTCAGTCTAATGTGCTATATAGAAGTTATAATAACTTGTAAATGTTAATCATTTTAATCATATAGAAGCTTGCATTTTATTAAATCTTAAATGTTAATCATTTTAATCATATAGAAGCTTGCATTTTATTAAATCTTTTTTCAATACTTTATGTTTCAGGAGAATTTGACATCTTCTGTACTTCTAGAGACATTATAATGCCGCATAAGGCCGGTATAGAGGAGATGAAAGAGTCCGAGATTAAGCCAGACTTAAATGATTACAAACAGACACCTCCATCTATTCTGAAAGGAAGTCAAATGAAAAATAAAAACAAAGGGAAAACAGTTTATTTTGAAGAATCGGATAATCGATATGTTTACTCATATGATTCCGAGTCCTCACAACCTGGATGTCAAATAAGATATTTCCGAAACTAACAAGGCTGGAAAAAAAGTGAGTGTTTTTCATATCTCAGCTCAAATATTAGCAGAAGATCATCTTTCATTTCTTTCAAAGGGACTTAGGGGCCCAATTTGTCAAATCTTTTACACCAGTATTCTGATGTAAAAAGCTTTGAACAGTCACAAAATTTTGCCGAATCTCCAGGCTGCAGTAAAATATTGTGACTTCTGGCATTCTCATGCCATTTTTGCCCAGTTCCGACAATGTGCCGGAGCTTGGGCAGGATGGGTGTCGTGGCAAATACTACTTGTCAAATTCATGCTAATCGGCGGTGTTTGTTAAGCCACGAAACACGCTCACCAGAAGTGCACACCAGTAGTCCGACACTCCTGAATCATGAATCGGTGTATACATCTTCAAGAATCAGGAGCGTCTGACTTCAGTGTGCCTCCTCATCAAGACAGGTGCAAAAAAGTTGTTTTAAGAGTATTGTTTGAAAAAAATGTGGAATAATTAATTATTGGTGGGTAACCCAATGACGCCAATATTTCATTCACTTCCTAAAATTCTCAAGTCTTTTTTCCACCTTCCATGTACTCCATTGTGGTGGGAATAGGTTCATTCATTAAAAGACTGGAGTCTTGGGTGAGGAAATATTACAGCCACTAATGCGAGATATTTCAGAGTGCAGTATAGATGTTCTGCAAAAATTGTCTGTTGCTAAATGGTTGATGTGCAATGTTACATCGCTGTATTCCAGCAGACCACAGGATTTAACTATTCCTGCCCTGTCTCATTATTTGGATGAATACAGTGAATATTGCAAAGAAATTAGTTTCTAATTTCTTAAGTTCATTATCTACTTCATCCTATTTTTTTCTCATCAATGGTGATTTTTTCTTACAAACTATTGGGTGGATATGCCATAAATGGATGAGATGGGAATTTAAAGCTAGGAATTAGTTTTGTATAAAAGTTTTTATTTTCTATAGAATAGCCCCGAGAACTGATCTATAGGATACAAACTGTCATTTATATCAAACTGGATTCTGCAATAGGCCCCAGGTTTTGTAATATTAACTAGATTCTGCTAAGGGGATGTTGTGTTAAAAATCAACATCCCCTTAGCAAGTTTAGTCATAATAATCCTTTATTGTTTCTGCAGAAAAATCGAGAAAGAATGCTCACTGAGTTCCAACAATGGATAAGGAATCCAGAAGGAGGCGACGACTTCATTACATGGTGGCTGCCATGTGAGGATCAAACAGCTTGTGTTTAAGCAAAAAGAAAGATTCCGGGCTCGGTCTCTGCTCTCACCCAAGAATATGACACTTACCGGACTTTCCGCAGTCAGACGTGTTCATGGATAAGTGACTTACCTGCTGCATGAAGAGACAGATTCCGGGCTCGGTCTCTGCTCTCACCCTTTAATATGACATTTGCCAGACTTTCAGCAGCCAAGTGTACTCATGACACAAGTGAGGTACCTGCTGTAAGAAGAGACAGATTCTGGGCTTGGACTCTGCTCTCACCAATCCACAGCCCAAGGGAAGGGCAGTCCTTTAACAATGGTTCCCTAGAGGTTTCCTCCATTGGGGGTTTTTTCTCTCCTGAGTGATAAAGGATGACTTTTCGTGAGTCCATCAACTCACAATGTGGCCAATCAACATCATCATCATCAAGGCCACATTTAAGACTATTGTCCTGACTTCTAATGGAAACTTCCACACTATCCAACTTGAATAAAGTTAGTAAAGAAGTCAACATATATCATGTGTATCTGAGTCTCCTTATGGAACTTTACAATACAGCAAAATATACATAGCACTGGACTACTTTGTATAGTCATTACCATCACACATGGTTGATTATCAACCCCCTTTCTTGCACACGTTAACTAGGGTACAAGTGGTGTTGTGCTTAAGAACAATATATCCCCTTTTCAACATGCAATCTACATGTATGTCACATGTCTAATGTGGTTCTATGGAAAGAGTTTAGGAGCATAGCCCAATTCATATTTAGTAGGTGCTAGCAGCTTTATACAGCTGGCATCTGCTTCTAACAACCTGACTTGAATTGCCTCTATTTAACCACTTAGATGCGGTGTCAAAGATCAGACCTTGAGAAGGTCACCCAGAACCACCCTCTGTGATCTTTGGTCGAACAGCTCTCTGTTACCCCCTATCCTCTGGGCAATTACACGATTGGCTGACGATTAATGGAGGAGGCCGCAGGCTGATTGCACTAATAGGCCAGTTATCCTGAAACTAACAGTGAGCGTATGGTATATACATCTCCAATGCCAATGTACAGAATATATGTATATACCTCTGTACCGTCACTGCTATCTCCACTATAACCCCAGTACTCAGTCCTTCAGGATTTTATGGAATTCTCAACTTATGTGATAACTACTCTCTGGATAATCAAAGAAGTTAGAGGTCCCCATCATATTTTTTATTGGGATTTTACCATTACCCAGAGACCAAGCATGACATTGCTGCTGTCAGCGATTTGCCCATTATTGATTTGTGGCCTATAAGCAGGGGTTACAGTTAGGAAAAAATATGCATCTTCTTCCCCTATTATCCCTGAATTTGAAAAGTTATGTCCCATCAGTATCGAATGGATTAAAACTTCCATATCCTACATTTTCTTTCGGAGACATCAACTCTATTGCAGGTGCAATATTTTCCTTACAGGGACATTGCCCCTAAAAGGACAATGTATTTCCTGGGGACAAAAGGATTCCTGCCTTAATTATCTGTCCAATCTATAACTCTTTGTCTATGCTCAATAGACATCCTCATTAGTACTGCCAGGGTCTTTTGTTCTAAAAGGAGCTTTTGCATGTTAATTACATAGTAACATAGTAACATAGTTTGTAAAGCCGAATAAAGACTTGCGTCCATCAAGTTCGACCTGTTAGTTCCGTAATTGCTAAAGTTGATCCAGAGGAGGGCAAAACCCCAGATGATTTAGCCAATCTTCACCTGAGGAAAAATTCCCTCCCGACTCTGAAACCAGCAGTCAGAATAAATCCCTGTATCAACATACTATTTTATTCTATTTTTAAGTATATGCTGAAATCTGCCTGGTATCTAGAAATGCATCCAGTCCCCGCTTGAACTGGTTTAGTGAATCCGACATTACCGTCTCCTCACTCAGTGAATTCCATATTCTCACTGCTCTTACCGTAAAGAACCCCCTCCTATGCTGGTGCTGAAACCTTTTCTCTTCTAGTCTTAGTGAATGCCCTCTTGTTACCGTAATATCCCTCCTTTTGAACAAATCCCTGGCAAGGTCTCTATACTGTCCCCTAACATATTTGTACACATTTATTATGTCCTCAACCTTCTCTTTTCCAGGCTGAATAGTTCTAGTTTTGCCAACCTCTCTGGGTATTGCAGTCCCTCCATTCCCTTTATTAATTTTGTTGCCCTTCTTTGTACCTTTTCAAGCTCATTTATATCCTTTCTATATATTGGGGCCCATAACTGAGCACAGTATTCCAAGTGTGGTCTGACCAGTGCTTTGTACAGTGGAAGAACAATGTTCTCATCCTTTGCAGCTATACCTGTTATGATCTGCTACAGGGACTAAGGAAAGACAGGAGAACTGTCCCTACAATAGAACTAAACTAGATCCCTACGATGTAACGGGGAACCTGATCCTGCGATCAGACCCGCTAAAGTCCTCGGCTAGTCTGTACGAAGACCTATAGATGTGAGGGAGGGATCCCTACAAGAACTAGGGACTGGGATAAGTTGGGCACCTCCTAGCAGAAATAGTAGCAGTCAAAGACAAACACACAACAAAAAGCATAGAGGTCAGAAGACCTAGCAAAACTAACAGAGAACGGCAACAGAGCACCAAGCTAGCTCAACAGTAGTAAATACAATGAAGTCCAGCAAGACCAGGAGGGCGGAGCCGGATTAAATAGGCAAAAATGGTCATGTGACCAGCAAACTAAAAAAAACCTAACAGTACCCCCTCTTCTAAGAGGATCCTCCGGATCCCCTAGGCCCAGGCTTACCAGGAAACCTCCTGTGAAACGCTCTGACAACTCTGGAAGCAGAAACATCATCCGCCCTCACCCATAAGTTATCCTCAGGTCCGAAACCCTTCCAAGCGACGAGATACTGCAAACTCCCTCTATACCGTCTAGAATTTAGGATGCGGGAAATTTCATATTCCCCGTCCTCCACCACCGGAGGAACAGTGGCAGAGGCGTCACCATCCGACACATCAGCTTTTTTCAACAGAGAAACATGAAACACCGGGTTAATCTTCCAGGACGTAGGAACCTCCAACCTAACAGCAGATTGGTTAACTATCTGAAGCACCTTAAAGGGCCCTACGAACTTGGGACCCAATTTTTTAGAAGGAATCAAACAAAACCTCTTGCCGTTTCCTATCAAAGTACCTCTTAGATTTTTTGTTAGCCTCCTGAAGATTACTACGCACATCCGTTCAAACTCTCTCCAAATCACCGGAAAAACTCTCCTCCTCAGGCACAGCCAAAACCAATTTGGAGAATGACCCAAAAGACGGATGTCTCCCAGAACAACAAAAAAAAGGCGAACACCCAGCAGAAGAGGATGTATGGTTGTTAAGAGCAAATTCAGCAAGTGGCAGAAACTCAGACCACCCCTCTTGATTGTCTGCCACAAAGCAACGCAAGAACTGCTCAACATCCTGGTTCTTCCTTTCTGTCTGGCCATTAGACTCAGGATGTTATCCAGATGAAAATGACAAATGAACTCCCAACCTGTCACAAAAGGCACGCCAAAAACGAGCCACGAACTGAGTTCTCCTATCAGAAACAATGTCAGTAGGAACACCATGTAGTCTGACAATTTCCTTGACAAAGTCCTTAGCGAGTGTCTTAGCGCAAGGCAGTTTGATGAAGGTAACCAAGTGACACATCTTGCTAAAACGGTCCACGACCACCCAAATGACCGTGAAACCTTCAGAGGGGGGAAGGTCAGTAATAAAGTCCATAGCCAGATGTGTCCAAGGTGCACTAGGAACCTCCAGAGGGCAAAGCAACCCCGCAGCAGGAGCATGCGAAGACTTGGATCTAGCACACACAGTACATTGGCGCACCCACTTAATGACTTCCTTCTGCCATCCAGGCCACCAAAAACTGCGACCCACAAGTCTCTTGGTCTCAGAAATTCCTGGATGACCTGCCAACCGAGACTCATGACACTCAACAAACAAATCTCTCCTAAAGGTCCTAGGCACAAACAACCTCCCATGGGGAGTGTTAGATGGGGCATTCTCCTGAGCTTTAAGAATCTCATCCTCCAAAACGGAATTCAAAGCAGCAATCACAACACCTTCTTGTAAAATGCTCTCCTCTTCCTCCACAACACCGACCATGGGAGAAAAGCTGCGAGACAAAGCATCCGCTTTAACATTCTCGGTACCCGGGATGTAAGTAACGGAAAAATTAAACCGCGAGAAAAAAAGTGCCCACCTAGCCTGACGGGCATTCAAGCGCTTGGCAGCATCAAGATAGATCAGATTTTTATGATCAGTGAAAACCTGAATGGGAAATTCAGCACCTTCCAAGAGGTGACGCCAGTGTTCAAATGCGAGTTTAATCGCCAGCAATTCCCGATTACCAATATCGTAATTAAGTTCAGTCTCAGAAATTTTTTTTGAAAAAAAGGCACAGGGATGTACTCCATCCTTGTTTTCCTGAGACAACACCGCACCGACCCCCACCGAAGAAGCATCAACCTCAACCAAAAACGGCTTAGTCACATCAGGCTGCATAAGGATGGGAGCAGAGGTGAACCTCTCCTTTAGAAACACAAAAGCTTCAATGGCCTCAGAAGTCCACTGAACCGCATTTGCACCTTTCCTGGTGAGATCGGTCAGTGGTTTGACAATAATAGAAATTTTTTTTATGAATTTTCTGTAATAATTGGCGAAACCCAAAAACCTCTGTATCGATTTCAAACCAATAGGCCTAGGCCATTCCTGCACAGCTTGAACTTTAACCGGGTCCATCTCAAAACCTTCACTGGAGATAATGTAGCCCAAAAAACTAATTCTCTGTACAGCGAACTCACATTTCTCCAGCTTAGCAAAAAGCGAATTGTCCATTAATAACTGTAATACCTCACGTACGCTCCGCCAATGAGACTCCAGATCAGGCGAATAAATCAGAATGTCATCCAAATACACAACCACATTTTTGCCGATTAAAGGTCTAAGGATGTCATTAATAAGATTCTGAAAAAATGCTGGAGCATTGGTAAGACCAAAAGGCATAACCAGATTCTCAAAATGACCCACAGGAGTGTTAAAAGCAGTCTTCCATTCATCACCCTCCTTCATGCGCAACAAATTGTATGCCCCCCGGAGATCAATTTTAGAGAACCACTTGGCCCTCACTAACTGGTTAAATAAATCAGGAATCAATGGCAGTGGGTAAGGATTGCGTACAGTAATTTTATTAATCTCACGAAAGTCCAGACAAGGACGTAAACCGCCATCTTTTTTTTTTTACAAAAAAAAATCCAACAGCCACAGGAGACTTGGAAGGCCTAATGTGACCGGCGGCCAAGCTTGTCTGTATGTATTCCTCCAAAGCCTTTCTCTCAGGAATAGTAAGATTAAATAAACGATTTTTAGGAAGAGTCGCTCCAGGGACAAATTCAATGGTACAATCATAGTCTCTATGGGGAGGCAAAATTTGTGACTCCTCCTCAGAAAAAACTCTCCAAAAATCCTGAATAGGTACAGGCAATTCCCCTTTATCCACAGCAGCAATACGTCCGTTACAACACTTGTCATAACACTTAGGGCTCCAGGACTTAATTTCATTGGTAGACCAATCCAGTACAGGATTGTGCAATTTTAACCAGGGTAACCCCAATATTACTGGAGAAGGCAAATTATCCAATACCACCAAATCCAAATTTTCTTGGTGAATACCATTAATAGTGAGGGGAAATTCACAGACCTTATGAGTAACACTCTTCAAGGGAGAGCCATCAACAGAAACCACAGCAATAGGGGATGACAAAGTTTTAGGTTCTAATCTAAGTTTTTCCAAGAATCCCCCATCAATCACATTCAGAGTAGAACCACAATCCACAAATATCCGAAATTCAATTAATTCATCCTGAGCAGCAGTAGTGGCAGATAGGAATACTCCCTTAGAATTTAAACAGGCAATACGGGCATAACTGACCATTTTTTTTTCTTTCTTCATAAGAAGCACACAGTTCTTAATAAAATGACCAGAATTTCCGCAATAGAAGCACAAGCCTTCAGAAAGCCTGCGGTCTTTTTCCTGAGAGCGGGGTGTCATCGCCCCAATCTCCATCGGCTCTCCATGGTCAGTAGAGATGAGCGTTGTTCGACTCGAACTGTGGGAGTAAAGACTAATTGTAATTGCAGTCCTTTTCAGGACTAGGTTACATCAGTTCCTATCAGTTTTTGCCAGGCAGGTCTGTGCCAGTGCTGTGCAAGTTTTTTTCACAGCATTTGGCTGAATCTAGCAAAGCTAATCCTTTTTTGGCCTATTGCAGAGTGTGTTAGTCAGTGGAGTAGCCTATCTGTGTTGCAAGATATACCACCTGTGCATAGAATACCAATTTTTTTACTGCACCTAGTGAAGTAAAATCTTTTGGGCATAGCATCATTCTATTAGTCCATCTATACTGACCTCCATCAGGTTGCAAATTGAATATAATTTTTTTCTGCATCTAGCTCTGAAAAAATATTTGGGCTTCTAGCAGTGTGTGGGACTTGTTCTATTAGTCCATCTATACTGACCTCCATCAGGTTGCAAACTGAATATAATTTTTTTCTGCATCTAGCTCTGAAAAAATATTTGGCCTTCTAGCAGTGTGTGGGACTTGTTCTATTGGTCCATCTATACTGACTAGAGATGAGCGTTGTTCTACTCGAACTGTTCGCCAATCTCAAATTCGAGCTGTTTTGGGCGGTGTTCGAGCCGTTCGGCGAACACGAACAATTTGAGAAAAATTCGGCTGTTCGAGGTTATGTTCGATAACTGTTCGTGCACCAAAATCATAACTGGATTTTTTCTCAGTAATGATGAAAATTAATGTTAATACGCAGTTTGAGTGTACAGCGGGGTGGGGGGAGGGGCAGGGGATGGATCTCTGCAGGAACAATGAAGATCTCCATTTTTTTTTCTCTTTCCCGCATTTACAGTGGGGAGGTGCAATCTGTCAGCCTATCAGCAGCGCACACACGGAGCGAAGTGCTTTTTTTCACACAAGCAAGGGCATGTGTCATTGGCAGTGTATGTCACATGTCCTTGCCCTATAAGACCAAGCCATTTTCCCCGTCGCCACCATTTTCTCACTGCTGCAGCTGCGTGTTAGACGGCACCGCTGTTGCTGTGTGCGCTATACCTTGTTAATTTCAAGCCAATTTTCGCACAAATATACAGATAGCTTGGGAGTAGGGAATAGTTGTGATTGCAGTCCTTTTAAGGACTAGGTTACAGCATTTCCTACGACTTTTATCAAGCAGGTCTGTGCTCTTAAATAGATAGGTTGTGGGAGTAAAGACTAATTGTAATTGGAGTCCTTTTCAGGACTAGGTTACATCAGTTCCTATCAGTTTTTGCCAGGCAGGTCTGTGCCAGTGCTGTGCAAGTTTTTTTCACAGCATTTGGCTGAATCTAGCAAAGCTAATCCTTTTTGGCCTATTGCAGAGTGTGTTAGTCAGTGGAGTAGCCTATCTGTGTTGCAAGATATACCACCTGTGTATAGAATACCAATTTTTTTACTGCACCTAGTGAAGTAAAATCTTTTGGGCATAGCATCATTCTATTAGTCCATCTATACTGACCTCCATCAGGTTGCAAACTGAATCTAATTTTTTTCTGCATCTAGCTCTGAAAAAATATTGGGCTTCTAGCTGTGTGTGGGTCTTGTTCTATTAATCCATCTATACTGACCTCCATCAGGTTGCAAACTGAATATATTTTTTTCTGCATCTACCTCTGAAAAAATATTGGTCTTCTAGCTGTGTGTGGGACTTGTTGTATTAGTCCATCTATACTGACCTCCATCAGGTTGCAAACTGAATATATTTTTTTCTGCATCTACCTCTGAAAAAATATTGGGCTTCTAGCTGTGTGTGGGTCTTGTTCTATTAATCCATCTATACTGACCTCCATCAGGTTGCAAACTGAATATAATTTTTTTCTGCATCTAGCTCTGAAAAAATATTGGGCTTCTAGCTGTGTGTGGGTCTTGTTCTATTAATCCATCTATACTGACCTCCATCAGGTTGCAAACTGAATCTAATTTTTTTCTGCATCTAGCACTGAAAAAATATTGGGCTTCTAGCTGTGTGTGGGTCTTGTTCTATTAATCCATCTATACTGACCTCCATCAGGTTGCAAACTGAATATAATTTTTTTCTGCATCTAGCTCTGAAAAAATATTTGGCCTTCTAGCATTGTGTGGGACTTGTTCTATTAGTCCACCTATACTGACCTCCATCAGGTTGCAAACTGAATATATTTTTTTCTGCATCTACCTCTGAAAAAATATTGGGCTTCTAGCTGTGTGTGGGACTTGTTGTATTAGTCCATCTATACTGACATCCATCAGGTTGCAAACTGAATATATTTTTTTCTGCATCTACCTCTGAAAAAATATTGGGCTTCTAGCTGTGTGTGGGTCTTGTTCTATTAATCCATCTATACTGACCTGCATCAGGTTGCAAACTGAATATAATTTTTTTCTGCATCTAGCTCTGAAAAAATATTTGGCCTTCTAGCAGTGTGTGGGACTTGTTCTATTAGTCCACCTATACTGACCTCCATCAGGTTGCAAACTGAATATATTTTTTTCTGCATCTACCTCTGAAAAAATATTGGGCTTCTAGCTGTGTGTGGGACTTGTTGTATTAGTCCATCTATACTGACCTCCATCAGGTTGCAAACTGAATATATTTTTTTCTGCATCTACCTCTGAAAAAATATTGGGCTTCTAGCTGTGTGTGGGTCTTGTTCTATTAATCCATCTATACTGACCTCCATCAGGTTGCAAACTGAATATAATTTTTTTCTGCATCTAGCTCTGAAAAAATATTTGGCCTTCTAGCAGTGTGTGGGACTTGTTCTATTAGTCCACCTATACTGACCTCCATCAGGTTGCAAACTGAATATATTTTTTTCTGCATCTACCTCTGAAAAAATATTGGGCTTCTAGCTGTGTGTGGGACTTGTTGTATTAGTCCATCTATACTGACCTCCATCAGGTTGCAAATTGAATATAATTTTTTTCTGCATCTAACCCAGCCAATAGTTTTGGCCTAATACCACAGTTTGGCCACTCAGCTCTGCTCGGTTACCATCCATTGTTTTTTTGTGCAAACAACTCCAGAGTTGTGAATTAGTTAACCACCAAAATGAATGGAAAAAGGCCTGCTGCTGGTGGAAAGGGGAATAGGCGTGTTGGGAAGGGGAAAAAAGGTTGTGTCCGTGGGGTAGGTGTTAAAGCAACAGTAACATCTGCAGAAGAAAGACCATCTTCCAGCCAAACTAAAATGTCTACTTCTTTTAGCGGACAATGTGATAAGATCCCTTTCTTACGGCCACGCCAATCGCTACAAATTCCAGATGAGGCACAAAAACAGCAGGTGCTTCAACGGATATCAAATGCTCCTTTAAGTGGGTTCTCCTCCACATCAACTTCAACATCACAAATACTCCAGTCCTCAAAGGTGTCACCCAAATCGCACTTGCTTCCTCACAGCTCCCAAATCTCCAGCTGCCCGTCTGAGTATGAGGTAGAACAGATGGTTGAGTCTGCAGAGCTGTTTACTCATACTATAGCCTGGGAATCAGAGGTCGACTCCAGCGCTTCTGTGAATCCAGACGAGGAAATGATCTGCACTGATGCCCAGAATCTTTATGAGTCGGATCCAGGACCAGACGCAGAAGGTTCTGACCATAATGTAGACCCTCATTGCCAAACTGTAACTCCTGTTGGTGGAGACAATGAGGAAGACGATGATAAGACTCAAATACCTGATTGGAGCGACAACTTTAGTTTTTTGTCAGGGCAGGAACAGGTTGGCTCTGAGGACGACGGGTGTGATAACACACAGGGTGATGATGATGAGGTTGGAGATCCCACTTACTGTCAACCCACAGTCAGCCAAGAGATGAGGTCAGCAGAGGAGGTGGAGGAAGATGCTAGTGACGACGAGGTCAGGTTGCGCCTTCCTGGACAGAGACGTAGTACTGGAAGCACGTCAACAACTGCATCCTCAAACACAACTCTGCCTCTCACCACAAGTCGTGGTGGCTCTTCAGGTCGCATGGGTGCTAAGCCTTGCATAGTCTGGGCATTTTTTCAGATCGATAAAGATGACCCAACTCGTGTTATCTGTAACATTTGTCAGCAAAAGCTAAGTAGAGGCCAAAAAATACATAGTTTGAGTACTTCATGCATGAACCGGCACATGGACATGAAGCATAAGTTGCAGTGGGAAGCTCAGTGTGCTACAATGCGGCCTAGCCGGCCGGGCCAACCACCGTCTGCCATATCTTGTGCATCCGCGGCCTCTTCATCCTCTGTGACTGGGGGGACAGCAGTCACACCTGTTTTGGGGCGCAGACCTGCCACCTCTTTATCCGCAACAGCCAGCGTGATTGGCAGGTCATCATTTTCTTTGGAGGTGGGAACACCAGCTGGTGTTGAGCGCTGTCCGACATCGATAGCACCACCTTTGGATCAAGGCAACCTAACATGTCCGCCTGCATCTTCCTCACAGACCGGCAGTTTGCCGGGGACACCCTTATCAACCCCGTCTAAGCACAATAGCCAGCCCTCGGTCCCTCAGATGTGGACAAGTAAAAGACCATTTCCTCCTAGCCATGAGAAAGCTAAGAGGTTGAATTTCACCATCTGCAAGCTCTTGGCTACAGAAATGCTGCCTTTCCGCCTGGTGGACACAGAGGATTTTCGAGACCTTATGTCCGTCGCAGTGCCCCAGTACCAGATGCCCAGTCGGCACTACTTCTCAAAGAAAGGTGTGCCTGCGCTCCACCAGCATGTCGCACACAACATCACCGCTTCTTTGAGAAACTCTGTGTGTGACAGGGTGCATTTCACCACAGACACTTGGACGAGTAGGCATGGACAGGGGCGTTACATGTCGCTGACTGGGCACTGGGTAACTATGGTGACAGCAGGACAAGGGGCTGCTGTCCAAGTCTTGCCGTCCCCACGAGTTGTGCGTCAATCCTCTTTATGTCAAAGTTCCTCCACTGCTTCTGCCTCCTCAACCTCCTCTCGTTCTTCCACCTGCACCCAAAGCCTGTCTGGTCATGCCACAAGCTTTCTAACTGCGCAGAAGGGATTCTGCACACCTCCTTACTATGCTGGCAGTAGGGCTCAACGTCATCAGGCGGTTTTTACATTGAAATGTCTGGGAAATGTGAGTCACACAGCTGAGGAGTTGTGGTCAGCTCTGGAGAACCAATTTCATGAATGGTTGTCTCCACTGGACCTGAAACCAGGGAAGGCCGTGTGCGACAATGCTGCAAACCTGGGTGCGGCCCTTCGCCGGGGCAATGTCACACACGTGCCTTGTATGGCTCACGTGTTGAACCTGGTTGTCCAGCAATTTTTAGCCCACTATCCCAGACTAGATGTCCTTCTGCAGAGGGCACGGTCGCTGTGTGCTCACTTCCGCCGTTCGCATCCCGCAGCTCAGCGACTTAGATCTCTACAGAAGTCGTTGGGCCTGCCACTTCACCGGCTAAAATGCGATGTGCCTACCCGGTGGAATTCAACTCTGCACATGTTGCAGCGACTGTGGCAGCACCGACAAGCCCTGGTGCAATACGTTCTGACGTATAGCCTGGGCCAACGAGATTCAGAGGTGGGGCAAATCACGCTGGAGGAGTGGTCTCAGATCAGGGACCTATGCACCCTTCTGCACAGTTTTGAAATGGCGACAAAGATGTTTAGTGCTGACGATGCCATTATCAGCATGACTATTCCGGTGATTTACATGCTGGAGCACATGTTAAACAGAATTCGGAGTCAGGTGGTGGCACAAGAGGAGGTGGAGGAAGTAGAGGAGGAGGAGTTGTATGCGGAAGGGCTAACATCTCCAAGGTCCAGACGGTCGGCAGCACCAAGGCGGCAGGCATGTGAGGGTGGGGGAGATGGTTTTACCAGGGCGCATGGTAGCAGCCAAACTAGTGAGGAAGGTGCAGGACCCCAGGAAGAAGTGGAGGACGAACTGATGGAAGACTCATCAGATGAGGGAGACCTTGATCACATTTCTGTTGTGCGAGGTTGGGGGGAGAGGACAGAGGAAGGAAGCATGATTGTTACCTCGCCACCAACACAACAGGGACTTGGTGCTCCTGGATGCGCAACACACATGAGTGCCTTCTTGCTGCACTACCTGCAACATGACCCTCGAATTGTGAGAATTAGAAATAATCCTGACTACTGGGTTGCCACACTGTTAGATCCCCGGTACAAAAGTAAATTTGCAGAAATTATTCCTGCCATAGAAAGGGATGCACGCATGCAGGAGTATCAGCAGAGACTGTTGCAGAATCTTACATGTGCTTTTCCACAAAATACCAGTGGTGCACGTAGTGAATCTCACAGTTCCAACTTGCCAACCGTGGGACCGTCAAGTGTTCAGCACTCAAACCGTAACAGAACCACAGTATCTGCTGGTAACATCAATTTTGCGGAATCATTTCACCACTTTTTTAGCCCATCCTTTGCAAGGCCACAGGAGACAAGAAGTCTGACACATAGTCAACGCCTAGAGACGATGGTACAGGAGTATCTCCAAGTAAACATTGAAGCCACGACTGTGTCACTGGACCCTTGCTCTTTTTGGGCTTCCAATCTGGATAAATGGCCGGAGCTAGCCACTTACGCCTCGGAGATCTTGTCATGCCCCGCAGCCAGCGTTCTGTCTGAACGTGTGTTCAGCGCTGCTGGTGGTGTGCTGACAGATAAGCGCACGCGGCTCTCCACTGATAATGTAGACAGATTCACGTTCATAAAGATGAACAAGTCATGGATCCGAAACGACTTTTCTACCCCTGTGTCATCCTGGGGAGAGTAAAAGCTTGATGATTGGTTAAAATCACCCTACCAACCGTTTTAAGCTTTCAAATTACTAATCATGTTTATCTGTATCTTGACTGGAAAATAATTTGGGCTTTGTAGCAGTGTGCAGCACTGATCCTATTAGGCCATCTATACTAAAGCTTCACCAGATTTAAAATTTAAAATAATTTTTAGCTGCATGTAGCCCGGAAAATAATTTTGGGGCTCCGAGATGCGCAAGACACATAAGTGCCTTCTTGCTGCACTACCTGCAGCATGACCCTCATATTGTCAGAATTCGAAGTAATCATGACTACTGGGTTGCCACACTCTTAGATCCACCAAACTTTTCGATCAACCTTTTCATTTTAATAAAGACCAAAAAAATGGTCATTTTTGAAATTATAAGCATTAGCAGGTTGTTAGAAACTGAAATCAAACAGTTTTCAACTCAAAACTTTATTCTAGGTGATGTTACATTTTCACATAGGACCCCTTGTTCGAAAGGAGCTTCTGAACTCTCTCGTCCATTGAATTTGTCAGGTTTTGGATGGTTTCTGCTTCAATTGTTTTGCATGAGGACAGAATACCCTCCCAGAGCTGTTGCTTAGATGTGAACTGCCTCCCGCCATCATAGACACTCCTTTTAATGATGCTCCAAAGGTTCTGAATGGGGTAGAGGTCAGGGGAGCATGGGGGTCACACCATAAGTTTGTCCCCTTTTATGCCCATATCAGCCAGAGATGCAGATGTTTTATGTGCAGCATGAGATGGTGCATTATCATGCAGAAAAATGATCTTGCTGTGAAATACACGGTTCTTCTTCTTGAACCATGGCAGGAAGTGCTGTTTGAGAAAATCCACATACATTATGGAGTTCATCTTTAGCGCCTTCAGGGATCCTAAAGGGGCCGACAATCTCTCTCCCCATGATTCCAGCCCAAAACATTACTCCACCTTCTCCTTGTTGGCGCTGTAGCCGTGTTTGCGTGGGGTGTCCATCAACCAGCCATCCTCCACTCCATCCATCTGGACCATCGAGCGCTGCACGGCACTCATCCGTGAACAAAACTGTTTTGAAATCAGTCTTCATGTAATGTTTGGCCCACTGGAGCCGTTTCTGCTTGTGTGAAGTGGATAAAGGAGGTCGACAGGATGGCGTATGCACAGCTGCAAACCTCTGAAGGACCCTGCATCTTGTTGTTCGGGGGACGTTGGAGGCACAAGCAGCTTCAAAAACTTGTCTGCTGCTATGACAAGGCTTTTTGGCCGCTGCTCTTTCAACCTGACGTAATTGCCTGTAGGAAAGAGTCCTCAATTTGCCCTTATCAGCACGCACACGTGTGTACTGTGAATCAGCTACATACTTCTTGATTGCCAAGACACTTCATCCTGATCATCGTACAATGTTGATTGTAGTCATGCCTTGACCTAAACACTCCACAATTTGTTGCTTCTCAGCAGCCGACACATCCTTTTTCTTTCCCATTTTGGCAGAAAATGTAGGCTGCTTAATAATGTGAGAGAGCCTTCTTAAGTAGTCTTGCCTTTCATTGGACACACCTGCCAAACTAATTAGCACAGGTGTCTGCAATTGCTTACAGTGATATAAAGAGCCCTGACACACATCACCATCAATGAGTTTAACTGACAAACAAACAAATTCTTCCCTTATCACTCCTAAACACTTTTTGCATAATAATTTGGAACGCAGTGTACATGTGCTTTTCCACAAAACACCAGCGGTTCACGTAGTGAATCTTACAGTTCTAACTTGCCAACCGTGGTCTGTATGGAGTTGTTCAATAAAGGGCCCAAAATTAAGATAACATAGATGGGAGAGGTCTCTATGAATAGGAATTCCTAAGTATTTGATACCCTGTGAGGGACAGGCAAAGGGAAAGTTGGACTGGATGGAATCCTATATGGATTTGGGGAGGGAGACATCGAGGGCCTCAGACTTCGCTGCATTGATTTTAAAATTTGACCATGTAACAAAGTGATCTATTTCAGCCATAACAGCAGGGATGGATATATGTGATTGAGTGATATATACTAGGACATCATCAGCAAATAGAGAGCACTTGTACTCGGTGCCTCCCACCTCAATCCACCTAATATTGGGGTTATGGCGAATTGATGAGAGCAGGTGCTCCGTCACTAGGATGTATAAGAGAGGGGACAGAGAACATCCCTGCCTTGTCCCATTGGTGATTGTGAAAGGTGATGAAAATGTTCTGACGCGCCCCCTGGGCCTTGGGACACCCGGAGCCGGACCCTTTTTGGTGGATGCTGGTGGTTGTAGTCTCCGTGGCGGCAACCCGGTTCCGTGGCTCAGGGCGGTCAAACCAGTGGCGGAACTATTTGTGTGGTTTTGATGTTTAAATGTCCGACTACGCCACCCGTGGATTGCGGTCAGAGTGAACCGCAGCTCCAGGGCAGACCGCTGAGGCTGGTGTTGTGGGTGCAGCAGAGCGTTGCATAACTCCCCACGGGAGGAGTATAGCCTCAGGGCAGTGTATGCGGAGGATGGGGGTGATGGTGCAGGGCAGCAGCAGTAACGACACGGAGTCAGTGATGCAGTCCAGGGCCTTTACTCACAGTTCTTATTATCCAGACCACGTCTGCAGGTAACGTCTGCCCACGTCGTACTGTGCTCACCAGGTGAGGGGCTCAGACAACTCCCAGATAACTTTGGAGCACTTCACAGGACCCCCTTTGTGTGTCCTTTGTCTGGCCTTTCTTACCAACACTTCTGTCCGGCTGCCTCGGGCCTCCTCTTGGTAAACTTGGCGCCAGTTTCCCTGACCCTATGTGGTGCCTTCCTAGCGGGTGTAGCGAGGGGCTGCGCCACATAAAATGTCAGAGCCTCCGGTTTCTAGCTGAGGGTCGTTTCCTGCCTCCACTAGTTCGGGGACCGGTCTCCCCCTTTGGCCTGACCCCTCCACGCAGGTGGATTCGGGCGTGCGGTGGCGACTCGCCCGTCCGCACCCCTGGGATCCCTTCATTCCTCGTTCCTGGAGCCTTCTCCACTCCTCTTCCTTCCTTCTCCCTCTTCCAGGCCTGGGCCTCTGTTACTAGGCCCGCCTCCGGAGCAGAGCTCATGCAGAGCCCCTGCTCCCTGCCACTTCTGCTCAGACTTCTCTGCACTGAACTAAGATGGTGCCCACCTTTTATACTCCCTTCTCAATGCACCCAGGAACTGCTTCCTCCCTGCTCCTGCACTACAGGGTTCCCCTTCCTCAGTGTTCCCTCCCCCCACTCCAGCCAGGGACAGGGACTGTCGTGCCCATCTCAGGGGCATATTGGTCGCCCTGCCCCACGGCAATGTGGTGTAATGCATGCAGGTGTCGGGTCCTGATCCACACTCCATCCTTACCTGAGAGTGAGATATCACACCTCTGGGTGAGGTGCAATACGTCTGTAGCAACCGAGCCCTCAGGGTGCTACAGTTCCATTTATCTTCAGCCTAGGTGACGTATTGCGATACAGGGCCGTGATTTTGGCTATAAAAGGGTCCCCTAGACCCCTACCCCAAGCTTTTTAAGAGAATCATATATGGCGTGCCAGGAGACTCTATGGAATGCTTTCTCAGCATCCAACGAGAGTATCTAATTACAAATTTTTAACTGCATCTAGCCCAGGAAATACTTTGTGCCTAGTAGCAGTGTCTGCTAGTCAGCGGATTATCCCAGCTGTTAAGCAAGCTACACCACCTGTAGTTTAGACACTTAATTTTTTCAAAGGAAATGATTCGGGACCATGGGATACTTAGTGAAGAGCATCAGGAGGCACCCCAAGGCATAGGGGCTGGGACTGGCATTAGGATGCCTTGCGGTGGACAGCCGAGCTCGATCCTTATAAAAGCTTTTTAACTGCAGCAGCTTTAGTGGACGCTACTGGAGCTGGAATTACGCGGCTGCTGGCATGAGACTTGCCCTCCAATAGATCCTTGTAAATGGATTTAAAGTGTATTCATTCAAATTAGAGAGACAATTTAAATTAAAAAGCTTAGAGCTGCCTCCACCACAGGGGGGCTCGCTCGACCCACCAGCGGACAGGCACCAGTATTGGGAGAGGGGGGCTGGCCGTCAGGGTTCACCGCGGCTCTGGCACAAACCCGGCGACACGGAGGTGGCACGGGCTGGAGCGGACTGGCCGTGTCGGCTTCTCACTTTTTGGATTTTAGAAGGGCATGACATGCCTATATCTGTGTCTCCCCCTCCTTTTACTCCTCCACCTCTTTTATTTTCGCATGACTATATGTACTTGTCACTTTTCCATGTGTTAGTTATGTCTTCTGAGCAGTTTGTCAGCTTTTGGACACCTTTGAAGGTGTTTTCTATGTGTTTCTATGTGTTTTTGTTTGCCTGCCATTGGTTTTAACGGTGTTCGAAGGTGTTCGACGAACAGTTCGACGAACAGTTCGGCGAACACACGGGTGTTCGACGAACCGAACCGAACTCGAACACTACGGGGGTGGCTCAACACTAATACTGACCTCCATCACGCTGCAAATTCAAAATAATTTTTTGTCTGCATCTACCTCTGAAAAAATATTTGGGCTTCTAGCTGTATGTGGGACTTGTTCTATTAGTCCATCTATATTGACCTCCATCAGGTTGCAAACTGAATATAATTTTTTTCTGCATCTAGCTCTGAAAAAATATTTGGCCTTCTAGCAGTGTGTGGGACTTTCTCTATTACTCCATCTATACTGACCTCCATCAGGTTGCAAACTGAATATATTTTTTTTCTGCCTCTACCTCTGAAAAAATATTGGGCTTCTAGCTGTGTGTGGGACTTGTTCTATTAATCCATCTATACAGACCTCCATCAGGTTGCAAACTGAATATAATTTTTTTCTGCATCTACCTCTGAAAAAATATTTGGGCTTCTAGAAATGTGTGGGACTTGTTCTATTAGTCCATCTATACTGACCTCCATCAGGTTGCAAACTGAATATAATTTTTTTCTGCATCTAGCTCTGAAAAAATATTTGGCCTTCTAGCAGTGTGTGGGACTTTCTCTATTAGTCCATCTATACTGACCTCCATCAGGTTGCAAATTAAAAATAATTTATATCTGCATCTAGCTTTGAAAAAATGTTTGGCCTTCTAGCAGTGTGTGGGACTTTCTCTATTAGTCCATCTATACTGACCTCCATCAGGTTGCAAATTAAAAATAATTTTTTGTCTGCATCTAGCTCTGAAAAAATATTTGGCCTTCTAGCAGTGTGTGGGACTTTCTCTATTAGTCCATCTATACTGACCTCCATCAGGTTGCAAACTGAATATATTTTTTTTCTGCATCTACCTCTGAAAAAATATTGGGCTTCTAGCTGTGTGTGGGACTTGTTCTATTAATCCATCTATACAGACCTCCATCAAGTTGCAAACTGAATATAATTTTTTTCTGTATCTACCTCTGAAAAAATATTTGGGCTTCTAGCAGTGTGTGGGACTTTCTCTATTAGTCCATCTATACTGACCTCCATCAGGTTGCAAATTAAAAATAATTTATATCTGCATCTAGCTCTGAAAAAATATTTGGCCTTCTAGCAGTGTGTGGGACTTTCTCTATTAGTCCATCTATACTGACCTCCATCAGGTTGCAAATTAAAAATAATTTTTTTGTCTGCATCTAGCTCTGAAAAAATATTTGGCCTTCTAGCAGTGTGTGGGACTTTCTCTATTAGTCCATCTATACTGACCTCCATCAGGTTACAAACTGAATATATTTTTTTCTGCATCTACCTCTGAAAAATTATTGGGCTTCTAGCTGCGTGTGGGACTTGTTCTATTAATCCATCTATACAGACCTCCATCAGGTTGCAAACTGAATATAATTTTTTTCTGCATCTACCTCTGAAAAAATATTTGGGCTTCTAGCTGTGTGTGGGACTTGTTCTATTAATCCATCTATACAGACCTCCATCAGGTTGCAAACTGAATATAATTTTTTTCTGCATCTACCTCTGAAAAAATATTTGGGCTTCTAGCTGTGTGTGAGACTTATTCTATTAGTCCATCTATACTGACCTCCATCAGGTTGCAAACTGAATATAATTTTTTTCTGCATCTAGCTCTGAAAAAATATTTGGCCTTCTAGCAGTGTGTGGGACTTTCTCTTTTAGTCCATCTATACTAACCTCCATCAGGTTGCAAATTAAAAATAATTTTTATCTGCATCTAGCTCTGAAAAAATATTTGGCCTTCTAGCAGTGTGTGGGACTTTCTCTATTAGTCCATCTATACTGACCTCCATCAGGTTGAAAATTAAAAATAATTTTTTGTCTGCATCTAGCTCTGAAAAAATATTTGGCCTTCTAGCAGTGTGTGGGACTTTCTCTATTAGTCCATCTACACTGACCTCCATCAGGTTGCAAACTGAATAGATTTTTTTTCTGCATCTACCTCTGAAAAAATATTGGGCTTCTAGCTGTGTGTGGGACTTGTTCTATTAATCCATCTATACAGACCTCCATCAGGTTGCAAACTGAATATAATTTTTTTCTGCATCTACCTCTGAAAAAATATTTGGGCTTCTAGCTGTGTGTGGGACTTGTTCTATTAGTCCATCTATACTGACCTCCATCAGGTTGCAAACTGAATATAATTTTTTTCTGCATCTAGCTCTGAAAAAATATTTGGCCTTCTAGCAGTGTGTGGGACTTTCTCTTTTAGTCCATCTATACTGACCTCCATCAGGTTGCAAATTAAAAATAATTTTTATCTGCATCTAGCTCTGAAAAAATATTTGGCCTTCTAGCAGTGTGTGGGACTTTCTCTATTAGTCCATCTATACTGACCTCCATCAGGTTGCAAATTAAAAATAACTTTTTGTCTGCATCTAGCTCTGAAAAAATATTTGGCCTTCTAGCAGTGTGTGGGACTTTCTCTATTAGTCCATCTATACTGACCTCCATCAGGTTGCAAATTCAAAATAATTTTTTGTCTGCATCTAGCTCTGAAAAAATATTTGGCCTTCTAGCAGTGTTTGGGACTTTCTCTATTAGTCCATCTATACTGACCTCCATCAGGCTGCAAATTAAAAATAATTTTTATCTGCATCTACCTCTGAAAAAACATTTGGCCTTCTAGCTGTGTGTGGGACTTGTTCTATTAGTCCATCTATACTGACCTCCATCAGGTTGCAAACTGAATATAATTTTTTTCTGCATCTAGCTCTGAAAAAATATTTGGCCTTCTAGCAGTGTGTGGGACTTTCTCTATTAGTCCATCTATACTGACCTCCATCAGGTTGCAAATTAAAAATAATTTTTTGTCTGCATCTAGCTCTGAAAAAATATTTGGCCTTCTAGCAGTGTGTGGGACTTTCTCTATTAGTCCATCTATACTGACCTCCATCAGGTTGCAAACTGAATATATTTTTTTTCTGCATCTACCTCTGAAAAAATATTTGGGCTTCTAGCTGTGTGTAGGACTTGTTCTATTAGTCCATCTATACTGACCTCCATCAGGTTGCAAACTGAATACAATTTTTTTCTGCATCTACCTCTGAAAAAATATTTGGGCTTCTAGCTGTGTGTGGGACTTGTTCTATTAGTCCATCTATACTGACCTCCATCAGTTTGCAAATTGAATATAATTTTTTTCTGCATCTAACCCAGCCAATAGTTTTGGCCTAATACCACAGTTTGGCCACTCAGCTCTGCTCGGTTCCCATCCATTGTTTTTTTGTGCAAACAACTCCAGAGTTGTGAATTAGTTAACCACCAAAATGAGTGGAAAAAGGCCTGCTGCTGGTGGAAAGGGGAATAGGCGTGTTGGGAAGGGGAAAAAAGGTTGTGTCCGTGGGGTAGGTGTTAAAGCAACAGTAACATCTGCAGAAGAAAGACCATCCTCCAGCCAAACTAAAATGTCTACTTCTTTTAGCGGACAATGTGATAAGATCCCTTTCTTACGGCCATGCCAATCGCTACAAATTCCAGATGAGGCACAAAAACAGCAGGTGCTTCAACGGATATCAAGTGCTCCTTTAAGTGGGCTCTCCTCCACATCAACTTCAACATCACAAATACTCCAGTCCTCAAAGGTGTCACCCCAATCGCACTTGCTTCCTCACAGCTCCCAAATCTCCAGCTGCCCGTCTGAGTATGAGGTAGAACAGATGGTTGAGTCTGCAGAGCTGTTTACTCATACTATAGCCTGGGAATCAGAGGTCGACTCCAGCGCTTCTGTGAATCCAGACGAGGAAATGATCTGCACTGATGCCCAGAATCTTTATGAGTCGGATCCAGGACCAGACGCAGAAGGTTCTGACCATAATGTAGACCCTCATTACCAAACTGTAACTCCTGTTGGTGGAGACAATGAGGAAGACGATGATGAAACTCAAATACCTGATTGGAGCGACAACTTTAGTTTTTTGTCAGGGCAGGAACAGGTTGGCTCTGAGGACGACGGGTGTGATAACGCACATGGTGATGATGATGAGGTTGGAGATCCCACTTACTGTCAACCCACAGTCAGCCAAGAGATGAGGTCAGCAGAGGAGGTGGAGGAAGATGCTAGTGACGACGAGGTCAGGTTGCGCCTTCCTGGACAGAGACGTAGTACTGGAAGCACGTCAACAACTGCATCCTCAAACACAACTCTGCCTCTCACCACAAGTCGTGGTGGCTCTTCAGGTCGCATGGGTGCTAAGCCTTGCATAGCCTGGGCATTTTTTCAGATCGATAAAGATGACCCAACTCGTGTTATCTGTAACATTTGTCAGCAAAAGCTAAGTAGAGGCCAAAAAATACATAGTTTGAGTACTTCATGCATGAACCGGCACATGGACATGAAGCATAAGTTGCAGTGGGAAGCTCAGTGTGCTACAATGCGGCCTAGCCGGCCGGGCCAACCACCGTCTGCCATATCTTGTGCATCCGCGGCCTCCTCATCCTCTGTGACTGGGGGGACAGCAGTCACACCTGTTTTGGGGCGCAGACCTGCCACCTCTTTACCCGCAACAGCCAGATTGGCAGGTCATCATTTTCTTTGGAGGTGGTAACACCAGCTGGTGTTGAGCGCTGTCCGACATTGATAGCACCACCTTTGGATCAAGGCAACCTAACATGTCCGCCTGCATCTTCCTCACAGACCGGCAGTTTGCCGGGGACACCCTTATCAACCCCGTCTAAGCACAATAGCCAGCCCTCGGTCCCTCAGATGTGGACAAGTAAAAGACCATTTCCTCCTAGCCATGAGAAAGCTAAGAGGTTGAATTTCACCATCTGCAAGCTCTTGGCTACAGAAATGCTGCCTTTCCGCCTGGTGGACACAGAGGATTTTCGAGACCTTATGTCCGTCGCAGTGCCCCAGTACCAGATGCCCAGTCGGCACTACTTCTCAAAGAAAGGTGTGCCTGCGCTCCACCAGCATGTCGCACACAACATCACCGCTTCTTTGAGAAACTCTGTGTGTGACAGGGTGCATTTCACCACAGACACTTGGACGAGTAGGCATGGACAGGGGCGTTACATGTCGCTGACTGGGCACTGGGTAACTATGGTGACAGCAGGACAAGGGGCTGCTGTCCAAGTCTTGCCGTCCCCACGAGTTGTGCGTCAATCCTCTTTATGTCAAAGTTCCTCCACTGCTTCTGCCTCCTCAACCTCCTCTCGTTCTTCCACCTGCACCCAAAGCCTGTCTGGTCATGCCACAAGCTTTCTAACTGCGCAGAAGGGATCCTGCACACCTCCTTACTATGCTGGCAGTAGGGCTCAACGTCATCAGGCGGTTTTTACTTTGAAATGTCTGAGAAATGTGCGTCACACAGCTGAGGAGTTGTGGTCAGCTCTGGAGAACCAATTTCATGAATGGTTGTCTCCACTGGACCTGAAACCAGGGAAGGCCGTGTGCGACAATGCTGCAAACCTGGGTGCGGCCCTTCGCCGGGGCAATGTCACACACGTGCCTTGTATGGCTCACGTGTTGAACCTGGTTGTCCAGCAATTTTTAGCCCACTATCCCAGACTAGATGGCCTTCTGCAGAGGGCACGGTCGCTGTGTGCTCACTTCCGCCGTTCGCATCCCGCAGCTCAGCGACTTACATCTCTACAGAAGTCGTTGGGCCTGCCACTTCACTGGCTAAAATGCGATGTGCCTACCCGGTGGAATTCAACTCTGCACATGTTGCAGCGACTGTGGCAGCACCGACAAGCCCTGGTGCAATACGTTCTGACGTATAGCCTGGGCCAACGAGATCCAGAGGTGGGGCAAATCACGCTGGAGGAGTGGTCTCAGATCAGGGACCTATGCACCCTTCTGCACAGTTTTGAAATGGCGACAAAGATGTTTAGTGCTGACGATGCCATTATCAGCATGACTATTCCGGTGATTTACATGCTGGAGCACATGTTAAACAGAATTCGGAGTCAGGTGGTGGCACAAGAGGAGGTGGAGGAAGTAGAGGAGGAGGAGTTGTATGCGGAAGGGCTAACATCTGCAAGGTCCAGACGGTCGGCAGCACCAAGGCGGCAGGCATGTGAGGGTGGGGGAGATGGTTTTACCAGGGCGCATGGTAGCAGCCAAACTAGTGAGGAAGGTGCAGGAGCCCAGGAAGAAGTGGAGGACGAACTGATGGAAGACTCATCAGATGAGGGAGACCTTGATCACATTTCTGTTGTGCGAGGTTGGGGGGAGAGGACAGAGGAAGGAAGCATGATTGTTACCTCGCCACCAACACAACAGGGACTTGGTGCTCCTGGATGCGCAACACACATGAGTGCCTTCTTGCTGCACTACCTGCAACATGACCCTCGAATTGTGAGAATTAGAAATAATCCTGACTACTGGGTTGCCACACTGTTAGATCCCCGGTACAAAAGTAAATTTGCAGAAATTATTCCTGCCATAGAAAGGGATGCACGCATGCAGGAGTATCAGCAGAGACTGTTGCAGAATCTTACATGTGCTTTTCCACAAAACACCAGTGGTGCACGTAGTGAATCTCACAGTTCCAACTTGCCAACCGTGGGACCGTCAAGTGTTCAGCACTCAAACCGTAACAGAACCACAGTATCTGCTGGTAACATCAATTTTGCGGAATCATTTCACCACTTTTTTAGCCCATCCTTTGCAAGGCCACAGGAGACAAGAAGTCTGACACATAGTCAACGCCTAGAGACGATGGTACAGGAGTATCTCCAAGTAAACATTGAAGCCATGACTGTGTCACTGGACCCTTGCTCTTTTTGGGCTTCCAATCTGGATAAATGGCCGGAGCTAGCCACTTACGCCTTGGAGATCTTGTCATGCCCCGCAGCCAGCGTTCTGTCTGAACGTGTGTTCAGCGCTGCTGGTGGTGTGCTGACAGATAAGCGCACGCGGCTCTTCACTGATAATGTAGACAGACTCACGTTCATAAAGATGAACAAATCATGGATCCGAAATGACTTTTCTACCCCTGTGTCATCCTGGGGAGAGTAAAAGCTTGATGATTGGTTAAAATCACCCTACCAACCGTTTTAAGCTTTCAAATTACTAATCATGTTTATCTGTATCTTGGCTGGAAAATAATTTGGGCTTTGTAGCAGTGTGCAGCACTGATTCTATTAGGCCATCTATAATAAGCTCCACCAGATTTAAAATTACTAATCATGTTTATCTGTATCTTGACTGGAAAATAATTTGGGCTTTGTAGCAGTGTGCAGCACTGATCCTATTAGGCCATCTATACTAAGCTCCACCAGATTTAAAATTAATAATAATTTTTAGCTGCATCTAGCCCGGAAAATAATTTTGGGGCTCCGAGATGCGCAAGACACATAAGTGCCTTCTTGCTGCACTACCTGCAACATGACCCTCATATTGTCAGAATTCGAAGTAATCATGACTACTGGGTTGCCACACTCTTAGATCCCCCAAACTTTTCGATCAACCTTTTCATTTTAATAAAGACCAAAAAAATGGTCATTTTTGAAATTATAAGCATTAGCAGGTTATTAGAAACTGAAATCAAACAGTTTTCAACTCAAAACTTTATTCTAGGTGATGTTACATTTTCACATAGGACCCCTTGTTCGCAAGGAGCTTCTGAACTCTCTCGTCCATTGAATTTGTCAGGTTTTGGATGGTTTCTGCTTCAATTGTTTTGCATGAGGACAGAATACTCTCCCAGAGCTGTTGCTTAGATGTCAACTGCCTCCCGCCATCATAGACACTCCTTTTGATGATGCTCCAGAGGTTCTGAATGGGGTAGAGGTCAGGGGAGCATGGGGGTCACACCATAAGTTTGTCCCCTTTTATGCCCATATCAGCCAGAGATGCAGATGTTTTATGTGCAGCATGAGATGGTGCATTATCATGCAAAAAAATGATCTTGCTGTGAAATACACGCTTCTTCTTCTTGAACCATGGCAGGAAGTGCTGTTTGAGAAAATCCACATACATTATGGAGTTCATCTTTAGCGCCTTCAGGGATCCTAAAGGGGCCGACAATCTCTCTCCCCATGATTCCAGCCCAAAACATTACTCCACCTCCTCCTTGTTGGCGCTGTAGCCGTGTTTGCGTGGGGTGTCCATCAACCAGCCATCCTCCACTCCATCCATCTGGACCATCGAGCGCTGCACGGCACTCATCCGTGAACAAAACAGTTTTGAAATCAGTCTTCATGTAATGTTTGGCCCACTGGAGCCGTTTCTGCTTGTGTGAAGTGGATAGAGGAGGTCGACAGGATGGCGTATGCACAGCTGCAAACCTCTGAAGGACCCTGCATCTTGTTGTTCGGGGGACGTTGGAGGCACCAGCAGCTTCAAAAACCTGTCTGATGCTATGACAAGGCTTTTTTGCTGCTGCTCTTTTAACCTGACGTAATTGCCTGTAGGAAAGAGTCCTCAATTTGCCCTTATCAGCACGCACACGTGTGTACTGTGAATCAGCTACATACTTCTTGATTGCCAAGACACTTCATCCTGATCATCGCACAATGTTGATTGTAGTCATGCCTTGACCTAAACACTCCACAATTTGTTGCTTCTCAGCAGCCGACACATCCTTTTTCTTTCCCATTTTGGCAGAAAATGTAGGCTGCTTAATAATGTGAGACAGCCTTCTTAAGTAGTCTTGCCTTTCATTGGACACACCTGCCAAACTAATTAGCACAGGTGTCTGCAATTGCTTACAGTGATATAAAGAGCCCTGACACACATCACCATCAATGAGTTTAACTGACAAACAAACAAATTCTTCCCTTATCACTCCTAAACACTTTTTGCATAATAATTTGGAACACAGTGTACATGTGCTTTTCCACAAAACACCAGTGGTTCACGTAGTGAATCTTACAGTTCTAACTTGCCAACCGTGGTCTGTATGGAGTTGTTCAATAAAGGGCCCAAAATTAAGATAACATAGATGAGAGAGGTCTCTATGAATAGGAATTCCTAAGTATTTGATACCCTGTGAGGGCCAGGCAAAGGGAAAGTTGGACTGGATGGAATCCTATACGGATTTGGGGAGGGAGACATCGAGGGCCTCAGACTTCGCTGCATTGATTTTAAAATTTGACCATGTAACAAAGTGATCTATTTCAGCCATAACAGCATGGATGGATATATGTGATTGAGTGATATATACTAGGACATCATCAGCAAATAGAGAGCACTTGTACTCGGTGCCTCCCACCTCAATCCACCTAATATTGGGGTTATGGCGAATTGATGAGAGCAGGTGCTCCGTCACTAGGATGCATAAGAGAGGGGACAGAGGACATCCCTGCCTTGTCCCATTGGTGATTGTGAAAGGTCATGAAAATGTTCTGATGCACCCCCTGGGCCTTGGGACACCCGGAGCCGGACCCTTTTTGGTGGATGCTGGTGGTTGTAGTCTTCGTGGCGGCGACCCGGTTCCGTGGCTCAGGGTGGTCAAACCAGTGGCGGAACTATTTATGTGGCTTTGATGTTTAAATGTCCGACTACGCCACCCGTGGATTGCGGTCAGAGTGAACCGCCGCTGCAGGGCAGACCGCTGAGGCTGGTGTTGTGGGTGCAGCAGAGCGTAGCATAACTCCCCACGGGAGGAGTATAGCCTCAGGGCAGTGTATGCGGAGGATGGGGGTGATGGTGCAGGGCAGCAGCAGTAACGACACGGAGTCAGTGATGCAGTCCAGGGCCTTTACTCACAGTTCTTATTATCCAGACCACGTCTGCAGGTAACGGCTGCCCACGTCGTACTGTGCTCACCAGGTGAGGGGCTCAGACAACTCCCAGATAACTTTGGAGCGCTTCACAGGACCCCCTTTGTGTGTCCTTTGTCTGGCCTTTCTTACCAACCCTTCTGTCTGGCTGTCTCGGGCCTCCTCTTGGTAAACTTGGCGCCAGTTTCCCTGACCCTATGTGGTGCCTTCCTAGCGGGTGTAGCGAGGGGCTGCGCCACATAAAATGTCACAGCCTCCGGTTTCTAGCTGAGGGTCGTTTCCTGCCTCCACTAGTTTCGGGGAGCGGTCTCCCCCTTTGGCCTGACCCCTCCACGCAGGTGGATTCGGGCGTGCGGTGGCGACTCGCCCGTCCGCACCCCTGGGATCCCTTCATTCCTCGTTCCTGGAGCCTTCTCCGCTCCTCTTCCTTCCTTCTCCCTCTTCCAGGCCTGGGCCTCTGTTACTAGGCCCGCCTCCGGAGCAGAGCTCATGCAGAGCCCCTGCTCCCTGCCACTTCTGCTCAGACTTCTCTGCACTGAACTAAGATGGTGCCCACCTTTTATACTCCCTTCTCAATGCACCCAGGAACTGCTTCCTCCCTGCTCCTGCACTACAGGGTTCCCCTTCCTCAGTGTTCCCTCCCCCCACTCCAGCCAGGGACAGGGACTGTCGTGCCCATCTCAGAGGCATATTGGTCGCCCTGCCCCACGGCAATGTGGTGTAATGCATGCAGGTGTTGGGTCCTGATCCACACTCCATCCTTACCTGAGAGTGAGATATCACACCTCTGGGTGAGGTGCAATACCTCTGTAGCAACCGAGTCCTCAGGGTGCTACAGTTCCATTTATCTTCAGCCTAGGTGACGTATTGTGATACAGGGCCGTGATTTTGGCTACCCCAAGCTAGTCAGCGGATTATCCCGGCTGTTAAGCAAGCTACACCACCTGTAGTTTGGACACTTAATTTTTTCAAAGGAAATGCTTCGGGACCACGGGATACTCAGTGAAGAGCATCAGGAGGCACCCCAAGGCATAGGGGCTGGGACTGGCAGTAGGATGCCTTGCGGTGGACAGCCGAGCTCGATCCTTATAAAAGCTTTTTAACTGCAGCAGCTTTAATGGACGCTACTGGAGCTGGAATTACGCGGCTGCTGGCATGAGACTTGCCCTCCAATAGATCCTTGTAAATGGATTTAAAGTGTATTCATTCAAATTAGAGAGACAATTTAAATTAAAAAGCTTAGAGCTGCCTCCACCACAGGGGGGCTCGCTCGACCCACCAGCGGACAGGCACCAGTATTGGGAGAGGGAGGCTGGCCATCAGGGTTCACCGCGGCTCTGGCACAAACCCGGCGACACGGAGGTGGCACGGGCAGTAGCGGACTGAACGTGTCGGCTTCTCACTTTTTGGATTTTAGAAGGGCATGACATGCCTATATCTGTGTCTCCCCCTCCTTTTACTCCTCCACCTCTTTTCTTTTCGCATGACTATATGTACTTGTCACTTTTCCATGTGTTAGTTGTGTCTTCTGAGCAGTTTGTCAGCTTTTGGACACCTTTGAAGGTGTTTTCTATGTGTTTCTATGTGTTTTTGTTTGCCTGCCATTGGTTTTAACGGTGTTCAAAGGTGTTCGACGAACAGTTCGACGAACAGTTCGGCGAACACACGGGTGTTCGACGAACCGATCCGAACTCGAACACTACGGGGGTGGCTCAACACTAATTGTCAGCACAGACCCTCTCAGGACTCGGAGCTGACATAGCAGAGGATTTGCTCTCATTAACCCTTGCACGCAGTCTCCTGTCCACCCGTATAGCTAATTGCATTGCCTCCTGCAAGTTTCCAGGTGTGGGATAAGCAATCAGTAAATCCTTAACCCTTTCACCTAGCCCTGCAAGAAACAAGCTTTTCAAAGCTGAATCGTTCCACCCCACCTGGGCAGACCACCGACGGAAGTGAGAACAATATTTTTCCACATTACCTGATCCCTGCCTCAAACGTCTCAATTCAGACTCAGCAGATGAGACACGATCAGGATCATCATACAACAAACCCAAAGCAGAAAAAAAACTATCCACTGATCTAAAGCACGGATCACTAGGTTGGAGAGAGAAGGCCCATCCCTGAGGATCTTTGCGCAAAAGTGACATTATGAACCCTATGCGCTGTGATTCATCACCAGAGAATCCGGGTCTCAAACAAAAATACAATAAACAAGCATTTTTAAAAGAAAAAAAATCTTGTTGTTCGCCTAAAAATAGATCAGGCAGACGTACCTTTGGTTCCACAAAATGCGCTCCAGAACAGCTACTCACGTGTTGTTGGAGCTCGGCCACCTCCAGAGAGAGTCCCTGCAAGCGTTGAGCCAAATCTTGAACCGAGACCATGATGGAAAACTGGAGGTCTTTCCTTAGAGAAAATTTTTTTTTTTCTTTCAGGGCTGCACTTACTGTTATGATCTGCTACAGGGACTAAGGAAAGACAGGAGAACTGTCCCTACAATAGAACTAAACTAGATCCCTACGATGTAACGGGGAACCTGATCCTGCGATCAGACCCGCTAAAGTCCTCGGCTAGTCTGTACGAAGACCTATAGATGTGAGGGAGGGATCCCTACAAGAACTAGGGACTGGGATAAGTTGGACAACTCCTAGCAGAAATAGTAGCAGTCAAAGACAAACACACAACAAAAAGCATAGAGGTCAGAAGACCTAGCAAAACTAACAGAGAACGGCAACAGAGCACCAAGCTAGCTCAAGAGTAGTAAATACAATGAAGTCCAGCAAGACCAGGAGGGCGGAGCCGGATTAAATAGGCAAAAATGGTCATGTGACCAGCAAACTTAAAAAAAAACTAACAGGAGAGTTCTAACAATACCTCTTCTGATACATCCCATTACCCTGTTTGCCCTCACAGCAGCGGCCTGACTTTGGGCACTCCAATTTAGTTTGCTATCAATTAAGATGCCCAAGTCCTTCTCCATCTCTGAATTCCCCAATGATTTCCCATTCAGTGAGTACTGGTGACTTCCATTTTTCCTTCCCATATGTATGACCTTACATTTCTCCTCATTAAACCTCATTTGCCATTTAATGCTCCACCTACCCAGTTTATCCAAGTCCCTCTGTAGGTCTGCACTATCCTCTTTTGTATTAATTGTTTTACATAACTTTGTGTCATCTGCAAATATTGATATTTTACTATTTAACCCGTTGACTATGTCGTTAATAAAGATATTAAATAACATTGGGCCTAGTACAGACCCCTGTGGTACCCCACTAGTGACGCTTACCCAATCTGAGTATATTCCATTTATAACTACCCTCTGCCTTCTATCCTTTAGCCAGTTAGCTACCCACTTACATACATTTTCCCCCAGCCCCATCATTCTCATTTTGTATACCAACCTATTATGTGGCACGCTATCGAACGCTTTTTAGAAGTAGAGATACACGACATCCACTGGTTCCCCCTGATCTAATCGAGAGCTAACCTCCTCGTAGAAGTCAATCAGGTTTGTTTGGCAGGAGCGATTCCTCATGAATCCATGTTGGTTCGGGGTTAATAGATTATTAGCATCAAGATGCTCCGTAATTACCTCTTTAATGAAGCTCTCAAAAATTTTGCCCACAACGGACGTCAGACTCACCGGCCGATAGTTTCCAGCGTCACTTTTTGCTCCCTTTTTGAATATTGGCACTACATTCGCCTGTCGCCAATCGAGTGGTACAGACCCAGTCTCAACAGAGTCCTTAAATATAAGATATAACGGTCTGTCTATCACATTACTTAGTTCCCTTAGTACCCGTGGGTGTATGCCATCAGGTCCTGGTGATTTGTTTATTTTAATGTTACTGAGGCGTTTCTGTACCCCAACTTGGGTTAGATTTGTCATACTTAGTGGAGGATTAAGTTTGTCACTTCTCATTTCGCCTGTTAGTTCTATTTCCTTTGTGAAAGTTGTCGAAAAAAAATTATTTAATAGATTAGCGTTATCCTCATCTTTCTCTATGATTTTGCCTTCATCACTTTTTATCGGTCCAATATTATCCGATTTAATCCTTTTACTATTTATATACGTAAAGAACAGTTTGGGATTTGATTTACTTTCCCTAGCAATACGTCTCTCTGTTTCCTCCTTCGCTATTTTTATTTGTTTTTTGCAAGTTCTCGTTTTTTCCTTGTAACACATTAGTGCCTCCTTACTGTTTTCCTGTTTTAATCTCTTGAATGCCTCTTTTTTGCTATTTAACGCCCCTTTTACGCTCTTGTTCAACCATATTGGTTTCCTCTTATTTCTGGCCCTTTTATTCCCATACGGTATATATATCTCGCACTGAGTATTCAGAATTCTTTTGAAGGTTTCCCATTTACTATTCGTATTCCTTTGATTAAGAACTTTGTCCCAGTCTATAAGATGAAGGTTTTCTTTCAGCTGATCAAACTTCGCCCTCCTAAAGTTTAATGTTTTTGTTGTTCCCTTATTGATAACCCTACTGAAGGGCATTTCGAAATTGATTATATTATGATCGCTATTACCTAGGTGCCCCCCTATCTGTACCTCAGTTATTCTATCAGGCCTATTAGTCAATATTAAGTCCAACACGGCCTTCCCTCTCGTTGGCTCCTGCACTAGTTGGGAGAGATAATTATCCTTAATATTTGTCAAGAACCTTTTTCCTTTTTGAGATCTACAGGTTTCTGTTTCCCAGTCAATATCCGGGTAGTTGAAGTCCCCCATAGCAATCACTTCATTATGTTTTGCTGCTTTGTCTAATTGTCCTAATAGCAGATTCTCATTCTCCTCTGTTATATTGGGTGGCTTATAGCAGACCCCTAGTAATATTTTATTATTATTTTTTGCCCCCTCTATCTCTACCCACATGGACTCGACCCCCTCTTCTCCCTCACCTATATCTTCCCTTAGTCTGGGCTTTAGACATGACTTTACATATAAGCAGACTCCTCCGCCTTTCCCCTGTTTCCGGTCCCTTCTAAATAAACTATAATCTAATAAATTTACCGTCCAGTCGTAGCTATCGTCTAGCCAAGTCTCTGTTGTACCTACGATGTCATACCTCTCCTCCGATATAAGCGCCCGCAGCTCATCCGCCTTATTGGTCAGGCTTCTTGCATTGGTCAGCATGCAAGATAAAATTTTGGGGTTATTTAGCATCCTATTCTTCTCTAACGATCTAACTGTACTTTCCCCACCCCCCTCTCCACCCTCATTATATTCACTTCTCCCCGTCCCCCTTGCTTGCCTCAGATCCCACCTATTTCCTTGGTTTCCCCCCCGTCTCTAGTTTAAATACTCCTCCAACCAATTAGCCATCTTCTTCCTCAGCACCGCTGCACCCTCCCCATTGAGGTGGAGCCCGTCCCTACGGTAGAGCCTGTAGCCGACCGCAAAGTCGGCCCAGTTCTCCATGAACCCAAATCCTTCTGCCTTACACCAACTCTTTAGCCACTTATTCACCTCCCTAACTTCCCGTTGGCGCTTCTGTGTGGCTCGCGGGATTGGTAGTATTTCTGAGAAAACTACCTTGGAGGTCCTTGCCCTAAGCTTCCTACCTAGATCCCTGAAATCATTTTTAAGGACCCTCCATCTACCACTCACTTTGTCATTGGTGCCAATGTGGACCATGACCGCTGGGTCTTCGCCAGCCCCTCCCAGTAACCTGTCAATCCGATCCGCGATGTGCCGGACTCGAGCGCCAGGGAGGCAGCACACCGTTCGGCGATCCAGGTCTTTGTGACAGATTGCCCTATCTGTCCCCCTAATAATAGAGTCACCCACTACCAAGACCTGTCTAGCCTGCCCTACACTTCCCCCCTCCCCCTCATTACTGGAGCATACACTCCCCCGGCGGTCAGAGGACCTGTCGTGCTCCAATAATGCCGGTTCTGAACCAGCCTTCTTATACTTCTTCCCTCTATCCCTCCTAACTGTTATCCAGCTCCCTGCCTGTTCAGCCTGCACTTCCCCACTATGCTCCACCCCCAGTGTTGACCCATTGAGTGTCTGCTCGGTGAGCAGCAAACTCCGTTCCATGTTGTCGATGCTCCTCAGTATCGCTATCTGAGCACTTAGATCAAGGATTTGGGCTTCCAAGTGCACGATATGCTCACATCTCTCGCAGCAGTATGGATCCCTGAGCGGTAGCTCAGGGAATGCATACATTGGCAAGATGTACACTGCACGGCTCCGGCCAACATGGACGCCATTCTAAATATGGGGATACAGTCGGTATATATATACAAGTACAAAACACAATTATTTATATATAGGTGTATGGACGGGGATCAATTAGGGATGTGGAAGTGTATCGATTAGATATCGGCGCGGGATCAGTTAAGTATGGACGGGGGATCAATTAAGTATCAATTAAGTATGGACGGGGGAATCAGCTGAGTGGGTCAGGTGGATTAATTAAGTATGGACGGTGTGTCAATTAACTATGGACTGGGGATCAATAAATGTGGACTGGGGAACTAATTAATTGTGGACTGGGGAATCAATCAATTAATTATGGACAGGGGGTTAATTAAATATGGATTGGGGATAAGGCAAATAAATAGGTATGGACGTGTGTCAATTAACTATGGACTGGGGATCAATAAATATGGACTGGGGAAATAATTAATTGTGGACTGGGGAATCAATCAATTAATTATGGACAGGGGGTTAAATAATATGGATCAGGGATATGGCAAATAAATAGGGACTGGAGATCAGTAAAAGTGGACAGGGGGAATCTATTAAATAGGACAAGGGGGATCAATTGATTATGGGCTGGGGGGGTCAATCAGTTAAATGTGGTCAGGGGGATCACTTTAATATGGATGGGGGGTGGTCGGGGATCAATTAAATGAGGACGGGGGGTCAATTTAAATGTGGTCAGGGGGATCAGTTAAATATGGACGGGGGTGATCAGGGGGATCAATTAAAATATGGACGGGGGGTGATCTATTAAATATGGACGGGGGGTGATCAATTAAATATGGACTTGGGGGATACAAATACAATTACAATACAAATACAAATACAATACAGTACAGTACACACTCGAGTTCAGTAGGGCCGCTTATCGTGGCCTCCTGCCCCTCACTCACCTCCTCTAGGGACTCTGCACACTATCACAGCACACTCGTCCCTCCGGTCGCCTCTTACTGGTCCTCCTGGTCACCACCTGGTCACCACCACCTGGCGCCCTCCGCCGGCCGGCGCTGCACGCTATCACAGCGCTCTCTTGCGCTCGTCCCTCCGGTCGCCTCCTACCGGTCTTCCCGGTCCACTCGGTCACCTCCGCCTGGCTCCCTTGCCGGAGGGCCGCGAGCCGAGTCGGACCACGCCGCACGCCTCACGCCGCTCACCACAGCCACACCACGCACGCTCTCTCACTTCCGGTCGCGCACTCTATCACTTCCGGTTCTCTGAAAGATAGTTCACTCTCCTAACTAATTTACTAACTAATTTGCTATATGTTAAACTGTGTAATTCAACTACTAAAAGAGATTTGTGAGTTACAAGCCCTTTTTGCTACTGCACCAGAGAGAGTAGAGGAGGGAGGGGTTGGGAATGAATGCCCCTTGTATTAGTCTGACTCTGACTGTCACCTATTTTTACCCTTGCAATTTCGTGTGGTGTAAAGATTTTAATATTTTCTTTTCTATGACAAGCTCTTTTAAGTAGTTTGATGCGGGGGTTAAGTATGTGTGTTTTCATTTAAGTTGCCCTTCGGCCCAGCACATGGAGCTAATAGGTCACCATGGCATTTAGGGTCCCACTGAAGGTAATGCAACTACCATCTTTGTATCTCATGTTCAAAATGTAAAAAAATGGAAGTGTCTGGTCTGTATCTGCGCTGCCAACTGATGAAGTGACGTCAAATGCCAGGGATAATGTAAAAAAAGGTTTCTTTTATTTTTCTACGCAATTCAAAGTGTAACCCACTTCTTCTTCAGGAACAAAACCATATGCATATACAGGGTTCACAAAGGTTTATATAGAGGAGCATTTTAAAATAGAACGCCAAGAGAAACACATGATAATGTGTCAAAGTTCATAGGGTAGACACATGATGCGGTTCAAGTGAAGAAACAGGGCATCACGGTGGCTCAGTGGTTAGCACTGCAGCCTTGCAGCACTGGGGTCCTGGGTTCAAATTCCACCAAGGACAACATCTGCAAGGAGTTTGTATGTTCTCCCCATGTTTGCGTGGGTTTCCTCCAGTTTCCTCCCACACTCCAAAGACATACTGATAGGGAATGGGGACAGTGCTGATAATGTCTGTAAATTGTCTGAATTGTAAAGCGCTGCAGAATATGTTGATGCTATAATAATGAAAAGATTATTATTTTTAAGGAAAAAAATATGTAAGGAGATATATACAGTTGAAACCAGAAGTCTACATACACTATATAAAAAGACACACATGCATCTTTTTCTCAATATCTATACAACCATAAGTCCAAAAAATATATTCTGTATAATAATTCACTTATAGGACAAATAGCATGTTGTAACAAGACATGCTTAATAGTAGAAAAGATTGTATCAATCCACATCAATTATTTATATGCCATATGGCGTTTTGAAATGCCTTACGCCGAACACTTTGCAATGCTACGTCGCTTCCTGTCCTTCACCTCCAAACCGGAAGTGCAATGGCGTCACCGCGGCAGGAAGTGAGCGCATGTCCAGGAGTAGGGACGCGTCACCATGACTCCCGGGCATGTGCTCTCACGGTTTGAGACATCATGCCTTCCGGAGGAGAGAGGGGGAATAGAGGGAGCACAAGTGACAGCAGATCAATAGAACAGGAGTGGATATTAACCCTCACGGACCAGAATGGACATGAAAAGTGGCCACAAATAGGAAACAGTGGAAATGCGGAACTTAATAGTACAAGAATTCCATAAACATCAACCCTACAGAAATTCAAGAAAAGTTAGATCAATATATTTAGGTCCGGCCACAGATCCAATGATCCAGCCATGATAAAGATCAACCGTGCCAATTCCGTCCAGGAGATGGTGTCCATTCACATGCAGATCGAACCGAGGACAAGGAGAGGGGCATCATCAAAAAAACAAAAAGCTGTTTGAAAGAGTGTGAGAATTTTATTTTTGTTTTAAATTAAAATATTAAATTAATGATTAAAATATAGTGCAGGTGCAACACACAGAAGACACAGGGGGCAATGCTCAAATGAAAGGGACGAAACTAAGGGATTCGTTCAGACACCTGGGGGTCATTGTCCCCAGGGTTACAATCCAGCGTGTTTCACGTTGGACAGGGACCCTTCTAATATTACCCCCGCAGATCCCACCATGAACGACCTTTAAGGGAAGTAGGGTCGCAATCAAGATGGGTCCTAAAGTGGCGGCGCAATGCTTTCAATATAGAAGGATCCTCCACTGTCCGGGCCGCAACAATGTCCCTCACATGCTCCCTCACACGTCTGCATAACTCTCTTGATGTCAAACCAACGGATATGAGTTGGCAACCGCAAGTAGCATAATACACTACATTACAGGTGCTACAATTCTCATATTCCTTAATGTCACATACTTTAGTACCGTCCGCCGACGTGAAGGAAGCAGTGCGAAGGACATTTCTGCAGGCCAGACAATGTCCATACTGGAAACATCCCCTCAAAGATCTAGTAGATCCAAACAAAGATGGTGTTTGGGGCACATAATGACTCTGAACAAGTATGTTGCGCAAGTTTCTAGACCTACGGGCTGTCATTAATGGATAATCTGACAGAGAGTCAGTCAGATGAGGGTCGGTCTGGAGGACAGGCCAATGACGCTTTAAAATGGACCTCATGTTCTCCCACTCATGGTTATAAGTGGTAATAAATCTAACCTTAGATTGGTTAGTAGTCATGCCCCTGGTCACCTTAGTATGAAGCAATTCATTGTGGGGGGTATGCTTCGCCCTAAGGTACTCCTTCTTGATACTCCAGTTGCTGTAGCCTCTCTCTCTCAGTCCGGTTGCTGTAGTCTCTCTCTCTGATTTCAATGCCAAATCAGCCGCCTGCTCCTCAAATTGTGAATCCGAAGAGCAGATGCGTCTCATACGCAAGAACTGACCGGTGGGGATGGCGTGAATCGTAGACCCGTCATGGGCAGATGATACATGTAGAAGGGCATTAACAGAGGTGGGTTTATGATACACATCAGTTGTAATCAAGCGACCTGGACCCACCTCTATTAACATGGCCAAAAACTCCACTTTCTTAGTATCAAATTTATACATAAATTTGATATTAAATGGGTTAATGCCCAATCATCATATTCCCCCCTGATGAAGCTATAATTAAAGAGGAAACGTACATTGGGGTTTGTAAACGGGGGATTCTTCCACGGTGGGGTCCGTGTATGGCACTACACTGTGCCTAATTTGGTCATGGTATCTTCTAACCATATTTTCTATTTGCAACATAATGCTTCAGTTTTCGTGGTTACACCTTTTGTGTCATAATTATTTACAATCTGTGGTTTGTAGAGAAATATGGTTATTTGTAATTATAATAATATACAATTGATGTGTATTGATACAATCTTTTCTACTATTAAGCATGTCTTGTTACAACATGCTATTTGTCCTGTAAATGAATTATTATACAGAATATATTTTTTGGACCTATGGTTGTATACATTTGATTGTATATTTGTGTGAGCTACGCATTGACCCCTTTTGTAATCACCTGTCTTGTTCCAGAAATAAACTGTGAAATGTTATATTATCACTTGATTAAATACGTTTATTTGCACGCCTTCTCTCCTTTTTCTTTGTGTTATTCATGATTGGAGTTTTCATGTGTCTGTTGACTATAGTCTCTCAGACACATTTTATGGAATGTATGGAAGTTTCATACCTAATATTGTTTTCTGCGGTTTCCACAGCGTTTCCAATGTGCAATATGGATTTTTGTGCCCGGGACGATGCCTGGCTTTCGCAGCTGAGTCGAGCTCTGGACGAGGAGGGTGATGACACACTTCAGGGGCATACTAAGAAATATAGGGAACTCCTCAAAAACCTGACAAAGATTTGGTGGAATCAGGCCTTTCTGAGCAAGTATGTCGAAAAAAATTTTATACCAATAGGACTTAGGATTCAAATTTTCCTTCCTTTCCTATTGACAATGAGTCCTTTAGAGGGCGGTGGGAGGAGGTGGCCAGTGAGTGCTCGTTAGGGTTTTTGAAATTCCTCAGCAAACTCAATACTGAGTCCCTGAACATTATGGAAAGTGAAATGGAGGATTTGTCGGAGAAAATCAAGGACCTATCATCTAGTGAAGCCCTGACTAAATTTAAGGAGGACATTGATAATGAATTAGCCAAAATAGAGATGGAGATTCAGGCATATAAAATCAAAAAATTTCAGTGTGACCAGACCGACTTCCACTCGAATCATGTATATAAGTGGAAGAACAATGATAAGAGAGGCCGTCCGAAATTACGTCCTGACATCAGATTAAAAAAAGACACCCTCATGTCCTCCTTTTAGAGGTGCTGTTGGAGGCTCTATTCTGAGAGGTACAGATGAGTCTGATTCCAATATGTCTAGCATCGGTGTGGTCACTCACTTTAAATCCAAGACGCAGATGCCTAGAGCTCCCTCTAAGAATCCTCACAATAAAGACGACAGGGCTTTACAGGCGATTAATTTGTCTACTCATACACTTTCTCCGGTACATATTGAAGTGCTGACTAAGGGTCTTTCTTTTTCTTCGACTAACCCTTTCCATTTTTTCACAGCCATGAAGGACCTTTACCTGTTCTCCCGCAAATTGGTTTTTAAAAAATTACATACTCAGAAGCTCTCTTCCCCTGTCACCTTTGAAGCAAATGAAATGGAGGCTCTTGAGAACCTTGAGAATCTGACGAATGAGGTTCCACCAGACCTGCAAGGTGAGTTTAATCCTTGCACCAGGACCAGATCAATGAGGTTTCCCCCCTGTCTGTCTGTCCTGCGGTTGATATTTTCACCAAATTGGTGATAGAGGACTTTTTGGAGGTATGGACCAAATGCAGATATGACAATCTTACACATCAGCTGAGGAAGGCATTCTTTGAAGTGGAACACAAAGCTGATGTTGTCAGTAAACTAGCAGACAAGGGGGGAAACATTGTGATCTGCCTGTTGATATGTATGAGCGGGAGGCACCGCGCCAATTACGTAATCATGACACCTAAGTGAGACTCCATTCTAATCCTGTTGCCTCTTTCTCTGAACAACTCCAGTCCATCTTTGGGGGTGCATGTGAGCAGGGAATCATTAATAAACAGTTGGTTGATGGACTGATGGTAAGGTTTCCTAAGGTCACGACCTTTTATTTGTTACCAAAAGTCCACAAGGATGGTGCGGTGCCGCCGGGGCGCCCGATCGTGTCCTGCATAGGGGGGTTATGTGAACCAATATGTCAATTCATTGACTTTTATCTAAAACCATTGGTAGAGACTCTTCCCTCCTATGTGCGTGACTCGACGGATGTCCTGACGGGGATCGACAGCATCTTTGTGGAACATGATGTGTTAATTGTTACTGCTCACATAGAATCCTGTACACGTGCATCCGCCATGATGATGACCTTGAGGCAGTGAGATTTTTTCTGATGTCTACCTGTCGGGATGGCGTGATGAATGACCTTATACTCAAGCTTCTCCGTTTTGCTTTGACTCACAACTTTTTTGCATTTAAAGATGTTTTTTATTTACATGGATGCGGCACTGTCCACTTGTTACAACATGCTATTTGTCCTGTAAATGAATTATTATACTGAATATATTTTTTGGACCTATGGTTGTATACATTTGATTGTATATTTGTGAGCTACGCATTAACCCCTTTTGTGCCCACCTGTCTTGTTCCAGAAATAAGCTGTGAAATTATATATTATCACTCGATTAAATACCTTTATTTGCACGCCTTCTCTCCTTTTTCTTTTTGATATTTTAAATAGTAGTGGACAACCCCTTTAAACCATTGTATGATCTTGGCTACCGTGCTGCTGATGTGACCGCGTTGGTATCCATGATCTGGCCCAGCAAGATCCCCACACACAGACTCTATCTTGATAACCGTATCTTTACTTGTATACATTTTTAACATAGCAGAACACAATAAACGACAATCGTAAATGTTCACAGCAATAACGTGTACTTATAAGCTGACCCTCACTGTCCCTATTCACACGTTACCAGTCCTTTACTCCAGAAGGATGTGTCCCCCGTCGCAGGCCTGTCTGTCTTTGCAGGAAGGTGTCCCAGCAAAAGAAAAAAAAACAGGACAACCCCTTTAAACCATTGTATCATTTTGGCTAACGTGCTGCAGCTCGGTTTCAGGGTGTTGGCAACCTTCTTATAGCCTAGCCCATCTTTATGTAGAGCAACAATTATTTTTTTCAGATCCTCAGAGAGTTCTTTACCATGAGGTTCCATGTTGAACTTCCATTGACCAGTATGAGAGAGTGTGAGAGCAATAACACCAAATTTAACACACCTGTTCCCCATTCACACCTGAGACCTTGTAACACTAATGAGTCACATGACAACTGGGAGGAAAAATGACTAATTGGGCACAATTTGGCCATTTTCACTTAGTGAAACTCACTTTTTTAGTGTACTCACTTTTGTTGCCAGTGGTTTAGACATTAATGACTGTGTTGAGTTATTTAGAGGGCACACCAAATTTACACTGTTATACACGCTGTACACTGACTACTTTACATTGTATCAAAGTGTCATGTCCTCAGTGTTGTCCCATGAAAATATATAATAAAATATTTACAAAAATGTGAGGGGTGTACTCACTTTTGTGAGATACTGTAAGTATTCACCTCAAGAAAAAATATTTAAATGCAAAACTGGAAAAGTAAAAAGAGAAAAAAAGACAAAAGAAGAGCCAAATATAAATATCTGACGTGTATATAATAATGGACAAGATACCAATATTTTATAGTAAACGTCCAAAACCCCATTGTTCATTTAACCCCCTTGGCGTTGTCATTCTGACATAAATCAGACCACAAGGGCAAGTTGTAAAATAAATAACTAAGCTTGTCCTGCAGTCAATAAAATGTAATATCTTGAAATTGCGCTCTCTTGCTGAATCTGAAAAGATATCTGTTTAGTCAATATATCTGCACACTTTGCAATTTCCACAGTTTCAGGTGCCCTTTTGAACGAAATAGAAATGTTGATGTCGGAGGAATATGATGACCGTTTACCAACATATCACGTAAAGTCTTGCTACATTTAGCCGGTCTGAAAGAAATTGGGAAAGTTTAGTGGTTGAGCCCCAATTGTGACATCACTCATGCGTAGCTTTGCCCCCGTGATGTCACAATTAGGTTCCAATAGTGATGTCACGGAATCCTTGGTTATAACCAGCGATTTTGCAGTGATATCCTTTGTCTGGAGAGGCTGATTGTGCACTACACATTAAGCGATATTCCTCCAGGCTAAAATGCTGTTTAGACTAGTTCTAATTCTCAGCGTGCTATTAGCATCTGCGGAAAGTGCTCCCATCTTTATCCGCAACCATCCGTCAAGAGCGCAGATCAGGATCCCTGCAGGTAAGTGCATTACCAGATATACTCTGACTCTTAACTCCTTGCCTCCGCAGCCAATTTTCGTTTTTGCACTTTTTTTTCTCCTCCACTTCTTCCAAGAGCTATAACTTTTTTTTTGTATTCGTATAGCTGTATGACGGCTTGTTTATTTTTTTGCGGGACGAGTAGTAGTTTTGAATGACATTCATTTTACCATTCAATGTTGAATTGGGGAAAAAATGCAGCTCCGCCATGTTCTTTTGTCATTTTATTTTTACGGCATAAAAAGTAACTGTCGTTTTCATTTTTAACATAGATGAGACATAGAGCATTAATACTGTTTTCTCCTTACTGGATACACTCACTACTACATGTAGCAGAAGGTGCCCACAAGAGATACAGGGGATAATGGTGACTTCTCATTAGTCAGTGGAGTTCTTCTTTAATGTCTATTTTTACTTTCTAGGTGACAAAGGAGACCTGCACCATGGTCCTTGCTCAGCAGCATGCGGTAAGCAAATCAGAATTCAAATATGTTCTTCACATGTAACATTTCACATCCGGCCCCAGAAACCATTGGGATCCATTAATAAGGCCAAGGTTATGAGAGTCAGACTCTGCGTCATTAGGGGTTCTATAACTTTTCTTATGTGACCGGAGGTCACATGTTTCATGGATTGGAGAAATGTTCCTGTCTTGCTTGTAATTTAAGGTGTCATCTCCCATTGTGTTTGTTCCCTATTTCAGGAATATAAAAGAACAGATCTCTGTATTGTCCATTATATAGTGATATGACGTCATGCATCATTTTTCCAGACTAAATACCCCTCTTTTTAATAGTCATATTTGGTTCCTCATTCCGCCCATTCCATGTATTTGGTTTCTACTTCTGAACACATTCCAGCTCTGGTTACCTGATCACTTATGTTCTCTCTCTTTTTAGTGCATGGCACCGTCCCTCCAAAAACTTCTGAGGATACAGTCATTAAGATTGTTATAGCTGCTGCCATTCTCTTTGTCCTTGCAATATTCATTGTTGCCATTGGTGTCATCTATTGGTAAGTATAGTAAGGTGATTTATGGGCTACACAGGAGTTTGTAGAGGAAATGTCACATCTTCAGGTTACTCCAGTATTGGGAATTTTTTAATGTAGACTTCTTATGGCTCACACATGTCACCCAAAGGTTTGTACCCTGTGGGTAACTGATGGATATAATTTATACTTTGTAGGGTCTCAGGTAGGCATTAGGTATCGTTAACACAGTCAATGTGGTTTGGTCCAAATCAGTGCAGTTTTATTGCTTTCATAAAACTCCAATGATTCAAAACCAAAAACAGCCTCTTCTGGGCATAATGGTATCATAGCAAATAAAGAGTTCATTTAGCAGGGCACATATTTTAGAGCAGGCTCACCCATACCCAAACAGATTATCCTTTCTCCCAGAGAAAAGTTCATACACAGAAGAGATCCCACCAATCCTGATATCCCCTTCAGCCCCAACTCTGGTCACAGTTCACACTGAAAAGGCTGTAGCTTCAACACGGTTCCCTGCAGCTCCAGCACACAGACTGCTCAGCTTTCCAAGCTGACCCATGCAGTCTTCGTTCAGAGAGAGATCTCGGCACGTCTCTCTCTTAGCTATAGGTCACATTTTGGCTGACTCAGCTCCAGCACACTCAACGCTGCTTCATCCACCAGACTGACACACCTAGTGAACACAGGCCATGGTTTTAGTAAAACATGCTAGGCTAACCCTGTCCTTAATTTGTGATTTACAATGTGACTTTTATTTTTGCAATTTTATAGCTATCTGAAAAAGAAGCCAATGAAAGATGATGAAAGCCAATATTGCGCCGATGATTTTAAAGAGAGCAACACCAAACTAAATGGTAACTATAGCTTGACAAATCTGACATTAAAGAAGCACTCCAGCTAAATATGTATTGTGTAATCCAGATAAATATGTATTGTGTAATCCCTTCTAGATATATCAGTGGTGTAGGGTACAAGTGATAAAATACTTACCATTTGCCATCTTTTCTGGTTTCCAGCGCAATTCTGGTTGTCTTCTGAACCATACGACCGGTATTCAGCTTTGTCAGTCACACAGCATCTTATGTGTGGCGTGGTAACGATTTTCCCAATGTAAGCCTATGAGACTCAGAGCGAGGTTCCATATGCTTACATTGAGACAGCAACTTCCAGTCCACACACAAGAAAGACATTGTGATCGCCAGTCCGATTTACAGTCGCATGATTCAGCAGAGGACTGGAGCTGTGCTGCAAACCGGAGAAGACAGCGATCAGTGTTTTACCATATACACTACACTACTGATGTGTGCAGAAGTGATTAGCAATAATAATTTAGCTCACAGTGCTTCTTTGATATTGGCAGTTATTGCCGGTTTTTATATCACATGGAAGCAGTCCGCATTGTGAAGTCTGTTTCTGACACTGGGGACCTTCCGATTTGTCTTCTTCAATGTATGAACTGTATTTAATAGAAAAACAACATTATAGAAAAAAATTATCTTGTTAGAAAATGATCCCTAGACAGAGTAGAAACATAATGGAAGCTGTTATTTTAGAAATGTTGATTTCAATGTTCTGTGTTCTAGGAAAACATGAGGACTACATAGCAATCACAACTGATGAATTTCGTCATGGATCCAGGAATGAACAGATAGACATCCTCTCAGGACCCCCTGATGTAATAACCAATATCAGCCCAGATGAGGATGAGGTCACCTCCTCTAACAGTAAGTTCTCAGGGTTTTTACGAAATATATTTAACGGAAAAATAAACTAACATATAAATAAAAAAAATGGTCTCCTATAGGAACTTGTCAGTGAATGAACCGTTAATATACTGGTAGCCAGAGAGGCTCAGCCCCTCTATTGTCATAGCTCAATATATCATTCTAGAGGTTTTAATAACATATATACTGATAATCTCCAATAATTTTTTTCCATTACAGATCAGGAGGTCAAAACAACTATTACAATTGAAGATGTTCCTCATGGACCTGTAGCTGAAAAGGGAGACGTCCTCAAAGACACCAAAATCACCATGGCTCACCCCACTGACCCCACCAGCAGCCTTGATGAGAATGTGGTCATCCCTTCTGACGGTAAGTTTCAGAACTATTATAAGAAATATTTTTAAAGAGTAATAAAACTGTTTTTTTTTAAATAATATAACAGTAAAGTCCAAGATAATAAATCTACTAATATATAGTCTGAGAGTCTGCACGTCTGTAGAAAACATACTTTGCAGAGCAGGCCAGTGAATACAAGGAGAGACTTGACAAACCTTGGTGCTGCCCCCAGCTGGCATTTCCCCATATCGTTGTAGTTGACTGACAGGTCTCTCCCATATCTTAATTAGGGTAGACCTGTCAATGAAGTGCAACGGCGCAAGGAGAAGCCGTCTGGGAGCAGCGTCTTACCAGTAAAGACTCTCACTTTAGTCCCCAGGTGGCTCTTCAAACTATGCTTTCGCTGAAACGCTGGAGCATTGCTCTGAAGATTGGGTCCCTCTTTTCTCAGTCTAATGAACTATATAGAAGTTATAATAACCTGTAAATGTTAATCATTTTAATCATATAGAAGCTTGCATTTTATTAAATCTTTTTTCAATACTTTATGTTTCAGGAGAATTTGACATCTTCTGTACTTCCGGTATAGAGGAGATGAAAGAGTCCGAGATTAAGCCAGACTTAAATGATTACAAACAGACACCTCCATCTATTCTGAAAGGAAGTCAAATGAAAAATAAAAACAAAGGGAAAACAGTTTATTTTGAAGAATCGGATAATCGATATGTTTACTCTTATGATTCCGAGTCCTCACAACCTGGATGTCAAATAAGATATTTCCGAAACTAACAAGGCTGGAAAAAAAGTGAGTGTTTTTCATATCTCAGCTCAAATATTAGCAGAAGATCATCTTTTATTTCTTTCAAAAGGACTTAGGGGCCCAATTTGTCAAATCTTTTACACCAGTATTCTGATGTAAAAAGCTTTGAACAGTCACAAAAATTTTGCCGAATCTCCAGGCTGCAGTAAAATATTGTGACTTCTGGCATTCTCATACCATTTTTGCCCAGTTCCGACAATGTGCCGGAGCTTGGGCAGGATGGGTGGCGTGGCAAATACTACTTGTCAAATTCATGTTAATCGGCGGTGTTTGTTAAGCCACGAAACACGCTCACCAGAAGTGCACACCAGAAGTCCGACACTCCTGAATCATGAATCGGTGTATACATCTTCAAGAATCAGGAGCGTCTGACTTCAGTGTGCCTCCTCATCAAGACAGGTGCAAAAAAGTTGTTTTATGAGTATTGTTTGAAAAAAATGTGGAATAATTAATTATTTGTGGGTAACCCAATGACGCCAATATTTCATTCACTTCCTAAAATTCTCAAGTCTTTTTTCCACCTTCCATGTACTCCATTGTGGTGGGAATAGGTTCATTCATTAAAAGACTGGAGTCTTGGGTGAGGAAATATTACAGCCACTAATGCGAGAGATTTCAGGGTGCAGTATAGATGTTCTGCAAAAATTGTCTGTTGCTAAATGGTTGATGTGCAATGTTACATCGCTGTATTCCAGCAGACCACAGGATTTAACTATTGCTGCCCTGTCTCATTATTTGGATGAATACAGTGAATATTGCAAAGAAATTAGTTTCTAATTTCTTAAGTTCATTATCTACTTCATCCTATTTTTTTCTCATCAATGGTGATTTTTTCTTACAAACTATTGGGTGGATATGCCATAAATGGATGAGATGGGAATTTAAAGCTAGGAATTAGTTTTGTATAAAAGTCTATATTTTCTATAGAATAGCCCCGAGATCTGATCTATAGGATACAAACTGTCATTGATATCAAACTGGATTCTGCAATAGGCCCCAGGTTTTGTAATATTAACTAGATTCTGCTAAGGGGATGTTGTGTTAAAAATCAACATCCCCTTAGCAAGTTTAGTCATAATAATCCTTTATTGTTTCTGCAGAAAAATCGAGAAAGAAGGCTTGCTGAGTTCCAACAATGGATAAGGAATCCAGCAGGAGGCGACGACTTCATTACATGGTGGCTGCCATGTGTGGATCAAACAACTTGTGATTAAGCAAAAAGACAGATTCCGGGCTCGGTCTCTGCTCTCACCCAAGAATATGACACTTACCGGACTTTCCGCAGTCAGACGTGTTCACGGATAAGTGACTTACCCGCTGCATGAAGAGCCAGATTCCGGGCTCGGTCTCTGCTCTCACCCATGGATATGACACTTGCTGGACTTTCCGCAGTCAGATGTGTTCACGGATAAGTGACTTACCTGCTGCATGAAGAGACAGATTCCGGGCTCGGTCTCTGCTCTCACCCTTTAATATGACATTTGCCCTACTTTCAGCAGCCAAGTGTACTCATGACACAAGTGAGGTACCTGCTGTAAGAAGAGACAGATTCCGGGCTTGGACTCTGCTCTCACCAATCCACAGCCCAAGGGAAGGGCAGTCCTTTAACCATGGTTCCCTAGAGGTTTCCTCCATTGGGGGTTTTTCCTCTCCTGAGTGCTAAAGGATGACTTTTCGTGAGTCCATCAACTCACCATGTGGCCAATCAACATCATCATCATCAAGGCCACATTTAAGACTATTGTCCTGACTTCTAATGGAAACTTCCACACTATCCAACTTGAATAAAGTTAGTAAAGAAGTCAACATATATCATGTGTATCTGAGTCTCCTTATGGAACTTTACAATACATCAAAATATACATAGCACTGGACTACTTTGTATAGTCATTACCATCACACATGGCTGATTATCAACCCCCTTTCTTGCACACGTTAACTAGGGTACAAGTGGTGTTGTGCTTAAGAACAATATATCCCCTTTTCAACATGCAATCTACATGTATGTCACATGTCTAATGTGGTTCTATGGAAAGAGTTTAGGAGCATAGCCCAATTCATATATAGTAGGTGCTAGCAGCTTTATACAGCTGGCACCTGCTTCTAATAACCTGACTTGAATTGCCTCTATTTAACCACTTAGATGCGGTGTCAAAGATCAGACCCTGAGAAGGTCACGCAGAACCACCCTCTGTGATCTTTGGTCGAACAGCTCTCTGCTACCCCCTATCCTCTGGGCAATTACACGATTGGCTGACGATTAATGGAGGAGGCCGCAGGCTGTTTGCACTAATAGGCCAGTTATCCGGAAACTAACAGTGAGCGTATGGTATATACATCTCCAATTCAAATGTACAGAATATATGTATATACCTCCGTACCGTCACTGCTATCTCAACTATAACCCCAGTACTACTTACCCGCCACCACCAGTTATGTTTTATACAGGCTGACTGGAGGCCTGGTTTCTGGTACCGTGTGGCTTTGAGGCGTGGTTTACAGAGCAAAAGTAACAGAATTATTACATTTTATATTTAATTAAAAATGAGGGAGTGTTTATGAAAAATATATAAAATATTTAACAAAGGGGACAAAACAATACAGCATAAACAGTTACATGAAATAAAAGGTATAAACAAAATAACTTACTACGCCACTCGTCACTCACAAAGTTGAGTCAATTTAGCCGAAGGAGAGCGTTTCGCTTGGGGACATTTAGGAAACGGGCTTCATGAATACACAATGTGTGTAACTTTTTTACAGGAACCCACATCATAATTTAGCTTAATCTTTTATTAGCACCTGAGTTACACCCACACACCCCCCGGTTATGACCTCACGTGGGCCGGGTTGTGTTTTGTTCTCAGTCCTTCAGGATTTTATGGAATTCCCAACTTATGTGATAACTTCTCTCCGGATAATCAAAGAAGTTAGAAGTCCCCATCATATTTTTTATTGGGATTTTACCATTACCCAGAGACCAAACATGACATTGCTGCTGTCAGCGATTTGCCCATTATTGATTTGTGGCCTATAGGCAGGGGTTACAGTTAGGAAAAAATATGCATCTTCTTCCCCTATTATCCCTGAAGTTGAAAAGTTATGTCCCATCAGTATCGAATGGATTAAAACTTCCATATTCTACATTTTCTTTCGTAGACATCAACTCTATTGCAGGTGCAATATTTTCCTTACAGGGACATTGCCCCTAAAAGGACAATGTATTTCCTGGGGACAAAAGGATTCCTGACTTAATTATCTGTCCAATCTATAACTCTTTGTCTATGCTCAATAGACATCCTCATTAGTACTGCCGGGGTCTTTTGTTCTAAAAGGAGCTTTTGCATGTTAATTAAGATAGTTCACCCTCCTAACTAATTTACTATATGTTAAACTATGTAATTCAACTGCTAAAAGAGATTTGTGAGTTACAAGCCCTTTTTGCTACTGCACCAGAGAGAGTAAAGGAGGGAGGGGTTGGGAATGAATGCCCCTTGTATTAGTCTGACTCTGACTGTCACCTATTTTTACCCCTGCAATTTCGTGTGGTGTAAAGATTTTAATATTTTCTTTTCTATGACAAGCTGTTTTAAGAAGTTTGATGCGGGAGTTAAGTATGTGTGTTTTCATTTAAGTTGCCCTTCGGCCCAGCACATGAAGCTAATAGGTCACCATGTCATTTAGGGTCCCACTGAAGGTAATGCAACTACCATCTTTGTATCTCATGTTCAAAATGTAAAAAAATGGAAGTGTCTGGTCTGTATCTGCGCTGCCAACTGATGAAGTGACGTCAAATGCCAAGGATAATGTAAAAAAAGGTTTCTTTTATTTTTCTACGCAATTCAAAGTGTAACCCACTTCTTCTTCAGGAACAAAACCATATGCATATACAGGGTTCACAAAGGTTTATATAGAGGAGCATTTTAAAATAGAACGCCAAGAGAAACACATGATAATGTGTCAAAGTTCATAGGGTAGACACATGATGCGGTTCAAGTGAAGAAACAGGGCATCACGGTGGCTCAGTGGTTAGCACTGCAGCCTTGCAGCACTGGGGTCCTGGGTTCAAATTCCACCAAGGACAACATCTGCAAGGAGTTTGTATGTTCTCTCCATGTTTGCGTGGGTTTCCTCCAGTTTCCTCCCACACTCTAAAGACATACTGATAGGGAATGGGGACAGTGCTGATAATGTCTGTAAATTGTCTGAATTATATAGCGCTGCAGAATATGTTGATGCTATTGACGCACCCCCTGGGCCATGACCAGGGGATACCCGGAGCCCGATCTGACAGGGGTAGTAGTCCTCGTGGCGGTGACCCGGTCCGTGCCCAGGGTGTCAAACTAAGTGTGTGGCAGTCTTTGTAGATGTTGTTAAGTGTCGACTACGCCACCCGTTGATTTGCGGTCACAAGGCCGCCGCTGCTGGTGCGGATGATGGGGGTAGTGATAGTGCAGAAAGGAGAGTCAGAGACGTGAGATGCAGTTTCAGAGTTTTTACTCACTGGTGTTCCTTCAGTCACTCTGGCCTTGAGTGACCACCCGAGCCGTGCTGCATTCACCAGGTGTGGGACTCGGCTAACCCCCAGGCAGTTCCGGAGCGTGGTCCTGAGCTCCCTTCTCTTTCTCTCTCTGCTGGCCGTCCCCACCAGGGATCCACCTTTGTCCGGTTCCCTTGGGCCTCCTGGTGGCAAAACCTTCTCTGGCTTTCCTGACCCTACTCTTGGTGTACCTTCCTGGTGGATGTGGTGAGGGTCGTGGCAAAGCTTGACCACGACCTCCGGTTCCTGGCTAAGGGTTACTTTTGCCTCCGCCAGCTTGGGATCCGGTGCCCTCTTCTGCCAACCCTTCACCCTTTTGGCTTAATTCTGGGATCTCAGGGTTCCCTCTGGCTCTGCGTCTCTGGGCCTTTCTTCTTCCCCCTCCACTACAAGCCTGGCCCTGGAGCTGGGCCCAGCAGGAGCCACAGCTCCCTGTCAGCCCTCCTGGCTGAGCTCCTCTGCTCGGCTTCTCCTCAGGCTGAACTGACCCTGATCTAAGATGGTGCCCACCATATATACTCCCTCTATGTGTGAGCCCAGGTGACTAGCACCCAATGGGCTCCTATCTCTATGCCCAGAGCCCCTCCCCTATCTGCCCCTACACTACTGGGATGTTCCACCCCCCTCCCACTCCAGCCAGGGACAGACGCTGTCGTACCTGCACATTTATCTGGTGGGAGTACCGTAGTTCTGTCCCCCGGAAATGGGATGTATGTAGTGCATGCAGCCTACTGAGCTCAGTCCCACACTCCATCCTTACCCGGGAGTGGAATACCACACCTCTGGGTCGAGGTGCAGTACCCCTGTAGCAGCCGAGTCCTCGGGGTGCTACACTATAATAATAAAAAGATTATTATTTTTAAAGAAAAAAATATGTAAGGAGATATATACAGTTGAAACCAGAAGTCTACATACACTATATAAAAAGACACACATGCATGTTTTTCTCAATATCTATACAACCATAGGTCCAAAAAATATATTCTGTATAATAATTCATTTATAGGACAAATAGCATGTTGTAACAAGACATGCTTAATAGTAGAAAAGATTGTATCAATCCACATCAATTGTATATTATTATAATTACAAATAACCATATTTCTCTACAAACCACAAAGATTGTACATAATCATGACACAAAAGGACCAATGATAAGAGACCACGAAGATTGAAGCATTGTTGCAAACAGAAAATATGGTTAGAAGATACCATGCCCAAATTAGGCACAGTGTAGCACCATGCATGGACCCCACAGTGGAAGAATCCCCCGTTTACAAACCCCAACGTACGTTTCCTCCTTTAGTTATAACTTCATCAGGGGGGAATATGATGAGCCCCAAGCCGCAGCCTCTTTATATGCAATATGGCGTTTTAAAATCCCCTACGCCGAACACTTTGCAATGCTACGTCGCTTCCTGTCCTTCACCTCCAAACCGGAAGTGCAATGGTGTCACCGCGGCAGGAAGTGAGCGCATGTCCAGGAGTAGGGACGCGTCACCATGACTCCCGGGCATGTGCTCTCACGGTTTGAGACATCATGCCTTCCGGAGGAGGGAGGGGGAATAGAGGGAGCACAAGTGACGGCAGATCAATAGAACAGGAGTGGATATTAACCCTCACGGACCAGAATGGACATAAAAAGTGGCCACAAATAGGAAACAGTGGAAATACGGAACTTAATAATACAAGAATTCCATATGCATCAACCCTACAGAAATTCAAGAAAAGTTAGATCAATATATTTAGGTCCGGCCACAGATCCAATGATCCAACCATGATAAAGATCAACCGTGCTAATTCCGTCCAGGAGATGGTGTCCATTCACATGCAGATCGAACCGAGGACAAGGAGAGGGGCATCATCAAAAAAACAAAAATCTGTTTGAAAGAGTGTGAGAATTTTATTTTTGTTTTAAATTAAAATATTAAATTAATGATTAAAATATAATGTAGGTGCAACACACAGAAGACACAGGGGGCAATGCTCAAAAGAAAGGGACGAAACTAAGGGATTCGTTCAGACCCCTGGGGGTCATTGTTCCCAGGGTTACAATCCAATCATGATGGGTCCTAAAGTGGCGGGGCAATGCTTTCAATAAAGAAGGATCCTCCACTGTCCGGGCCGCAACAATGTCCCTCACATGCTCCCTCACACGTCTGCATAACTCTCTTGATGTCAAACCAACTGATATGAGTTGGCAACTGCAAGTAGCATAATACACTACATTACAGGTGCTACAATTCACATATTCCTTAGTGTCACATATTTTAGTACCGTCCGCCGACATGAAGGAAGCAGTGCGAAGGACATTTCTGCAGGCCAGACAATGTCCACACGGGAAACATCCCCTCAAAGATCTAGTAGATCCAAACAAAGATGGTGTTTGGGGCACATAATGGCTCTGAACAAGTATGTTGCGCAAGTTTCTAGACCTACGGGCTGTCATTAATGGATAATCCGACAGAGAGTCAGTCAGATGAGGGTCGGTCTGGAGGACAGGCCAATGACGCTTTAAAATGGACCTCATGTTCTCCCACTCATGGTTATAAGTGGTAATAAATCTAACATTAGATTGGTTAGTAGACATGCCCCTGGTCACCTTAGTATGAAGCAATTCATTGCGGGGGATATGCTTCGCCCTAAGGTACCCCTTCTTGATACTCCAGTTGCTGTAGCCTCTCTCTCTCACTCCGGTTGCTGTAGTCTCTCTCTCTGATTTCAATGCCAAATCAGCCGCCTGCTCCTCAAATTGTGAATCCGAAGAGCAGATGCGTCTCATACGCAAGAACTGACCGGTGGGGATGGCGCGAATCGTAGACCTGTCATGGGCAGATGATACATGTAGAAGGGCATTAACAGAGGTGGGTTTATGATACACATCAGTTGTAATCAAGCGATCTGGACCCACCTCTATTAACATGTCCAAAATCTCCACTTTCTTAGTATCAAATTTATACATAAATTTGATATTAAATGGGTTAATGCCCAATCATCATATTCCCCCCTGATGAAGCTATAATTAAAGAGGAAACGTACATTGGGGTTTGTAAACGGGGGATTCTTCCACGGTGGGGTCCGTGCATGGCACTACACTGTGCCTAATTTGGTCATGGTATCTTCTAACCATATTTTCTATTTGCAACATAATGCTTCAGTTTTCGTGGTTACACCTTTTGTGTCATGATTATTTACAATCTGTGGTTTGTAGAGAAATATGGTTATTTGTAATTATAATAATATACAATTGATGTGTATTGATACAATCTTTTCTACTATTAAGCATGTCTTGTTACAACATGCTATTTGTCCTGTAAATGAATTATTATACAGAATATATTTTTTGGACCTATGGTTGTATACATTTGGCTGTATATTTGTGTGAGCTACGCATTGACCCCTTTTGTAATCACCTGTCTTGTTCCAGAAATAAGCTGTGAAATTTTATATTATCACTTGATTAAATACGTTTATTTGCACGCCTTCTCTCCTTTTTCTTTGTGTTATTCATGATTGGAGTTTTCATGTGTCTGTTGACTATAGTCTCTCAGACACATTTTATGGATTGTATGGAAGTTTCATACCTAATATTGTTTTCTGCGGTTTCCACAGCGTTTCCAATGTGCAATATGGATTTTTGTGCCCGGGACGATGCCTGGCTTTCGCAGCTGAGTCGAGCTCTGGACGAGGAGGGTGATGACACACTTCAGGGGCATACTAAGAAATATAGGGAACTCCTCAAAAACCTGACAAAGATTTGGTGGAATCAGGCCTTCCTGAGCAAGTATGTCGAAAAAAATCTTATACCAATAGGACTTAGGATTCAAATTTTCCTTCCTTTCCTATTGACAATGAGTCCTTTAGAGGGCGGTGGGAGGAGGTGGCCAGTGAGTGCTCGTTAGGGTTTTTGAAATTCCTCAGCAAACTCAATACTGAGTCCCTGAACATTATGGAAAGTGAAAAGGAGGATTTGTCGGAGAAAATCAAGGACCTATCATCTAGTGAAGCCCTGACTAAATTTAAGGAGGACATTGATAATGAATTAGCCAAAATAGAGATGGAGATTCAGGCATATAAAATCAAAAAATTTCAGTGTGACCAGACCGACTTCCACTCGAATCATGTATATAAGTGGAAGAACAATGATAAGAGAGGCCGTCCAAAATTACGTCCTGACATCAGATTAAAAAAAGACACCCTCATGTCCTCCTTTTAGAGGCGCTGTTGGAGGCTCTATTCCGAGAGGTACAGATGAGTCTGATTCCAATATGTCTAGCATCGGTGTGGTCACTCACTTTAAATCCAAGACGCAGATGCCTAGAGCTCCCTCTAAGAATCCTCACAATAAAGACGACAGGGCTTTACAGGCGATTAATTTGTCTGCTCATACACTTTCTCCGGTACATATTGAAGTGCTGATTAAGGGTCTTTCTTTTTCTCCGACCAACCCTTTCCATATGTTCACAGCCATGAAGGACCTTTACCTGTTCTCCCGCAAATTGGTTTTTAAAAAATTACATACTCAGAAGCTCTCTTCCCCTGTCACCTTTGAAGCAAATGAAATGGAGGCTCTTGAGAACCTTGAGAATCTGGCGAATGAGGTTCCACCAGACCTGCAAGGTGAGTTTCCTCCTTGCACCAGGACCAGATCAATGAGGTTTCCCCCCTGTCTGTCTGTCCTGCGGTTGACATTTTCACCAAATTGGTGATAGAGGACTTTTTGGAGGTATGGACCAAATGCAGATATGACAATCTTACACATCAGCTGAGGAAGGCATTCTTTGAAGTGAAACACAAAGCTGATGTCAGTAAACTAGCAGACAAGGGGGGAAACATTGTGATCTGCCTGTTGATATGTATTAGAGGGAGGCACCGCGCCAATTACGTAATCGTGACACCTAAGTGAGACTCCATTCTAATCCTGTTGCCTCTTTCTCTGAACAACTCCAGTCCATCTTTAGGGGTGCATGTGAGCAGGGAATCATTAAGAAACAGGTGGTTGATGGACTGATGGTAAGGTTTCCTAAGGTCACGAGCTTTTATTTGTTACCAAAAGTCCACAAGGATGGTGCGGTCCCGCCGGGGCGCCCGATCGTGTCCTGCATAGGGGGGTTATGTGAACCAATATGTCAATTCATTGACTTTTATCTAAAACCATTGGTAGAGACTCTTCCCTCCTATGTGCGTGACTCGACGGATGTCCTGACGGGGATCGACGGCATCTTTGTGGAACATGATGTGTTAATTGTTACTGCTGACATAGAATCCTGTACACGTGCATCCGCCATGATGATGGCCTGGAGGCAGTGAGATTTTTTCTGATGTCTACCTGTCGGGATGGCGTGATGAATGACCTTATACTCAAGCTTCTCCGTTTTGCTTTGACTCACAACTTTTTTGCATTTAAAGATGTTTTTTATTTACATGGATGCGGCACTGCCATCTTGTTACAACATGCTATTTGTCCTGTAAATGAATTATTATACTGAATATATTTTTTGGACCTATGGTTGTGTACATTTGATTGTATATTTGTGAGCTACGCATTGACCCCTTTAGTGCCCACCTGTCTTGTTCCAGAAATAAGCTGTGAAATTATATATTATCACTCGATTAAATACCTTTATTTGCACGCCTTCTCTCCTTTTTCTTTTTGATATTTTAAATAGTAGTGGACAACCCCTTTAAACCATTGTATCATTTTGGCTACCGTGCTGCAGCTCGGTTTCAGGGTGTTGGCAACCTTCTTATAGCCTAGCCCATCTTTATGTAGAGCAACAATTATTTTTTTCGGATCCTCAGAGAGTTCTTTACCATGAGGTTCCATGTTGAACTTCCATTGACCAGTATGAGAGAGTGTGACAGCAATAACACCTAATTTAACACACCTGTTCCCCATTCACACCTGAGACCTTGTAACACTAATGAGTCACATGACAACTGGGAGGAAAAATGACTAATTGGGCACAATTTGGCCATTTTCACTTAGTGAAACTCACTTTTTTAGTGTACTCACTTTTGTTGCCAGTGGTTTACACATTAATGACTGTGCTGAGTTATTTAGAGGGCACACCAAATTTACACTGTTATACACGCTGTACACTGACTACTTTACATTGTATCAAAGTGTCATGTCCTCAGTGTTGTCCCATGAAAATATATAATAAAATATTTACAAAAATGTGAGGGGTGTACTCACTTTTGTGAGATACTGTAAGTATTCACCTCAAGAAAAAATATTTAAATGCAAAACTGGGAAAGTAAAAAGAGAAAAAAAGACAAAAGAAGAGCCAAATATAAATATCTGACGTGTATATAATAAAGGACAAGATACCAATATTTTATAGTAAACGTCCAAAACCCCATTGTTCATTTAACCCCCTTGGCGTTGTCATTCTGACATAAATCAGACCACAAGGGCAAGTTGTAAGATAAATAACTAAGCTTGTCCTGCAGTCAATAAAATGTAATATCTTGAAATTGCGCTCTCTTGCTGAATCTGAAAAGATATCTGTTTAGTCAATATATCTGCACACTTTGCAATTTCCACAGTTTCAGGTGCCCTTTTGAACGAAATAGAAATGTTGATGTCGGAGGAATATGATGACCGTTTACCAACATATCACGTAAAGTCTTGCTACATTTAGCCGGTCTGAAAGAAATTGGGAAAGTTTAGTGGTTGAGCCCCAATTGTGACATCACTCATGCGTAGCTTTGCCCCCGTGATGTCACAATTAGGTTCCAATAGTGATGTCACGGAATCCTTAGTTATAACCAACGATTTTGCAGTGATATCCTTTGTCTGGAGAGGCTGATTGTGCACTACACATTAAGCGATATTCCTCCAGGCTAAAATGCTGTTTAGACTAGTTCTAATTCTCAGCGTGCTATTAGCATCTGCGGAAAGTGCTCCCATCTTTATCCGCAACCATCCGTCAAGAGCGCAGATCAGGATCCCTGCAGGTAAGTGCATTACCAGATATACTCTGACTCTTAACTCCTTGCCTCCGCAGCCAATTTTCGTTTTTGCACTTTTTTTCTCCTCCACTTCTTCCAAGAGCTATAACTTTTTTTTTGTATTCGTATAGCTGTATGACGACTTGTTTATTTTTTTGCAGGACGAGTTGTAGTTTTGAATGACATTTATTTTACCATTCAATGTTGAATTGGGGAAAAAATGCAGCTCCGCCATGTTCTTTTGTTATTTTATTTTTACGGCATAAAAAGTAACTGTCGTTTTCATTTTTAACATAGATGAGACATAGAGCATTAATACTGTTTTGTCCTTACTGGATACACTCACTACTACATGTAGCAGAAGGTGCCCACAAGAGATACAGGGGATAATGGTGACTTCTCATTAGTCAGTGGAGTTCTTCTTTAATGTCTATTTTTACTTTCTAGGTGACAAAGGAGACCTGCACCATGGTCCTTGCTCAGCAGCATGCGGTAAGCAAATCAGAATTCAAATATGTTCTTCACATGTAACATTTCACATCCGGCCCCAGAAACCATTGGGATCCATTAATAAGGCCAAGGTTATGAGAGTCAGACTCTGCGTCATTAGGGGTTCTATAACTTTTCTTATGTGACCGGAGGTCACATGTTTCATGGATTGGAGAAATGTTCCTGTCTTGCTTGTAATTTAAAGTGTCATCATCTCCCATCGTGTTTGCTCCCTATTTCAGGAATATAAAAGAACAGATCTCTGTATTGTCCATTATATAGTGATATGACGTCATGCATCATTTTTCCAGACTAAATACCCCTCTTTTTAATAGTCATATTTGGTTCCTCATTCCGCCCATTTCATGTATTTGGTTTCTACTTCTGAACACATTCCAGCTCTGGTTACCTGATCACTTATGTTCTCTCTCTTTTTAGTGCATGGCACCGTCCCTCCAAAAACTTCTGAGGATACAGTCATTAAGATTGTTATAGCTGCTGCCATTCTCTTTGTCCTTGCAATATTCATTGTTGCCATTGGTGTCATCTATTGGTAAGTATAGTAAGGTGATTTATGGGCTACACAGGAGTTTTTAGAGGAAATGTCACATCTTCAGGTTACTCCAGTATTGGGAATATTTTAATGTAGACTTCTTGTGGCTCACACATGTCACCCAAAGGTTTGTGCCCTGTGGGTAACTGATGGATATAATTTATACTTTGTAGGGTCTCAGGTAGGCATTAGGTATCGTTAACACAGTCAATGTGGTTTGGTCCAAATCAGTGAAGTTTTATTGCTTTCATAAAACTCCAATGATTCAAAACCAAAAACAGCCTCTTCTGGGCATAAAGGTATCATAGCAAATAAATAGTTCATTTAGCAGGGTACATATTTTAGAGCAGGCTCATCCATACCCAAACAGATTATCCTTTCTCCCAGAGAAAAGTTCATACACAGAAGAGATCCCACCAATCTTGATATCCCCTTCAGCCCCAACTCTGGTCACAGTTCACACTGAAAAGGCTGTAGCTTCAACACAGTTCCCTGCAGCTCCAGCACACAGACTGCTCAGCTTTCCAAGCTGACCCATGCAGTCTTCGTTCAGAGAGAGATCTCGGCACGTCTCTCTCTTAGCTATAGGTCACATTTTGGCTGACTCAGCTCCAGCACACTCAACGCTGCTTCATCCACCAGACTGACACACCTAGTGAACACAGGCCATGGTTTTAGTAAAACATGCTAGGCTAGCACTGTCCTTAATTTGTGATTTACAATGTAACTTTTATTTTTGCAATTTTATAGCTATCTGAAAAAGAAGCCAATGAAAGATGATGAAACCCAATATTGCGCCGATGATTTTAAAGAGAGCAACACCAAACTAAATGGTAACTATAGCTTGACAAGTCTGACATTAAAGAAGCACTCCAGCTAAATATGTATTGTGTAATCCAGCTAAATATGTATTGTGTAATCCCTTCTAGATATATCAGTGGTGTAGGGTACAAGTGATAAAATACTTACCATTTGCCATCTTTTCTGGTTTCCAGCGCAATTCTGGTTGTCTTCTGAACCATACGACCGGTATTCAGCTTTGTCAGTCACACAGCATCTTATGTGTGGCGTGGTAACGATTTTCCCAATGTAAGCCTATGAGACTCAGAGCGAGGTTCCATATGCTTACATTGAGACAGCAACTTCCAGTCCACACATAAGAAAGACATTGTGATCGCCAGTCCGATTTACAGTCACATGATTCAGCAGAGGACTGGAGCTGTGCTGCAAACCGGAGAAGACAGCGATCAGTGTTTTACCATATATACTACACTACTGATGTGTGCAGAAGTAATTAGCAATAATAATTTAGCTCACAGTGCTTCTTTGATATTGGCAGTTATTGCCGGTTTTTATATTACATGGAAGCATTGTGAAGTCTGTTACTGACACTGAGGATCTTCCGATTTGTCTTCTTCAATGTATGAACTGTATTTAATAGAAAAACAACATTATAGAAAAAAATTATCTTGTTAGAAAATGATCCCTAGACAGAGTAGAAACATAATGGAAGCTGTTATTTTAGAAATGTTGATTTCAATGTTCTGTGTTCTAGGAAAACATGAGGACTACATAGCAATCACAATTGATGATTTTCGTCATGGATCCAGGAATGAACAGAAAGACATCCTCTCAGGACCCCCTGATGTAATAACCAATATCAGCCCAGATGAGGATGAGGTCACCTCCTCTAACAGTAAGTTCTCAGGGTTTTTACGAAATATATTTAACAGAAAAATAAACTAACATATAAATAAAAAAAATGGTCTCCTATAGGAACTTGTCAGTGAATAAACCGTTAATATACTGGTAGCCAGAGAGGCTCAGCCCCTCTATTGTCATAGCTCAATGTACCATTCTAGAGGTTTTAATAACATATATACTGATAATCTCCAATAATTTTTTTCCATTACAGATCAGGAGGTCAAAACAACTATTACAATTGAAGATGTTCCTCATGGACCTGTGGCTGAAAAGGGAGACGTCCTCAAAGACACCAAAATCACCATGGCTCACCCCACTGACCCCACCAGCAGCCTTGATGAGAATGTGGTCATCCCTTCTGACGGTAAGTTTCAGAACTATTATAAGAAATATATTTAAAGAGTAATAAAACTATTTTTTTTAAATAATATAACAGTAAAGTCCAAGATAATAAATCTACTAATATATAGTCTGAGAGTCTGCACGTCTGTAGAAAACATACTTTCAGAGCAGGCCAGTGAATACAAGGAGAGACTTGACAAATCTTGGTGCTGCCCCCAGCTGGCATTTCCCCATATCGTTGTAGCTGACTGACAGGTCTCTCCCATATCTTAATTAGGGTAGACCTGTCAATGAAGTGCAACGGCGCAAGGAGAAGCCGTCTGGGAGCAGCGTCTTGCCAGTAAGGACTCTCCCTTTAGTCCCCAGGTGGCTCTTCAAACTGTGCTTTCGCTGAAACGCTGGAGCATTGCTCTGAAGATTGTGTCCCTCTTTTCTCAGTCTAATGTACTATATAGAAGTTATACAAACCTGTAAATGTTAATCATTTTAATCATATAGAAGCTTGCATTTTATTAAATCTTTTTTCAATACTTTATGTTTCAGGAGAATTTGACATCTTCTGTACTTCTAGAGACATTATAATTCCGCATAAGGCCGGTATAGAGGAGATGAAAGAGTCCGAGATTAAGCCAGACTTAAATGATTACAAACAGACACCTCCATCTATTCTGAAAGGAAGTCAAATGAAAAATAAAAACAAAGGGAAAACAGTTTATTTTGAAGAATCGGATAATCGATATGTTTACTCATATGATTCCGAGTCCTCACAACCTGGATGTCAAATAAGATATTTCCGAAACTAACAAGGCTGGAAAAAAAGTGAGTGTTTTTCATATCTCAGCTCAAATATTAGCAGAAGATCATCTTTCATTTCTTTCAAAAGGACTTAGGGGCCCAATTTGTCAAATCTTTTACACCAGTATTCGGATGTAAAAAGCTTTGAACAGTCACAAAATTTTGCCGAATCTCCAGGCTGCAGTAAAATATTGGGACTTCTGGCATTCTCATGCCATTTTTGCTCAGTTCCGACAATGTGCCGGAGCTTGGGCAGGATGGGTGTCGTGGCAAATACTACTTGTCAAATTCATGTTAATCGGCGGTGTTTGTTAAGCCACGAAACACGCTCACCTGAAGTGCACACCAGTAGTCCGACACTCCTGAATCATGAATCGGTGTATACATCTTCAAGAATCAGGAGCGTCTGACTTCAGTGTGCCTCCTCATCAAGACAGGTGCAAAAAAGTTGTTTTATGAGTATTGTTTGAAAAAAATGTGGAATAATTTATTATTGGTGGGTAACCCAATGACGCCAATATTTCATTCACTTCCTAAAATTCTCAAGTCTTTTTTCCACCTTCCATGTACTCCATTGTGGTGGGAATAGGTTCATTCATTAAAAGACTGGAGTCTTGGGTGAGGAAATATTACAGCTACTAATGCGAGAGATTTCAGGGTGCAGTATAGATGTTCTGCAAAAATTGTCTGTTGCTAAATGGTTGATGTGCAATGTTACATCGCTGTATTCCAGCAGACCACAGGATTTAACTATTGCTGCCCAGTCTCATTATTTGGATGAATACAGTGAATATTGCAAAGAAATTAGTTTCTAATTTCTTAAGTTCATTATCTACTTCATCCTATTTTTTTCTCATCAATGGTGATTTTTTCTTACAAACTATTGGGTGGATATGCCATAAATGGATGAGATGGGAATTTAAAGCTAGGAATTAGTTTTGTATAAAAGTCTATATTTTCTATAGAATAGCCCCGAGATCTGATCTATAGGATACAAACTGTCATTTATATCAAACTGGATTCTGCAATAGGCCCCAGGTTTTGTAATATTAACTAGATTCTGCTAAGGGGATGTTGTGTTAAAAATCAACATCCCCTTAGCAAGTTTAGTCATAATAATCCTTTATTGTTTCTGCAGAAAAATCGAGAAAGAAGGCTCGCTGAGTTCCAACAATGGATAAGGAATCCAGAAGGAGGCGACGACTTCATTACATGGTGGCTGCCATGTGAGGATCAAACAACTTGTGTTTAAGCAAAAAGACAGATTCCGGGCTCGGTCTCTGCTCTCACCGAAGAATATGACACTTACCGGACTTTCCGCAGTCAGACGTGTTCACGGATAAGTGACTTACCTGCTGCATGAAGAGACAGATTCCGGGCTCGGTCTCTGCTCTCACCCATGGATATGACACGTGCTGGACTTTCCGCAGTCAGACGTGTTCACGGATAAGTGACTTACCTGCTGCATGAAGAGACAGATTCCGGGCTCGGTCTCTGCTCTCACCCTTTAATATGACATTTGCCCGACTTTCAGCAGCCAAGTGTAATCATGACACAAGTGAGGTACCTGCTGTAAGAAGAGACAGATTCCGGGCTTGGACTCTGCTCTCACCAATCCACAGCCCACGGGAAGGGCAGTCCTTTAACCATGGTTCCCTAGAGTGCTAAAGGATGACTTTTCGTGAGTCCATCAACTCACGATGTGGCCAATCAGCATCATCATCATCAAGGCCACATTTAATACTATTGTCCTGACTTCTAATGGAAACTTCCACACTATCCAACTTGAATAAAGTTAGTAAAGAAGTCAACATATATCATGTGTATCTGAGTCTCCTTATGGAACTTTACAATACATCAAAATATACACTGGATTACTTTGTATAGTCATTACCATCACACATGGCTGATTATCAACCCCCTTTCTTGCACACATTAACTAGGGTGCAAGTGGTGTTGTGCTTAAGAACAATATATCCCCTTTTCAACATGCAATCTACATGTATGTCACATGTCTAATGTGGTTCTATGGAAAGAGTTTAGGAGCATAGCCCAATTCATATATAGTAGGTGCCAGCAGCTTTATACAGCTGGCACCTGCTTCTAATAACCTGACTTGAATTGCCTCTATTTAACCACTTAGATGCGGTGTCAAAGATCAAACCCTGAGAAGGTCACGCAGAACCACCCTCTGTGATCTTTGGTCGAACAGCTCTCTGCTACCCCCTATCCTCTGGGCAATTACACGATTGGCTGACGATTAATGGAGGAGGCCGCAGGCTGATTGCACTAATAGGCCAGTTATCCGGAAACTAAAAGTGAGCGTATGGTATATACATCTCCAATGCCAATGTACAGAATATATGTATATACCTCCGTACTGTCACTGCTATCTCCACTATAACCCCAGTACTACTCACTCGCCACCACCAGTTGTGTTTTATACAGGCTGACTGGAGGCCTGGTTTCTGGTACCATATGGCTTTGAGGCGTGGTTTACAGAGCAAAATGAACAGAATTATAACATTTTATATTTAATAAAAAATGAGGGAGTGTTTATGAAAAATATATAAAATATTTAACAAAGGGGACAAAACAATACAGCATATACAGTTACATGAAATAAAAGGTATAAACAAAATAACTTACTATGCCACTCGTCACTCACAGAGTTGAGTCAACTTAGCCGAAGGAGAGCGTTTCGCTTGGGGACATTTAGGAAACGGGCTTCATGAATACACAATGTGTGTAACTTTTTTACAGGAACCCACATCATAATTCAGCTTAATCTTTTATTAGCACCTGAGTTACACCCACACACCCCCCGGTTATGACCTCACGTGGGCCGGGTTGTGTTTTGTTCTCAGTCCTTCAGGATTTTATGGAATTCTCAACTTATGTGATAACTACTCTCCGGATAATCAAAGAAGTTAGAGGTCCCCATCATATTTTTTATTGGGATTTTACCATTACCCAGAGACCAAACATGACATTGCTGCTGTCAGCGATTTGCCCATTATTGAATTGTGGCCTATAGGCAGGGGTTACAGTTAGGAAAAAATATGCATCTTCTTCCCCTATTATCCCTGAAGTTGAAAAGTTATGTCCCATCAGTATCGAATGGATTAAAACTTCCATATTCTACATTTTCTTTCGTAGACATCAACTCTATTGCAGGTGCAATATTTTCCTTACAGGGACATTGCCCCTTAAAGGACAATGTATTTCCTGGGGACAAAAGGATTCCTGCCTTAATTATCTGTCCAATCTATAACTCTTTGTCTATGCTCAATAGACATCCTCATTAGTACTGCCAGGGTCTTTTGTTCTAAAAGGAGCTTTTGCATGTTAATTACATAGTAACATAGTTTGTAAAGCCGAATAAAGACTTGCGTCCATCAAGTTCGACCTGTTAGTTCTGTAATTGCTAAAGTTGATCCAGAGGAGGGCAAAAACCCCAGATGATTTAGCCAATCTTCACCTGAGGAAAAATTCCCTCCTGACTCTGAAACCAGCAGTCAGAATAAATCCCTGTATCAACATACTATTTTATTCTATTTTTAAGTATATGCTGAAATCTGCCTGGTATCTAGAAATGCATCCAGTCCCCGCTTGAACTGGTTTAGTGAATCCGACATTACCGTCTCCTCACTCAGTGAATTCCATATTCTCACTGCTCTTACCGTAAAGAACCCCCTCCTATGCTGGTGCTAAAACCTTTTCTCTTCTAGTCTTAGTGAATGCCCTCTTGTTACCGTAATATCCCTCCTTTTGAACAAATCCCTGGCAAGGTCTCTATACTGTCCCCTAACATATTTGTACACATTTATTATGTCCCCCCTCAACCTTCTCTTTTCCAGGCTGAATAGTCCTAGTTTTGCCAACCTCTCTGGGTATTGCAGTCCCTCCATTCCCTTTATTAATTTTGTTGCCCTTCTTTGTATCTTTTCAAGCTCATTTATATCCTTTCTATATATTGGGGCCCATAACTGAGCACAGTATTCCAAGTGTGGTCTGACCAGTGCTTTGTACAGTGGAAGAACAATGTTCTCATCCTTTGCAGCTATACCTCTTCTGATACATCCCATTACCCTGTTTGCCCTTACAGCAGCGGCCTGACTTTGGGCACTCCAATTTAGTTTGCTATCAATTAAGATGCCCAAGTCCTTCTCCATCTCTGAATTCCCCAATGATTTCCCATTCAGTGAGTACTGGTGACTTCCATTTTTCCTTCCCATATGTATGACCTTACATTTCTCCTCATTAAACCTCATTTGCCATTTAATGCTCCACCTACCCAGCTTATTCAAGTCCCTCTGTAGGTCTGCACTATCCTCTTTTGTATTAATTGTTTTACACAACTTTGTGTCATCTGCAAATATTGATATTTTACTATTTAACCCGTTGACTATGTCGTTAATAAAGATATTAAATAACATTGGGCCTAGTACAGACCCATGTGGTACCCCACTAGTGACGCTTACCCAATCTGAGTATATTCCATTTATAACTACCCTCTGCCTTCTATCCTTTAGCCAGTTAGCTACCCACTTACATACATTTTCCCCCAGCCCCATCATTCTCATTTTGTATACTAACCTATTATGTGGCACGCTATCGAACGCTTTTGAGAAGTCGAGATACACGATATCCACTGGTTCCCCCTGATCTAATCGAGAGCTAACCTCCTCGTAGAAGTGAATCAGGTTTGTTTGGCAGGAGCGATTTCTCATGAATCCATGTTGGTTCGGGGTTAATAGATTATTAGCATCAAGATGCTCCGTAATTGCCTCTTTAATGAAGCTCTCAAAAATTTTGCCCACAACGGACGTCAGACTCACCGGCCGATAGTTTCCGGTGTTACTTTTTGCTCCCTTTTTGAATATTGGCACTACATTCGCCTGTCGCCAATCGAGTGGTACAGACCCAGTCTCAACAGAGTCCTTAAATATAAGATATAACGGTCTGTCTATCACATTACTTAGTTCCCTTAGTACCCGTGGGTGTATGCCATCAGGTCCTGGTGATTTGTTTATTTTAATGTTACTGAGGCGTTTCTGTACCCCAACTTGGGTTAGATTTGTCATACTTAGTGGAGGATTAAGTTTGTCACTTCTCATTTCGCCTGTTAATTCTATTTCCTTTGTGAAAGTTGTCGAAAAAAAATTATTTAATAGATTAGCGTTATCCTCATCTTTCTCTATGATTTTGCCTTCATCACTTTTTATCGGTCCAATATTATCCGATTTAATCCTTTTACTATTTATATACGTAAAGAACAGTTTGGGATTTGATCTACTTTCCCTAGCAATACGTCTCTCTGTTTCCTCCTTCGCTATTTTTATTTGTTTTTGCAAGTTCTCGTTTTTTCCTTGTAACACATTAGTGCCTCCTTACTGTTTTCCTGTTTTAATCTCTTGAATGCCTCTTTTTTGCTATTTAACGCCCCTTTTACGCTCTTGTTCAACCATATTGGTTTCCTCTTATTTCTGGCCCTTTTATTCCCATACGGTATATACCTCTCGCACTGAGTATTCAGAATTCTTTTGAAGGTTTCCCATTTACTATTCGTATTCCTTTGATTAAGAACTTTGTCCCAGTCTATAAGTTGAAGGTTTTCTTTCAGCTGATCAAACTTTGCCCTCCTAAAGTTTAATGTTTTTTTTGTTCCCTTATTGATAACCCTACTGAAGGGCATTTCGAAATTGATTATATTATGATCGCTATTACCTAAGTGCCCCCCTATCTGTACCTCAGTTATTCTATCAGGCCTATTAGTCAATATTAAGTCCAACACGGCCTTCCCTCTCGTTGGTTCCTGCACTAGTTGGGAGAGATAATTATCCTTAATATTTGTCAAGAACCTTTTTCCTTTTTGAGATCTACAGGTTTCTGTTTCCCAGTCAATATCCGGGTAGTTGAAGTCCCCCATAACAATCACTTCATTATGTTTTGCTGCTTTGTCTAATTGTCCTAATAGCAGATTCTCATTCTCCTCTGTTATATTGGGTGGCTTATAGCAGACCCCTAGTAATATTTTATTATTATTTTTTGCCCCCTCTATCTCTACCCACATGGACTCGACCCCCTCTTCTCCCTCACCTATATCTTCCCTTAGTCTGGGCTTTAGACATGACTTTACATATAAGCAGACTCCTCCGCCTTTCCCCTGTTTCCGGCCCTTCTAAATAAACTATAATCTAATAAATTTACCGCCCAGTCGTAGCTATCGTCTAGCCAAGTCTCTGTTAGACCTACGATGTCATACCTCTCCTCCGATATAAGCGCCCGCAGCTCATCCGCCTTATTGGTCAGGCTTCTTGCGTTGGTCAGCATGCAAGATAACATTTTGGGGTTATTTAGCATCCTATTCTTCTCTAACGATCTAACTGTACAATCCCCACCCCCCTCTCCACCCTCATTATATTCACTTCTCCCCGTCCCCCTTGCTTGCCTCAGATCCCACCTATTTCCTTGGTTTCCCCCCCCCGTCTCTAGTTTGAATACTCCTCTAACCAATTAGCCATCTTCTTCCTCAGCACCGCTGCACCCTCCCCATTGAGGTGGAGCCCGTCCCTACGGTAGAGCCTGTAGCCGACCGCGAAGTCGGCCCAGTTCTCCATGAACCCAAACCCTTCTGCCTTACACCAACTCTTTAGCCACTTATTCACCTCCCTAACTTCCCGTTGGCGCTCCTGTGTGGCTCGCGGGATGGGTAGTATTTCTGAGAAAACTACCTTGGAGGTCCTTGCCCTAAGCTTCCTACCTAGATCCCTGAAATCATTTTTAAGGACCCTCCATCTACCACTCACTTTGTCATTGGTGCCAATGTGGACCATGACCGCTGGGTCTTCGCCAGCCCCTCCCAGTAACCTGTAAACCCGATCCGCGATGTGCCGGACTCGAGCGCCAGGGAGGCAGCACACACCGTTCGGCGATCCCGGTCTTTGTGACAGATTGCCCTATCTGTCCCCCTAATAATAGAGTCACCCACTACCAAGACCTGTCTAGCCTGCCCTACACTTCCCCCCTCCCCCTCATTACTGGAGCATACACTGCCCCGGCGGTCAGAGGACCTGTCGTGCTCCAATAATGCCGGTTCTGAACCAGCCTTCTTATACTTCTTCCCTCTATCCCTCCTAACTGTTATCCAGCTCCCTGCCTGTTCAGCCTGCACTTCCCCACTATGCTCCACCCCCAGTGTTGACCCATTGAGTGTCTGCTCGGTGAACAGCAAACTCCGTTCCATGTTGTCGATGCTACTCAGTATCGCTATCTGAGCACTTAGATCCAGGATTTGGGCTTCCAAGTGCACGATATGCTCACATCTCTCGCAGCAGTATGGATCCCTGAGCGGTAGCTCAGGGAATGCATACATTGCGCAAGATGAACACTGCACGGCTCCGGCCAACATGGACGCCATTCTAAATATGGGGATACAGTCGGTATATATATACAAGTACAAAACACAATTATTTATATATAGGTGTATGGACGGGGATCAATTAGGGATGTGCAAGTGTATCTGTAGCACCCCGAGGGCTCGGCTGCTACAGGGGTATTACACCTCAAACCAGAGGTGTGATATTCCACTCCCGGGTAAGGATGGAGTGTGGACCAGGACTCAGTAGCTGCATGCACCACACACACCCCATTTCCAAGGGACAGCTCAACGGTGCTCCCACAAGATAGAAGTGCAGGCACGACAGCATCTGTTCCTGGCTGGAGTGGGGAGGGGGAGGAAAACCCAGTGGTGTAGGAGCAGATAGGGGTGGGCCTCTGGGCATAGGTAGGAGCCCATTGGTTGCTAGTCACCTGGGCTCGGGTGTTAGAAGGAGGTATATAAGGTGGGCACCATCTTAGGACAGTAGTCAGTGCAGTGCAGAGAAGAAGCTAAGAGTGAGAGGAGAAGACAGGAAGCAGAGCCCCTGCATGGGCTCTGCTCTGCAGGCAGGCCTTGTCAGGAGGCTGGAGCCTGAGAGAGAGAGAAAGGAGAATGAACAGAAAGGACAGTAAGAAAGGAAGCAAGGAACAGGAACACAGAGAAAGGCCCAGAGACACGAGGACAGAAGGAACCCCATATGCCCAGGAGATACAGGGTGAAGGGTTGGCAGAGCAGGGTACCGGAACCCAAATTGGTGGAGGCGACTAATCCTCAGCCAAAACCGGAGGTTGTGACCACATCTTGGTGCGACCCCTCACTACATCCACCAGGAAAGCATACCACATAGGGTCAGGGAAACCGGAGAGAGGTTTCGCCGACAGAAGGCCTGAGGAAGCTGGACAAAGGTGGGTCACTGGTGGGGACGACCAGAGAAAGGAAAGGAAGGGAGTCCTGTGCCACGCTCTGCAATTGCCTGGGAGTTGGTCGAGCCCCTTGCCTGGTGGACGCAGCACAGCTTGGGCAGTCACCGCCGGTACCGAGGTGACTAGGACCAGTAAAGAACTGTGACTAAAGCATTGGAAACTGCAACCACACGTCTCTGTGTTTCATCGCCGCACCAGCACCATTAGTACTGGGACGCTCACACCATTACCACCATCATCCACATTAGCTGCCCTGAGGCAATACTTCTCCCCGTGGGGAGTTATCCCATACTTGGCTGTGCATACAACACCAGCCTCAGCGGTCTGCAGCGCAGCGGCGGTCCCCACTGACCGCAATCCACGGGTGGCGTAGTCGGACACTTATTATAACACCAATAGACTGCCACTGGTTTGACCACCCTGGGCACGGACCGGGTGACCGCCACACGGAGACTACAACCCCCAGCATCCCACCAGCGATCCGGCTCCGGGTATCTCCTGCACAGCACAGGCCCAGGGGGCGCGTCATATCGATTAGATATCAGCGCGGGATCAGTTAAGTATGGACGGGGGATCAATTAAGTATCAATTAAGTATGGACGGGGGAATCAGCTGAGTGGGTCAAGTGGATTAATTAAGTATGGACGGTGTGTCAATTAACTATGGACTGGGGATCAATAAATGTGGACTGGGGAACTAATTAATTGTGGACTGGGGAATCAATCAATTAATTATGGACAGGGGGTTAATTAAATATGGATTGGGGATAAGGCAAATAAATAGGTATGGATGTGTGTCAATTAACTATGGACTAGGGATCAATAAATATGGACTGGGGAAATAATTAATTGTGGACTGGGGAATCAATCAATTAATTATGGACAGGGGGTTAAATAATATGGATGGGGGATACGGCAAATAAATAGGAACTGGAGATCAGTAAAAGTGGACAGGGGGAATCTATTAAATAGGACAAGGGGGATCAATTGATTTTGGGCTGGGGGGGATCAATCAGTTAAATGTGGTCAGGGGGATCACTTTAATATGGACGGGCGGTGGTCGGGGATCAATTAAATGAGGACGGGGGGGTCAATTTAAATGTGGTCAGGGGATCAGTTAAATATGGACGGGGGTGATCAGGGGGATCAATTAAAATATGGACGGGGTGATCTATTAAATATGGACGGGGGTGATCAATTAAATATGGACTTGGGGGATACAAATACAATTACAATACAAATACAAATACAATACAGTACAGTACACACTCGGGTTCAGTAGGGCCGCTTATCGTGGCCTCCTGCCCCTCACTCACCTCCTCTAGGGACTCTGCACGCTATCACAGCGCGTTCGTCCCTCCGGTCGCCTCTTACCGGTCCTCCTGGTCACCACCTGGTCACCACCACCTGGCGCCCTCCGCCGGCCGGCGCTGCACGCTATCACAGCGCTCTCTTGCGCTCGTCCCTCCGGTCGCCTCCTACCGGTCCTCCCGGTCCACTCGGTCACCTCCGCCTGGCTCCCTCGCTGGAGGGCCGCGAGCCGAGTCGGACCACACCGCACGCCTCACGCCGCTCACCACAGCCACACCACGCGCGCTCTCTCACTTCCGGTCGTGCACTCTCTCACTTCCGGTTCTCTGAAAGATTGTTCACTCTCCTAACTAATTTACTAACTAATTTACTATATGTTAAACTGTGTAATTCAACTACTAAAAGAGATTTGTGAGTTACAAGCCCTTTTTGCTACTGCACCAGAGAGAGTAGAGGAGGGAGGGGTTGGGAATGAATGCCCCTTGTATTAGTCTGACTCTGACTGTCACCTATTTTTACCCCTGCAATTTCGTGTGGTGTAAAGATTTTAATATTTTCTTTTCTATGACAAGCTGTTTTAAGTAGTTTGATGCGGGAGTTAAGTATGTGTGTTTTCATTTAAGTTGCCCTTCGGCCCAGCACATGGAGCTAATAGGTCACCATGGCATTTAGGGTCCCACTGAAGGTAATGCAACTACCATCTTTGTATCTCATGTTCAAAATGTAAAAGAATGTAAAAAAATGGAAGTGTCTGGTCTGTATCTGCGCTGCCAACTGATGAAGTGACGTCAAATGCCAGGGATAATGTAAAAAAAGGTTTCTTTTATTTTTCTACGCAATTCAAAGTGTAACCCACTTCTTCTTCAGGAACAAAACCATATGCATATACAGGGTTCACAAAGGTTTATATAGAGGAGCATTTTAAAATAGAACGCCAAGAGAAACACATGATAATGTGTCAAAGTTCATAGGGTAGACACATGATGCGGTTCAAGTGAAGAAACAGGGCATCACGGTGGCTCAGTGGTTAGCACTGCAGCCTTGCAGCACTGGGGTCAAATTCCACCAAGGACAACATCTGCAAGGAGTTTGTATGTTCTCCCCATGTTTGCGTGGGTTTCCTCCAGTTTCCTCCCACACTCCATAGACATACTGATAGGGAATGGGGACAGTGCTGATAATGTCTGTAAATTGTCTGAATTGTAAAGCGCTGTGGAATATGTTCATGCTATAATAATGAAAAGATTATTATTTTTAAGGAAAAAAATATGTAAGGAGATATATACAGTTGAACCCAGAAGTCTACATATACTATATAAAAAGACACACATGCATGTTTTTCTCAATATCTATACAACCATAGGTCCAAAAAATATATTCTGTATAATAATTCATTTATAGGACAAATAGCATGTTGTAACAAGACATGCTTAATAGTAGAAAAGATTGTATCAATCCACATCAATTGTATATTATTATAATTACAAATAACCATATTTCTCTACAAACCACAAAGATTGTACATAATCATGACACAAAAGGACCAATGATAAGTAACCATGAAGATTGAAGCATTGTTGCAAACAGAAAATATGATTAGAAGATACCATGCCCAAATTAGGCACAGTGTAGCACCATGCATGGACCCCACAGTGGAAGAATCCCCCGTTTACAAACCCCAACGTACGTTTCCTCTTTTAGTTATAGCTTCATCAGGGGGAATATGATGAGCCCCAAGCCGCAGCCTCTTTATATGCTATATGGCGTTTTGAAATGCCCTACGCCGAACACTTTGCAATGCTACGTCGCTTCCTGTCCTTCACCTCCAAACCGTAAGTGCAATGGCGTCACCGCGGCAGGAAGTGAGCGCATGTCCAGGAGTAGGGACGCGTCACCATGACTCCCGGGCATGTGCTCTCACGGTTTGAGACATCATGCCTTCCGGAGGAGAGAGGGGGAATAGAGGGAGCACAAGTGACGGCAGATCAATAGAACAGGAGTGGATATTAACCCTCACGGACCAGAATGGACATGAAAAGTGGCCACAAATAGGAAACAGTGGAAATACGGAACTTAATAATACAAGAATTCCATATACATCAACCCTACAGAAATTCAAGAAAAGTTAGATCAATACATTTAGGTCCGGCCACAGATCCAATGATCCAACCATGATAAAGATCAACCGTGCCAATTCCGTCCAGGAGATGGTGTCCATTCACATGCAGATCGAACCGAGGACAAGGAGAGGGGCATCATCAAAAAAACAAAAGCCAATGTCGCTTTAAAATGGACCTCATGTTCTCCCACTCATGGTTATAAGTGGTAATAAATCTAACCTTAGATTGGTTAGTAGTCATGCCCCTAGTCACCTTAGTATGAAGCAATTCATTGCGGGGGGTATGCTTCGCCCTAAGGTACTCCTTCTTGATACTCCAGTTGCTGTAGCCTCTCTCTTTCACTCCGGTTGCTGTAGCCTCTCTCTCTGATTTCAATGCCAAATCAGCCGCCTGCTCCTCAAATTGTGAATCCGAAGAGCAGATGCGTCTCATACGCAAGAACTGACCGGTGGGGATGGCGCGAATCGTAGACCTGTCATGGGCAGATGATACATGTAGAAGGGCATTAACAGAGGTGGGTTTATGATACACATCAGTTGTAATCAAGCGACCTGGACGCACCTCTATTAACATGTCCAAAAACTCCACTTTCTTAGTATCAAATTTATACATAAATTTGATATTAAATGGGTTAATGCCCAATCATCATATTCCCCCCTGATGAAGCTATAACTAAAAGAGGAAACATACGTTGGGGTTTGTAAATGGGGGATTCTTCCACGGTGGGGTCCGTGCATGGCACTACACTGTGCCTAATTTGGTCATGGTATCTTCTAACCATATTTTCTATTTGCAACATAATGCTTCAGTTTTCGTGGTTACACTTTTTGTGTCATGATTATTTACAATCTGTGGTTTGTAGAGAAATATGGTTATTTGTAATTATAATAATATACAATTGATGTGTATTGATACAATCTTTTCTACTATTAAGCATGTCTTGTTACAACATGCTATTTGTCCTGTAAATGAATTATTATACAGAATATATTTTTTGGACCTATGGTTGTATACATTTGATTGTATATTTGTGTGAGCTACGCATTGACCCCTTTTGTAATCACCTGTCTTGTTCCAGAAATAAGCTGTGAAATTTTATATTATCACTTGATTAAATACGTTTATTTGCACGCCTTCTCTCCTTTTTCTTTGTGTTATTCATGATTGGAGTTTTCATGTGTCTGTTGACTATAGTCTCTCAGACACATTTTATGGATTGTATGGAAGTTTCATACCTAATATTGTTTTCTGCGGTTTCCACAGCGTTTCGAATGTGCAATATGGATTTTTGTGCCCGGGACGATGCCTGGCTTTCGCAGCTGAGTCGAGCTCTGGACGAGGAGGGTGATGACACACTTCAGGGGCATACTAAGAAATATAGGGAACTCCTCAAAAACCTGACAAAGATTTGGTGGAATAAGGCCTTCCTGAGTAAGTATGTCGAAAAAAATCTTATACCAATAGGACTTAGGAATCAAATTTTCCTTCCTTTCCTATTGACAATGAGTCCTTTAGAGGGCGGTGGGAGGAGGTGGCCAGTGAGTGCTCGTTAGGGTTTTTGAAATTCCTCAGCAAACTCAATACTGAGTCCCTGAACATTATGGAAAGTGAAATGGAGGATTTGTCGGAGAAAATCAAGGACCTATCATCTATTGAAGCCCTGACTAAATTTAAGGAGGACATTGATAATGAATTAGCCAAAATAGAGATGGAGATTCAGGCATATAAAATCAAAAAATTTCAGTGTGACCAGACCGACTTCCACTCGAATCATGTATATAAGTGGAAGAACAATGATAAGAGAGGCCGTCCGAAATTACGTCCTGACATCAGATTAAAAAAAGACACCCTCATGTCCTCCTTTTAGAGGCGCTGTTGGAGGCTCTATTCCGAGAGGTACAGATGAGTCTGATTCCAATATGTCTAGCATCGGTGTGGTCACTCACTTTAAATCCAAGACGCAGATGCCTAGAGCTCCCTCTAAGAATCCTCACAATAAAGACGACAGGGCTTTACAGGCGATTAATTTGTCTACTCATACACTTTCTCCGGTACATATTGAAGTGCTGACTAAGGGTCTTTCTTTTTGTCCGACTAACCCTTTCCATTTTTTCACAGCCATGAAGGACCTTTACCTGTTCTCCCGCAAATTGGTTTTTAAAAAATTACATACTCAGAAGCTCTCTTCCCCTGTCACCTTTGAAGCAAATGAAATGGAGGCTCTTGAGAACCTTGAGAATCTGGCGAATGAGGTTCCACCAGACCTGCAAGGTGAGTTTCCTCCTTGCACCAGGACCAGATCAATGAGGTTTCCCCCCTGTCTGTCTGTCCTGCGGTTGATATTTTCACCAAATTGGTGATAGAGGACTTTTTGGAGGTATGGACCAAATGCAGATATGACAATCTTACACATCAGCTGAGGAAGGCACTCTTTGAAGTGGAACACAAAGCTGATGTTGTCAGTAAACTAGCAGACAAGGGGGAAAACATTGTGATCTGTCTGTTGATATGTATGAGCGGGAGGCACCGCGCCAATTACGTAATCGTGACACCTAAGTGAGACTCCATTCTAATCCTGTTGCCTCTTTCTCTGAACAACTCCAGTCCATCTTTGGGGGTGCATGTGAGCAGGGAATCATTAATAAACAGGTGGTTGATGGACTGATGGTAAGGTTTCCTAAGGTCACGAGCTTTTATTTGTTACCAAAAGTCCACAAGGATGGTGCGGTCCCGCCGGGGCGCCCGATCGTGTCCTGCATAGGGGGGTTATGTGAACCAATATGTCAATTCATTGACTTTTATCTAAAACCATTGGTAGAGACTCTTCCCTCCTATGTGCGTGACTCGACGGATGTCCTGACGGGGATCGACGGCATCTTTGTGGAACATGATGTGTTAATTGTTACTGCTCACATAGAATCCTGTACACGTGCATCCGCCATGATGATGGCCTTGAGGCAGTGAGATTTTTCCTGATGTCTACCTGTCGGGATGGCGTGATGAATGACCTTATACTCAAGCTTCTCCGTTTTGCTTTGACTCACAACTTTTTTGCATTTAAAGATGTTTTTTATTTACATGGATGCGGCACTGCCATCTTGTTACAACATGCTATTTGTCCTGTAAATGAATTATTATACAGAATATATTTTTTGGACCTATGGTTGTATACATTTAATTGTATATTTGTGAGCTAGCTACGCATTGACCCCTTTTGTGCCCACCTGTCTTGTTCCAGAAATAAGCTGTGAAATTATATATTATCACTCGATTAAATACCTTTATTTGCACGCCTTCTCTCCTTTTTCTTTTTGATATTTTAAATAGTAGTGGACAACCCCTTTAAACCATTGTATGATCTTTGCTACCGTGCTGCTGATGTGACCGCGTTGGTATCCATGATCTGGCCCAGCAAGATCCCCACACACAGACTCTATCTTGATAACCGTATCTTCACTTGTATACATTTTTAACATAGCAGAACACAATAAACGACAATCGTAAATGTTCACAGCAATAACGTGTACTTATAAGCTGACCCTCACTGTCCCTACTCACACGTTACCAGTCCTTTACTCCAGAAGGATGTGTCCCCCGTCGCAGGCCTGTCTGTCTTTGCAGGAAGGTGTCCCAGCCAAAGAAAAAAAAACAGGAACAACAAATTTCGCTGAAAGAAGGGAATACTTCGGCCTTTCGCCAGAGGTCCCGCTTACAGTCTCTCTGATCCGGATAGCAGCTCTCGTGGATTCCCTTGTGTAGTCCACACTCCAATAGTGGGGAGTGTAACAGCTGAATCCTTCAGCAGTGCGGAAGCTGGGGAAAGCTCTGAGGAAAACATGTCAGATAACAGCAGCCACGTTGAGAGTATCCTCTACGGCACACACAAGGACCTGCACACCGTCCTGGTTCTTTTCACAGACTCTCTCAGAGTCCTCGCGCGCTTTTTCCTGCTTCTCACTCTGGTCACGTGACTCTCTAGGGCGGGACACAGGAGACTCAGTCTTTTTCTCTGTCATCACACCCTGTGCAGGTGCAACCTCTGGCCACAAGGTGGCAACACCATCCTGCGTTATCATTTCTGTCACAGGCTCTATATCAATTATCACAGAACAGCCAGAGCCGGCCAGCTCACTACACGCCCCCCCACTCAAAGGTTGGCAGTCCCTGCCAACGACCGGCTCCAGGGCGGCGATGGCTGGGGATGTGACAGGGGGCGGCTGGGAAGAGGGCCACACATATTGCTCTCTGTAGGACTGTCCTGGAGGTACCCCTGCAGTGGTCCTCGTTGTCCGCCTAACGGGTTGGATCCCCTCTCTCCTATCAGTCACCCCACTCTCTTTCCCAGTCGACATGTCAGTAGAGGAGGTAATCGGTTCAAGTGCGTCAGTCGGACGGACAGGGGTAGGCATGCATTCAATCTCTACATCCCCGGGGTCAGTGTCTCCGACAGTATTAGTGATATCCATCTCTCTAGGTATCACAGTAGGGGAGTCAGGCTGGGAACGGCAGGGGCGCAACATATTACGGTGCAAAGTTCGGATGCTGCCGCTGTCTTCGCCCTGCACTCGATAGACGGGGCCACCGGGGTACGGCTGTCCAATTACACGATAGACTTCGGTCTCCCACTTGGGCCGGAGTTTCCCTTGTGGTTTCTTTATACGGACTAGGACCAGTTGACCTACATTCAGTGGGTCCTCTTGTACCGGAAGTGTGTCATTGTGCACTTGATCCTGAATTTGTCGGCCTACTAGCCGGTAGACAGTCTCCGTTCTCTGGCGGTGTGTTTGTAGCCAGGAAGGATAGGTACCACAGGTATCTTCTTCGGAGCTAGACAGTTGCAACTCATGGATGTCTTTGCCTGGACGGCCAAAGAGAAGGGTGTATGGGGTGTATCCGGTGACGGAATGGACTAGATTATTATAGGCCCACAGCAGTTCTGGGAGGAATCGAGGCCAGTCGGGCTTTTTTGTCTTCAGCCAGTATCCGGATCAGTTGTAAGAGGGTCCGGTTAAAGCATTCACACGCGCCATTCCCTTGTGGATGGTAAGGGGTGGTCCTGGACTTCTTGATTCCATACATCCGTTGGAGTTCTTCAATGACTCGCCCTTCGAAACAAGCCCCTTGATCAGAGTGCAGCCTCTCCGGACACCCGTAGATCCGAACGAACTGCTGACAGATGGCCTGTGCAGCTGATTCGGCAGTCTGATCTTTGGTAGCAACAGCGACGGCGAATTTCGTGAAGTGGTCCACCATCACCAGACAGTACTGGTAGCCACTATTCGCCGCTCCGATCAACAGATAGTCCACCATCAACAGCTCGAGGAGCCTCGACGTCTTAATAGTCTGGACGGGGGCACGCTGCTCCGCGGACTTGTGGAATTCACAGGTACGGCATTCTTGACAGATGTTTTCGACCAGCTTACGGTGCCCCGGACAAAACATGAACTGCTGGGTCCACCGGAGTGTCTTGTCTATGCCGAAGTGGCCGTTCCTCCTGTGAGCTTCGCCCACCATCTCATGGGCCAACTGCACCGGGACGACAATCTGCAAACACTCCTCCAGCATATGGGATAAAAGGGCCCTGCGATACAGGACTCCATCTTTCACGATCAGCCGATCCCATTGGGCGAGCAGAGCTAAGGCTCCGGTCGATAGTCGGGCTCTCACTTCGGAGGGCGGTTTCTCTTGTTTATTCACATACTGTTTCAGTAAGACGTGCTCGGGATCTCGATCTTGAAGCTTGGCCCATTCTTGCTGGGTCAGGGGAGATCCCACTACGGCTTCAATCCCTCCTACCGCATACTGGCGGCTATCTTCTATTTGCTTTGCGAGCCGGGCAAAGTCAGGCATCTCATCTTCCTCCAACTCTTCATCCCGGTCCCCCACTGGCGGGGATGATGTCACTCTAGACAGGCTGTCCGCATTCTGATTCTCATTCCCCGCTCTGTATTTAATTTTGTACTGGAATCTGGAGAGCCTGGCCATCCAGCGCTGTTCCATTGCCCCTAGTTTGGCATTCTCTAGGTGGGCAAGAGGATTGTTGTCCGTCATGACCAGCACCTCCGCTCCTGTCAGATAGTCGGCAAATTTCTCCGTCATAGCCCAAGTCAGAGCCAAGAGTTCCAAGCGGAAGGAGCTGTAGTTGACGGGATTCTTTTCGGTATCACGGAGAGACCTACTGGCATAGGCTATCACGCGTTCTTTATTATCTTGAACTTGAGAGAGGACCGCCCCTAGGCCTTGAAGGCTGGCGTCGGTGTGCAACTGAAACGGTCATGTGTAATCTGCATATGCCAGAACAGGGGTGATGTTAGAGCAGCCTTAAGTGCCTGAAAGGATTTTTCTCGGTCAGGCCCCCAACTGATGCGTCGTCCTCTGGGACTGTTCGCGGTCCCTCGGAGAACCTCATGCAGTGGTTCAGCAAGCCGAGCAAAGTCCTTGACAAACCGACGGTAGTAGCCTGCCAGCCCCAGAAAAGCCCGGACTTCTTTGACGGTATTTGGCTGCGGCCACTCTTGAACGGCTGCTATCTTCTCCGGAGAGTGCTAGACGCCTTCGGCCGAGATCCGGTGACCCAAGTAGTCGATTTCCTGCTGGAACAGACGGCACTTGCTGGGCTTCAACTTCAAGCCGTGTCCCCTCAAGCACTGGAACACTTGGCCAAGCTTGTGAAGATGATCCTCGAAGGTGGCGGAGTATACCACGATGTCGTCAAGGTATATCAGCGTAAACTCAAAGTTGAAGTCTCCCAGACAGCGTTCCATCAGTCTCTGAAAGGTCCCCGGTGCATTATTCAAGCCGAAAGGCATCCGGTCGAACTCATACAGGCCCATGGGAAGGATGAAAGCGGTCTTTTCCCCGTCCTTCTCACTCATTGGAACCTGCCAATATCCACTGGCCAGGTCTAGGGACGAAAAATATTTGGCCTTCTTCAGGGCGGTCAGTGACTCTTCGATCCGGGGAAGTGGATATGAGTCCCGGATAGTGCAAGCGTTCAGCCTACGGTAGTCCACGCAAAATCTCAGGGAACCATCTTTCTTTTTGACTATCACCACGGGTGCAGCCCACGGGCTCTGGTTTTCACGTACCACTCCGGCGTGTAGCATGGATTCTAATAGGCTTTTCACTTCCTGGTATTGTTGAGGTGGTATCTGCCGGTACCTCTCGCGGATAGGGGGGTATCGCCCGTGGATATCTCGTGCTGGATACTGGTGGTACACCCAAAGTCTGTGTCATGCTTTGCAAAGGAGTCTTGGTGTTCCCGCAGGAGTTCCTCCAATTGAGACACTTCTTGTTTGGTGTATTGAGATGTGTCTAGCTGTACTTTTTCCCGTAGTTTTTGCCCAATGTCTTCATCGTCTACTTGAGCGTTTATGGCTGAGACGGTTACCGTCCAGTCGCCTTCTGTAGACGGGGTGAATTCTAGGGGTCCAATGGGATTCACTTCCGTGGGTAGAGCATATACCCGGGCAAGTTGAGCGCCGGCTTCAAGGGCTAGGCCTACGTCCGCGGTGTTGTTTAGCCTGACAGGGACTCTCCCGTTCCTCACGACGGCTAGAGTGCGAGCAACTAGTGGGTTTAGCTTACCCCCACTTGGGGTCCTCGGCTCGATCAACACTTCAACCCCCTCAAGTTGTCGGTGGGTGTTAAGGCGTAAGGAAATGACTGTCTCTTTTTCAGCGGGCAAAGTAATCCGAGTACGGCGTGGCACCGTAATGGCGGCTAGGGGTAGTTGTTCCTTTGCCATCTGTTGAAGTCCAATGGTCCGGATTACGCGCTGGAACGCCAGACGAGTCGGCTTATGTTTGGTGACTTTCTGCCAGTATTTGGGTCCCTTTCTTGTCAACAGCATAAGATCCAGGTCTTTCAAGATGTTCATTCCAACTATCACTGGGGTCTCGGAGCCGAAACCTTCCTTGACGATGACAATCCCTCATTTCCCTAAGTCCTGTCCGCAGGCCTTTGTGTCCATCCAAGCAACTCCGGTCACTGGAATGGGTAGATTATTAGCCGCAATAATCTTAATGGCGGTGTCTGGGTCACGAGCAGTTCTTGGTTTGAGGTAATTTTCATAAAACTGTTCAGAGATCGTGGTCACTTGTGACCCAGTGTCCATCAGTCACTGTACGGCAATTCCTTCCAGGACAACTTCAAGTGTCGGGCTACTCGAGGCGAGAGCACTCCGCCGTCGGCTCTGTTTTTCCACAGCCCTCTCTTTGGCCTCCCCTGCCGCGCGAGCCTGAGCTGCAGGGGTGTCTAGTTTAACGGCGGCCATTGTGGTGAGGCCCGGCGTGGTAGCTCTGCTTGTGGATATGGCTGGGGTTCCATTCGCTGGTCTGATCGAAATTCCCTTCGCTGGGGTGGCTGAGGGTTTGTTCGTTGGTGCGACGGAGGTTTTTGCGGAGGGAAGTGTTGAGGTCAACGATTTGCCCTATGGCGAGGATCACCGCATGACCAACACTGTCCCACGGGACGACTAGGCTGTCTTCGCTGGTCTCCCTGTCGGTCTAATGTTAACTGTAATACCAGTTTCTGTAAGTCTGCTACCATCTGTTTCAGGTCTTCCGTGTCACTGTTCGGATTTTTAATGTCAGATATGGATCTGCACGCAGCACCTGGAATCCCCACATCCATGACGGGTCCCCTTGAACGTTCTATGGCTTCCTGTTTGACTTCAGCAAAAGTAAGAGTCGGCATCATCTGGATCAAGTCCTGTAACATGCGGTTAAGATACTGGTCTCTCAGTCCTATTACAAATTGGTCTCTCAGTACCAGGTCACGAGGAGCCATACCAGCTAGTTGTTCCCCTTTTCCACAGGCTTGTTCAAGGAGTACCTGAAGGGCGTTCGCATATTGGGGAATATCCTCCCTTTCAAGCTGCGTCTGTCTAAAGAACATGTGTCGCAGTGTTTCCTGGTATGTGGTCGGCCCATAGGTGTTCTCCAGCACCCGCACCAAATCATCCACTGTACGCTGGCCCCTGACCGTCTCCAGTCTGACTGTCGTCCATGCCTCCCCCTCTAGCGTCAGTACCGCCATTTCTGCCAAGGTCTTAGGGTCAATATTATACATTTCCCCCAGTATCCGGACTTGTTCCGCCCACTCTGGTACATGGTAGTTTCGTCCGCCAAATTTCCTGACCTGATTCACAATAGACACCGGCGGGGTTTTCTTACTGTACATGTGGCCTGGGTGGGAATCTTGTTGATCACAGATCCTGCCGACTACGCCAGATGAAGTGACCACGGGCAAGGCCGCGCGTTGGTATCCATGATCTGGCCCAGCAAGATCCCCACACACAGACTCTATCTTGATAACCGTATCTTTACTTGTATACATTTTTAACATAGCAGAACACAATAAACAACAAACGTAAATGTTCACAGCAATAACGTGTACTTATAAGCTGACCCTCACTGTCCCTACTCACACGTTACCAGTCCTTTACTCCAGAAGGATGTGTCCCCCGTCGCAGGCCTGTCTGTCTTTGCAGGAAGGTGTCCCAGCCGAAGAAAAAAAACCAAGAACAACAAATTTCGCTGAAAGGAGGGAATACTTCGGCCTCTCGCCAGAGGTCCCGCTTACAGTCTCTCTGATCCGGATAGCAGCTTTAGTGGATTCCCTTGTGTAGTCCACACTCCAATAGTGGGGAGTGTAACAGCTGAATCCTTTAGCAGTGAGGAAGCTGGGGAAAGCTCTGAGGAAAAGATGTCAGATAACAGCAGCCAAGTTGAGAGTATCCTCTACGGCACACACGAGGACCTGCACACCGTCCTGGTTCTTTTCACAGACTTTCTCAGACTCCTCGCGCGCTTTTTCCTGCTTCTTACTCTGGTCACGTGACTCTCTAGGGCGGGACAGGAGACTCAGTCTTTTTCTCTGTCATCACACCCTGCGCAGGTGCAACCTCTGGCCACAAGGTGGCAACACCATCCTGGGTTATCATTTCTGTCACAGGCTCGATATCAATTATCACAGAACAGCCAGAGCCAGCCAGCTCACTACACTGCAGCTCAGTTTCAGGGTGTTGGCAACCTTCTTATAGCCTAGCCCATCTTTATGTAGAGCAACAATTATTTTTTTCAGATCCTCAGAGAGTTCTTTACCATGAGGTTCCATGTTGAACTTCCATTGACCAGTATGAGAGAGTGTGAGAGCAATAACACCAAATTTAACACACCTGTTCCCCATTTACACCTGAGACCTTGTACCACTAATGAGTCACATGACAACTGGGAGGAAAAATGACTAATTGGGCACAATTTGGCCATTTTCACTTAGTGAAACTCACTTTTTTAGTGTACTCACTTTTGTTGCCAGTGGTTTACACATTAATGACTGTGTTGAGTTATTTAGAGGGCACACCAAATTTACACTGTTATACACGCTGTACACTGACTACTTTACATTGTATCAAAGTGTCATGTCCTCAGTGTTGTCCCATGAAAATATATAATAAAATATTTACAAAAATGTGAGGGGTGTACTCACTTTTGCGAGATACTGTAAGTATTCACCTCAAGAAAAAAATATTTAAATGCAAAACTGGGAAAGTAAAAAGAGAAAAAAAGACAAAAGAAGAGCCAAATATAAATATCTGACGTGTATATAATAAAGGACACAATTAGGTTCCAATAGTGATGTCACGGAATCCTTGGTTATAACCAGCGATTTTGCAGTGATATCCTTTGTCTGGAGAGGCTGATTGTGCACTACACATTAAGCGATATTCCTCCAGGCTAAAATGCTGTTTAGACTAGTTCTAATTCTCAGCATGCTATTAGCATCTGCGGAAAGTGCTCCCATCTTTATCCGCAACCATCCGTCAAGAGAGCAGATCAGGATTAGAGATGAGCGGTGTTCGACTAGAACTGTTCGCCAATCTCAAATTCGAGCTGTTTTGGGCGGTGTTCGAGTTGTTCGACGAACCCGAACGATTTGCAAAAAATTCGGCTGTTCGAGGTTATGTTCGATAACTGTTCGTGCACCAAAAGCGTGTCCTGCATGTCTGGCGCTATTTAGAGCACCAATCATGCAGGGATTGTCTGCCACTCACTGTAATGCCACAGCCATGGTGGTTGTGGCATTACAGTGATTGCCCAAATCGATGGGAACAGTGCCAACAGTGAAACATGAAAAGCCGGCAATTCAGCAGCGGCATACACCTGTACCCGACAATTTAGAACCGAAAGAATAGAGTTTCACACATAGATTAGATAGATATAAACATGTCAGCCACATATATACGAAGTACAGTGAAAGTGCTGCTTACTGTACTTGTCATTTAGCGTAAAGGATTTATCAAAAAAAATAATAGTGTTTTCATGCACCGTCTCTTTAAAAAAGCCGGCCGGCAATTCAGCAGCGGTACCCGACAATTTATAACAGACAGAATAGAGCTTCACACATAGATTAGATAGATAGTAACATGTCAGCCACATATATACGAAGTACAGTGACAGTGTTGCTTACTGTACTTATCATTTAGCGTAAAGGATTTATCAAAAAAAATAATAGTGTTTTCATGCACCGTCTCTTTAAAAAAGCCGGCCGGCAATTCAGCAGCGGTACCCGACAATTTATAACAGACAGAATAGAGCTTCACACATAGATTAGATAGATAGAAACATGTCAGTCACATATATATGAAGTACAGTGATAGTGTTGGTTACTGTACTTGTCATTTACTATTAAAATAAAGGATTTATTATTAAAAAAATTGGCGTGGGGTTCCCCTTAATTTTAGGCTCTAGCGGAGGTTAAGCAGACGGCTGGGGCAGATGTTTGAAGCCTGGGAAGGGGGTAATACCCACGGAGCTTCCCAGGCTACTAATATCAGCCCCCAGCTGAATACATAGCCTTTACTAGCTATTAAAATGGGGGACACCCCCAAAAAAATGACGTGGGGTCCCCCCTAATTTAATAGCTAGCAAAGGCTAGGCAGACAGCTGGGGGCTGATATTAATAGCCCAGGAAGGGAGCCATGAATATTGGCCCCCTCCCAGGCTAGAAACACCAGCCGTCAGCCGCCCCAGAAATGGCGCATTCATAGGATGCGCCAATTCTGGCACTTAGCCTCGCTCTTCCACGCTGCCCTGGTGCGGTGGCAGGGGGTAATAGGGTTGGGGTTGATGTCAGCTTATAATGCCAGCTGACATCAAGCCCAGGTTAGTAATGGAGAGGCGTCTATAAGACACCCCCATTACTAACCCCATAGTCAAAGTTAAAAAAAACACAAACACCCAGAATAAAGTCCTTTAATTGAAATAAAGACACAATCCTTTATTGTTCTAAATTAAACCATACTTACCGTCATGCCCATTCCAGCTGAAGCCAACGATCTCCTGTAATAAAAGAAAAATAATAAAGCAACCTCATCCTTACCTTTCCATGGTTCCCACGACAGCTTCAGCTCTGCTACATCGAGATGACAGGCTGGACCGCAGCAGAACGCTGCCATCCAGCCTCTCATCCCGCAGACACTGAGAAGCGCAGGCTTGCTTGCGCTGCTCAGCGTCTCTCTGTGACGACATCCAGATGAGCCGAGTTCATGTCCAATGAACTCGGCTCACCTCATGCACGTCACTGACAGCGTGGGAAAATTCTCACGCTGAAGCGGTGAGTGCAGGAGAATTCTCCCACGCTGTCAGTGACGTGCATAAGGTGAGCTCATGTCCAATGAACTCAGCTCACCTCCTGCACGTCACTGACAGCGTGGGAGAATTCTCCTGCACTCAGCGCTTCAGCGTGAGAATTCTCCCACGCTGAAGCGCTGAGTGCAGGAGAATTTTCCCACGCTGTCAGTGACGTGCATAAGGTGAGCTCATGTCCAATGAACTCAGCTCACCTCCTGCACGTCACTGACAGCGTGGGAGAATTCTCCTGCACTCAGCGCTTCAGTGTGAGAATTCTCCCACGCTGAAGCGCTGAGTGCAGGAGAATTTTCCCACGCTGTCAGTGACGTGCATGAGGTGAGCCGAGTTCATTGGACATTAACTCGGCTCATCTGGATGCCCTCACAGAGAGACACTGTGGAGCGCAAGCAAGCCTGCGCTTCTCAGTGTCTGCGGGATGAGAGGCTGGATGGCAGCGTTCTGCTGCGGTCCAGCCTGTCATCTCGATGTAGCAGAGCTGAAGCTGTCATGGGAACCATGGAAAGGTGAGGATGATGTTGCTTTATTATTTTTCTTTTATTTCAGGAGATCGTTGGCTTCAGCTGGAATGGGCGTGATGGTAAGTATGGTTTAATTTAGAACAATAAAGAATTGTGTGTTTATTTCAATTAAAGGACTTTTTTTCTGGGTGTTGTGTTTTTTTTAAATACTTTACTAGAAATTCATGGTGGTCATGTCTAATATTGGTGTGACCCCATGAATTTCGGGCTTAGGGCCAGCTGATAATGCCAAGCTGGCCCTAACCCCTTTATTACCCAGTGAGCCACCGCATCAGGGCCCTGGATGAGTTGGGTACAGCGCCAGAAGATGGCGCTTCTATGAACGCGCCATTTTCCGGGGTGGCTGCGGACTGCAATTTGCAGCGGGGGTGGCCCAGAAAGCTTGGGCCTCCCTGCGCTGCGGATTCCAGCCCCCAGCTGCCTAGTTGTACCTGGCTGGACACAAAAACAGGGCGAAGCCCCACGTCAATTTTCTTTAAATTATTTCATGAAATAATTAAGAAAAAAAGGGCTTCCCTATATTGTTGTGTCCGGCCAGGTACAAATAGGCAGCTGGTGGTTGGGGGCAGCCCGTTCCTGCCTGCTGTACCTGGCTGGACACAAATATAGTGCGAAGCCCCACGTCAATTTTTTTTAAATTATTTCATGAATTTCCTGAAATAATTAAAAAAAATTGAAGTGGGGCTTCGCACTATATTTGTGTCCAGCCAGGTACAGCAGGCAGGAACGGGCTGCCCCCATCCACCAGCTGCCTATTTGTACCTGGCCGGACACAACAATATAGGGAAGCCCTTTTTTTCTTAATTATTTCATGAATTTCATGAAATAATTAAAAAAAATTGAAGTGGGGCTTCGCACTATATTTGTGTCCAGCCAGGTACAGCAGGCAGGAACGGGCTGCCCCCAACCACCAGCTGCCTATTTGTACCTGGCCGGACACAACAATATAGGGAAGGCCTTTTTTTCTTAATTATTTCATGAATTTCATGAAATAATTAAAAAAAAAGTACGTGGGGCTTCGCCCTATTTTTGTGTTCAGCCAGGTACAACTAGGCAGCTGGGGGCTGGAATCTGCAGCGCAGGGAGGCCCAAGCTTTCTGGGCCCCCCCCCGCTACAAATTGCAGTCCGCAGCCACCCCGGAAAATGGCGCGTTCATAGAAGCGCCATCTTCTGGCGCTGTACCCAACTCATCCAGGGCCCTGGTGCGGTGGCTCACTGGGTAATAAAGGGGTTAGGGCCAGCTTGGTATTATCAGCTGGCCCCAAGCCCAAAATTCATGGGGTCACGCCAGTATTAGACATGACCGCCATGAATTTCTAGTAAAGTATTTAAAAAAAACACAACACCAAGAATAAAGTCCTTTAATTGAAATAAAGACACAATTCTTTATTGTTCTAAATTAAACCATACTTACCATCACACCCATTCCAGCTGAAGCCAACGATCTCCTGCAATAAAAGTAAAATAATAAACCAACCTCATCCTTACCTTTCCATGGTTCCCACGACAGCTTCAGCTCTGCTACATCGAGATGACTGGCTGGACCGCAGCAGAACGCTGCCATCCAGTCTGTCATCCCGCAGACACTGAGAAGCGCAGGCATGCTTGCGCTCCTCACTGTCTCGCTGTGACGGCATCCAGATGAGCCGAGGTCATGTCCAATGAACTCGGCTCACCTCATGCACGTCACTGACAGCGTGGGAAAATTCTCACGCTGAAGTGCTGAGTGCAGGAGAATTCTCCCACGCTGTCAGTGATGTGCATGAGGTGAGCTCATGTCCAATGAACTCAGCTCACCTCCTGCACGTCACTGACAGCGTGGGAAAATTCTCCTGCAATCAGCGCTTCAGCGTGAGAATTTTCCCACGCTGTCAGTGACGTGCATGAGGTGAGCCGAGTTCATTGGACATGAACTCGGCTCATCTGGATGTCGTCACAGAGAGACGCTGAGCAGCGCAAGCAAGCCTGCGCTTCTCAGTGTCTGCGGGATGACAGGCTGGATGGCAGCGTTCTGCTGCGGTCCAGCCTGTCATCTCGATGTAGCAGAGCTGAAGCTGTCGTGGGAACCATGGAAAGGTAAGGATGAGGTTGCTTTATTATTTTTCTTTTATTGCAGGAGATCGTTGGCTTCAGCTGGAATGGGCGTGATGGTAAGTATGGTTTAATTTAGAACAATAAAGGATTGTGTCTTTATTTCAATTAAAGGACTTTATTCTGGGTGTTTGTGTTTTTTTTAACTTTGACTATGGGGTTAGTAATGGGGGTGTCTTATAGACGCCTCTCCATTACTAACCTGGGCTTGATGTCAGCTGGCATTATAAGCTGACATCAACCCCAACCCTATTACCCCCTGCCACCGCACCAGGGCAGCGTGGAAGAGCGAGGCTAAGTGCCAGAATTGGCGCATCCTATGAATGCGCCATTTCTGGGGCGGCTGACGGCTGGTGTTTCTAGCCTGGGAGGGGGCCAATATTCATGGCTCCCTTCCTGGGCTATTAATATCAGCCCCCAGCTGTCTGCCTAGCCTTTGCTAGCTATTAAATTAGGGGGGACCCCACGTCATTTTTTTGGGGGGGTCCCCCATTTTAATAGCTAGTAAAGGCTATGTATTCAGCTGGGGGCTGATATTAGTAGCCTGGGAAGCTCCGTGGGTATTACCCCCTTCCCAGGCTTCAAACATCTGCCCCAGCCGTCTGCTTAACCACCGCTAGAGCCTAAAATTAAGGGGAACCCCACGCCAATTTTTTTAATAATAAATCCTTTATTTTAATACTAAATGACAAGTACAGTAACCAACACTATCACTGTACTTCATATATATGTGACTGACATGTTTCTATCTATCTAATCTATGTGTGATGCTCTATCTTTCTGTTCTAAATTGTCGGGTACCGCTGCTGAATTGCCGGCCGGCTTTTTTAAAGAGACAGTGCATGAAAACACTATTATTTTTTTAAATAAATCCTTTACACTAAATGACAAGTACAGTAAGCAACACTATCACTGTACTTATTATATATGTGACTGACATGTTTCTATCTATCTAATCTATGTGTGAAGCTCTATTCTTTCTGTTCTAAATTGTCGGGTACAGATGCTGAATTGCCGGCCGGCTTTTTTAAAGAGACGGTGCATGAAAACACTAATATTTTTTTTAATAAATCCTTTACACTAAATGACAAGTGCAGTAACCAACACTGTCACTGTGCTTCTTATATGTGTGACTGACATGTTTCTATCTATCTAATCTATGTGTGATGCTCCATTCCTTCTTGTCTAAATTGTCGGGTACCGGTGTATGCCGCTGCTGAATTTGCCGGCCGGCTTTTTTAAAGAGAGTGTCTTCTGAGCAGTTTGTCAGCTTTTGGACACCTTTGCAGGTGTTTTCTATGTGTTTCTATGTGTTTTTGTTTGCCTGCCATTGGTTTTAACGGTGTTCGACGGTGTTCTAAGGTGTTCGACGAACAGTTCCTTGAACATCCCGGTGTTCGACGAACCGAACCGAACCCGAACACTACGGGGGTGGCTCAACACTAATCAGGATCCCTGCAGGTAAGTGCATTACCAGATATACTCTGACTCTTAACTCCTTGCCTCCGCAGCCAATTTTCGTTTTTGCACTTTTTTTTCTCCTCCACTTCTTCCAAGAGCTATAACTTTTTTTTTGTATTCGTATAGCTGTATAACGACTTGTTTATTTTTTTGCGGGACGAGTTGTAGTTTTGAATGACATTCATTTTACCATTCAATGTTGAATTGGGGAAAAAATGCAGCTCCGCCATGTTCTTTTGTTATTTTATTTTTACGGCATAAAAAGTAACTGTCGTTTTCATTTTTAACATAGATGAGACATAGAGCATTAATACTGTTTTCTCCTTACTGGATACACTCACTACTACATGTAGCAGAAGGTGCCCACAAGAGATACAGGGGATAATGGTGACTTCTCATTAGTCAGTGGAGTTCTTCTTTAATGTCTATTTTTAATTTCTAGGTGGCAAAGGAGACCTGCACCGTGGTCCGTGCTCAGCAGCATGCGGTAAGCAAATCAGAATTCAAATATGTTCTTCACATGTAACATTTCACATCCGGCCCCAGAAACCATTGGGATCCATTAATAAGGCCAAGGTTATGAGAGTCAGACTCTGCGTCATTAGGGGTTCTATAACTTTTCTTATGTGACCGGAGGTCACATGTTTCATGGATTGGAGAAATGTTCCTGTCTTGCTTGTAATTTAAGGTGTCATCTCCCATCGTGTTTGCTCCCTATTTCAGGAATATAAAAGAACAGATCTCTGTATTGTCCATTATATAGTGATATGACGTCATGCATCATTTTTCCAGACTAAATACCCCTCTTTTAAATAGTCATATTTGGTTCCTCATTCCGCCCATTCCATGTATTTGGTTTCTACTTCTGAACACATTCCAGCTCTGGTTACCTGATCACTTATGTTCTCTCTCTTTTTAGTGCATGGCACCGTCCCTCCAAAAACTTCTAAGGATACAGTCATTAAGATTGTTATAGCTGCTGCCATTCTCTTTGTCCTTGCAATAATCATTGTTGCCATTGGTGTCATCTATTGGTAAGTATAGTAAGGTGATTTATGGGCTACACAGGAGTTTGTAGAGGAAATGTCACATCTTCAGGTTACTCCAGTATTGGGAATATTTTAATGTAGACTTCTTGTGGCTCACATATGTCACCCAAAGGTTTGTGCCCTGTGGGTAACTGATGGATATAATTTATACTTTGTAGGGTCTCAGGTAGGCATTAGGTATCGTTAACACAGTCAATGTGGTTTGGTCCAAATCAGTGCAGTTTTATTGCTTTCATAAAACTCCAATGATTCAAAACCAAAAACAGCCTCTTCTGGGCATAAAGGTATCATAGCAAATAAACAGTTCATTTAGCAGGGTACATATTTTAGAGCAGGCTCACCCATACCCAAACAGATTATCCTTTCTCCCAGAGAAAAGTTCATACACAGAAGAGATCCCACCAATCTTGATATCCCCTTCAGCCCCAACTCTGGTCACAGTTCACACTGAAAAGGCTGTAGCTTCAACACGGTTCTCTGCAGCTCCAGCACACAGACTGCTCAGCTTTCCAAGCTGACCCATGCAGTCTTCGTTCAGAGAGAGATCTCAGCACGTCTCTCTCTTAGCTATAGGTCACATTTTGGCTGACTCAGCTCCAGCACACTCAACGCTGCTTCATCCACCAGACTGACACACCTAGTGATCACAGGCCATGGTTTTAGTAAAACATGCTAGGCTAACCCTGTCCTTAATTTGTGATTTACAATGTGACTTTTATTTTTGCAATTTTATAGCTATCTGAAAAAGAAGCCAATGAAAGATGATGAAAGCCAATATTGCGCCGATGATTTTAAAGAGAGCAACACCAAACTAAATGGTAACTATAGCTTGACAAAACTGACATTAAAGAAGCACTCCAGCTAAATATGTATTGTGTAATCCAGCTAAATATGTATTGTGTAATCCCTTCTAGATATATCAGTGGTGTAGGGTACAAGTGATAAAATACTTACCATTTGCCATCTTTTCTGGTTTCCAGCGCAATTCTGGTTGTCTTCTGAACCATACGACCGGTATTCAGCTTTGTCAGGCACACAGCATCTTATGTGTGGCGTGGTAACGATTTTCCCAATGTAAGCCTATGAGACTCAGAGCGAGGTTCCATATGCTTACATTGAGACAGCAACTTCCAGTCCACACATAAGAAAGACATTGTGATCGCCAGTCCGATTTACAATCACATGATTCAGCAGAGGACTGAAGCTGTGCTGCAAACCGGAGAAGACAGCGATCAGTGTTTTACCATATACACTACACTACTGATGTGTGCAGAAGTGATTAGCAATAATAATTTAGCTCACAGTGCTTCTTTGATATTGGCAGTTATTGCCAGTTTTTATATTACATGGAAGCAGTCCGCATTGTGAAGTCTGTTACTGACACTGAGGACCTTCCGATTTGTCTTCTTCAATGTATGAACTGTATTTAATAGAAAAACAACATTATAGAAAAAATTATCTTGTTAGAAAATGATCCCTAGACAGAGTAGAAACATAATGGAAGCTGTTATTTTCGAAATGTTGATTTCAATGTTCTGTGTTCTAGGAAAACATGAGGACTACATAGCAATCACAATTGATGATTTTCGTCATGGATCCAGGAATGAACAGATAGACGTCCTCTCAGGACCCCCTGATGTAATAACCAATATCAGCCCAGATGAGGATGAGGTCACCTCCTCTAACAGTAAGTTCTCAGGGTTTTTACGAAATATATTTAACAGAGAAATAAACTAACATATAAATAAAAAAAATAGTCTCCTCTAGGAACTTGTCAGTGAATGAACCGTTAATATACTGGTAGCCAGAGAGGCTCAGCCCCTCTATTGTCATAGCTCAATGTACCATTCTAGAGGTTTTAATAACATATATACTGATAATCTCCAATAATTTTTTTCCATTACAGATAAGGAGGTCAAAACAACTATTACAATTGAGGATGTTCCTCATGGACCTGTGGCTGAAAAGGGAGACGTCCTCAAAGACACCAAAACCACCATGGCTCACCCCACTGACCCCACCAGCAGCCTTGATGAGAATGTGGTCATCCTTTCTGACGGTAAGTTTCAGAATTATTATAAGAAATAGTAAAGTCCAAGATAATAAATCTACTAATATATAGTCAGAGAGTCTGCACGTCTGTAGAAAACATACTTTGCAGAGCAGGCCAGTGAATACAAGGAGAGACTTGACAAACCTTGGTGCTGCCCCCAGCTGGCATTTCCCCATATCGTTGTAGTTGACTGACAGGTCTCTCCCATATCTTAATTAGGGTAGACCTGTCAATGAAGTGCATTGGGGCAAGGAGAAGCCGTCTGGGAGCAGCGTCTTACCAGTAAGGACTCTCACTTTAGTCCCCAGGTGGCTCTTCAAACTGTGCTTTCTATGAAACGCTGGAGCATTGCTCTGAAGATTGGGTCCCTCTTTTCTCAGTCTAATGTACTATATAGAAGTTATAATAACCTGTAAATGTTAATCATTTTAATCATATAGAAGCTTGCATTTTATTAAATCTTTTTTCAATACTTTATGTTTCAGGAGAATTTGACATCTTCTGTACTTCTAGAGACATTATAATTCCGCATAAGGCCGGTATAGAGGAGATGAAAGAGTCCGAGATTAAGCCAGACTTAAATGATTACAAACAGACACCTCCATCTATTCTGAAAGGAAGTCAAATGAAAAATAAAAACAAAGGGAAAACAGTTTATTTTGAAGAATCGGATAATCGATATGTTTACTCATATGATTCCGAGTCCTCACAACCTGGATGTCAAATAAGATATTTCCGAAACTAACAAGGCTGGAAAAAAAGTGAGTGTTTTTCATATCTCAGCTCAAATATCAGCAGAAGATCGTCTTTCATTTCTTTCAAAAGGACTTAGGGGCCCAATTTGTCAAATCTTTTACACCAGTATTCTGATGTAAAAAGCTTTGAACAGTCACAAAATTTTGCCGAATCTCCAGGCTGCAGTAAAATATTGTGACTTCTGGCATTCTCATGCCATTTTTGCCCAGTTTCGACAGTGTGCCGGAGCTTGGGCAGGATGGGTTGCGTGGCAAATACTTCTTGTCAAATTCATGTTAATCGGCGGTGTTTGTTAAGCCACGAAACACGCTCACCAGAAGTGCACACCAGTAGTCCGCCACTCCTGAATCATGAATCGGTGTATACATCTTCAAGAATCAGGAGCGTCTGACTTCAGTGTGCCTCCTCATCAAGACAGGTGCAAAAAAGTTGTTTTATGAGTATTGTTTGAAAAAAATGTGGAATAATTTATTATTGGTGAGTAACCCAATGACGCCAATATTTCATTCACTTCCTAAAATTCTCAAGTCTTTTTTCCACCTTCCATGTACTCCATTGTGGTGGGAATAGGTTCATTCATTAAAAGACTGGAGTCTTGGGTGAGGAAATATTACAGCTACTAATGCGAGAGATTTCAGGGTGCAGTATAGATGTTCTGCAAAAATTGTCTGTTGCTAAATGGTTGATGTGCAATGTTACATCGCTGTATTCCAGCAGACCACATGATTTAACTATTGCTGCCCTGTCTCATTATTTGGATGAATACAGTGAATATTGCAAGGAAATTAGTTTCTAATTTCTTAAGTTCATTATCTACTTCATCCTATTTTTTTCTCATCAATGGTGATTTTTTCTTACCAACTATTGGGTGGATATGCCATAAATGGATGAGATGGGAATTTAAAGCTAGGAATTAGTTTTGTATAAAAGTCTATATTTTCTATAGAATAGCCCCGAGATCTGATCTATAGGATACAAACTGTCATTTATATCAAACTGGATTCTGCAATAGGCCCCAGGTTTTGTAATATTAACTAGATTCTGCTAAGGGGATGTTGTGTTAAAAATCAACATCCCCTTAGCAAGTTTAGTCATAATAATCCTTTATTGTTTCTGCAGAAAAATCGAGAAAGAAGGCTCGCTGAGTTCCAACAATGGATAAGGAATCCAGAAGGAGGCGACGACTTCATTACATGGTGGCTGCCATGTGAGGATCAAACAACTTGTGTTTAAGCAAAAAGAAAGATTCCGGGCTCGTTCTCTGCTCTCACCCAAGAATATGACACTTACCGGACTTTACGCAGTCAGACGTGTTCATGGATAAGTGACTTACCTGCTGCATGAAGAGGCAGATTCGGGCTCGGTCTCTGCTCTCACCCATGGATATGACACTTGCTGGACTTTCCGCAGTCAGACGTGTTCACGGATAAGTGACTTACCTGCTGCATGAAGAGACAGATTCCCGGCTCGGTCTCTGCTCTCACCCTTTAATATGACATTTGCCAGACTTTCAGCAGCCAAGTGTACTCATGACACAAGTGAGGTACCTGCTGTAAGAAGAGACAGATTCTGGGCTTGGACTCTGCTCTCACCAATCCACAGCCCAAGGGAAGGGCAGTCCTTTAACCATGGTTCCCTAGAGGTTTCCTCCATTGGGGGTTTTTCCTCTCCTGAGTGCTAAAGGATGACTTTTCGTGAGTCCATCAACTCACGATCAACTTCATCATCATCAAGGCCACATTTAAGACTATTGTCCTGACTTCTAATGGAAACTTCCACACTATCCAACTTGAATAAAGTTAGTAAAGAAGTCAACATATATCATGTGTATCTGAGTCTCCTTATGGAACTTTACAATACAGCAAAATATACATAGCACTGGACTACTTTGTATAGTCATTACCATCACACATGGCTGATTATCAACCCCCTTTCTTGCACACGTTAACTAGGGTACAAGTGGTGTTGTGCTTAAGAACAATATATCCCCTTTTCAACATGCAATCTACATGTATGTCACATGTCTAATGTGGTTCTATGGAAAGAGTTTAGGAGCATAGCCCAATTCATATTTAGTAGGTGCTAGCAGCTTTATACAGCTGGCACCTACTTCTAACAACCTGACTTGAATTGCCTCTATTTAACCACTTAGATGCGGTGTCAAAGATCAGACCCTGAGAAGGTCACGCAGAACCACCCTCTGTGATCTTTGGTCGAACAGCTATCTGCTACCCCGTATCCTCTGGGCAATTACATGATTGGCTGACGATTAATGGAGGAGGCCGCAGGCTGATTGCACTAATAGGCCAGTTATCCGGAAACTAACAGTGAGCGTATGGTATATACATCTCCAATGCCAATGTACAGAATATATGTATATACCTCCGTACCGTCACTGCTATCTCCACTATAACCCCAGTACTACTCACTCGCCACCACCAGTCGTGTTTTATACAGGCTGACTGGAGGCCTGGTTTCTGGTACCGTATGGCTTTGAGGCGTGGTTTACAGAGCAAAAGGAACAGAATTATTACATTTTATATTTAATTAAAAATGAGGGAGTGTTTATGAAAAATATACAAAATATTTAACAAAGGGGACAAAACAATACAGCATATACAGTTACATGAAATAAAAGGTATAAACAAAATAACTTACTACGCCACTCGTCACTCAGAGTTGAGTCAACTTAGCCGAAGGAGAGCGTTTCACTTGGGGACATTTAGGAAACGGGCTTCATGAATACACAATGTGCGTAAATTTTTTACAGGAACCCACATCATTATTCAGCTTAATCTTTTATTAGCACCTGAGTTACACCCATACACCCCCCGGTTATGACCTCACGTGGGCCGGGTTGTGTTTTGTTCTCAGTCCTTCAGGATTTTATGGAATTCTCAACTTATGTGACAACTACTCTCCGGATAATCAAAGAAGTTAGAGGTCCCCATCATATTTTTTATTGGGATTTTACCATTACCCAGAAACCAAACATGACATTGCTGCTGTCAGCGATTTGCCCATTATTGATTTGTGGCCTATAGGCAGGGGTTACAGTTAGGAAAAAATATGCATCTTCTTCCCCTATTATCCCTGAAGTTGAAAAGTTATGTCCCATCAGTATCGAATGGATTAAAACTTCCATATTCTACATTTTCTTTCGGAGACATCAACTCTATTGCAGGTGCAATATTTTCCTTACAGGGACATTGCCCCTAAAAGGACAATGTATTTCCTGGGGACAAAAGGATTCCTGCCTTAATTAACTGTCCAATCTATAACTCTTTGTCTATGCTCAATAGACATCCTCATTAGTACTGCCGGGGTCTTTTGTTCTAAAAGGAGCTTTTGCATGTTAGTTACATAGTGACATAGTTTGTAAAGCCGAATAAAGACTTGCGTCCATCAAGTTCGACCTGTTAGTTCTGTAATTGCTAAAGTTGATCCAGAGGAGGGCAAAAACCGCAGATGATTTAGCCAATCTTCACCTGAGGAAAAATTCCCTCCCGACTCTGAAACCAGCAGTCAGAATAAATCCCTGTATCAACATACTATTTTATTCTATTTTTAAGTATATGCTGAAATCTGCCTGGTATCTAGAAATGCATCCAGTCCCCGCTTGAACTGGTTTAGTGAATCCGACATTACCGTCTCCTCACTCAGTGAATTCCATATTCTCACTGCTCTTACCGTAAAGAACCCCCTCCTATGCTGGTGCTGAAACCTTTTCTCTTCTAGTCTTAGTGAATGCCCTCTTGTTACCGTAATATCCCTCCTTTTGAACAAATCCCTGGCAAGGTCTCTATACTGTCCCCTAACATATTTGTACACATTTATTATGTCCCCCCTCAACCTTCTCTTTTCCAGGCTGAATAGTCCTAGTTTTGACAACCTCTCTGGGTATTGCAGTCCCTCCATTCCCTTTATTAATTTTGTTGCCCTTCTTTGTACCTTTTCAAGCTCATTTATATCCTTTCTATATATTGGGGCCCATAACTGAGCACAGTATTCCAAGTGTGGTCTGACCAGTGCTTTGTACAGTGGAAGAACAATGTTCTCATCCTTTGCAGCTATACCTCTTCTGATACATCCCATTACCCTGTTTGCCCTTACAGCAGCGGCCTGACTTTGGGCACTCCAATTTAGTTTGCTATCAATTAAGATGCCCAAGTCCTTCTCCATCTCTGAATTCCCCAATGATTTCCCATTCAGTGAGTACTGGTGACTTCCATTTTTCCTTCCCATATGTATGACCTTACATTTCTCCTCATTAAACCTCATTTGCCATTTAATGCTCCACCTACCCAGCTTATCCAAGTCCCTCTGTAGGTCTGAACTATCCTCTTTTGTATTAATTGTTTTACATAACTTTGTGTCATCTGCAAATATTGATATTTTACTATTTAACCCGTTGACTATGTCGTTAATAAAGATATTAAATAACATTGGGTCTAGTACAGACCCCTGTGGTACCCCACTAGTGACGCTTACCCAATCTGAGTATATTCCATTTATAACTACCCTCTGCCTTCTATCCTTTAGCCAGTTAGCTACCCACTTACATACATTTTTCCCCAGCCCCATCATTCTCATTTTGTATACCAACCTATTATGTGGCACGCTATCGAACGCTTTTGAGAAGTCGAGATACACGACATCCACTGGTTCCCCCTGATCTAATCGAGAGCTAACCTCCTCGTAGAAGTCAATCAGGTTTGTTTGGCAGGAGCGATTCCTCATGAATCCATGTTGGTTCGGTGTTAATAGATTATTAGCATCAAGATGCTCCGTAATTGCCTCTTTAATGAAGCTCTCAAAAATTTTGCCCACAACGGACGTCAGACTCACCAGCCGATAGTTTCCAGCGTCACTTTTTGCTCCCTTTTTGAATATTGGCACTACATTCGCCTGTCGCCAATCGAGTGGTACAGACCCAGTCTCAACAGAGTCCTTAAATATAAGATATAACGGTCTGTCTATCACATTACTTAGTTCCCTTAGTATCCGTGGGTGTATGCCATCAGGTCCTGGTGATTTGTTTATTTTAATGTTACTGAGGCATTTCTGTACCCCAACTTGGGTTAGATTTGTCATACTTAGTGGAGGATTAAGTTTGTCACTTCTCATTTCACCTGTTAGTTCTATTTCCTTTGTGAAAGTTGTCGAAAAAAAATTATTTAATAGATTAGCGTTATCCTCATCTTTCTCTATGATTTTGCCTTCATCACTTTTCATCGGTCCAATATTATCCGATTTAATCCTTTTACTATTTATATACGTAAAGAACAGTTTGGGATTTGATCTACTTTCCCTAGCAATGCGTCTCTCTGTTTCCTCCTTCGCTATTTTTATTTGTTTTTTGCAAGTTCTCGTTTTTTCCTTGTAACACATTAGTGCCTCCTTACTGTTTTCCTGTTTTAATCTCTTGAATGCCTCTTTTTTGCTATTTAACGCCCCTTTTATGCTCATGTTCAACCATATTGGTTTCCTCTTATTTCTGGCCCTTTTATTCCCATACGGTATATACCTCTCGCACTGAGTATTCAGAATTCTTTTGAAGGTTTCCCATTTACTATTCGTATTCCTTTGATTAAGAACTTTGTCCCAGTCTATAAGTTGAAGGTTTTCTTTCAGCTGATCAAACTTTGCCCTCCTAAAGTTTAATGTTTTTGTTGTTCCCTTATTGATAACTCTACTGAAGGGCATTTCGAAATTGATTATATTATGATCGCTATTACCTAGGTGCCCCCCTATCTGTACCTCAGTTATTCTATCAGGCCTATTAGTCAATATTAAGTCCAACACGGCCTTCCCTCTCGTTGGTTCCTGCACTAGTTGGGAGAGATAATTATCCTTAATATTTGTCAAGAACCTTTTTCCTTTTTGAGATCTACAGGTTTCTGTTTCCCAGTCAATATCCGGGTAGTTGAAGTCCCCCATAACAATCACTTCATTATGTTTTGCTGCTTTGTCTAATTGTCCTAATAGCAGATTCTCATTCTCCTCTGTTATATTGGGTGGCTTATAGCAGACCCCTAGTAATATTTTATTATTATTTTTTGCCCCCTCTATCTCTACCCACATGGACTCGACCCCCTCTTCTCCCTCACCTATATCTTCCCTTAGTCTGGGCTTTAGACATGACTTTACATATAAGCAGACTCCTCCGCCTTTCCCCTGTTTCCGGTCCCTTCTAAATAAACTATAATCTAATAAATTTACCGCCCAGTCGTAGCTATCGTCTAGCCAAGTCTCTGTTATACCTACGATGTCATACCTCTCCTCCGATATAAGAGCCCGCAGCTCATCCGCCTTATTGGTCAGGCTTCTTGCGTTGGTCAGCATGCAAGATAAAATTTTGGGGTTATTTAGCATCCTATTCTTCTCTAACGATCTAACTGTACTATCCCCACCCCCCTCTCCACCCTCATTATATTCTCTTCTCCCCGTCCCCCTTGCTTGCCTCAGATCCCACGTATTTCCTTGGTTTCCCCCCCCCGTCTCTAGTTTGAATACACCTCCAACCAATTAGCCATCTTCTTCCTCAGCACCGCTGCACCCTCCCCATTGAGGTGGAGCCCGTCCCTACGGTAGAGCCTGTAGCCGACCGCGAAGTCGGCCCAGTTCTCCATGAACCCAAACCCTTCTGCTTTACACCAACTCTTTAGCCACTTATTCACCTCCCTAACTTCCCGTTGGCGCTCCTGTGTGGCTCGCGGGATTGGTAGTATTTCTGAGAAAACTACCTTGGAGGTCCTTGCCCTAAGCTTCCTACCTAGATCCCTGAAATCATTTTTAAGGACCCTCCATCTACCACTCACTTTGTCATTGGTGCCAATGTGGACCATGACCGCTGGGTCTTCGCCAGCCCCTCCCAGTAACCTGTCAACCCGATCCGCGATGTGCCGGACTCAAGCGCCAGGGAGGCAGCACACACCGTTCGGCGATCCCGGTCTTTGTGACAGATTGCCCTATCTGTCCCCCTAATAATAGAGTCACCCACTACCAAGACCTGTCTAGCCTGCCCTACCCTACCCCCCTCCCCCTCATTACTGGAGCATACACTCCCCCGGCGGTCAGAGGACCTGTCGTGCTCCAATAATGCCGGTTCTGAACCAGCCTTCTTATACTTCTTCCCTCTATCCCTCCTAACTGTTATCCAGCTCCCTGCCTGTTCAGCCTGCACTTCCCCACTATGCTCCACCCCCAGTGTTGACCCATTGAGTGTCTGCTCGGTGAGCAGCAAACTCCGTTCCATGTTGTCGATGCTCCTCAGTATCGCTATCTGAGCACTTAGATCCAGGATTTGGGCTTCCAAGTGCACGATATGCTCACATCTCTCGCAGCAGTATGGATCCCATCATACATTGCGCAAGATGTACACTGCACGGCTCCGGCCAACATGGACGCCATTCTAAATATGGGGATACAGTCGGTATATATATACAAGTACAAAACACAATTATTTATATATAGGTGTATGGACGTGGATCAATTAGGGATGTGCAAGTGTATTGATTAGATATCAGCGCGGGATCAGTTAAGTATGGACGGGGGATCAATTAAGTATCAATTAAGTATGGACGGGGGAATCAGCTGAGTGGGTCAGGTGGATTAATTAAGTATGGGCGGTGTGTCAATTAACTATGGACTGGGGATCAATAAATGTGGACTGGGGAACTAATTAATTGTGGACTGGGGAATCAATCAATTAATTATGGACAGGGGGTTAATTAAATATGGATTCGGGATAAGGCAAATAAATAGGGATGGACGTGTGTCAATTAACTATGGACTGGGGATCAATAAATATGAACTGGGGAAATAATTAATTGTGGACTGGGTAATCAATCAATTAATTATGGACAGGGGGTTAAATAATATGGATGGGGGATACGGCAAATAAATAGGGACTGGAGATCAGTAAAAGTGGACAGGGGGAATCTATTAAATAGGACAAGGGGGATCAATTGATTATGGGCTGGGGGGGTCAATCAGTTAAATGTGGTCAGGGGGATCACTTTAATATGGACGGGGGGTGGTCGGGGACCAATTAAATGAGGACGGGGGGTCAATTTAAATGTGGTCAGGGGAATCAGTTAAATATGCACGGGGGTGATCAGGGGGATCAATTAAAATATGGACGGGGGGGTGATCTATTAAATATGGACGGGGGGGTGATCAATTAAATATGGACTTGGGGGATACAAATACAATTACAATACAAATACAAATACAATACAGTACAGTACACACTCGGGTTCAGTAGGGACGCTTATCGCGGCCTCCTGCCCCTCACTCACCTCCTCTAGGGACTCTGCACGCTATCACAGCGTGCTCGTCCCTCCGGTCGCCTCTTACCGGTCCTCCTGGTCACCACCTGGTCACCACCACCTGGCGCCCTCCGCCGGCCGGCGCTGCACGCTATCACAGCGCTCTCTTGCGCTCGTCCCTCCGGTCGCCTCCTACCGGTCCTCCCGGTACACTCGGTCACCTCCGCCTGGCTCCCTCGCCGGAGGGCCGCGAGCTGAGTCGGACCACGCCGCACGTCTCACGCCGCGAGCCACAGCCACACCACGCGCGCTCTCTCACTTCCGGTCGCGCACTCTCTCACTTCCGGTTCTCTGAAAGATAGTTCACTCTCCTAACTAATTTACTAATTAATTTACTATATGTTAAACTGTGTAATTCAACTACTAAAAGAAATTTGTGAGTTACAAGCCCCTTTTGCTACTGCACCAGAGAGAGTAGAGGAGGGAGGGGTTGGGAATGAATGCCCCTTGTATTAGTCTGACTCTGACTGTCACCTATTTTTACCCCTGCAATTTCGTGTGGTGTAAAGATTTTAATATTTTCTTTTCTATGACAAGCTGTTTTAAGTAGTTTGATGCGGGAGTTAAGTATGTGTGTTTTCATTTAAGTTGCCCTTCGGCCCAGCACATGGAGCTAATAGGTCACCATGGCATTTAGGGTCCCACTGAAGGTAATGCAACTACCATCTTTGTATCTCATGTTCAAAATGTAAAAGAATGTAAAAAAATGGAAGTGTCTGGTCTGTATCTTCGCTGCCAACTGATGAAGTGACGTCAAATGCCAGGGATAATGTAAAAAAAGGTTTCTTTTATTTTTCTACGCAATTCAAAGTGTAACCCACTTCTTCTTCAGGAACAAAACCATATGCATATACAGGGTTCGCAAAGGTTTATATAGAGGAGCATTTTAAAATAGAACGCCAAGAGAAACACATGATAATGTGTCAAAGTTCCTAGGGTAGACACATGATGCGGTTCAAGTGAAGAAACAGGGCATCACGGTGGCTCAGTGGTTAGCACTGCAGCCTTGCAGCACTGGGGTCCTGGGTTCAAATTCCACCAAGGACAACATCTGCAAGGAGTTTGTATGTTCTCCCCATGTTTGCGTGGGTATCCTCCCACACTCCAAAGACATACTGATAGGGAATGGGGACAGTGCTGATAATGTCTGTAAATTGTCTGAATTGTAAAGCGCTGCAGAGTATGTTGATGCTATAATAATGAAAAGATTATTATTTTTAAGGAAAAAAATATGTAAGGAGATATATACAGTTGAAACCAGAAGTCTACATACACTATATAAAAAGACACACATGCATGTTTTTCTCAATATCTATACAACCATAGGTCCAAAAAATATATTCTGTATAATAATTCATTTATAGGACAAATAGCATGTTGTAACAAGACATGCTTAATAGTAGAAAAGATTGTATCAATCCACATCAATTGTATATTATTATAATTACAAATAACCATATTTCTCTACAAACCACAAAGATTGTACATAATCATGACACAAAAGGACCAATGATAAGTAACCACGAAGATTGAAGCATTGTTGCAAACAGAAAATATGGTTAGAAGATACCATGCCCAAATTAGGCACAGTGTAGCACCATGCATGGACCCCACATTGGAAGAATCCCCCGTTTACAAAACCCCAGCGTACGTTTCCTCTTTTAGTTATAGCTTCATCAGGGGGAATATGATGAGCCCCTAGCCGCAGCCTCTTTATATGCCATATGGCGTTTTGAAATGCCCTACGCCGAACACTTTGCAATGCTACGTCGCTTCCTGTCCTTCACCTCCAAACCGGAAGTGCAATGGCGTCACCGCGGCAGGAAGTGAGCGCATGTCCAGGAGTAGGGACGCGTCACCATGACTCCCGGGCATGTGCTCTCACGGTTTGAGACATCATGCCTTCCGGAGGAGAGAGGGGGAATAGAGGGAGCACAAGTGACGGCAGATCAATAGAACAGGAGTGGATATTAACCCTCACGGACCAGAATGGACATGAAAAGTGGCCACAAATAGGAAACAGTGGAAATACGGAACTTAATAATACAAGAATTCCATATACATCAACCCTACAGAAATTCAAGAAAAGTTAGATCAATATATTTAGGTCCAGCCACAGATCCAATGATCCAACCATGATAAAGATCAACCGTGCCAATTCCGTCCAGGAGATGGTGTCCATTCACATGCAGATCGAACCGAGGACAAGGAGAGGGGCATCATCAAAAAAACAAAAATCTGTTTGAAAGAGTGTGAGAATTTTATTTTTGTTTTAAATTAAAATATTAAATTAATGATTAAAATATAATGTAGGTGCAACACACAGAAGACACACGGGGCAATGCTCAAAAGAAAGGGACGAAACTAAGTGATTCGTTCTGACCCCTGGGGGTCATTGTTCCCAGGGTTACAATCCAGCGTGTTTCTAATATTACCCCCGCGGATCCCACCATGAACGACCTTTAAGGGAAGTAGGGTCGCAATCATGATGGGTCCTAAAGTGGCGGGGCAATGCTTTCAATATAGAAGGATCCTCCACTGTCCGGGCCACAACAATGTCCCTCACATGCTCCCTCACACGTCTGCATAACTCTCTTGATGTCAAACCAACGGATATGAGTTGGCAACTGCAAGTAGCATAATACACTACATTACAGGTGCTACAATTCACATATTACTTAATGTCACATACTTTAGTATCGTCCGCCGACGTGAAGGAAGCACTGCGAAGGACATTTCTGCAGGCCAGACAATGTCCACACTGGAAGCATCCCCTCAAAGATCTAGTAGATCCAAACAAAGATGGTGTTTGGGGCACATAATGGCTCTGAACAAGTATGTTGCGCAAGTTTCTAGACCTACGGGCTGTCATTAATGGATAATCCGACAGAGAGTCAGTCAGATGAGGGTCGATCTGGAGGACAGGCCAATGACGCTTTAAAATGGACCTCATGTTCTCCCACTCATGGTTATAAGTGGTAATAAATCTAACCTTAGATTGGTTAGTAGACATGCCCCTGGTCCCCTTAGTATGAAGCAATTCATTGCGGGGGATATGCTTCGATCTAAGGTACCCCTTCTTGATACTCCAGTTGCTGTAGCCTCTCTCTCTCACTCCGGTTGCTGTAGTCTCTCTCTCTGATTTCAATGCCAAATCAGCCGCCTGCTCCTCAAATTGTGAATCCAAAGAGCAGATGCGTCTCATACGCAAGAACTGACCGGTGGGGATGGCGCGAATCGTAGACCTGTCATGGGCAGATGATACATGTAGAAGGGCATTAACAGAGGTGGGTTTATGATACACATCAGTTGTAATCAAGCGATCTGGACCCACCTCTATTAACATGTCCAAAAACTCCACTTTCTTAGTATCAAATTTATACATAAATTTGATATTAAATGGGTTAATGCCCAATCATCATATTCCCCCCTGATGAAGCTATAATTAAAGAGGAAACATACATTGGGGTTTGTAAACGGGGGATTCTTCCACTGTGGGGTCCGTGCATGGCACTACACTGTGCCTAATTTGGTCATGGTATCTTCTAACCATATTTTCTATTTGCAACATAATGCTTCAGTTTTCGTGGTTACACCTTTTGTGTCATGATTATTTACAATCTGTGGTTTGTAGAGAAATATGGTTATTTGTAATTATAATAATATACAATTGATGTGTATTGATACAATCTTTTCTACTATTAAGCATGTCTTGTTACAACATGCTATTTGTCCTGTAAATGAATTATTATACAGAATATATTTTTTGGACCTATGGTTGTATACATTTGATTGTATATTTGTGTGAGCTACGCATTGACCCCTTTTGTAATCACCTGTCTTGTTCCAGAAATAAGCTGTGAAATTTTATATTATCACTTGATTAAATACGTTTATTTTCACGCCTTTTCTTTGTGTTATTCATGATTGGAGTTTTCATGTGTCTGTTGACTATAGTCTCTCAGACACATTTTATGGATTGTATGGAAGTTTCATACCTAATATTGTTTTCTGCGGTTTCCACAGCGTTTCCAATGTGCAATATGGATTTTTGTGCCCAGGACGATGCCTGGCTTTCGCAGCTGAGTCGAGCTCTGGATGAGGAGGGTGATGACACACTTCAAGGGCATACTAAGAAATATAGGGAACTCCTCAAAAACCTGACAAAGATTTGGTGGAATCGGGCCTTCCTGAGCAAGTATGTCGAAAAAAATCTTATACCAATAGGACTTAGGATTCAAATTTTCCTTCCTTTCCTATTGACAATGAATCCTTTAGAGGGCGGTGGGAGGAGGTGGTCAGTGAGTGCTCGATAGGGTTTTTGAAATTCCTCAGCAAACTCAATACTGAGTCCCTGAACATTATGGAAAGTGAAATGGAGGATTTGTCGGAGAAAATCAAGGACCTATCATCTAGTGAAGCCCTGATTAAATTTAAGGAGGACATTGATAATGAATTAGCCAAAATAGAGATGGAGATTCAGGCATATAAAATCAAAAAATTTCAGTGTGACCAGACTGACTTCCACTCGAATCATGTATATAAGTGGAAGAACAATGATAAGAGAGGCCGTCCGAAATTACGTCCTGACATCAGATTAAAAAAAGACACCCTCATATCCTCCTTTTAGAGGCGCTGTTGGAGGCTCTATTCCGAGAGGTACAGATGAGTCTGATTCCAATATGTCTAGCATTGGTGTGGTCACTCACTTTAAATCCAAGACGCAGATGCCTAGAGCTCCCTCTAAGAATCCTCACAAAAAAGACGACAGGGCTTTACAGGCGATTAATTTGTCTACTCATACACTTTCTCCGGTACATATTGAAGTGCTGACAAAAGGTCTTTCTTTTTGTCCGACTAACCCTTTACATTTTTTCACAGCCATGAAGGACCTTTACCTGTTCTCCCGCAAATTGGTTTTTAAAAAATTACATACTCAGAAGCTCTCTTCCCCTGTCACCTTTGAAGCAAATGAAATGGAGGCTCTTGAGAACCTTGAGAATCTGGCGAATGAGGTTCCACCAGACCTGCAAGGTGAGTTTCCTCCTTGCACCAGGACCAGATCAATGAGGTTTCCCCCCTGTCTGTCTGTCCTGCGGTTGATATTTTCACCAAATTGGTGATAGAGGACTTTTTGGAGGTATGGACCAAATGCAGATATGACAATCTTACACATCAGCTGAGGAAGGCATTCTTTGAAGTGGAACACAAAGCTGATGTCAGTAAACTAGCAGACAAGGGGGGAATCATTGTGATCTGCCTGTTGATATGTATGAGCGGGAGGCACCGCGCCAATTACGTAATCGTGACACCTAAGTGAGACTCCATTCTAATCCTGTTGTCTCTTTCTCTGAACAACTCCAGTCCATCTTTGGGGGTGCATGTGAGCAGGGAATCATTAATAAACAGATGGTTGATGGACTGATGGTAAGGTTTCCTAAGGTCACGACCTTTTATTTGTTACCAAAAGTCCACAAGGATGATGCAGTCCCGCCGGGGCGCCCGATCGTGTCCTGCATAGGGGGGTTATGTGAACCAATATGTCAATTCATTGACTTTTATCTAAAACCATTGGTAGAGACTCTTCCCTCCTATGTGCGTGACTCGACGGATGTCCTGACGGGGATCAACGGCATCTTTGTGGAACATGATGTGTTAATTGTTACTGCTGACATAGAATCCTGTACACGTGTATCCGCCATGATGATGGCCTTGAGGCAGTGAGATTTTTTCTGATGTCTACCTGTCGGGATGGCGTGATGAATGACCTTATTCTCAAGCTTCTCCGTTTTGCTTTGACTCACAACTTTTTTGCATTTAAAGATGTTTTTTATTTACATGGATGCGGCACTGTCCTCTTGTTACAACATGCTATTTGTCCTGTAAATGAATTATTATACAGAATATATTTTTTGGACCTATGGTTGTATACATTTGATTGTATGTTTGTGAGCTACGCATTGACCCCTTTTGTGCCCACCTGTCTTGTTCCAGAAATAAGCTGTGAAATTATATATTATCACTCGATTAAATACCTTTATTTGCACGCCTTCTCTCCTTTTTCTTTTTGATATTTTAAATAGTAGTGGACAACCCCTTTAAACCATTGTATCATTTTGGCTACAGTGCTGCAGCTCGGTTTCAGGGTGTTGGCAACCTTCTTATAGCCTAGCCCATCTTTATGTAGAGCAACAATTATTTTTTTCAGATCCTCAGAGAGTTCTTTACCATGAGGTTCCATGTTGAACTTCCATTGACCAGTATGAGAGAGTGTGAGAGCAATAACACCAAATTTAACACACCTGTTCCCCATTCACACCAGAGACCTTGTAACACTAATGAGTCACATGACAACTGGGAGGAAAAATGACTAATTGGGCACAATTTGGCCATTTTCACTTAGTGAAACTCACTTTTTTAGTGTACTCACTTTTGTTGCCAGTGGTTTACACATTAATGACTGTGTTGAGTTATTTAGAGGGCACACTAAATTTACACTGTTATACACGCTGTACGCTGACTAGTTTACATTGTATCAAAGTGTCATGTCCTCAGTGTTGTCCCATGAAAATATATAATAAAATATTTACAAAAATGTGAGGGGTGTACTCACTTTTGTGAGATACTGTAAGTATTCACCTCAAGAAAAAATATTTAAATGCAAAACTGGGAAAGTAAAAAGAGAAAAAAAGACAAAAGAAGAGCCAAATATAAATATCTGACGAGTATATAATAAAGGACAAGATACCAATATTTTATAGTAAACGTCCAAAACCCCATTGTTCATTTAACCCCCTTGGCGTTGTCATTCTGACATAAATCAGACCACAAGGGCAAGTTGTAAGATAAATAACTAAGCTTGTCCTGCAGTCAATAAAATGTAATATCTTGAAATTGCGCTCTCTTGCTGAATCTGAAAAGATATCTGTTTAGTCAATATATCTGCACACTTTGAATTTCCACAGTTTCAGGTGCCCTTTTGAACCAAATAGAAATGTTGATGTCGGAGGAATATGATGACCGTTTACCAACATATCACGTAAAGTCTTGCTACATTTAGCCGGTCTGAAAGAAATTGGGAAAGTTTAGTGGTTGAGCCCCAATTGTGACATCACTCATGCGTAGCTTTAGCCCCGTGATGTCACAATTAGGTTCCAATAGTGATGTCACGGAATCCTTGGTTATAACCAGCGATTTTGCAGTGATATCCTTTGTCTGGAGAGGCTGATTGTGCACTACACATTAAGCGATATTCCTCCAGGCTAAAATGCTGTTTAGACTAGTTCTAATTCTCAGCGTGCTATTAGCATCTGCGGAAAGTGCTCCCATCTTTATCCGCAACCATCCGTCAAGAGCGCAGATCAGGATCCCTGCAGGTAAGTGCATTACCAGATATACTCTGACTCTTAACTCCTTGCCTCCGCAGCCAATTTTCGTTTTTGCACTTTTTTTTCTCCTCCACTTCTTCCAAGAGCTATAACTTTTTTTTTGTATTCGTATAGCTGTATGACGGCTTGTTTATTTTTTTGCGGGACGAGTTGTAGTTTTGAATGACATTCATTTTACCATTCAATGTTGAATTGGGGAAAAAATGCAGCTCCGCCATGTTCTTTTGTTATTTTATTTTTATGGCATAAAAAGTAACTGTCGTTTTCATTTTTAACATAGATGAGACATAGAGCAGTAATACTGTTTTCTCCTTACTGGATACACTCACTACTACATGTAGCAGAAGGTGCCCACAAGAGATACAGGGGATAATGGTGACTTCTCATTAGTCAGTGGAGTTCTTCTTTAATGTCTATTTTTACTTTCTAGGTGGCAAAGGAGACCTGCACCGTGGTCCTTGCTCAGCAGCATGCGGTAAGCAAATCAGAATTCAAATATGTTCTTCACATGTAACATTTCACATCCGGCCCCAGAAACCATTGGGATCCATTAATAAGGCCAAGGTTATGAGAGTCAGACTCTGCGTCATTAGGGGTTCTATAACTTTTCTTATGTGACCGGTGGTCACATGTTTCATGGATTGGAGAAATGTTCCTGTCTTGCTTGTAATTTAAGGTGTCATCTCCCATCGTGTTTGCTCCCTATTTCAGGAATATAAAAGAACAGATCTCTGTATTGTCCATTATATAGTGATATGACGTCATGCATCATTTTTACAGACTAAATACCCCTCTTTTTAATAGTCATATTTGGTTCCTCATTCCGCCCATTCCATGTATTTGGTTTCTACTTCTGAACACATTCCAGCTCTGGTTACCTGATCACTTATGTTCTCTCTCTTTTTAGTGCATGGCACCGTCCCTCCAAAAACTTCTAAGGATACAGTCATTAAGATTGTTATAGCTGCTGCCATTCTCTTTGTCCTTGCAATAATCATTGTTGCCATTGGTGTCATCTATTGGTAAGTATAGTAAGGTGATTTATGGGCTACACAGGAGTTTGTAGAGGAAATGTCACATCTTCAGGTTACTCCAGTATTGGGAATATTTTAATGTAGACTTCTTGTGGCTCACACATGTCACCCAAAGGTTTGTGCCCTGTGGGTAACTGATGGATATAATTTATACTTTGTAGGGTCTCAGGTAGGCATTAGGTATCGTTAACACAGTCAATGTGGTTTGGTCCAAATCAGTGCAGTTTTATTGCTTTCATAAAACTCCAATGATTCAACACCAAAAACAGCCTCTTCTGGGCATAAAGGTATCATAGCAAATAAACAGTTCATTTAGCAGGGTACATATTTTAGAGCAGGCTCACCCATACCCAAACAGATTATCCTTTCTCCCAGAGAAAAGTTCATACACAGAAGAGATCCCACCAATCTTGATATCCCCTTCAGCCCCAACTCTGGTCACAGTTCACACTGAAAAGGCTGTAGCTTCAACACGGTTCTCTGCAGCTCCAGCACACAGACTGCTCAGCTTTCCAAGCTGACCCATGCAGTCTTCGTTCAGAGAGAGATCTCAGCACGTCTCTCTCTTAGCTATAGGTCACATTTTGGCTGACTCAGCTCCAGCACACTCAACGCTGCTTCATCCACCAGACTGACACACCTAGTGATCACAGGACATGGTTTTAGTAAAACATGCTAGGCTAACCCTGTCCTTAATTTGTGATTTACAATGTGACTTTTATTTTTGCAATTTTATAGCTATCTGAAAAAGAAGCCAATGAAAGATGATGAAAGCCAATATTGCGCCGATGATTTTAAAGAGAGCAACACCAAACTAAATGGTAACTATAGCTTGACAAATCTGACATTAAAGAAGCACTCCAGCTAAATATGTATTGTGTAATCCAGCTAAATATGTATTGTGTAATCCCTTCTAGATATATCAGTGGTGTAGGGTACAAGTGATAAAATACTTACCATTTGCCATCTTTTCTGGTTTCCAGCGCAATTCTGGTTGTCTTCTGAACCATACGACCAGTATTCAGCTTTGTCAGTCACACAGCATCTTATGTGTGGCGTGGTAACGATTTTCCCAATGTAAGCCTATGAGACTCAGAGCGAGGTTTCATATGCTTACATTGAGACAGCAACTTCCAGTCCACACATAAGAAAGACATTTTGATCGCCAGTCCGATTTACAGTCACATGATTCAGCAGAGGACTGGAGCTGTGCTGCAAACCGGAGAAGACAGCGATCAGTGTTTTACCATATACACTACACTACTGATGTGTGCAGAAGTGATTAGCAATAATAATTTAGCTCACAGTGCTTCTTTGATATTGGCAGTTATTGCCGGTTTTTATATTACATGGAAGCATTGTGAAGTCTGTTACTGACACTGAGGACCTTCCGATTTGTCTTCTTCAATGTATGAACTGTATTTAACAGAAAAACAACATTATAGAAAAAAATTATCTTGTTAGAAAATGATCCCTAGACAGAGTAGAAACATAATGGAAGCTGTTATTTTAGAAATGTTGATTTCAATGTTCTGTGTTCTAGGAAAACATGAGGACTACATAGCAATCACAATTGATGATTTTCCTCATGGATCCAGGAATGAACAGATAGATGTCCTCTCAGGACCCCCTGATGTAATAACCAATATCAGCCCAGATGAGGATGAGGTCACCTCCTCTAACAGTAAGTTCTCAGGGTTTTTACGAAATATATTTAACAGAAAAATAAACTAACATATAAATAAAAAAAATGGTCTCCTATAGGAACTTGTCAGTGAATAAACCGTTAATATACTGGTAGCCAGAGAGGCTCAGCCCCTCTATTGTCATAGCTCAATGTACCATTCTAGAGGTTTTAATAACATATATACTGATAATCTCCAATAATTTTTTTCCATTACAGATCAGGAGGTCAAAGCAACTATTACAATTGAGGATGTTCCTCATGGACCTGTGGCTGAAAAGGGAGACGTCCTCAAAGACACCAAAATCACCATGGCTCACCCCACTGACCCCACCAGCAGCCTTGATGAGAATGTGGTCATCCCTTCTGACGGTAAGTTTCAGAACTATTATAAGAAATATATTTAAAGAGTAATAAAACTATTTTTTTAAATAATATAACAGTAAAGTCCAAGATATTAAATCTACTAATATATAGTCTGAGAGTCTGCACGTCTGTAGAAAACATACTTTGCAGAGCAGGCCAGTGAATACAAGGAGAGACTTGACAAGCCTTGGTGCTGCCCCCAGCTGGCATTTCCCCATATCGTTGTAGTTGACTGACAGGTCTCTCCCATATCTTAATTAGGGTAGACCTGTCAATGAAGTGCAATGGCGCAAGGAGAAGCCGTATGGGAGCAGCGTCTTACCAGTAAGGACTCTCACTTTAGTCCCCAGGTGGCTCTTCAAACTATGCTTTCTCTGAAACGCTGGAGCATTGCTCTGAAGATTGGGTCCCTCTTTTCTCAGTCTAATGTACTATATAGAAGTTATAATAACCTGTAAATGTTAATCATTTTAATCATATAGAAGCTTGCATTTTATTAAATCTATTTTCAATACTTTATGTTTCAGGAGAATTTGACATCTTCTGTACTTCTAGAGACTTTATAATGCCGCATAAGGCCGGTATAGAGGAGATGAAAGAGTCCGAGATTAAGCCGGACTTAAATGATTACAAACAGACACCTCCATCTATTCTGAAAGGAAGTCAAATGAAAAATAAAAGCAAAGGGAAAACAGTTTATTTTGAAGAATCGGATAATCGATATGTTTACTCATATGATTCCGAGTCCTCACAACCTGGATGTCAAATAAGATATTTCCGAAACTAACAAGGCTGGAAAAAAAGTGAGTGTTTTTCATATCTCAGCTCAAATATTAGCAGAAGATCATCTTTCATTTCTTTCAAAAGGACTTAGGCGCCCAATTTGTCAAATCTTTTACACCAGTATTCTGATGTAAAAAGCTTTGAACAGTCACAAAATTTTGCCGAATCTCCAGGCTGCAGTAAAATATTGTGACTTCTGGCATTCTCATGCCATTTTTGCCCAGTTCCGACAATGTGCCGGAGCTTGGGCAGGATGGGTGGCGTGGCAAATACTACTTGTCAAATTCATGTTAATCGGCGGTGTTTGTTAAGCCACGAAACACACTCACCAGAAGTGCACACCAGTAGTCTGACACTCCTGAATCATGAATCGGTGTATACATCTTCAAGAATCAGGAGCGTCTGACTTCAGTGTGCCTCCTCTTCAAGACAGGTGCAAAAAAGTTGTTTTATGAGTATTGTTTGAAAAAAATGTGGAATAGATAATTATTGGTGGGTAACCCAATGACGCCAATATTTCATTCACTTCGTAAAATTCTCAAGTCTTTTTTCCACCTTCCATGTACTCCATTGTGGTGGGAATAGGTTCATTCATTAAAAGACTGGAGTCTTGGGTAAGGAAATATTACAGCCACTAATGCGAGAGATTTCAGGGTGCAGTATAGATGTTCTGCAAAAATTGTCTGTTGCTAAATGGTTGATGTGCAATGTTACATCGCTGTATTCCAGCAGACCACAGGATTTAACTATTGCTGCCCTGTCTCATTATTTGGATGAATACAGTGAATATTGCAAAGAAATTAGTTTCTAATTTCTTAAGTTCATTATCTACTTCATCCTATTTTTTTCTCATCAATGGTGATTTTTTCTTACAAACTATTGGGTGGATATGCCATATAAAAGTCTATATTTTCTATAGAATAGCCCCAAGATCTGATCTATAGGATACAAACTGTCATTTATATCAAACTGGATTCTGCAATAGGCCCCAGGTTTTGTAATATTAACTAGATTCTGCTAAGGGGATGTTGTGTTAAAAATCAACATCCCCTTAGTAAGTTTAGTCATAATAATCCTTTATTGTTTCTGCAGAAAAATCGAGAAAGAAGGCTCGCTGAGTTCCAATAATGGATAAGGAATCCAGCAGGAGGCGACGACTTCATTACATGGTGGCTGCCATGTGAGGATCACACAACTTGTGTTTAAGCAAAAAGACAGATTCCGGGCTCGGTCTCTGCTCTCACCCAAGAATATGACACTTACCGGACTTTCCGCAGTCAGACGTGTTCACGGATAAGTGACTTACCTGCTGCATGAAGAGACAGATTCCGGGCTCGGTCTCTGCTCTCACCCTTTAATATGACATTTGCCAGACTATCAGCAGCCAAGTGTACTCATGACACAAGTGAGGTACCTGCTGTAAGAAGAGACAGATTCCGGGCTTAGACTCTGCTCTCACCAATCCACAGCCCAAGGGAAGGGCAGTCCTTTAACCATGGTTCCCTAGAGGTTTCCTCCATGGGGGTTTTTCCTCTCCTGAGTGCTAAAGGATGACTTTTCGTGAGTCCATCAACTCACGATGTGGCCAATCAACATCATCATCATCAAGGCCACATTTAAGACTATTGTCCTGACTTCCAATGGAAACTTCCACACTATCCAACTTGAATAAAGTTAGTAAAGAATTCAACATATGTCATGTGTATCTGAGTCTCCTTATGGAACTTTACAATGCATCAAAATATACACTGGATTACTTTGTATAGTCATTACCATCACACATGGCTGATTATCAACCCCCTTTCTTGCACACATTAACTAGGGTACAAGTGGTGTTGTGCTTAAGAACAATATATCCCCTTTTCAACATGCAATCTACATGTATGTCACATGTCTAATGTGGTTCTATGGAAAGAGTTTAGGAGCATAGCCCAATTCATATATAGTAGGTGCCAGCAGCTTTATACAGCTGGCACCTGCTTCTAATAACCTGACTTGAATTGCCTCTATTTAACCACTTAGATGCGGTGTCAAAGATCAGACCCTGAGAATGTCATGCAGAACCACCCTCTGTGATCTTTGGTCGAACAGCTCTCTGCTACCCCCTATCCTCTGGGCAATTACACGATTGGCTGACGATTAATGGAGGAGGCCGCAAGCTGATTGCACTAATAGGCCAGTTATCCGGAAACTAACAGTGAGCGTATGGTATATACATCTCCAATGCCAATGTACAGAATATATGTATATACCTCCGTACCGTCACTGCTATCTCCACTATAACCCCAGTACTACTCACTCGCCACCACCAGTTGTGTTTTATACAGGCTGACTGGAGGCCTGGTTTCTGGTACCGTATGGCTTTTGAGGCGTGGTTTACAGAGCAAAAGGAACAGAATTATTACATTTTATATTTAATAAAAAATGAGGGAGTGTTTATGAAAAATATATAAAATATTTAACAAAGGGGACAAAACAATACAGCATATACCGTTACATGAAATAAAAGGTATAAACAAAATAACTTACTACGCCACTCGTCACTCACAGAGTTGAGTCAACTTAGCCGAAGGAGAGCGTTTCGCTTGGGGACATTTAGCAAACGGGCTTGATGAATACACAATGTGTGTAACTTTTTTACAGGAACCCACATCATAATTCAGCTTAATCTTTTATTAGCACCTTAGTTACACCCACACCCCCCCCCCGGTTATGACCTCACGTGGGCCGGGTTGTGTTTTGTTCTCAGTCCTTTAGGATTTTATGGAATTCTCAACTTATGTGATAACTACTCTCTGGATAATCAAAGAAGTTAGAGGTCCCCATCATATTTTTTATTGGGATTTTACCATTACCCAGAGACCAAACATGACATTGCTGCTGTCAGCGATTTGCCCATTATTGATTTGTGGCCTATAGGCAGGGGTTACAGTTAGGAAAAAATATGCATCTTCTTCCCCTATTATCCCTGAAGTTGAAAAGTTATGTCCCATCAGTATCGAATGGATTAAAACTTCCATATTCTACATTTTCTTTCGTAGACATCAACTCTATTGCAGGTGCAATATTTTCCTTACAGGGACATTGCCCCTAAAAGGACAATGTATTTCCTGGGGACAAAAGGATTCCTGACTTAATTATCTGTCCAATCTATAACTCTTTGTCTATGCTCAATAGACATCCTCATTAGTACTGCCGGGGTCTTTTGTTCTAAAAGGAGCTTTTGCATGTTAATTAAGATAGTTCACTCTCCTAACTAATTTACTATATGTTAAACTGTGTAATTCAACTACTAAAAGAGATTTGTGAGTTACAAGCCCTTTTTGCTACTGCACCAGAGAGAGTAGAGGAGGGAGGGGTTGGGAATGAATGCCCCTTGTATTAGTCTGACTCTGACTGTCACCTATTTTTACCCCTGCAATTTCGTGTGGTGTAAAGATTTTAATATTTTCTTTTCTATGACAAGCTGTTTTAAGTAGTTTGTTAAGTATGTGTGTTTTCATTTAAGTTGCCCTTCGGCCCAGCACATGAAGCTAATAGGTCACCATGGCATTTAGGGTCCCACTGAAGGTAATGCAACTACCATCTTTGTATCTCATGTTCAAAATGTAAAAAAATGGAAGTGTCTGGTCTGTATCTGCGCTGCCAACTGATGAAGTAACGTCAAATGCCAGGGATAATGTAAAAAAAGGTTTCTTTTATTTTTCTACGCAATTCAAAGTGTAACCCACTTCTTCTTCAGGAACAAAACCATATGCATATACAGGGTTCACAAAGGTTTATATAGAGGAGCATTTTAAAATAGAACGCCAAGAGAAACACATGATAATGTGTCAAAGTTCATAGGGTAGACACATGATGCGGTTCAAGTGAAGAAACAGGGCATCACGGTGGCTCAGTGGTTAGCACTGCAGCCTTGCAGCACTGGGGTCCTGGGTTCAAATTCCACCAAGGACAACATCTGCAAGGAGTTTGTATGTTCTCTCCATGTTTGCGTGGGTTTCCTCCCACACTCCAAGGATATATTGATAGGGACTGGGGACAGTGCTGATAATGCCTGTAAATTGACTGAATTGTATAGCACTGCAGAATATGTTGATGCTATAATAATAGAAAGATTATTATTTTTAAGGAAACAAATATGTAAGGAGATATATACAGTTGAAACCAGAAGTCTACATACACTATATAAAAAGACACACATGCATGTTTTTCTCAATATCTATACAACCATAGGTCCAAAAAATATATTCTGTATAATAATTCATTTATAGGACAAATAGCATGTTGTAACAAGACATGCTTAATAGTAGAAAAGATTGTATCAATCCACATCAATTGTATATTATTATAATTACAAATAACCATATTTCTCTACAAACCACAAAGATTGTACATAATCATGACACAAAAGGACCAATGATAAGTAACCACGAAGATTGAAGCATTGTTGCAAACAGAAAATATGGTTAGAAGATACCATGCCCAAATTAGGCACAGTGTAGCACCATGCATGGACCCCACAGTGGAAGAATCCCCCGTTTACAAACCCCAACGTACGTTTCCTCTTTTAGTTATAGCTTCATCAGGGGGAATATGACGAGCCCCAAGCCGCAGCCTCTTTATATGCCATATGGCGTTTTGAAATGCCCTACGCCGAACACTTTGCAATGCTACGTCGCTTCCTGTCCTTCACCTCCAAACCGGAAGTGCAATGGCGTCACCGCGGCAGGAAGTGAGCGCATGTTCAGGAGTAGGGACGCGTCACCATGACTCCCGGGCATGTGCTCTCACGGTTTGAGACATCATGCCTTCCGGAGGAGGGAGGGGGAATAGAGGGAGCACAAGTGACGGCAGATCAATAGAACAGGAGTGGATATTAACCCTCACGGACCAGAATGGACATGAAAAGTGGCCACAAATAGGAAACAGTGGAAATACGGAACTTAATAATACAAGAATTCCATATACATCAACCCTACAGAAATTCAAGAAAAGTTAGATCAATATATTTAGGTCCGGCCACAGATCCAATGATCCAACCATGATAAAGATCAACCGTGCCAATTCCGTCCAGGAGATGGTGTCCATTCACATGCAGATCGAAACGAGGACAAGGAGAGGGGCATCATCAAAAAAACAAAAATCTGTTTGAAAGAGTGTGAGAATTTTATTTTTGCTTTAAATTAAAATATTAAATTAATGATTAAAATATAATGTAGGTGCAACTCACAGAAGACACAGGGGGCAATGCTCAAAAGAAAGGGACGAAACTAAGGGATTCGTTCAGACCCCTGGGGGTCATTGTTCCCAGGGTTACAATCCAGCGTGTTTCACGTTGGGCAAGGACCTTTCTAATATTACCCCGGTGGATCCCACCATGAACGACCTTTAAGGGAAGTAGGGTCGCAATCATGATGGGTCCTAAAGTGGCGGGGCAATGCTTTCAATATAGAAGGATCCTCCACTGTCCGGGCCGCAACAATGTCCCTCACATGCTCCCTCACACGTCTGCATAACTCTCTTGATGTCAAACCAACAGATATGAGTTGGCAACTGCAAGTAGCATAATACACTACATTACAGGTGCTACAATTCACATATTCCTTAATGTCACATACTTTACTACCGTCCGCCGACATGAAGGAAGCAGTGCGAAGGACATTTCTGCAGGCCAGACAATGTCCACACTGGAAACATCCCCTCAAAGATCTAGTAGATCCAAACAAAGATGGTGTTTGGGGCACATAATGGCTCTGAACAAGTATGTTGCGCAAGTTTCTAGACCTACGGGCTGTCATTAGTCAGTCAGACGAGGGTCGGTCTGGAGGACAGGCCAATGACGCTTTAAAATGGACCTCATGTTCTCCCACTCATGGTTATAAGTGGTAATAAATCTAACCTTAGATTGGTTAGTAGACATGCCCCTGGTCCCCTTAGTATGAAGCAATTCATTGCGGGGGGTATGCTTCGCCCTAAGGTACCCCTTCTTGATACTCCAGTTGCTGTAGCCTCTCTCTCTCACTCCGGTTGCTGTAGTCTCTCTCTCTGATTTCAATGCCAAATCAGCCGCCTGCTCCTCAAATTGTGAATCCGAAGAGCAGATGCGTCTCATACGCAAGAACTGACCGGTGGGGATGGCGCGAATCGTAGACCTGTCATGGGCAGATGATACATGTAGAAGGGCATTAACAGAGCTGGGTTTATGATACACATCAGTTGTAATCAAGCGATCTGGACCCACCTCTATTAATATGTCCAAAAACTCCACTTTCTTAGTATCAAATTTATACATAAATTTGATATTAAATGGGTTATTGCCCAATTATCATATTCCCCCCTGATGAAGCTATAATTAAAGAGGAAACGTACATTGGGGTTTGTAAACGGGGGATTCTTCCACAGTGGGGTCCGTGCATGGCACTACACTGTGCCTAATTTGGTCATGGTATCTTCTAACCATATTTTCTATTTGCAACATAATGCTTCAGTTTTCGTGGTTACACCTTTTGTGTCATGATTATTTACAATCTGTGGTTTGTAGAGAAATATGGTTATTTGTAATTATAATAATATACAATTGATGTGTATTGATACAATCTTTTCTACTATTAAGCATGTCTTGTTACAACATGCTAGTTGTCCTGTAAATGAATTATTATACAGAATATATTTTTTGGACCTATGGTTGTATACATTTGATTGTATGTTTGTGAGCTACGCATTGACCCCTTTTGTGCCCACCTGTCTTGTTCCAGAAATAAGCTGTGAAATTATATATTATCACTCGATTAAATACCTTTATTTGCACGCCTTCTCTCCTTTTTCTTTTTGATATTTTAAATAGTAGTGGACAACCCCTTTAAACCATTGTATGATCTTGGCTACCGTGCTGCTGATGTGACCGCGTTGGTATCCATGATCTGGCCCAGCAAGATCCCCACACACAGACTCTATCTTGATAACCGTTTCTTTACTTGTATACATTTTTAACATAGCAGAACACAATAAACGACAATCGTAAATGTTCACAGCAATAACGTGTACTTATAAGCTGACCCTCACTGTCCCTACTCACACGTTACCAGTCCTTTACTCCAGAAGGATGTGTCCCCCGTCGCAGGCCGGTCAGTCTTTGCAGGAAGGTGTCCCAGCCAAAGAAAAAAAAACAGGAACAACAAATTTCGCTGAAAGGAGGGAATACTTCGGCCTCTCGCCAGAGGTCCCGCTTACAGTCTCTCTGATCCGGATAGCAGCTCTCGTGGATTCCCTTGTGTAGTCCACACTCCAATAGTGGGGTGTGTAACAGCTGAATCCTTCAGCAGTTCGGAAGCTGGGGAAAGCTCTGAGGAAAACATGTCAGATAACAGCAGCCACGTTGAGAGTATCCTCTACGGCACACACAAGGACCTGCACACCGTCCTGGTTCTTTTCACAGACTCTCTCAGACTCCTCGCGCGCTTTTTCCTGCTTCTCACTCTGGTCACGTGACTCTCTAGGGCGGGACACAGGAGACTCAGTCTTTTTCTCTGTCATCACACCCTGTGCAGGTGCAACCTCTGGCCACAAGGTGGCAACACCATCCTGCGTTATAATTTCTGTCACAGGCTCTATATCAATTATCACAGAACAGCCAGAGCCGGCCAGCTCACTACACGCCCCCCCACTCAAAGGTTGGCAGTCCCTGCCAACGACCGGCTCCAGGGCGGCGATGGCTGGGGATGTGACAGGGGGCGGCTGGGAAGAGGGCCACACATATTGCTCTCTGTAGGACTGTCCTGGAGGTACCCCTGCAGTGGTCCTCATTGTCCGCCTAACGGGTTGGATCTCCTCTCTCCTATCAGTCACCCCACTCTCTTTCCCAGTCGACATATCAGTAGAGGAGGTAATCGGTTCAAGTGCGTCAGTCGGACGGACAGGGGTAGGCATGCATTCAATCTCTACATCCCCGGGGTCAGTGTCTCCGACAGTATTAGTGATATCCATCTCTCTAGGTATCACAGTAGGGGAGTCAGGCTGGGAACGGCAGGGGCGCAACATATTACGGTGCAAAGCTCGGATGCTGCCGCTGTCTTCGCCCTGCACTCGATAGACGGGGCCACTGGGGTACGGCTGTCCAATTACTCGATAGACTTCGGTCTCCCACTTGGGTCAGAGTTCCCCTTGCGGTTTCTTTATACGGACTAGGACCAGTTGACCTACATTCAGTGGGTCCTCTTGTACCGGAAGTGGGTCAGTGTGCACTTGATCCTGAATTTGTCGGCCTACTAGCCGGTAGACAGTCTCCATTCTCTGGCGGTGTGTTTGTAGCCAGGAAGGATAGGTACCACAGGTATCTTCTTCGGAGCTAGACAGTTGCAACTCATGGATGTCTTTGCCTGGATGGCCAAAGAGAAAGGTGTATGGGGTGTATCCGGTGACGGAATGGACTTGATTATTATAGGCCCACAGCAGTTCTGGGAGGAATCGAGGCCAGTCGGGCTTTTTGTCTTCAGCCAGTGTCTGGATCAGTTGTAAGAGGGTCCGGTTAAAGCGTTCACACGCGCCATTCCCTTGTGGATGGTAAGGGGTGGTCCTGGACTTCTTGATTCTATACATCCGTTGGAGTTCTTCAATGACTCGCCCTTCGAAACAAGCCCCTTGATCAGAGTGCAGCCACTCCGGACACCCGTAGATCAGATCGAACTGCTGACAGATGGCCTGTGCAGCTGATTCGGCAGTCTGATCTTTGGTAGCAACAGCGACGGCGAATTTCGTGAAGTGGTCCACCATCACCAGACAGTACTGGTAGCCACTATTCGCCGTTCCGATCAACAGATAGTCCACCATCAACAGCTCGAGGGGCCTCGACGTCTTAATAGTCTGGACGGGGGCACGCTGCTCCGCGGACTTGTGGAATTCACAGGTACGGCATTCTTGACAGATGTTTTCGACCAGCTTACGGAGCCCCGGACAAAAAATGAACTGCTGGGTCCACCGGAGTGTCTTGTCTATGCCGAAGTGGCCGTTCCTCCTGTGAGCTTCGCCCACCATCTCATGGGCCAACTGCACCGGGACGACAATCTGCAAACACTCCTCCAGCATATGGGATAAAAGGGCCCTGCGATACAGGACTCCATCTTTCACGATCAGCCGATCCCATTGGGCGAGCAGAGCTAAGGCTCCGGTCGATAGTCGGGCTTTCACTTCGGAGGGCGGTTTCTCTTGTTTATTCACATACTGTTTCAGTAAGACGTGCTCGGGATCTCGATCTTGAAGCTTGGCCCATTCTTGCTGGGACAGGGGAGATCCCACTACGGCTTCAATCCCTCCTACCGCATACTGGCGGCTATCTTCTATTTGCTTTGCGAGCCGGGCAAAGTCAGGCATCTCATCTTCCTCCAACTCTTCATCCCGGTCCCCCACTGGCGGGGATGATGTCACTCTAGACAGGCTGTCCGCATTCTGATTCTCATTCCCCGCTCTGTATTTAATTTTGTACTGGAATCTGGAGAGCCTGGCCATCCAGCGCTGTTCCATTGCCCCTAGTTTGGCATTCTCTAGGTGGGCAAGAGGATTGTTGTCCGTCATGACCAGCACCTCCGCTCCTGCCAGATAGCCGGCAAATTTCTCCGTCATAGCCCAAGTCAGAGCCAAGAGTTCCAAGCGGAAGGAGCTGTAGTTGACGGGATTTTTTTCGGTATCACGGAGAGACCTACTGGCATAGGCTATCACGCGTTCTTTATTATCTTGAACTTGAGAGAGGACCGCCCCTAGGCCTTGAAGGCTGGCGTCGGTGTGCAACTGAAACGGTAATGTGTAATCTGCATATGCCAGAACAGGGGGTGATGTTAGAGCAGCCTTAAGTGCCTGAAAGGATTTTTCTCGGTCAGGCCCCCAACTGATGCGTCGTCCTCTGGGACTGTTCGCGGTCCCTCGGAGAACCTCATGCAGTGGTTCAGCAAGCCGAGCAAAGTCCTTGACAAACCGAAAGTAGTAGCCTGCCAGCCCCAGAAAAGCCCGGACTTCTTTGACGGTAGTTGGCTGCGGCCACTCTTGAATGGCTGCTATCTTCTCCGGAGAGGGCTGGACGCCTTCGGCCGAGATCCGGTGACCCAAGTAGTCGATTTCCTGCTGGAACAGACGGCACTTACTGGGCTTCAACTTCAAGCCGTGTCCCCTCAAGCGCTGGAACACTTGGCCAAGCTTGTGAAGATGATCCTCGAAGGTGGCGGAGTATACCACGATGTCGTCAAGGTATATCAGCGTAAACTCAAAGTTGAAGTCTCCCAGACAGCGTTCCATCAGTCTCTGAAAGGTCCCCGGTGCATTATTCAAGCCGAAAGGCATCCGGTCGAACTCATACAGGCCCATGGGAAGGATGAAAGCGGTCTTTTCCCTGTCCTTCTCACTCATTGGAACCTGCCAATATCCACTGGCCAGGTCTAGGGACGAAAAATATTTGGCCTTCTTCAGGGCGGTCAGTGACTCTTCGTTCCGGGGAAGTGGATATGAGTCCCGGATAGTGCAAGCGTTCAGCCTACGGTAGTCAACGCAAAATCTCAGGGAACCATCTTTCTTTTTGACTATCACCACGGGTGCAGCCCACGGGCTCTGGCTTTCACGTACCACTCCGGCGTGTAGCGTGGATTCTAATAGGCTTTTCACTTCCTGGTATTGTTGAGGTGGTATCTGCCGGTACCTCTCATGGATAGGGGGGTATCGCCCGTGGATATCCCGTGCTGGATACTGGTGGTACACCCAAAGTCTGTGTCATGCTTTGCAAAGGAGTCTTGGTGTTCCCACAGGAGTTCCTCCACTTGAGACACTTCTTGTTTGGTGTATTGAGATGTGTCTAGCTGTACTTTTTCCCGTAGTTTTTGCCCAATGTCTTCATCGTCTACTTGAGCGTTTATGGCTGAGACAGTTACCGTCCAGTCGCCTTCTGTAGACGGGGTGAATTCTAGGGGTCCAATGGGATTCACTTCCGTGGGTAGAGCATATACCCGGGCAAGTTGAGTGCCGGCTTCAAGGGCTAGGCCTACGTCCGCAGTGTTGTTTAGCCTGACAGGGACTCTCCCGTTCCTCACGACGGCTAGAGTGCGAGCAACTAGTGGGTTTAGCTTACCTCCACTTGGGGTCCTCGGCTCGATCAACACTTCAACCCCCTCAAGTTGTCGGTGGGTGTTAAGGGGTAAGGAAATGACTGTCTCTTTTTCAGCGGGCAAAGTAATCTGAGTACGGCGTGGCACCGTAATGGCGGCTAGGGGTAGTTGTTCCTCTGCCATCTGTTGAAGTCCAACGGTCCGGATTACGCGCTGGAACGCCAGACGAGTCGGCTTATGTTTGGTGACTTTCTGACAGTATTTGGGTCCCTTTCTTGTGAACAGCATAAGATCCAGGTCTTTCAAGATGTTCATTTCAACTATCACTGGGGTCTCGGAGCCGAAACCTTCCTTGACGATGACGATCCCTCGTTTCCCTAAGTCCTGTCCGCAGGCCTTTGTGTCCATCCAAGCAACTCCGGTCACTGGAATGGGTAGATTATTAGCCGCAATAATCTTAATGGCAGTGTCTGGGTCACGAGCAGTTCTTGGTTTGAGGTAATTTTCGTAAAACTGTTCAGAGATCGTGGTCACTTGTGACCCAGTGTCCATCAGTCCCTGTACGACAATTCCTTCCAGGACAACTTCAAGTGTCGGGCTACTCGAGGCGAGAGCACTCCGCCGTCGGCTCTGTTTTTCCACACCCCTCTCTTTGGCCTCCCCTGCCACGCGAACCTGAGCTGCAGGGGTATCTAGTTTAACGGCGGCCATTGTGGTGAGGCCCGGCGTGGTAGCTCTGCTTGTGGATATGGCTGGGGTTCCATTCGTTGGTCTGATCGAAATTCCCTTCACTGGGGTGGCTGAGGGTTTGTTCGTTGGTGCGACGGAGGTTTTTGCGGAGGGAAGTGTTGAGGACAACGATTTGCCCTATGGCGAGGATCACCGCATGACCAACACTGTCCCACGGGACGACTAGGCTGTCTTCGCTGGTCTCCCTGTCGGTCTAATGTTAACTGTAATACCTGTTTCTGTAAGTCTGCTACCATCTGTTTCAGGTTTTCCGTGTCACTGTTCGGATTTTTAATATCAGATATGGATCTGCACACAGCACCTGGAATCCCCACATCCATGACGGGTCCCCTTGAACGTTCTATGGCTTCCTGTTTGACTTCAGCAAAAGTAAGAGTCGGCATCATCCGGATCAAGTCCTGTAACGTGCGGTTAAGATACTGGTCTCTCAGTCCTATTACAAATTGGTCTCTCAGTACCAGGTCACGAGGAGCCATACCAGCTAGTTGTTTCCCTTTTCCACAGGCTTGTTCAAGGAGTACCTGAAGGGCGTTCGCATATTGGGGAATATCCTCCCATTCAATCTGCGTCCGTCTAAAGAACATGTGTCGCAGTGTTCCCTGGTATGTGGTCGGCCCATAGGTGTTCTCCAGCACCCGCACCAAATCATCCACTGTACGCTGGCCCCTGACCGTCTCCAGTCTGACTGTCGTCCATGCCTCCCCCTCTAGCGTGAGTACCGCCATTTCTGCCAAGGTCTTAGGGTCAATATTATACATTTCCCCCAGTATCCGGACTTGTTCCGCCCACTCTGGTACAGGGTAGTTTCGTCCGCCAAATTTCCTGACCTGATTCACAATAGACACCGGCGGGGCTTACTGACTGTACACGTGGCCTGGGTGGGAATCTTGTTGGTCACAGATCCTGCCGATTACGCCAGATGAAGTGACCGCGGGCAAGGCCGCGCGTTGGTATCCATGATCTGGCCCAGCAAGATCCCCACACACAGACTCTATCTTGATAACCGTATCTTTACTTGTATACATTTTTAACATAGCAGAACACAATAAACAACAAACGTAAATGTTCACAGCAATAACGTGTACTTATAAGCTGACCCTCACTGTCCCTACTCACACGTTACCAATCCTTTACTCCAGAAGGATGTGTCCCCCGTCGCAGGCCTGTCTGTCTTTGCAGGAAGGTGTCCCAGCCGAAGAAAAAAAAAAACAAGAACAACAAATTTCGCTGAAAGGAGGGAATACTTCGGCCTCTCGCCAGAGGTCCCGCTTACAGTCTCTCTGATCCGGATAGTAGCTTTAGTGGATTCCCTTGTGTAGTCCACACTCCAATAGTGGGGAGTGTAACAGCTGAATCCTTTAGCAGTGCGGAAGCTGGGGAAAGCTCTGAGGAAAAGATGTCAGATAACAGCAGCCAAGTTGAGAGTATCCTCTACGGCACACACGAGGACCTGCACACCGTCCTGGTTCTTTTCACAGACTTTCTCAGACTCCTCGCGCGCTTTTTCCTGCTTCTTACTCTGGTCACGTGACTCTCTAGGGCGGGACAGGAGACTCAGTCTTTTTCTCTGTCATCACACCCTGCGCAGGTGCAACCTCTGGCCACAAGGTGGCAACACCATCCTGGGTTATCATTTCTGTCACAGGCTCGATATCAATTATCACAGAACAGCCAGAGCCGGCCAGCTCACTACACTGCAGCTCAGTTTCAGGGTGTTGGCAACCTTCTTATAGCCTAGCCCATCTTTATGTAGAGCAACAATTATTTTTTTCAGATCCTCAGAGAGTTCTTTACCATGAGGTTCCATGTTGAACTTCCATTGACCAGTATGAGAGAGTGTGAGAGCAATAACACCAAATTTAACACACCTGTTCCCCATTCACACCTGAGACCTTGTACCACTAATGAGTCACATGACAACTGGGAGGAAAAATGACTAATTGGGCACAATTTGGCCATTTTCACTTAGTGAAACTCACTTTTTTAGTGTACTCACTTTTGTTGCCAGTGGTTTACACATTAATGACTGTGTTGAGTTATTTAGAGGGCACACCAAATTTACACTGTTATACACGCTGTACGCTGACTACTTTACATTGTATCAAAGTGTCATGTCCTCAGTGTTGTCCCATGAAAATATATAATAAAATATTTACAAAAATGTGAGGGGTGTACTCACTTTTGTGAGATACTGTAAGTATTCATCTCAAGAAAAAATATTTAAATGCAAAACTGGGAAAGTAAAAAGAGAAAAAATGACAAAAGAAGAGCCAAATATAAATATCTGACGTGTATATAATAATGGACAAGATACCAATATTTTATAGTAAACGTCCAAAACCCCATTGTTCATTTAACCCCCTTGGCGTTGTCATTCTGACATAAATCAGACCACAAGTGCAAGTTGTAAGATAAATAACTAAGCTTGTCCTGCAGTCAATAAAATGTAATATCTTGAAATTGCGCTCTCTTGCTGAATCTGAAAAGATATCTGTTTAGTCAATATATCTGCACACTTTGCAATTTCCACAGTTTCAGGTGCCCTTTTGAACCAAATAGAAATGTTGATGTCGGAGGAATATGATGACCGTTTACCAACATATCACGTAAAGTCTTGCTACATTTAGCCGGTCTGAAAGAAATTGGGAAAGTTTAGTGGTTGAGCCCCAATTGTGACATCACTCATGTGTAGCTTTGCCCCCGTGATGTCACAATTAGGTTCCAATAGTGATGTCACAGAATCCTTGGTTATAACCAGCGATTTTGCAGTGATATCCTTTGTCTGGAGAGGCTGATTGTGCACTACACATTAAGCGATATTCCTCCAGGCTAAAATGCTGTTTAGACTAGTTCTAATTCTCAGCGTGCTATTAGCATCTGCGGAAAGTGCTCCCATCTTTATCCGCAACCATCCGTCAAGAGCGCAGATCAGGATCCCTGCAGGTAAGTGCATTACCAGATATACTCTGACTCTTAACTCCTTGCCTCCGCAGCCAATTTTCGTTTTTGCACTTTTTTTTCTCCTCCACTTCTTCCAAGAGCTATAACTTTTTTTTTGTATTCGTATAGCTGTATGACGACTTGTTTATTTTTTTGCGGGAAGAGTTGTAGTTTTGAATGACATTCATTTTACCATTGAATGTTGAATTGGGGAAAAAATGCAGCTCCGCCATGTTCTTTTGTTATTTTATTTTTACGGCATAAAAAGTAACTGTCGTTTTCATTTTTAACATAGATGAGACATAGAGCAGTAATACTGTTTTCTCCTTACTGGATACACTCACTACTACATGTAGCAGAAGGTGCCCACAAGAGATACAGGGGATAATGGTGACTTCTCATTAGTCAGTGGAGTTCTTCTTTAATGTCTATTTTTACTTTCTAGGTGGCAAAGGAGACCTGCACCGTGGTCCTTGCTCAGCAGCATGCGGTAAGCAAATCAGAAGTCAAATATGTTCTTCACATGTAACATTTCACATCCGGCCCCAGAAACCATTGGGATCCATTAATAAGGCCAAGGTTATGAGAGTCAGACTCTGCGTCATTAGGGGTTCTATAACTTTTCTTATGTGACCGGAGGTCACATGTTTCATGGATTGGAGAAATGTTCCTGTCTTGCTTGTAATTTAAGGTGTCATCTCCCATCGTGTTTGTTCCCTATTTCAGGAATATAAAAGAACAGATCTCTGTATTGTCCATTATATAGTGATATGACGTCATGCATCATTTTTCCAGACTAAATACCCCTCTTTTTAATAGTCATATTTGGTTCCTCATTCCGCCCATTCCATGTATTTGGTTTCTACTTCTGAACACATTCCAGCTCTGGTTACCTGATCACTTATGTTCTCTCTCTTTTTAGTGCATGGCACCGTCCCTCCAAAAACTTCTGAGGATACAGTCATTAAGATTGTTATAGCTGCTGCCATTCTCTTTGTCCTTGCAATAATCATTGTTGCCATTGGTGTCATCTATTGGTAAGTATAGTAAGGTGATTTATGGGCTACACAGGAGTTTGTAGAGGAAATGTCACATCTTCAGGTTACTCCAGTATTGGGAATATTTTAATGTAGACTTCTTGTAGCTCACACATGTCACCCAAAGGTTTGTGCCCTATGGGTAACTGATGGATATAATTTATACTTTGTAGGGTCTCAGGTAGGCATTAGGTATCGTTAACACAGTCAATGTGGTTTGGTCCAAATCAGTGCAGTTTTATTGCTTTCATAAAACTCCAATGATTCAAAACCAAAAACAGCCTCTTCTGGGCATAAAGGTATCATAGCAAATAAACAGTTCATTTAGCAGGGTACATATTTTAGAGCAGGCTCACCCATACCCAAACAGATTATCCTTTCTCCCAGAGAAAAGTTCATACACAGAAGAGATCCCACCAATCTTGATATCCCCTTCAGCCCCAACTCTGGTCACAGTTCACACTGAAAAGGCTGTAGCTTCAACACGGTTCTCTGCAGCTCCAGCACACAGACTGCTCAGCTTTCCAAGCTGACCCATGCAGTCTTCGTTCAGAGAGAGATCTCAGCACGTCTCTCTCTTAGCTATAGGTCACATTTTGGCTGACTGAGCTCCAGCACACTCAACGCTGCTTCATCCACCAGACTGACACACCTAGTGAACACAGGCCATGGTTTTAGTAAAACATGCTAGGCTAACCCTGTCCTTAATTTGTGATTTACAATGTGACTTTTATTTTTGCAATTTTATAGCTATCTGAAAAAGAAGCCAATGAAAGATGATGAAAGCCAATATTGCGCCGATGATTTTAAAGAGAGCAACACCAAACTAAATGGTAACTATAGCTTGACAAATCTGACATTAAAGAAGCACTCCAGCTAAATATGTATTGTGTAATCCAGATAAATATGTATTGTGTAATCCCTTCTAGATATATCAGTGGTGTAGGTTACAAGTGATAAAATACTTACCATTTGCCATCTTTTCTGGTTTCCAGCGCAATTCTGGTTGTCTTCTGAACCATACGACCAGTATTCAGCTTTGTCAGTCACACAGCATCTTATGTGTGGCGTGGTAACGATTTTCCCAATGTAAGCCTATGAGACTCAGAGCGAGGTTCCATATGCTTACATTGAGACAGCAACTTCCAGTCCACACATAAGAAAGACATTTTGATCGCCAGTCCGATTTACAGTCACATGATTCAGCAGAGGACTGGAGCTGTGCTGCAAACCGGAGAAGACAGCGATCAGTGTTTTACCATATACACTACACTACTGATGTGTGCAGAAGTGATTAGCAATAATAATTTAGCTCACAGTGCTTCTTTGATATTGGCAGTTATTGCCGGTTTTTATATTACATGGAAGCATTGTGAAGTCTGTTACTGACACTGAGGACCTTCCGATTTGTCTTCTTCAATGTATGAACTGTATTTAATAGAAAAACAACATTATAGAAAAAAATTATCTTGTTAGAAAATGATCCCTAGACAGAGTAGAAACGTAATGGAAGCTGTTACTTTAGAAATGTTGATTTCAATGTTCTGTGTTCTAGGAAAACATGAGGACTACATAGCAATCACAATTGATGATTTTCCTCATGGATCCAGGAATGAACAGATAGATGTCCTCTCAGGACCCCCTGATGTAATAACCAATATCAGCCCAGATGAGGATGAGGTCACCTCCTCTAACAGTAAGTTCTCAGGGTTTTTACGAAATATATTTAACAGAAAAATAAACTAACATATAAATAAAAAAAATGGTCTCCTATAGGAACTTGTCAGTGAATAAACCGTTAATATACTGGTAGCCAGAGAGGCTCAGCCCCTCTATTGTCATAGCTCAATGTACCATTCTAGAGGTTTTAATAACATATATACTGATAATCTCCAATAATTTTTTTCCATTACAGATCAGGAGGTCAAAGCAACTATTACAATTGAGGATGTTCCTCATGGACCTGTGGCTGAAAAGGGAGACGTCCTCAAAGACACCAAAATCACCATGGCTCAACCCACTGACCCCACCAGCAGCCTTGATGAGAATGTGGTCATCCCTTCTGACGGTAAGTTTCAGAACTATTATAAGAAATATATTTAAAGAGTAATAAAACTATTTTTTTAAATAATATAACAGTAAAGTCCAAGATATAAATCTACTAATATATAGTCTGAGAGTCTGCATGTCTGTAGAAAACATACTTTGCAGAGCAGGCCAGTGAATACAAGGAGAGACTTGACAAGCCTTGGTGCTGCCCCCAGCTGGCATTTCCCCATATCGATGTAGTTGACTGACAGGTCTCTCCCATATCTTAATTAGGGTAGACCTGTCAATGAAGTGCAACGGCGCAAGGAGAAGCCGTCTGGGAGCAGCGTCTTACCAGTAAGGACTCTCACTTTAGTCCCCAGGTGGCTCTTCAAACTTTGCTTTCTCTGAAACGCTGGAGCATTGCTCTGAAGATTGGGTCCCTCTTTTCTCAGTCTAATGTACTATATAGAAGTTATAATAACATGTAAATGTTAATCATTTTAATCATATAGAAGCTTGCATTTTATTAAATCTATTTTCAATACTTAATGTTTCAGGAGAATTTGACATCTTCTGTACTTCTAGAGACATTATAATGCCGCATAAGGCCGGTATAGAGATGAAAGAGTCCCAGATTAAGCCAGACTTAAATGATTACAAACAGACACCTCCATCTATTCTGAAAGGAAGTCAAATGAAAAATAAAAACAAAGGGAAAACAGTTTATTTTGAAGAATCGGATAATCGATATGTTTACTCATATGATTCCGAGTCCTCACAACCTGGATGTCAAATAAGATATTTCCGAAACTAACAAGGCTGGAAAAAAAGTGAGTGTTTTTCATATCTCAGCTCAAATATTAGCAGAAGATCATCTTTCATTTCTTTCAAAAGGACTTAGGGGCCCAATTTGTCAAATCTTTTACACCAGTATTCTGATGTAAAAAGCTTTGAACAGTCACAAAATTTTGCCGAATCTCCAGGCTGCAGTAAAATATTGTGACTTCTGGCATTCTCATGCCATTTTTGCCCAGTTCCGACAATGTGCCGGAGCTTGGGCAGGATGGGTGGCGTGGCAAATACTTCTTGTCAAATTCATGTTAATCGGCTGTGTTTGTTAAGCCACGAAACACGCTCACCAGAAGTGCACACCAGTAGTCCGACACTCCTGAATCATGAATCGGTGTATACATCTTCAAGAATCAGGAGCGTCTGACTTCAGTGTGCCTCCTCTTCAAGACAAGTGCAAAAAAGTTGTTTTATGAGTATTGTTTGAAAAAAATGTGGAATAGATAATTATTGGTGGGTAACCCAATGACGCCAATATTTCATTCACTTCCTAAAATTCTCAAGTCTTTTTTCCACCTTCCATGTACTCCATTGTGGTGGGAATAGGTTCATTCATTAAAAGACTGGAGTCTTGGGTAAGGAAATATTACAGCCACTAATGCGAGAGATTTCAGGGTGCAGTATAGATGTTCTGCAAAAATTGTCTGTTGCTAAATGGTTGATGTGCAATATTACATCGCTGTATTCCAGCAGACCACAGGATTTAACTATTGCTGCCCAGTCTCATTATTTCGATGAATACAGTGAATATTGCAAAGAAATTAGTTTCTAATTTCTTAAGTTCATTATCTACTTCATCCTATTTTTTTCTCATCAATGGTGATTTTTTCTTACAAACTATTGGGTGGATATGCCATAAATGGATGAGATGGGAATTTAAAGCTAGGAATTAGTTTTGTATAAAAGTCTATATTTTCTATAGAATAGCCCCGAGATCTGATCTATAGGATACAAACTGTCATTTATATCAAACTGGAGTCTGCAATAGGCCCCAGGTTTTGTAATATTAACTAGATTCTGCTAAGGGGATGTTGTGTTAAAAATCAACATCCCCTTAGTAAGTTTAGTCATAATAATCCTTTATTGTTTCTGCAGAAAAATCAAGAAAGAAGGCTCGCTGAGTTCCAATAATGGATAAGGAATCCAGCAGGAGGCGACGACTTCATTACATGGTGGCTGCCATGTGAGGATCAAACAACTTGTGTTTAAGCAAAAAGACAGATTCCGGGCTCGGTCTCTGCTCTCACCCAAGAATATGACACTTACCGGACTTTCCGCAGTCAGACGTGTTCACGGATAAGTGACTTACCTGCTGCATGAAGAGACAGATTCCGGGCTCGGTCTCTACTCTCACCCATGGATATAACAATTGCTGGACTTTCCGCAGTCAGACGTGTTCACGGATAAGTGACTTACCTGCTGCATGAAGAGACAGATTCCGGGCTCGGTCTCTGCTCTCACCCTTTAATATGACATTTGCCAGACTTTCAGCAGCCAAGTGTACTCATGACACAAGTGAGGTACCTGCTGTAAGAAGAGACAGATTCCGGGCTTGGACTCTGCTCTCACCAATCCACAGCCCAAGTGAAGGGCAGTCCTTTAACCATGGTTCCCTAGAGGTTTCCTCCATGGGGGTTTTTCCTCTCCTGAGTGCTAAAGGATGACTTTTCGTGAGTCCATCAACTCACGATGTGGCCAATCAACATCATCATCATCAAGGCCACATTTAAGACTATTGTCCTGACTTCTAATGGAAACTTCCACACTATCCAACTTGAATAAAGTTAGTAAAGAAGTCAACATATGTCATGTGTATCTGAGTCTCCTTATGGAACTTTACAATACAGCAAAATATACATAGCACAGGACTACTTTGTATAGTCATTACCATCACACATGGCTGATTATCAACCCCCTTTCTTGCACACGTTAACTAGGGTACAAGTGGTGTTGTGCTTAAGAACAATAAATCCCCTTTTCAACATGCAATCTACATGTATGTCACATGTCTAATGTGGTTCTATGGAAAGAGTTATGGAGCATAGCCCAATTCACATATAGTAGGTGCTAGCTGCTTTATACAGCGGGCACCTGCTTCTAACAACCTGACTTGAATTGCCTCTATTTAACCACTTAGATGTGGTGTCAAAGATCAGACCCTGAGAAGGTCACGCCTAACCACCCTCTGTGATCTTTGGTCGAACAGCTCTCTGCTACCCCCTATCCTCTGGGAAATTACACGATTGGCTGACGATTAATGGAGGAGGCCGCAGGCTGATTGCACTAATAGGCCAGTTATCCGGAAACTAACAGTGAGCGTATGGTATAGACATCTCCAATGCCAATGTACAGAACATATGTATATACCTCCGTACCGTCACTGCTATCTCCACTATAACCCCAGTACTACTCACTCGCCACCACCAGTCGTGTTTTATACAGGCTGACTGGAGGCCTGGTTTCTGGTACCGTATGGCTTTGAGGCGTGGTTTACAGAGCAAAAGGAACAGAATTATTACATTTTATATTTAATTTAAAATGAGGGAGTGTTTATGAAAAATATATAAAATATTTAACAAAGGGGACAAAACAATACAGCATATACAGTTACATGAAATAAAAGGTATAAACAAAATAACTTACTACGCCACTAGTCACTCACAGAGTTGAGTCAACTTAGCTGAAGGAGAGCGTTTCGCTTGGGGACATTTAGGAAACGGGCTTCATGAATACACAATGTGTGTAACTTTTTTACAGGAACCCACATCATAATTCAGCTTAATCTTTTATTAGCACCTGAGTTACACCCACACACCCCCCGGTTATGACCTCACGTTGGCCTGGTTGTGTTTTGTTCTCAGTCCTTCAGGATTTTATGGAATTCTCAACTTATGTGATAACTACTCTCCGGATAATCAAAGAAGTTAGAGGTCCCCATCATATTTTTTATTGGGATTTTACCATTACCCAGAGACCAAACATGACATTGCTGCTGTCAGCGATTTGCCCATTATTGATTTGTGGCCTATAGGCAGGGGTTACAGTTAGGAAAAAATATGCATCTTCTTCCCCTATTATCCCTGAAGTTGAAAAGTTATGTCCCATCAGTATCGAATGGATTAAAACTTCCATATTCTACATTTTCTTTCGGAGACATCAACTCTATTGCAGGTGCAATATTTTCCTTACAGGGACATTGCCCCTGAAAGGACAATGTATTTCCTGGGGACAAAAGGATTCCTGCCTTAATTATCTGTCCAATCTATAACTCTTTGTCTATGCTCAATAGACATCCTCATTAGAACTGTCGGGGTCTTTTGTTCTAAAAGGAGCTTTTGCATGTTAATTAAGATAGTTCACTCTCCTAACTAATTTACTATATGTTAAACTGTGTAATTCAACTACTAAAAGAGATTTGTGAGTTACAAGCCCTTTTTGCTACTGCACCAGAGAGAGTAGAGGAGGGAGGGGATGGGAATGAATGCCCCTTGTATTAGTCTGACTCTGACTGTCACCTATTTTTACCCCTGCAATTTCGTGTGGTGTAAAGATTTTAATATTTTCTTTTCTATGACAAGCTGTTTTAAGTAGTTTGATGCGGGGAGTTAAGTATGTGTGTTTTCAATTTAAGTTGCCCTTCGGCCCAGCACATGGAGCTAATAGGTCACCATGGCATTTAGGGTCCCACTGAAGGTAATGCAACTACCATCTTTGTATCTCATGTTCAAAATGTAAAAAAATGTAAAAAAATGGAAGTGTCTGGTCTGTATCTGCGCTGCCAACTGATGAAGTGACGTCAAATGCCAGGGATAATGTAAAAGAAGGTTTCTTTTATTTTTCTACGCAATTCAAAGTGTAACCCACTTCTTCTTCAGGAACAAAACCATATGCATATACAGGGTTCACAAAGGTTTATATAGAGGAGCATGTTAAAATAGAACGCCAAGAGAAACACATGATAATGTGTCAAAGTTCATAGGGTAGACACATGATGCGGTTCAAGTGAAGAAACAGGGCATCATGGTGGCTCAGTGGTTAGCACTGCAGCCTTGCAGCGCTGGGGTCCTGGGTTCAAATTCCACAAAGGACAACATCTGCAAGGAGTTTGTATGTTCTCCCCATGTTTGCGTGGGTTTCCTCCCACACTCCAAAGACATACTGATAGGGAATGGGGACAGTGCTGATAATGTCTGTAAATTGTCTGAATTGCAAAGCGCTGCAGAATATGTTGACGCTATAATAATAAAAAGATTATTATTTTTAAGGAAAAAAATATGTAAGGAGATATATACAGTTGAAACCAGAAGTCTACATACACTATATAAAAAGACGCACATGCATGTTTTTCTCAATATCTATACAACCATAGGTCCAAAAAATATATTCTGTATAATAATTCATTTATAGGACAAATAGCATGTTGTAACAAGACATGCTTAATAGTAGAAAAGATTGTATCAATCCACATCAATTGTATATTATTATAATTACAAATAACCATATTTCTCTACAAACCACAAAAATTGTATATAATCATGACACAAAAGGACCAATGATAAGTAACCACGAAGATTGAAGCATTGTTGCAAACAGAAAATATGGTTAGAAGATACCATGCCCAAATTAGGCACAGTGTAGCACCATGCATGGACCCCACAGTGGAAGAATCCCCCGTTTACAAACCCCAATGTACGTTTCCTCTTTTAGTTATAGCTTCATCAGGGGGGAATATGATGAGCCCCAAGCCGCAGCCTCTTTATATGCCATATGGCGTTTTGAAATGTCCTACGCCGAACACTTTGCAATGCTACGTCGCTTCCTTTCCTTCGCCTCCAAACCGGAAGTGCAATGGCGTCACCACGGCAGGAAGTGAGCGCATGTCCAGGAGTAGGGACGCGTCACCATGACTCCCGGGCATGTGCTCTCACGGTTTGAGACATCATGCCTTCCGGAGGAGGGAGGGGGAATAGAGGGAGCACAAGTGACGGCAGATCAATAGAACAGGAGTGGATATTAACTCTCACGGACCAGAATGGACATGAAAAGTGGACACAAATAGGAAACAGTGGAAATACGGAACTTAATAATACAAGAATTCCATACACATCAACCCTACAGAAATTCAAGAAAAGTTAGATCAATATATTTAGGTCCGGCCACAGATCCAATGATCCAACCATGATAAAGATCAACAGTGCCAATTCCGTCCAGGAGATGGTGTCCATTCACATGCAGATCGAACCGAGGACAAGGAGAGGGGCATCATCAAAAAAACAAAAATCTGTTTGAAAGAGTGTGAGAATTTTATTTTGTTTTAAATTAAAATATTAAATTAGTGATTAAAATATAATGTAGGTGCAACACACAGAAGACACAGGGGGCAATGCTCAAAAGAAAGGGACGAAACTAAGGGATTCGTTCAGACCCCTGGGGGTCATTGTCCCCAGGGTTACAATCCAGCGTGTTTCACGTTGGGCAGGGACCCTTCTAATATTACCCCCGCGGATCCCACCATGAACGACCTTTAAGGGAAGTAGGGTCGCAATCGTGATGGGTCCTAAAGTGGCGGGGCAATGCTTTCAATATAGAAGGATCCTCCACTGTCCGGGCCGCAACAATGTCCCTCACATGCTACCTCACACGTCTACATAACTCTCTTGATGTCAAACCAACGGATATGAGTTGGCAACCGCAAGTAGCATAATACACTACATTACAGGTGCTACAATTCACATATTCCTTAATGTCACATACTTTAGTACCGTCCGCCGACGTGAAGGAAGCAGTGCGAAGGACATTTCTGCAGGCCAGACAATGTCCACACTGGAAACATCCCCTCAAAGATGTAGTAGATCCAAACAAAGATGGTGTTTGGGGCACATAATGGCTCTGAACAAGTATGTTGCGCAAGTTTGTAGATCTACGGGCTGTCATTAATGGATAATCCGACAGAGAGTCAGTCAGATGAGGGTCGGTCTGGAAGACGGGCCAATGACGCTTTAAAATGGACCTCATGTTCTCCCACTCATGGTTATAAGTGGTAATAAATCTAACCTTAGATTGGTTAGTAGTCATGCCCCTGGTCACCTTAGTATGAAGCAATTTATTGCGGGGGGTATGCTTCGCCCTAAGGTACCCCTTCTTGATACTCCAGTTGCTGTAGCCTCTCTCTCTCACTCCGGTTGCTGTAGAATCTCTCTCTGAACGCAATGCCAAATCAGCCGCCTGCTCCTCAAATTGTGAATCCGAAGAGCAGATGCGTCTCATACGCAAGAACTGACCGGTGGGGATGGCGCGAATCGTAGACCTGTCATGGGCAGATGATACATGTAGAAGGGCATTAACAGAGGTGGGTTTATGATACACATTAGTTGTAATCAAGCGATCTGGACCCACCTCTATTAACGTGTCCAAAAACTCCACTTTCTTAGTATCAAATTTATACATAAATTTGATATTAAATGGGTTAATGCCCAATCATCATATTCCCCCCTGATGAAGCTATAACTAAAAGAGGAAACGTATGTTGGGGTTTGTAAACAGGGGGTGCATGGCACTACACTGTGCCTAATTTGGTCATGGTATCTTCTAACCATATTTTCTATTTGCAACATAATGCTTCAGTTTTCGTGGTTACATCTTTTGTGTCATGATTATTTACAATCTGTGGTTTGTAGAGAAATATGGTTATTTGTAATTATAATAATATACAATTGATGTGCATTGATACAATCTTTTCTACTATTAAGCATGTCTTGTTACAACATGCTATTTGTCCTGTAAATGAATTATTATACAGAATATATTTTTTGGACCTATGGTTGTATACATTTGATTGTATATTTGTGTGAGCTACGCATTGACCCCTTTTGTAATCACCTGTCTTGTTCCAGAAATAAGCTGTGAAATTTTATATTATCACTTGATTAAATACGTTTATTTTCACGCCTTCTCTCCTTTTTCTTTGTGTTATTCATGATTGGAGTTTTTATGTGTCTGTTGACTATAGTCTCTCAGACACATTTTATGGATTGTATGGAAGTTTCATACCTAATATTGTTTTCTGCGGTTTCCACAGCGTTTCCAATGTGCAATATGGACTTTTGTGCCCGGGGCCGATGCCTGGCTTTCGCAGCTGGTCGCTCTGGACGGAGTGAGAGACACAGGGCGGCCTGAGTCGAGCTCTGGACGAGGAGGGTGATGACACACTTCAGGGAATACCTGACAAAGAAAATTTATTGAATCCCAACCTGACAAAGATTTGTGGAATCGGCTTCCTGAGCAAGTATGTGGCAAAGAATCTTATACCAATAGGACTTAGGAATCAAATTTTCCTTCCTTTCCTATTGACAATGAGTCCTTTAGAGGGTGGTGGGAGGAGGTGGCCAGTGAGTGCTCGTTAGGGTTTTTGAAATTCCTCAGCAAACTCAATACTGAGTCCCTGAACATTATGGAAAGTGAAATGGAGGATTTTTCGGAGAAAATCAAGGACCTATCATCTAGTGAAGCCCTGACTAAATTTAAGGAGGACATTGATAATGAATTAGCCAAAATAGAGATGGAGATTCAGGCATATAAAATCAAAAAATTTCAGTGTGACCAGACAGACTTCCACTCGAATCATGTATATAAGTGGAAGAACAATGATAAGAGAGGCCGTCTGAAATTACGTCCTGACATCAGATTAAAAAAAGACACCCTCATGTCCTCCTTTTAGAGGCGCTGTTGGAGGCTCTATTCCGAGAGGTATAGATGAGTCTGATTCCAATATGTCTAGCATCGGTGTGGTCACTCACTTTAAATCCAAGACGCAGATGCCTAGAGCTCCCTCTAAGAATCCTCACAATAAAGACGACAGGGCTTTACAGGCGATTAATTTGTCTACTCATACACTTTCTCCGGTACATATTGAAGTGCTGACTAAGGGTCTTTCTTTTTCTCCGACTAACCCTTTCCATTTTTTCACAGCCATGAAGGACCTTTACCTGTTCTCCCGCAAATTGGTTTTTAAAAAATTACATACTCAGAAGCTCTCTTACCCTGTCACCTTTGAAGCAAATGAAATGGAGGCTCTTGAGAACCTTGAGAATCTTGCGAATGAGGTTCCACCAGACCTGCAAGGTGAGTTTCCTCCTTGCACCAGGACCAGATCAATGAGGCTTCCCCCCTGTCTGTCTGTCCTGCGGTTGATATTTTCACCAAATTGGTGATAGAGGACTTTTTGGAGGTATGGACCAAATGCAGATATGACAATCTTACACATCAGCTGAGGAAGGCATTCTTTGAAGTGGAACACAAAGCTGATGTTGTCAGTAAACTAGCAGACAAGGGGGGAAACATTGTGATCTGCCTGTTGATATGTATCAGCGGGAGGCACCGCGCCAATTACGTAATCGTGACACCTAAGTGAGACTCCATTCTAATCCTGTTGCCTATTTCTCTGAACAACTCCAGTCCATCTTTGGGGGTGCATGTGAGCAGGGAATCATTAATAAACAGGTGGTTGATGGACTGATGGTAAGGTTTCCTAAGGTCACGACCTTTTATTTGTTACCAAAAGTCCACAAGGATAGTGCGGTCCCGCCAGGGCACCTGATCGTGTCCTGCATAGGGGGGTTATGTGAACCAATATGTCAATTCATTGACTTTTATCTAAAACCATTGGTAGAGACTCTTCCCTCCTATGTGCGTGACTCGACGGATGTCCTGACGGGGATCGACGGCATCTTTGTGGAACATGATGTGTTAATTGTTTCTGCTGACATAGAATCCTGTACACGTGCATCCGCCATGATGATGACCTTGAGGCAGTGAGATTTTTTCTGATGTCTACCTGTCGGGATGGCGTGATGAATGACCTTATACTCAAGCTTCTCCGTTTTGCTTTGACTCACAACTTTTTTGCATTTAAAGATGTTTTTTATTTACATGGATGCGGCACTGCCCTCTTGTTACAACATGCTATTTGTCCTGTAAATGAATTATTATAATGAATATATTTTTTGTGACTATGGTTGTATACATTTGATTGTATATTTGTGAGCTACGCATTGACCCCTTTTGTGCCCACCTAGTACTTTCTTCCGATCCAGGAGTAAGGTAAGTGATGGCCCAGGGCTCCAGGGGGGATTTTTATAGCCCCTTACTGTTGTGATGCCATAATTCAATGACATAGCAAGTGGGTGTGGCCCCTTTGTTTAGTCAGAGGGTGTGGTCGGGTGACCTAAGCGATTTGCATATTCCGTGATGTCATCGCACTTGTCATGAACATTCCATTTGGAATCCTGGATTCCACCGGCTCATTCCGCTCCGGATTCCGGAAAAGGAACATTGCAATATCAACATGGCGTCTA